>NC_091441.1:8606341-9245624 GCF_964237555.1 Oryctolagus cuniculus | reverse complement strand
TGGCTCTAGCAGTCTAATGACTATGTAATGCCTGTAGCATTTGCTGTGTAGTCAGCTCCTTAACAGAAAATGATCAGCTTACTGATGTGTTGAAATATAGCCTAAGTTCCATGAATGAATATCAGTTTCCTAATGATCAAAATGTAAAATATGATCAAAACATGATGCTAATATGCTGCCTAAATTTATCATTGATGATAACATCAGAGCACCATTATATATCCTATAGTAATACAGAGGATTCAGTATGGCCTGTTGGTAGAATCTTGAAATAAGTGGAGTAAAGTGATAACTCATTGGTCATAATACAGATCAGTTGCCGGGATAATGTAATGAACTTTTGGAATTATATTTTATGTAATATACAGTTCTAATTTATCTTTTTATTAAAAGTAGATTGTTTGACAGTGATGTGCGAACTAATCTTAGAACTAGCAATCATTTGTAATATATTTGAACCAGAGAGATTCAAATTTGAGTTTCCATAACTCTCTGTGAGACAGTCTATGTCTTAATATAGATTTACTACAATAAAATGAAAGTTTACATTTCTGCCCAGCCACTTCCTAGCTCACAGGCACTTGGTTTTCCCATGAGTGGATGGATTTTAAAATTGTTTTATTACCTATCTCTCAAGATCGAGATAAGATGTCATAAAACAACCAGTACACTACTGCCTATTCTTTCTATGTGAAAAATGATTTGTATTCTGTCTTCCTGGTATTTCTGTGGTATGATTATAAATTTGATTGTGATTCTGGCACTAGTGTTGAACCTGACTTACGGAGGAACTGCCAGGTGTGGAATGTTGACGGGATGAGCATACCTGTGTTCTGTGGGTCCTTGGCCAGGGCCCCTGTCTGCTGGAGTGCTCTCTTCAGTGCCTCTGGGCTGATGTTTACTTACAAATACAACTGGCAAAAGCTTAAAGAAGAGTTATTTTACAGTTGGGCCCAGCCATATTTTATCTGAAAAATGGACACACTTAAGTGTTCTAACGTACTGAAAAGCTTACTAATATGAACACAGACAAGGTGCCTGCCTGTTCCATTCCAGGCACTCTGCTTCTGGGTGGGGAACCAAGCAAGGTGCATGAGACAACTTTGCTTGAGTGTATGCCTTGTTGCCCTGTCAGAGTTGGTATTCTAGTGAAACAGACAGATAACTTCCGTTCAACATGGCATGTCCAGGTAGGGAAGTATACGTAGTTTTCTGTGAAAGCATTTTGCCCAATATGCAATTTAGGATAAATTTCTTAGCATAGATCTTATTTGAAAAGCAGTTCTAGCAGTGTTGATGGGTTAGTCAAATGAAAAAAAAAAAATTACCACATCTGAAATGCATCTTGAACAGTTATTTTTTCTTATAATCTCTTTCCTTTTCTTACCTTGTTCACTCCTTTTTGTACAGTGGCAATCCATAGCAGTGCTCAGAGCGATAGGCAGTGCTAATTCCTATTTGTCTTAGAGATTATCTCACTGAAATTACTTGCCTTCTACTGTGAGCACTGCATTTCAAAAGCAGATGTCTTTCTTTGAGTTATTCTGTGAATTATCAAAGTAGGTACTAAGAGCCTGGTATAGACGTCCAGTTGATGCATATTCATTATTAATGTGATTATTACATAAGTATCATTGTTTCATGTACTAGGGATATAGTAATGGAAATAAAGATGGTAGCCTAGTCTAATATTGATCTTACCCTTTAATAATTTAAGACATAATAACCAAAGGCCATGGTAATTGTTCTTTTGGGGGGAGAGGAGTGAAAGATGTAATATTAGGAAGTAGCAGCAGGGAATGCAAAACTACTATAAATAGAAATAGCCTAAGACGTAACTATAAAAAAGTCATCTCTTAAAAGATTCAAAAGTATAGATGAAGAGCATTCCAGGAAGGGGAATGGAGAGGAGAAGGAGGGAAAGTGAGATGGCAGAGCGGGAGGAAGAGAAGCATAAGAAAACACATCTTCCCCAAAATCGAGGTGGGGGCATTTGGTGTGCTTGTGGACTAAAAAGAAGGCTGTTGTGGCTGAAGTAGAAGGAGAAGTCGAAAGCACTGAATGATATTTCAACAATGATGGGAATATTAGAAGAGTTTTAAGTAGAGGCCTGGCATTGTATGACTGGTGTTTTAAATGCCATTTGGTCTTTCTATTTGAAGTATGCAGAAGTGATCCCATAAAAATGTAATTATCCCATAGATGCTACTAAAAACTCTGGAAAACTGCAGACAAAACGGTCACTGAAAACCATGAATAGTAAATAGAAGAGTGTCAGCTGTCCAAATGCATGACCTGCGCCTCCCCTTTGCTGGCTGCAGCTTTCTGCTGAGGTCAGCAACACTCACAGCTGCTCTGGTAATGGCCATGGCAATTGCGGGACTCAACCTGCTGTTGAAAAATGTGCCTTTTTTCACAGACCAAGGCAGCTGGCATCACGGGAACCGAGGCACTGGAAAGTGAAGAAGGGATCTGTGGGAGTCAGAGAAGGGAAGGGCGTAACTGTGTGCATCAACTCAGCACAACACTGTGGTTGACACTGGAACCATTTGTGAAGTGGAACCTGAAAATTAACCTGCAGCTCCGGTGTGAGCATCTCACCTGAAGCCAGAGCCAGAGCCACAGCCCACCACAGGTGTAGCAGTCGGCACTTAAGTCAAGCCAAGACAATCGTTTTTTGAAACAAAACGGTGCTCACGAGACAGAACCCAGAGTACATATGACAGTCACAGTGTCCAACACAAAACCCAAATTCTTCAACATGAAAAGCCTTAAAATGGGATGCAATCTAAAGGGAAAAGAAAACTGGCTGATGTTAAATCAGTTGGACCCAGATTTTGAATTACCAGATTTTTTTCAATAGTCATTATACCTAATAATGGATTAAATGAAGATACATTCATGCTTATTAAAAAAAAAACTCTCAGCAAAGAAATACAGATAATTTAAGATCCTAAATGAGAATTTTAAAGCAAGTATTTTGTTTGAAATCAAAATGTTACTAGATAGGATAAATGCTAGTAGAGGAAATAGTAAATTTGAAGATAGAACAAAAAATTGTCCAAAATAAAAAGAGAAAGAAAAATATTATTTTAAAGGAAAGAGAACAACAGAGCCTCAAGGAACTGAAAGACAATTTCAGAGCCTCTGACATGGGGGTCATTGCTCTCTCCACTGCAGAGAAAAATGAAATGTGGCAGAAATAATATTTGAAAAAAAAGACTAAACATTTTCCAAATTTGGTGAAAGAGATGAATTTACAGATTCGATAAGTCCAGTAAGCTTCAAGTGTGATATTTTCAAAGGAACATGCCAGGTATGTACAGCAATAAAATAGTTAAAACTTGAAATGCAAGAAAATTTGAAAAAAAAACAGAGAAAAATGACAGCACAAATCGAGGGCAGTGAACTTCTCGTCAGAAACCTTGACAGGCGAAAGAGACAGTGAATCAGCATCTTTAAGTGACTGAAGAAAATTTACCTTCCACCTGGAATTCTGTATCCCTCGACAAGTCCTTCAAAAATGAGAGTGAAGAGTCGGTATCTGACCGAGCAGATGAGCCCCTGGTTGGGATGACACAGCCTATTCCAGTGCCTGGGTTCAAGACTTGGAGTCTCCGGCTGGGCTTACTGTAGCGTCTTCATTAAGATTACAGGAGAGCAGGATTTACTAGAAGCAAAAAACAAATGTGTAAGCTTAAGAACCAAGTTGTGCATGAGCAAACAGCCAAAAATACAAAGGGCTCCAAAAGCAGAAGACTCAAATGCTCCACGAGGAAATAGCATCCAACAATGTAAAAAGGAACAGGTCCTGTCAACAAGGCTAAGCTTCTATACCCTCCGGGGGCGTAGGGTTGTGTATGGGGTGGAGTCCAGGTGAAAACCCAAAGAGGGCGAGGTTTGGGGTGGGGCTCGAGCACCACCCATTTCCATAGCCTTTTCAGGAAATATGGGAAGTGCCATGACCTGAGGCTCATGATGGGAGTGGGCGTGCCCCATGGTAATTTTATTATAATGAGTCATGGTACGTAGCCTGCTGCCCTGTTGTCTATTTCCAGCCAGTACTGCTTGCAAAGTGGCATCATTGCAGGCCTTGTGACTTCCACCTGATGCTCAGAAAGGGAGGCTCGGGTTTGGACGGTGCACAGATGATCTTTATTCATATAAGGTGAACAAAGTTTTTGTATTTTGTATCTATAGAATTAGGAGCATAGTGATACTTCTCACCCTACCCACCCTCCGTCCCATGCTCCAACCCTCCCGCCTCCTCCCTTTCCTAATCTTCCTTTTTATTTTTATAATGACATACTTTCAATTTCTTTTATTATCTTAAGCCTAACCATCCACTAAGTAAATAATTCAACAAATAGTAATAAAAAGCAAAAAACAAACCTCACTATTCCTCAACAGTATTCCTACACTCTTAACTAGCTCAGTGATACTGATATTTGCTTCTTTATCCCTTTGAATGTAGATATCTTAATTACTGTAAAGTAATTGCCATGATGCTACCAAGGAAAAGGGACCTGCCCTCTTTATTGAAAAACTTTTAGTAAGCCCAATTCATATATAATATATGCGATGTGATTGTTAATATGGTAGACATTTTTGTGAGACTACTATGTCTAGTAAAAAGACACCAAGGTTTATAAGGTGAGATTGTACACTACTTGTTTGCAAACATCTTGACCTACCAAGACTAATATGAAGGGTAAATAAGACATACTTATCAAGGGTTTAGAAGAACATTTGGAATAGCCAATAAATGCTGTTTTTATTTATTATTTTAAAATTTTACAGTTCAATGAAGTAAGATTTATAAATCCTATGCATATTGAAATATGATAATGAGTAAAGTGCAGTGATGACTATGTAAGAGAACAGTGAAGTCACCCTCTGTCAATTAGGACTTTACAAAGGAGGTGCAGGGGACTTCTTAGGATTACTCTGCTTTGAAAGAACAAAATCATCTAGTGAAGTGCATTCTATACAAAGTTACATTGTATGGTGACTTGCAGAGAAGTTGCTGTGTCTGCTGTTGGCAATCTCTGCAAGAAGGGCTACAGTAGAGGGCGATGAGCCCAGAAGAAGTGAATGACTCCAACTTCACTCTTAAGTTTAGTTCTTTTCCTTTCAGGGATGGCGAATGTTTTTTCTTCCAAGGGCCATTTGGATATTTATAACATCATTCATGGGCCATACAAAATTATAAACTTAAAAACTTAGACTGCTGTAGGTTTATTAAATTCCAAGTCTTACCTGCTGCTGCCTTGGCAGGGCCAGAGCAAATAATTTCAGGAGCCTCCTATGGCCCACAGGCCAAAGGTTCCCTACCCTTGCAGCAACAGAGTTCAAGAATGGTTTAAAAGGATTTGTCATACACTCCAATATGTTCTGTTTGTTAACTCCGAAATAATTTTGACTGGTAATTAGTCAGTTATTTTTATATGCTCTAAAATACATTATGAAGCTCAATAAGATTAAATTAAAATAATCAGATGATTGATAGGCTTCCAACCAAAGTGAGGGGTTTATAATAAGCTAAGGACACGATTATTTTTTTTTACTAACTTTCACTTTTTCTTATGTCCTGTATGGAGCACAATATTATAAGCTTATGAGTATTAATGGCTTCATTTAGACATTTGATATGTTTACTGTGAGAGAGAACCTGCTACATAAATCAATTTTTATATGAAACTGCTATAAAATGATATGTACATTTTTACTTCCTGGTAGAAAGAAATTTGAAATTCAAATCACTAGTTGCTGAAGAAGTTATTAAAAATGCATTAGAGTTGAAAATGTAGCTGTATATAATTGTCATAACAGATATTCAAAACAGATTTATCCCCAATGAAAACTGAACGAGAGCAATTTACATAGAACCAGCTAATAAAGTTTTCTTGATTTACCAAGCAGATGAAAAAGAAACAATTTATAGAAATTTTAATAAAATAAATATGAACATTGTCCATTGGGAGGAACATATAACTAAAATGTCTTCTAAGGATGAATGGAGATAGAATGATGGAAGTGTCAGGTATAAAAAGCACGTGATGTCTGAAAAGGAGTACCTCTCATGTCTAATTCCACTAAAACATGACAGTGAAAGCATAATTTCATTCTGTGTGCTTTACACCTGTTTGATGTTAGCAGTAATTGTGTAAAGCAAACATCTGGGAGATGGAGCATGGATGAAGGCATCTTTGTGAAATATAGCTGTCTATAAAATAGCACACCGTTGGGTTTAGAAGTAAATGCTTGGGAAATATGTACATCTAACATTTATGCAAGGTTATGTTGAATGCCCTCATCCTGATTCCATGAAGAAAGGGCCCTAGGCTTGGGTGAGTGCGCATTGGATGTGATACGTAAGGTATCCAAAATCCTGGACTCTTGAAATACTCTGGAAGTTCCAGTAGTGACCATTGTTTATTTGGATTAAGGTATCCATTCCACTTGTTCATGCACTCATTAATAGATTCAGACATCTTCAATCCTTGTCTGGAAAGGCTGTTTCTTGAATATTTTCATTGTGGCCACACACATGGGCTCCTGGGGCAGTCACACCTTCCTTAATTCATGATCATTTATTTTTGGTTTTATTCCTATTGTTACTCACTGCTTAGGAAAGAATCAAAGAAATGGGATGTGAAAAGTTAGTTTTTAGAAGGAAAATGCCCAAGGCAGAATGTGCCAGCTGTGTAAAGCGTCTCTGAGTGGGCGACTCTAAAACCAGAAGTCAGCCACAGAGTGTTAAGACCTTTAGATAGATGGGATCAGCAAAAGTCTGATCGCCAAATAACAGAGACCTTCCAGTGCTAAACATTACTTTGTGTCAATTAAAATCTTAGAAAATATGAGATATTTCCAAAAAGAATAATTCTGTGTAGCTTGAAGATACCATAGAAAGTAGATTACAAAGGAATTGGCATTTTTATTTATAAGTCATTGCTTTACAGCTGTTATATATAGGAATTGGACTGTTATCTGTACGATTGATCTGGGCCTGACTTATGGTAGTATGATTTGTGTTAGTAAAATTACTGTCTTTATTCTACTTTTTTTCTTTTCTAAGCCAATAATCCATAATGGCACTATATCAGAAAAAAAACAGTATAATTTAAACAGCGCAATTCTCTATCTGTAAGATGCAAATAATTTCACAATGAAAAAGTGAAGTGATAACTATTTGTAAGATACAGTAAAATGTAAAACAACTATTGCTATAAAATTCAATTCTGTCTCAGATTTCACAATTTTGAGATCAGGAAAATAATTCATACCAATTTTAGAAAATGTTTGAGAGTGATTTGGATGACAAAGTACCTTATAATTTTAAATACATCATTTTTCATGATAAATTGGACACAATGAAAGAATATTTGGTACCACAACCTTGTTTTGACATTATTTCTATCATTTCTGAAACTCTTTTACATTTTTTTCATATATTTTTACCCTGTATCCTTAATTATCACTTCAGAATATCATCAGTGAGCTTTTGGTTTTGAAAAATCATTTTTAATCTGTCAACAAAGTCTGCTGCATTGTACAATATCTGACATATGCAGCAGCAGGAATGTTTACTGCATAATGCTCATGAGGCTACATTGTTTTTCACCATTAATGGAAAATCACATGCCATACCCCAAGCAAAAGATACATATTCATTTACAATTTATATTTTGAGGAATATGTAAGCTCTGAAATTTATTCTTGAATACACCTCACTAAAAATATCAAAATGTAAATATTTTGTAAATTACAGGCTAGTTCATATTTATTTCAAATGTACCTAGTATTTCAATATGTTAAAGATTTTAAAGTTAATATTTCTATTAAGAAAACAGTGAAATTTTAATTGACCATTGAACAATCCTTGTCTGTAGACCAAGAGCAACCACTAAACTATGTAGTTGAAGACGCTGGTATGAGGAGACTACCATTAACAGAATTCAGTTCCTTGACTCTGTAGGACTAAGTTCCTGCTTTCTCTCTTCAAGGAGCTGCTCTTAGCAATGGGTAGCTGCCACAGTCCTTGAACTCTCCCTCTTCAAGCCAGCAGGGCATATCACATTCTTCTCATGCCTTGAATCTCTGATTTCCTCTTCAGAGACTAACTGAATGAAAGTCAGCCTTGGGAAGGCTTCAATTGTGATGTCAGGTATGCCTGAGGCATCTCCTTTCTTGAAAGCGCCATGTACCATAACCTAGTTCAAGCATCTACAGCAGGGCACACCTGGAGTGGAGCTTAGGAAAGCTAATCAGCTTTATTAGTTCTTTGTACCATTTGGAATTGATATGTATTAATGATTGCATCAATATTCATTTCTACTGTGTATCCTGTACTAGAGGAACATGACTGTATCCATTAGCTGTGTTATGAACCTTTTGAGAGCTGTTATATAACAGGCCATAGGCAGTAGGAAGTGAAGACTAATTCGAGCATGTAATTGTTAATAGTGATCGATTTGTTGGAATTCCAACTTATTCTTTAGGAAGTGAGTCATCTTTATGACCTTCCTTCCCTCCCTCCCTTCCTCTCTCCATCTTTCTTGTTCTGATGTGGTAGAACTCAGCTACAAAGTTTGAGTTAATCATATTGCTCAATTAATGGATACTGTTATCACTGGTTTCTATAATATTAAATTAATCTATTTTATTGTTATTTCTTTATCTGATTCATCTCCCCTACTTCCCAGATATGAGTTTATGGGAAACTTTGTATGATCCTTATAAATGTGCACTGATTTATTCATTTTTCATTTGTGTTTGTGCAATTGTGTTATAACCCTAACTCTATTATTTTCATTCATGCTGTGTTACAGCTTTTAAGAAATATTTGATTTTCTTTCAGGTAGCCAGCTGTTTCATTCTGCCACTTTATAACCCATGATTTCCATCCACTGTGTTTTACTTTGCAATTTTCCTAGTGATAGAAACTAGATCACTGGAAACTTCTCATTACTTCAAACAATGCTAGAACACTAACTTTTTTTCACTATAGTCATATTGTCCAATGTGAAAGAGCTTGGGGTGTATCTAAAATGAATAATGTAATAAAATATGTGAATTCTTAATTTAAATATATATCACCAAATGACTGTCCAGGATGTAAGGTCTGTTCTACAAAAGGGTTCCTGTAGTCTCAAGATCTCATTGGTATTTCTTATTGGCTTTTACAAAGCTGGTGAGTGTAACATGATATTCAATTGTGGTTCAGTATGCATTTTCCTATTCCTAATGAGTTTGGGTTTTTTTGTTTTGTTTTGTTTTGTTTTGGATAGGCAGAGTGGACAGTGAGAGAGACAGAGAGAAAGGTCTTCCTTTTCGCCGTTGGTTCACCCTCCAATGGCCGCTGCAGCCGGCGCCCTGCGGCCGGTGCACCACGCTGATCCGAAGGCAGGAGCCAGGTGCTTATCCTGGTCTCCCATGGGATGCAGGGCCCAAGGACTTGGGCCATCCTCCACTGCACTCCCGGGCCATAGCAGAGAGCCGGCCTGGAAGAGGGGCAACCAGGACAGAATCCGGCGCCCTGACCAGGACTAGAACCCAGTGTGCCGGCGCCGCAGGCGGAGGATTAGCCTGTTGAGTCCTGGATTGTTTCTATACATGTTTACTAACAGGTTTTATTCATTCAGAATTGCCTGATATCATTGGTCTATTTTATTCCTGTAGTGTCTATTTTTTTCTTGCCTTATGAAATTACTTTGTCTTCTTTAACAATGACTCTTACTTCAATTTTACAAATTAGTTTATCATCTTTACCATCTGTCTGTTGGTTCTCTAAGGATTTCTGCATAAATGGAAATCCAGAGCTTGGTAACACTCAAATTTGTCAAGGGTTGAAATTAAACTTTTTTATTATTTTCCAACCCTATACACTACAAAGTTATCATCTGATATTGACAATATTAAATTGATAATATTAGAATTATAGTTTTGCTTTTAATATCTTGCATTTCAAGTATCTGATATCCATATATATATATATATATATATATATATATATTAGTTAGGGATTCTTTTTTTTTTTTCAGCCTTAGAGAGCCAGTTTTCACAAAGTGGTTTATTTAACTTCCCTTTCAATTGGAAAACTAGAATTAAAAATATGTTTACTTTTGCTGCAAAAAGTTCTTGAAATCCATGCATAGTTTTTTATAATACATATTTTCCATGAATGTTTTGGAAAGAAATTTTGTATACCACACACACACACACAAAGTACACACACGCAAGTTGGTCTCTGAGTTCTCTGTTCTCTGTGCTCTGTTCTAAACTGTCTGCTTGTTTATTCTTATACCACTATGCTCCATTTACTTTAAATTACCATGTCATCATGTGTAACATTTGGTAGGACAAGTGTTCTGTAAACACTCAGTTGGATCTTTCTAAAGTTTTTGTAGCAATTTATCTAAGAAAAGGGGTGCCTCTACTTTTATTTCAATTTCTATTTTTAGGGTTGAAATTTCTCTCCAGCAAAATCTTTAGATACTTTTTTAGTTTTTCTTGTTAACATGAATGTACTATTCAATTTTCTGATATAGAATTATATCAATTGCTAGAATAAAGAAACCCTGTTTATTTTTCAAGTTAACTGTGTATCTGACAATGTTGCTGAATCCTCTTGTTGTTCCTAATAATTTTTCTGTTGACTCTGCGAATGGTTCTATGTCAGTGACCATGGTTATGAAAGGTCCTCAAAGAGCTCATGGAAAAAGGACTGGGCATTCATTTCAAAAATATTTGCTCCAAAATAATATTATCTTTCAGTTTTGTTTTTCTACAACCTTTTTAAGCACCCTCATACACAGCATACTTAGAAAAAGAATCTGGCTTCAAGGTTGGTTGACTCTTACTCAGCAGTTAAAATTATGCACCTGTTTTCTCTATCTGACCTGTGTTGGCCTTCGATTGCCTCCATCCTCCTAGTGTAGCAGGATGACAGCTAAAACATTTCTGAGTGATGAACGGGACAGGTCTTGCAGAGAAGAGGGTTGGTTTCATCCTGAGGCTGGGTTCAGATCAGGAAACATTGTTGACCAGCAGCCACTAGAAGACTTCTGATCAGATGTACTTAGCTACATTTAGACTATACTCTTTTCTAAACTAATCACTTCCAGAGACTGACTCTTGGAATAATGAGCGTTACCCTAAAACAATAGTTGTGATATTCCATCAGGGCACTTGGACTGTATAATGGAGTGGTGAATAACTGAAAAGAATCCAGTTCTAGTAAGAAGGAAGGAATTGGAGCAGGCTGCTGAGTAGACGCTGAACGGTAACGAATAAAATTCATTCCCATTCTAACATAGTTATATCATAATTAGTCATTTCTAAATGATACATTCATAATATAATTTAATATTTGAGATTCCTGAAGTCCTTCAAAGGTAAAATACTAAGTTTTAAAATTATTGATATGGAGCCTATTGTCATAGTTAAATAATGAACATGGGAGGAGTGTGTCAGAGCTCATTCTGTCACATAGAGCTTTAAGGATGAATTATATTGATTTCTGCAACAGTGCACATTCATTTTTATCAGTGACAGAAGGAAAATGTAAGGAAGAAGCTGCAAAATGGATGTAAATTTAGTTGGAAAAATGTATAGTAGAATTTCTATGAAAATTTTATTATCCAGGTACTGAAGCACATTGTGTGTAGGTTAAGTAGTTAAGTCATCATGAAAATGTAGGAATCAAACATAAGTTGGTACATTCTCATTGTAATAACAAAAATAATCAGTAAAATTCTCATTTTCTTTTCTTACTCAAAAACTTATATTCTCTGTGATAATAAAGTCAAGTTTTATTGAACTCCTCACAGAACGTATATTTTATTTGGATGAATAAAAACCTTCACTTAATTAGGAAAACCATAGATTAGTAGAGTACCAGGATTAATAACAATTATTAATAAGGTTAATTAAAAAGAAAAGTTCAATCTATGTTCTAATTCATTTGAATCTACTTGGAAAATTGCAGTTTTTCTTTCACTTTTGAAAAGATACTTTGGTTGAAAAACATGGAGCACCTTTTAGGCCTGATTCTAATTTCAGCTGTCTTAAGTAAAACCAATAAGAGTCACTTGGAAACTAATAATAATTGTAATAAAACTCTTTTCACCTATTTGTACATGTGGTAAATAATGCAAATGCAATTTTGGAGTAGTAATATCAGAATTAAATGTTAACATTTAGTTTAATTTGCAAATTTAGACTGAGGGGAAGAATGTATAACATTGAAAGCATGACTTTTAAATTGTACAATTAATCTTTATTCTAAATGTTGCAAAATTTTCGAGTAAAATCACTGAAAATTGTGGACTTAATTGGAGGAAATGTCACTATATTCTCCAGCCTATCCAAGTTATGTTCTTTCCGGCTACTAGAAGTAATGGCAGAACAAGAAAAATCTAAATGAGCATTTGGAACAGCAATGAAAGCAGCTTCTCTCTCTGATGTTTGATAGTGTGATTATAGCTCCTAAAATGTCTGAGGATGCCCTTGTATCAGAGGATAAAGCCTAAAGTAGAAACTCCTATTCTTCAATCTTTTACTCTCCCTTAAGACACAGAATAAATAAGCACTTGATAAACACACAGTGGTATCCTTTGTGAAAAGCATGGTCAGAACTTCAAAAGTACAAAGAAATAGATAAATCCCATGTCGAAGTCTAGCTCTGCAAAGAATTAATAAATGGCATGCATTAATGAAAGGATAATTTTTTACTTCTTGATTCCAGTCTAAGAACACAAACAGGTTTCATAATGAGCCAAGAAGTCACCTGAGTTCAGATGAAAATCTCAAGGTCTCAAGAAGAGGCCCACACAGGACTGACTTTCTAACTCTGAGTGAGTCACTCAAGGGAAGGCTTGGCCATTGGACCTGAAGAGTGACAGTGATTTTGACAGGAAGATGCAGGAACAGGGCGCTGCAAGCGAATTATTATGTGAAGTGCTGTATGACCTTGACATTGCATGCATCTTATTTGGGAAAATTGAAATCTTTTGTATATGGCTGAAACTTAGCTTGCACTCAATATTTGTGTAGAAAAAGATCTGATTGAATGTGCAGGCAGGAATTTAATTACTGGAAATCTCCAAGTCCTTGCTGAACAGTGAAAACTTCATTTTTGAAGGTGTTGATAAGTGACTTTAAATCCTCAAGGGCCACAGTTAAATGCTGAGTTTAGAAGCAGCATGGAAAGGTCAATGAAAGATGAGGAGTATGTAGGCTGATCGGAACTTAAAGGAAATATTTCAGGTAAAAGAGAGTGAGAGTTTGAACAAGTCATGAAATTGTGGCCGTGGGAGGAAAACATTGGAAAATATTCAAGAGGTAGAATTGCTGAAACTTTGTCAAATTTCATGTATCTGGATGAGAGCCACATGTGAAACATGGGTCCCAGTGTGATCCTTGAAAACAACTCTCTTTTCATCACAATAGTGATGTCTTTAATTGTCTTTGTCATTCATTTTCATTTTCATTCTATTTTGGTGCAATGCAAGAGTTGGTAAAACCAGAACTAGTTAAGGCAGTGGCTCCAAACAAGAGTAGCAGTCAATGTATTTTTTGTTTTACAACCATGCAGTTGCCTAAGTAAGTAAACAAATAAGCTGTTTTATTTTCATTTTGCCTAAAAGTGCCATTGATGAGGCAGAATGCTGTTTATTGAATGTACACCCTCAAGTAATCCTTTTTCATATCCCTTTTGACAAAATGGGAAGAACTCCCAGAACACTCCCACAGGGTTGTGCAGTGGTCCTCTCCAGCAAAGCACCTGTATGATGGTGGAAGTTGCAAGCAAAATAGCTACTATTTTCCCTTTAAAGAACACCCATTTTAATGAAAGAGGAACTGATAAATTATGGTCATTCAGATTTTGTTACTTGTCAGATATTTTCTCAAAAATGGACTAAATTTGCCATGTCCTCAAACCATGCACCTGACAGTGTTTATCAGAAATTGGAAAATGTGTTTTCAAAGTAACTAAAATTTGAGATATTTGTGTCTGAATTTTTAAGATTTTATTTAATAAATACAAATTTCATGTATACAGCTTTTAGGAATAGTGTGTTTCTTCCCCCCATTTCTGCCCTACCACCCCCAATCCCATTCCACCTCCTACTCCCTCTCCCATTCAATTTTTCATTAAGATTCGTTTTTAATTCACTTTATATACAGAAAACCAACTCTATATTAAAAAGTGGAGATTTTCACTGTTTGTACCCACACAGACACACAAAATATAAAGTACTGTTTGAAGACAGGTTTTACCATTAATTCTCATAGTACACCTCATTAAGGACAGAGGTCCAACATGGGGAGTAAGTGCACAGTGACTCCTGTTGTTGATTTAGCAATTAACACTCTTATTTTTTATGTCAGTGTGTGTCTGCATTCATAAGCTCAACAATTTTCCAAACCTAGGAATTTTCCTGGAGAGATTAAGGGTGATGGTGATTTTTAGGTATTATATAATGAAATGTATTGTACTTGGAACACCTGCATAACTCAGGTTGTTTTCTCAATATTATCTCAATGGCCAGTCCAAGATGGTACAAAACCATGAGTGGGTGAAAGACTCGTTAAATGTTGCAGATAGAGGTAGTCATTTAGCCTAGCAGGTGGGACACCTTCAGCCCATATTGGAATGCCTGGGTTCAAGTCCTGTTCCAACTTCTGCTAATTTGCACCCGTGAGGCAGTAGGTGATGGTTGCATTTCTGCCAGCAGCATGGGGACCTACATTGAGTTCTCTGTTCTTGGCTTCAGTGTCACCTGACACAACCTACTGGGGACAACTGGGGAGCAAACCAGCAGATAGGGAGATTCATTCTCTCTCTCTCTCTCTCTCTCCCCCCTCCCCGTCCCCCTCTCCCTTTCCTTCTCTCCGCCTCCATACTCCCCCCTCCCTCATTTTCAAATAAATAAAATGAATTTAAAAAAACAGGGCTATGGATTTTACTGTAACAGAATAGAAAATGTTTTTGACATGATGTCAAACTCCCCATTGCAATAACCTTTTAAAAGTGTTTATTGGAGTGGGCATTTGGCTTGGAGGTTAATATTGAAGCACCTCGGTTTGAGTCCCAGCGTACTGCTGCTTTCTATCCTTTGAGGCAGCAGGTGATACTCAATTACAAGGGTCCTTGTCGCTCACATGGGAGACCTGGATTGAGTTACCAACTCCCGACATTGGTCTGATCCAGCCCAGCTGTTGCAGGCATTTGGGGAGTGACCCAGATTATGAGAGATATTTTCTGACAATCTCTCTCTGTTTGAATAAAGAACTCATTTGACAAGTTTGGAGGAAGAATCGAAGAAGAATATCCACAGTAGTCAGAAATGCTCTTAAATTTCTTTACAACTCTATGTCATGTGAGGTCTTATTTTCTTCATATGTTAATTAAAACAATGTATTACAACAGGTTGAAATCAGATACAGACATGAGTTCCAAGTGTCTTCTATTAAGCCAGCCCTCAAGAGCTTTGCGAAGAAGTAAAGACACTGCCACTCTTCACACACAGCTATTTGGGACATAACTTAATTTTTAAATGTTATTTGTGTTATCATGAAAATAATTTATTATTACTTTTCGGAGTGGGCGCTGTGGCATAGTAAAGCCTCTGCCTGTGATGCCGACATCTCATATGGGCGCCAGTTCATGTCTCAGCTGCGCTAATTCCAATCCAGCTCCCTGCTGATGGGCCTCGGAAAGCATCAGAGGATGGCCCAAGTGCTTGGAGCTCTGCCACACATTGGGGAGACCCGGAAGGATCTCCTGGCTCCTGGTTTCAGCCTGGGTCAGCCCTGGTTGTTGTGATCATCTGGAGAGTGAACAAGTGGGTGGAAGATCTCTCTCTCTCTCTCTCTCTCTCTCTCTCTCTCTGTTTTCCCTCTGTTTCTGTAACTCTGAGTTTCAAATTAATAAATTATTTAAAAAGAAATAATTTATTGCTTTTAAATAAACAATAATGTACATTTTCTAATATTTCATATGGTAATCAATAACCAATATAAGCTACATGAATAATATTGGTGAGACAGTAAGGTTTGGCACTTGTCTGCTTTTTTACTTATTATTTAAAATCCAAATGTCATGCCTGCTAAGTGGCTGTAGAATCCATAAATTAAAATACAGATCTTCCTCCTCATATTGCCTTCATTCTTTTTCTTTCCATTATAGGGCTTGTCACTGTCCTTTTTAATCTTGTCATCTCAAACTAAATTATGATGTTCTACAGAAAAAGGTTATGTTCTTCATCTTTGGCTTGTCTGTACTTAGAAATTGCTCTTTAAAATAAAAATCAAATAGCATCAGTTAGCAAGGTCATCATTTAGGTGTGTTTATATCTTTGAGTTAATTTTGCCACTTACAAGACTTTAGTATTTTAAATTGTTGATCATGACACATTGTTCTGGACTTGAACAACGTGAATTGTTTTTTAAGATGTACTTGTTTATTTGAAAGTCAGAGTTACAAACAGAGAAGGACAGAGAGGGAGAGCAAGAGAGAGAGAGAGAGAGAGAAATAGCTTCCATCTACTGGTTCACTCCCGCAAATGACTGCAATGGCCAGGGCTGGTCCAGATTGAAGCCAGGGACCAGGAGATTCATCCAGGACTTCCACATGGGTGGTAGGGGTCCGGGTACTTGAGCCATCTTCCATTGTTTTCCTAGGCTTATTAACAGGGAGCTGGATCAGAAGTAGAGCGACTGGTACTTGAATCAGTGCCCGTATGGGTTGCTGGCATCACAAGCAGTGGCTTAACCCACTATGCCACAATGCTGGCCCCATCCTGAATTATTTTCAAGTCATTTTTCCTTCAAATCAATTCTGCTAGTTTTGTATTATTTAAAGTAATTTATTTTAATGCTCTTATTTAACTTTAATCTATACTTTGTGCTTTTATAATTATGTGAAAAGTCATTATTTTAGAAATGTTGCTATTTTAAAGATGCAATAATTTATTATATTTATTATGGAAAGCCTCTAGGATTTTACAGTCTTAGTAAATGTGGATAATTTATGTCACACTGACAGGTATTAGACTAATGAAACATTTCCATTTTAAAACATTTTAGAAATTATTTTAAAGCTTGTCCAGGAGCAGGCATTTAGCCTAGTGGCTTCGATGCCCACATCTCACATCATCGTGCCCGGTTCAATTTCTAGTTATGGCTGTGAGGCTTCCCGTAACATTTAGGCCCTGGGATGCAACGGCAATTGCCCGAGTAATTGGGTTCCTAACACCCATGGGAGATCTGGATTGGGTTCCCACATCCAGGTTCTGACCTGGGTCCAGCCCCAGCCATTGTAGGCATTTGGGAATTCAACCAGAGGACAGGAACATGGAATCTCTCTGTCTCTGTCTCTGTCTCTGTCTCTCTCTCTCTCCCTCTCCTCTCTTCCCCTTAACAAATAATTCTGAAAAATGTCCTCATCTAAATAAATAAATAGTTTCCTCCTGATTGCTAAATCCACGTGACCTTGAAAATGAAAAACAAATGAGAACAGGAGATTCAGATATATTAGATAGTGACAAATTTTATCAATTCACATCATTTTTAAAGCAAAATTTTGCACTTCCCACACATTTTCCTGTGCTGCTTTGTCTTTAATTTCTCAGGGCACACACTGCAGTGGGTGGCATCACACTGCTGCGCACCAGCAGATGCCACCGTGTGGTATTCTAGAAGCCACCAGAATAACGTCTGCATGTCCAAGTGTGAATTCTACAGAGGCCCAGACCCTTTATTTGAACTATATCATTATGTCAGATCCCCCAAGGTACTGCAGTTAGACAATCCCTGCTGGTTCCTGCTACAATATCCATCTTGCATATGTTGTTGCTTTGTGCTGGAAGAGAACACAGAAGTATCTACAATATCTGTTCTAAGTAAATGAAAATGCTTGACAAAGTCATTCAAGTAGGATCATAAATATTTTCATGATATTACTTGGTAAACTAGGTATGCCATGTAAAATATAGCATTAAATTGCTTTTAAGCCCACTTTTTAAAAGACTTTTTATTTTATTTATTTGAAAGGTAGAGTGTCAAAGAGATGGGGGGAGGGAGGGGGGGAGAGAGAGAGAGAGAGAGAGAGAGAGAGATAGCACTTTCATCTGCTGGTTCACTCTCCAAATGGCTGCAATGACCAGGGCTGGGCCAGGCCGAAGCCAGGAGCCAGGAGCTTCATCCGGGTCTCCCACATGGGTGCAAAGACACAAGGACTCTGCTGCTTTCCCAGGAGCATTAGCAGAGAGCTAATGTATTGGAAGTCGAGTGGCTGGGACTTGAACTGGTGTGCAGTGGAATGCCAACATCGCAAGCAGCAGCTTTACTTCCGATGCCCCAGTGCTGGTCTCATAGCCTACTTTTTCAAATGAATTCTTAAGTAACATATTCATTGCTTTTATTCTCAAATTGTGTAAGATACTTTCTTTTAACAAAATTAATATGTGAAAATAATACATACATCTTTTTAAAACATCAATTTACTATATTGGGCTAAAGTTTGATTTAAATGTTAATCAGTTAATCATTTAAAGTTGGAGTTAACTTTGAGAACAGGCTTTAATGTGTTCAAAATATCAACATGTGAATAATAGTTCTAAAAGTTCTCTTTCCTTGGGGTATAAGTCCTCAGAAATTGTAAGACATTTTTGTCTAATTTTTCTTTCCTGGAAAAGGCAATGAATATTTTAAATAGATGATAGATAGGTGACAAAAAGAAGGTTGAAAGATAGATAGATAGATTATTGCCAGAGGGGAATACACACATTTACATAAAAGTATTTTTATATAAGAAGCAAACCTCTTTGTAGTTAAATTAAAATCTTTCATGTTACGTATTTTAATTTTAATAATAATTGTAAGTGAAATCATTACAAGTAAGGAGAAAAGCAAATATTAAATCATTTTTCTTTTTAAAACTATTTATTTATTTGAGAAGCAGATAGAGAACAGGGGAGAGAAAGAAACAAACAGACATACTGGCTCTCATCTCCTGGTTCACTCATATGCCTGCAGTAGCGGGGACTGGGCTAGGCTGAAGGCAGGAGCCAAGAATTTAATCCAGGTCTCCCACATGGTAGCAGGGATCCAATTACTTGAGCCATTACCTAATGTCTTCTAAGGCATGCCTGAGCCAAAAGCTGGAGTCAGAAGCTGGGGCTGGGACTCAAAATTAGGCACTCTGTGCTGAGAATGTGGGCAGTTTAAGTCCTAATCATAAACTCTTGCCCCTAAAACTAACTTTCGAGAAATGTGATAGAAGTATAGTTTCTATGTGGCAGAGAATAAAAGGGCTCTTTGGCTCAGCCAAGACAGCAGCCCTGAGTAACTGGCTGGTTCTTTTATGAGTCTAGAAGTCTAGGCCACTAAAGATTTTTGAAAGCAATTTTTTATGATCAACATCAACCCCATAAAACTGTGTCTATTTTACTTTGCAGATTTTATTTTACATGACATGGATACAATTTTTGGCCATGAGTTTACCATTTTTAACCACTTCTGTGTTCCCTTATCTTAATCAATATCAGAGGTCCCATCTTCAAAAACAAAGCAGAATCTGAAATTCAGACATCTATCCCATCTTATTAACTTTAATACTTTTGTATGTACGTGTGTGCAAATGAGTAACTGTAGTGTATTGTTTTATGAATAAAAGTTTGGAGTGACAGAGTAAGTATATATTGCAGCAAATTAAATATCTTTTTTTTTTTTTTTTGACAGGCAGAGTGGACAGTGAGAGAGAGAGACAGAGAGAAAGGTCTTCCTTTTGCCATTGGTTCACCCTCCAATGGCCGCCGCGGCCAGTGCGCTGCGGCCGGCGCGCCGCGCTGATCAGAAGCCAGGAGCCAGGTGCTTCTCCTGGTCTCCCATGAGGGTGCAGGGCCCAAGCGCTTGGGCCATCCTCCACTGCACTCCTGGGCCACAGCAGAGAGCTGGCCTGGAAGAGGGGCAACCGGGACAGAATCCGGCGCCCCAACCAGGACTAGAACCTGGTGTGCTGGCGCCGCTAGGTGGAGGATTAGCCTATTGAGCCGCGGCGCCGGCTAAATATCTTAAAATTGAATATTTGCTATTCCATTTACCAAATCATTAACTATCTAATAATAAGAATTGCTCAGTGGGAATTCATGGAGAAACTGACAAAAATACAGCACGAGGGGAAAATTTAACATACCTTTTCCAATATTCAACATATTAAGGAGAAAAAATATAGAAAATATACCATTTTGCAAGCAATTTTATGGCTATTTATAATAACCAAAACCTCAGTGTTTACAATAATAATGGGATTATAAATGACATAAAACAACTAAAAGTGACTTCATACAGTTTAAAAATCTAAAACTTCCTTTCTAATCTTGTTTTTGGGTAATGTGACGAGGTATTCTGAAAACCTTTCTGTTGCAAAACACCAGAGGCTTCATTCCATACTGAGGGGATGGGGAAGACAGTCTCCTGCCCTGCCAGGGCACAGAGAGATCTGTCCTCTCAGGAGGAAGAGAACTCCAGCATTCCCCATCCTGCCCCCAAATACCTGCTTCTTCGAGCAAATTTCATTCAAGTGCAGGTCTCCCTTCTGTTGGGCCCTCACTCAGGGGACTCAGGGGGGCACCGCTGAAACCTTTGTCCACTGCCCGAGCTGCTAAGGCTCAGTTCCACACTGAGTGAGGCAAGTCAGGAGGACCTGAGACTGATGCACCCACCCTCTCCCCAGCGCTCAACTCCCAAAGTCGGAAGCCTGAACATCATTGCCTTGAACCTCAGCCCCAGAGACATGGCTTAGAGATTTTGCCCTGAGAGAATGAATCAGGCCACAAAACATCGAGCTCTAAATCTTTTTCTGAATAAGCTGATTCCATATCCAACAATATAGGGAAAGATTAAGCCTTAGAGCACTAGCAAGAACCACGGAGGCTATGATGCAAAGTCTTGGGAGGAAACAGCAGATTTGTTGGAAATGTGAGTTACACCAGAGGTCAGCCAGTTTGCTGGGGAGACTCTGGGAAAGAGACCTCGGCATTCAGAAAAAGTCTCAAACAATGACTTCATTACTAGGACAGTAAAAGAGCCCAAATTGGATGGGATCGTTTGTGTTGTAGTGAGTTAAGCCGCAGCCTGGGAGGTGGACGTCCCGTCTGTGTGCCAGTTCATGTACCAGCTGCTCCACTGCTGTCTATGCACCTGGCAAAGCAGCGGAGGATGCCCCAAGTGCTTGGGTCTCTGGCACCTACGTGGGAGACCCAGAAGAAGCTCCTGGCTCCTGGCTTCTGTCTGCCCCAGCCCTGGCCATTGTGACCACGTGGGGAGTGAAGCAGCTGATGGAAGAGCTAGTGCTCTCTTGAGCTCGCTCACTCTTTCTCTCTCTCTCTCTGTCTCTCTCTTCCTCTGAAACGTCACCTTTCAAATAAATAAAATAAATCATTTCTTTAAAAGCATAACAATCAGCCTGCAAGTGGAGGAGCTAAACAGTTGGGTGTGATCATGGAGAGAGGAAGACCTAACCACTGTCATCTCACTTCCAGAAAGCTCCATGAACTCAAAGTTGATCAATGCAAAGTGATGTCCAGCTGCAGGACAGGCAAGTAGCTGAAAGTAGGAGAGAAATAGGATAGTTTCGAAGTGGCAGAAGAAAAATCACTCTTCACATGCAAAGAACGCGACTAAGATTAAAATCTGATGTCTCATCAGAAACACTAGAGACCAGAGGAAGTGGAAAATTTATTGAAAATTCTTAAAGAATAAAAAGCCAACCAGAAATCTTATTGCCAGCAAAGCTATTTCTCAAAATAAAAGGTGAAGTAAAGACTTCTCCAAACAGGGAAAACAGAGGGAGGCTGGGGCTAACAGAGTTGACTTACAAGAGATGCTACAGAAAGAACATGATCCTAGTCAAGCCAAAAATCAAAGAACAGCAGTAAAGTTAATTTTGACATTATCAAAGTGAGTATAAATGCCTACTTCTTCCTTTAACTGATTTTAAAGTCAGCTGCATAATAATTTGTGTTTAATATACTATTGGGTTTATAGCATCTAGAACTCAAAGAGATTTACCAATAACAGCACAAAGGTGGGCAAGGCAAAACTGTATCAGGCTAAGGAAATAACTGGAGATAGTAGCTCAAATCCTTAGGAACAGAGAATCCAGAAATTAAAAATAAATGGCTAGGCCGGTGCCACAGCTCACTAGACTACTCCTCCACCTGCGGCACCAGCACCTCGGGTTCTAGTCCCGGTCGTGGCACTGGATTCTGTCCTGGTTGCTCCTCTTCCAGTCCACTCTCTGCTGTGGCCCGGGAGTGCAGTGGAGGATGCCCCAGTTCCTTAGGCTCCTGCACCCGCATGGGAGACCAGGAGGAAGCACCTGGCTCCTGGCTTCGGATCAGCACAGCGTGCTGGCCGCAACACGCTGGCCATAGCGGCCACTTTGGGGGTGAACCAACGGAAAAAGGAAGACCTTTCTCTCTGCCTCTCATTCTCTCACAGTCTAACTCTGCCTGTCAAAAATAATAAATAAATAAATAAATAAATAGCTAATATAAGAAACACAATAAACATTTAGTAGCTCTCCTTTCTTTCTCTGAGTTTCTTACACACAATAATATTATTTAATAATTATATCAGGATGACTGTCTGGCCTAGTCCAGTTCCCACATCAGATTGCCTGGTTTCAATGCCCAGATTAAGCCACTGACCCAAGCTTCCTGCTGATGCAGACACTGTGTCAGGTAGTTTGGTTTTATCATCCACATGAGAAATTTGAATTGAGTTCCTTGTTCTATTGCTTCTCGGCCTTTTGGCTAAGATCAAGTGTGGAGTTCCTTGTTCTGTGGCCAAGCCCCAGCCATTGTGGTCACTGGATAGTGAACCAATGAATTGGAGATCTTTCTCTACCATTCTCTTTCTCTCTCTTTGCCTGCTTCTCAAATGAATTAATTAAAAATTTAAAAAATACTGTTATAACATTTATATATGCACAAACAAAAATGACAAAAGAGTACAAGAGCTATGTAAAAATGACATTTCAATATCTATTATATTTAAATCAGTATCATCAACCTGAAGTTGATTCTAATAAAATATTTATGATAAGCTCTGGAATGATCACTAAGGAATACAGTCAGTTCTTACTATTCATGGTGGTTATGCTCTATAAAATCTTGGCAAACACTGAATTAGCAAATAATAAATTAATGCCCTTGAGAGAGATACAGGTTTAGGTTCCTGTCCACCTCTTAGTCACAGCAATTTAGTCAATTGATTAATTCCTAGTTTTGTTTTATATGTATTGTGTGTTTCTGTTTCAAGATATCTGATTTAATATATTTTGTTGATTTGTTAACAACACTTGAGATAAACAACATTATAACTCATGCTAATTAAGGCTGATCTAACATGATTTATTTTATTTTTACTTGAAAGGTAGAGAGAAGAGTTACAAAGACAGACAGGCCAGCAGACTCTACTTCCATACTCTGTTTCACTCCCCAGATGACCGCAATTCCTGGGCTGGGCTGAGCCAAGCTGAGCCAAAGCCAGGAGCTTGGAATTCAATCCTGGTTTTCCAAGTGGTGAAAGGGAACCAGCGATTTGATTCATCACCTGCTGCCTCCAGGGTGCACATTAGTAGGAATCTGGAATCAGGAGACAGAGGCAGGTGTAATTCAAGCACTCCAACATGGAGGCAGGTTCCCAACCATGAGATTGAATCAGGCCAATTGCTCATCCCTCTAGGACGGGCATCTTCCCCATGAGGAGTATTGCAGCCCCCTTGTATTCAGGAACACGGGACAGCACTTCAGCACTGCACATCAAAGACATTTTGAAAAGTGAACTCACCAACAAAAAAATCACAAAATGTGAAAAGCATGACCCTAAGCAGACCGTGGAAAGGACACTGGTCTGCTGTACAACTGAAATAAGAAGACGAGAGATTCTCCCTGTTCAACTTCCAACAGTGATGCGAATGTCTGGAGACAGCATTTTTCACCTTTCTGTACATGTGCCTGCCAGTGACTGAAAGAGTGCCATAAGTATTGATTTGGGAGTTCCAAATGCATTTTAGCAAGTGGATCAATTCGCACACGTGGAAATCATGAATAATGAGCATTAAGTGTAATTCAAAAAAAAAAAAACCTGATAAGGTGCAGTTTTCCCCTGACAAGAGACTTTTACCAACTGTCTTTAGCCGCTATTCCGACACATACCCTTGCCTGTTTCCATTATAGCTTTAACTTGTTTTCCTTGCCTATGATTTTCGGTTTGTGTGCGTTTTTCTTAGAGGAGGTCACTATTTAAATCACATATTGCAATGTAAAATACATATATATATATATATATATAATTACTGTATTCTTACCACATTAAACATGATTGAATCCTTAGTGAATATATGTAAATATGTGTATATATCAACAGAGACAGATTGTTGCAGACAGATGATAGATAGATAGTAGAGATAGATAGATAGATAGATAGATGCAGTTGACCCTCTGAATCTGTAACTTTCACATCTTCAGATTTAACCAACAGTGGAATGAAAATATCTGTAAAAAATTATACCTATTCTGAACACATGGAGACTTTTTTCTTGCTATTGTTCCCTAAACTATGGCATTTCCAATTTATTAGATGTTACTAGTAATCTAAAGATGATTGAAAGTACACAAGAAGATGTGCATTTTGATTGTGCAAATTCTATACCTCTTAATAAGAATAAGACTGGAACATCTCCCTGTTTGTGTGTCTATGGGCCCCTGCCACCCACTTAGGAGACCCAGATGGAGCTCCTGGCTCCTGGCTTTGGCCTGGCCCAGCCTTGGGCATTGCAGCCGGTTGGGGAATGAACCAGCAGATGAAGCTCTCCCTCTCTATTTCTCTCTGTCTCTACATCTCTCTCTGTAACTCTGCCTTTCAAAGAAATAACTTTATAAAAACAGCGAATTTATCATAAGCTCTCATAGGATCATATATATGATATCATAGGATGCCAAACAAGAGCAGATTAATGGCCTGCTTGTTATATTCCTGTTAATCCTTCCTGCTTTCTGCTAACAACATTGATCTATAAATGATAAATATCATATGTGAGAAACAAAACCAAAATTTAGCGTGCTGGGAAATGAGTTAGAAAAAACCTCATACACTACTATTGCAATGTTGTATTTGCAAATCAGTTGAGGAAATAAACATTTGCCCATTTCTGTTGACTATGAGAAACAATAAAAGATACATACATTATAGTGGAAGAACTTGTAACAATAAAGAGATAACGAGCTACAATATGTAAGTTGCCTAAATATTTATTAATTGCCAAATGAGTAAAGCACTGTTAACGTGATTCCTTGAGTCATGCATGGACCTTGGTGGGAAACCTGACAGTTGGGTCTGTGAGCACTGTTTCAGTTTTCTGGGGAGTAAGCCCATCGCTTACGTGTAATAGCTCCAAACTTGGAGAATGAGCTTCCAGTAGACCACTGGTGCCAGCTGCTTCATGGCTGTAATCCCACCAGGAATAAGCGAGATACGTGGGAGTTAACAGAGAATGAGATACTCAGTCTAATTGAGATTCAACAGAGAGTTAATTAGAATCTGCTCTGTAGCCGTGACTGCTATTGTTTTGGGGGATACAATTTTAATAAAATAGAGTCCATGGATCTATCCTACTTAATTTGTACACTATTTCAAAATGCAGCAAACAATATCATCTGCAGCCAAAACTGATAATGTAATAGAAGATATTTTCTTTCCATCTTTATTGATTTCTACCAGAGTTAATTAGAAATGAGTACAAATATCAATTGGAAAGTGGCTTAAGACTGTGCTGATTTGTTGAAGCATCCAGTAGAGAGGCCATGGTATACACTAAGCAAATATTATTTTTTCTTTTAAGGTAACTGAACTGCACAACATCAAAAATATAACCAGACTGCCTCGAGAGACAAAGAAGCATGCAGTGGCAATTATCTTTCATGATGAAACGTCTAAGACATTTGCCTGTGAGTCAGGTAAGCAATTATGGGCCCATCTACTGCTTGAGGAAATTGGGTTGCTTCTGACACAGTGGCCCAGATGGATTAAGATCACTACTGAACGGGGTGGCATATGGAAATGAGAAGGTGCTGCAGAAGGAATTCAGCATATCAGTTTCTGCAGAATGTCTTTGGTGCTTGTTATTACTGTCTGCATCTGAGTTTGCTCCCAGGTGGACAGAGGTCTCTGGAGGCTGCTTAGCAGCTTTGAGAATTCAGTCAGCAATACTTGGGAGATGCTGTGAGGGCTGAGTGTGTGAGCTGTGTTCTGAGTGTAGCTATGATATTTACGTGGTAGGGCAGTGTGCTGCCATGCGAAAGTGTGACAGAGCACAACTCAAGTCTCCAGACATCGCAACATAGGACTTACGTAATTGGTTGCATTTGCATTGTCTCAGTACTACAAGTAAATACATTTCACAGTGAGTTTTAGCATCCACTTCACAAGAACCCTGGTATTATTGAGATGCAAGCAGCTTGTAGGTGAAATTTGCAGTGTTTGTCTTTATGTTGGCATCTGTGCTATGTAGTGTATTGATTGTTTTTATCACTTTTTAAAGATTTTGGACAATGGAATTGTGCATTTATTTCATAATGGATGTTAGTAAAAAAGTACTAGGGGTTTAAAAGATGTTAATTTAAATAATAGTGAAATCTTTTGAAGAAACTTTATTCAGCATTTTTAAAAAGAAAATATAACCTCTGGTTTTATAAATTGAAAAGCATAGGTATAACTAGTATAAATTTTTGTTATTCTAAAACTGATAATATCACTTTGCCTAGCTAAAACTACTTACATACCCTCACCTATACTTATCTAAGATTTTTCTACACTGAATTGGAATTTATCAGTCTTTTTCTTTCCTTGAATGCCTTTATCCACCAGTCTTTCTGGCACATCTCTGTTCACTGACCATGCTTGACTTCTTCCTTTATTTGAAATTGACTTTTGGGATCTATGTTAAATATAAGAGTGGGAATAAGAGAGGGAACAGATGTACAATTTGAGACATGCTCAATCGGACTTGCCCCAAATGGTGGAGTTAGAAATGTGCCAGGGGATTCCAGTACCATCCCATCAAGGTGGCATGTACCAATGCCATCTCACTAGTCCAAGTGATCAATTTCAGTTCACAACTGATCATACTGATAGGTCTAAGAGTCAAAGGGATCACACAAACAAGACTAGTGTCCGCAAATACTAACTGACAGAATCAAAAAGGGAGAGAACGATCCATCATGGGAAGTGGGATACACAGCAGACTCATAGAAGGGCAGATATTCTAAACAGCACTCTGGCCTCAGAATCAGCCCTTAAGGCATTCAGATCTGGCTGAAGAGCCCATGAGAGTATTTTAGGCATGGAAAGTCAAGACACTGGCAAAAAAAAAAAAATTTAAATGAAAGATCTCTGTGAGTGAGATCCCAGTGGAAAGAACGGGGCCATCAAAGAAGGAGGTACCTTTCTCTGAAGGGAGGAGAGAACTTCCACTTTGACTATGACCTTGTCTAAATAAGAGTGAAGTTGGCGAACTCAAAAGGCTTCCATAGACTTGGCAACTCATAACAAGAGCCTAGGGTGATTACTGATGCCATAAACAAGAGTGTCACATTGTTAAGTAAACAACAGGAGTCACTGTGCACTTACTCCTCATGTAGGATCTCTATCCTTAATGTGTTGTTCAATGTGATTTAATGCTATAACTAGTACTCAAACAGTATTTTACACTTTATATTCTGTGTGGGTGCAAACTGATGAAATCTTTACTTAATATATACTGAATCGATCTTCTGTATATAAAGATAATTGAAAATGAATATTGATGTGAATGGAATGGGAGAGGGAGCGGGAGATGGGAGGGTGGGAGGGAAGTTATAGGGGGGAAAGCCATTGTAATCCATAATCTGTACTTTATAAATTTATATTGACTAAATAAAAGTTTAAAAAAATTGACTTTGTGGAGTGCATAAAAATTTATTAATTGGTGATATAAATCCCCATTTTTAATTGAACCTATACCAACCTTGCTGACATAACTTACTATTATTCAAAATTACTCTGTCTTCTTTTTCACTGTTTGAAAACTGTTGACCTACTTTATTTTCCCCCAGAGTTTTTAAATAATTATTCTTACCAAAACCAATATCAATCAGAAAATTGTTTTTTCAGAAAAGATAATTATTGTTACCATTTTGATTTTTAATTCTTCACTATTGTTTTATGTTTTTGAAACTGAACTGAGAAATGGTGTAGATGTATAAGTAATAGTAGAATCTGTTATTTCAGAAAATCTTATTTAGGTGTCTTTGGGAAAATATCAATTTAAAATTAATATTTATTTGAAAACTTAATGTTTCAATATATCATTTTTTTCCAATCTTGATTATGTTTTTTTTTACTTTTAACTTCACAAACTTGTACATACTCAAAATCCTTTCTTCCAGCTTTTTCTTTTATTTTTTATAAAACTTTATTATTATTTATAAATGAAGTTATATACATAAAACAATTAAAATTAAACTTTGTACAAATATTAAAATATTATCTTCACACCCACTGCAACATACAGAATGTATACTTTACATATATATTTGTCAAGTGACCCAAACTGAGTGCTGAGTGACGTCCCATACAGAGTCAATTATGCATGTATTGTTTTAAGCCATTATGAGCGTCCCATTATGAAAAGGATTCCGCAGTGGTGTGATAACCTTAAGAAGCCAGGGCACGTGCGGGAGCTGCCACTCAACCCTTGTCCCTCTCTCCTCCCTGCTCCGTAATCTGGGTGCTGTGCCCCACATCCTCTCCTGCTATGCTAGCCGCTTGGCAGAGGGCTCAGTACTGGAGATCTCATTCGCAGTCCTGCCACGCTGCTACTGGAAATCAAGGGTCGCTTCCCAGAAAAGCCGAGACTGTCACTTTTCGCTTTCTGGGAAACCAGCTACTGCATCACCAAGCCCCGACATCTGCCAAGCGAAATATTCACTCAGCCCCTCCTTGGGGCCCCACTAAGGACTGTCCCCATGCCAATAGCAAGGAGACCCAGCAGGTCCCTCAGGATAAGTACTGGCCTTGCAGTGGTCCTTGGCCAGCACACCTGGAGTTGAACTGAATCTGACGTCACTTCCCATCCAGGCTCCTTTTGCCCTTGTTGGGGAGGGGGCAAGGGTGTAGAAAAGTTTGCAGCAAATTCCATTCTCTTTACAACGATGTTCCAGGAAACAGGCCACACTGTGGTGTGGAAGCGAGTGGTTGAGCTGGGATGGGGATGGGTAGAGAGACGTCCAGGTGCCACCTGCCCTGTGCCACCATCCATGAAGCAGGAGGAGGATGCCTTTGTCTGGCCGGAGGCTCCTCCACACAACTTTCAAGCTGGGGAAGAGGGGAGGAGGGCAAGGTGAATGGGAAGGGCCTTTTTCTTTATGCTCTGTTTGCAAATGGAGTGCTTGTCAAACACACTGGAGTGCCTTATAAACCAGACTCACCAAGTGGCCAGGACATGGCTCATGCTACAGTTCCCACCCAGTGAGTCAGGAATACGGCGAACAAAGCACAGATGTGGCAAACAACAGAACCCACCTGCTAAACTCAGACATGGAATGACAGAAATTCTAAGTGATTTTCACCAGATGCTGGCCCTTGAAAATCACTAGAATACAACTGCACATCACCAGAATATAAAACCCACACTGAATCAGCTCAAGCATGCAAAGGAAAAAAATCCTTGTATAGAAGTCGTTGGTGCTGCCCAGTTCTTTTGGACCAGGCTTCTGTTCCCCTGCAGGTGAGCCCAGGAAGGCATGGCAGCTGTCGGTTTCTCCCACCTGCTCCAGGCTCCTGAGGTGGCCTCCTTCAAAAATACACTGAGTTATCATTTCTGTAACCATCCTGTTGTACAGCTTCCTGCTCCCATCTAAGTGTGATTCAGTGTCTGTTAACTAAGCTCTCCCGTCCTCCTCTCCCCAGCCTCTGGTAACCAGCGTTAGAGTCTCACCTCTAAGGAATCCACTCTGTTAGTTTCCACACGTGAGTGAGACCATACAGTGCTTATCTTCTTGTGCTGGACATGTCTCACTTAACATATTGATATCCAGTTGTTAGTTTTATTGCAAATGACATTATTTCATTCCTTTTTTATAAAAAAAGGATGATTATAATCTTGAATCTCATATTACAGTAATAACACTATCTAATGTAATTTTATGACCTTTCTGATTTAGGTTGTCATAATCTAGTATTCACTTAACTTCCTATGAGTTTTCAAATTACCTGCAGTTGAGAATATTACAAAGCCTATGAGAATGAACCCATTAAATTTGTGTGTTGTAGGAAGTTAGGGAAAACATGTATAAGCAATTTTTTTCTAAGTTTGTTTGCTGCTTTATAACACTTTTGTAGCTCATTTGTCCTGAGATTATGTGTCACAGGCCATAGGACAGGCCACAAGGTATATCCCAATGGGCCAATGGAAAACAAAGATTTTATTTATGTATTTATAATGAAAGACATGTTAATCAAGATTAAATAGATACTTTTAGACACTGGAGTTGAGCTTTTGTTCACCTCTTTCTAAGAATTCACTTCAGAGATGTTTGCCTCTGCAGCGTATTGATGCTGATGCAGTAATTCAGAAACTCTCAAGCAGTGTGTGGATGTGAGCGCTGCCTTAAAATTATAAATGTGATTTGATGAATGCTGACCCGTGCACAGCAGAGGACCTTAGTGCACAGAGAGTAGATGTGACAACAGCCGAGACATCCCCAAAACCCTCAGTCCTGGTGCTACGTAAGTCACAGCATCTCCTCTGTGCAGATGGCTTAGCACAAACAGAACACGCTCCTCACCGGGTCAACTTCACAGGTGCATCTTTAAAATTTATAGGAAGGTCATACAAATTTAGAATTTTGAAATAGAATCCCCAAGTACACCTAGCATCGGATAATTTTTTTCTAATAACAGGAATCAGGTCTGTTGAAGAAATGCCTCGTTCTAGCACTGGGACATGAAACACACAAGTTGAATTCAGGGTCCTGTAGTGGCAGAAAGAGAAGAAGTACTTAGGGAAAAGGTTGTCGGGGGCACAAAGGCGCTTCCAGTGGGCAACACTGGATTTAGTTCAAGCAACAAAATAAAACAGTAAGAGATTACACCAACTTATTAAAACAAAAGCATGAGTGCATGATGATATAAAAATTGGTTGAATAAATAAATAAATGAGAGAGAATATACTAATCTCTCATGCAGAGGATTCTAAATAATACATATAGATACTCTGCTCTCAAAAACGTGGAGCCCCATAGCTCCTCAGATGTGGGCTGTTCATAGTGACTTCCTTTCAAAGAGGACAGGATAGAAGTGGGTAGGGGAGGATAGAATGACCACAGTGGAGAAAACTGAAAGACAGGACTGCAGCCAAGTGACCAAGGTCAATATCCACAGTGACAAGTGGATGGACTCTGCTGTTCATATGGTATCATAAAAATGGCACTTTTACAGATGTGGTCTTCTTCCCCAAAGCGCACAGCCCCCGTGGTATCATAAGAAAAACATCTAATTTCAATTGAGGAACATTCTAGCAATTACCTGACCAGTATCCCTGAAAATTCTCAAGCTCACGAAAAACAAGGAAAGTCCAAGAAACTCACAGCCACGAGGAGACTAAGGAGATGATGCATGGATCCAATATGGTTCCCAATAGAATCCTGAACCAGAACAAAGGGCACCAGTAAAAACTGAGGCAGCATTAATAAATCATGTTTATTAATTAGTAAGAACATGCTAATATAACTTACTAATTTTGACTAATCCATCACATTAATGCAGGATGCTAATAACGGGGACATACATGGGCTATGTGAGAACTCTGGATTATCTTTGAAATAAATCTTTAAAATGAGAGCAAAATAAGAAGTTTGTCTTTAAAAATTAAGGTGGGGAAGGGGTGGGCACGTTTGGCTAGTGTTTAAGATGCCCACGTACCCCATCAATTACCTGTGTTTGATTCCCTTTTCCAGCTTCCTGCCAATGCATACCACTGATAGGCAGTGGTGATGGCTCAAGTAATTGGGTCACTGCCACCCACGTTGAAGACGTGGCTTTAGGTTCTGACTCCCAGTCCAACTGCTGCAAGTGTGTAGAGAGTGAACCAGCAAATGGGAATTCTCTATAGATCTCTGTCTGATTAAAAATTATTGTAAGCCGGCGCCGCGGCTCACTAGGCTAATCCTCCGCCTTGCGGCGCCAGCACACCGGGTTCTAGTCCTGGTCGGGGCGCCGGATTCTGTCCCGGTTGCCCCTCTTCCAGTCCAGTTCTCTGCTGTGGCCTGGGAGTGCAGTGGAGGATGGCCCAAGTCCTTGGGTCCTGCACCCGCATGGGAGACCAGGAGAAGTACCTGGCTCCTGCCATCGGATCAGCGCGGTGCACCGGCCGCAGTGCGCCGGCTGCGGCGGCCATTGGAGGGTGAACCAACGGCAAAAGGAAGACCTTTCTCTCTCTCTCTCTCTCTCACTGTCCACTCTGCCTGTCAAAAAAAAAAAAAATTACTGTAGAAGTTACATTAAAATATCAGTGAACAAGTCTCAAGTATAATGGAAATGCAGTGTATTATAAAGGATATATTTAAAATTAATAAGCAAAGAATGAATCTTAGAATAACTGTTATCAAAAAGTTTATACTTTTACATTGTCTTACCTCTGTATGATTTCAGACTGATGAACTGATATGTATCACTTCTTAACTTAATAATAGACATCACAATACTAAAATCACTGCTATCATTTAGTGGGTTGATAGAAACTATCAGATATTTTTACAGTGTCATAAGCACTTTTTCAGTGACGAACCAGATTTAAAGTTGCAAGATGAGGGTCCTGTTATTCAAAACAGGTGATTCAGCCGAAGGTTGGAGACCTGGGAACTCTCTTCAGGGTCACTCTAGAATAATGCTCTGTGGCCAGCTTTGAAATAGTCATCCTGATTCTGCTGAGGAACCCCCAACACACCTGCGTGGCAAAGGCGGTGGTCCAAGAGGACTTCTTTCTCCGCACAGATTCATACAGCAGAAAACTGACATTGATGCCCCTGAGCCCACCACTCTGCCTTCCTGCCCTGCAGGGAGTGCTCTCTGGACATTTGTTACTGGTGTGTGAATGGTGTGAAACCCGCAGTTGAAATACTGCTTCAGTCATACCCCCATCTCATAGCTGATGCCGCCATGTTGGTCTCTCCCACAGAGTTTGTAGCCTAAAGCGAGGATGTCTATAGACAACTTTATTCACTTTTTGTTGAGTCAAAAACTTGGAGTTGAGATGGATGTGTGAGTGAAGCATAGCTTTAGGTAAAATACTTTGAAAGTTAAATTGTTATACTGTTTTATTTTCAAAAGAAAAACATTTATAGAGAAATGGGACTATAATTGTATTTTAACTTAAAAATTTTCAAAATATAGGTATTAAATTAGAGTTGACAATATCATTCTGAATTGAAACTGACAAGCAGTGATCTCACTAAATCAGAGTCAATTCTTTGAATATATGATTTAAGCTGAGTGCTGTCGGTTATTTTTAAGATAACCAGAGAATTTCCACATCTAGGACTTTGAATCTTCCTGTTACAAGTGAAAAAAACAGTCATTTGAAATGCTTCCAATTAAAGCACTAGCGTCAGTATAACCATAAAAGACAATTCTATCAATTTTAAAAGATTTCTTGAATGCAAAGAATTGACTTAAGACTGCTGCTTGTCATGTCTGGATTCTACACTCACGGTAGAAATCCACAGTTCTGGAATCTGAAGATTTTTAATGATGGTTTCATAGGACTTTTGAGAAATGAGGGGATCTTCATGAAGAGAAAATGCTGTTAACTTTCAAAGAGAATTTCCTGATGATGTGGCTGAAGCTAAATCCAATGTAAAAATAGAAGAAAGCTCTTATTGTCATTTGTAACAAAGAATTTTCAAGTAGTTTAACTTAGTTAGCTGAAAGTATTTGCTTTTTAAAACCACTTTTCACGTGTAAATATAGCAATCTGCTTGAAGCCAGTAATTAAAGTGTTTGAAAAATGGCATGCCTTTTTAATTGTCAACTTCATGTCACATCCTGGTGGAAAAAAGAAGCAACTTGTAATTCACAAACAAGAAACTTTATTATCTTTTCATGCATTTTTTTAAGGATAGCTGTGACTTCTCAGTAGTCCATTTCTGTTGATAAAACTTTATCTACTAGGAAAGTGTTGTGTCAAGGAGGCAATATACAGATTATTAATACTCAAAGAAATCGCCAAGGAGTGATGAGAAACCCGTATTTTAAAGTTTAAATATGTTATCTCAAAAATTATGAAAGGAAGGGAGGGAGGGAGGGAAGAAAGAAGAAAGGAAGAGGAAAGGAGGGAGGGGAGTAACATTATATTCTTAGAATTGTAACTGAGCTACATTGACTCTGTTGTCTTTGTATTAAGATCACATTAATGTGAAAATTGTGTTGTAGTAATTATCATGCATTTACTGTGACCCTGAGAATCTAATGTATTAGTAATTTCCTTTTAAAAATAGACTCTTATAGTGAAATAGAAAATTAAGAAAAATTTACAAAACTTTAGCATATATCTTACTTTAAAAAAGACAAGAAATTCTGGTGAGGTTGTGAATAAATTGGAATCTTTGTACATTATTCTTGGGAATGTAAACTATTGCTACAGCTGTGGAAAACAGTACAGAGGTTCTTCAAAAAGGCTACAAATAGAGCTCTTATATGATCCAGCAACCATCTTCTAAATGTTTATTCAAAAGTAACCAAACTTGAATTTTGAACAATACCTCCATCCCCAGGCTTATTGCAGCACAGTTCACAGTAGGCAAGATATGGAAAGAACCAAAATGTCTATCACATGTGGTAGATGCATACAATGGAATATTAAGTCAGTGTTAAAGAAGAAGGAAATAGGCCAGCGCCGTGGCTCAATAGGCTAATCCTCCGCCTTGCGGCACCGGCACACTGGGTTCTAGTCCCAGTCGGGGCACCAGATTCTGTCCCGGTTGCCCCTCTTCCAGTCCAGCTCTCTGCTGTGGCCTGGGAGTGCAGTGGAGGATGGCCCAAGTCCTTGGGTCCTGCACCCACATGGGAGACCAGGAGAAGCACCTGGCTCCTGGCTTCGGATCAGTGCGGTGCACTGGCCGCAGCACGCTGGCCGCAGTGGCCATTGGAGGATGAACCAACGGAAAAGAAAGACCTTTCTCTCTGTCTTTCTCTCTCTCACTGTCCACTCTGCCTGTCAAAAATAAAAAAAAATAAATAAAGAAGAAGGAAAGTCTGCAATATGCAGCAACATAGATAAAGTTTGACAACATCCTACTAAGAAAAATAAGCCAGATACTCCAAAGTCATGAATCAAAGGTGGAATGATGATTGTCAGGCTGAGAAGGGGAAATCAGGAGTTACTAATTAACAGGTAAAGTTTCTGTTAAACAAGACAAGCTCTAGAAGTCTGTGATACAACACTGCACCTGTAGTCAACGATGATGTATCCTCTATAACATTTGTTGAGATGATAGATGCTGTATTTAGTGTGCTTACCACAATAAAAAAAAAAGCTTTTCCAAAAATAGAAATGGAGTCATAATATCTATTTCCAGTGAATATGGAGCAAAAATGTAAGACATGTAAAAATTGCTAATGGGAATGTGAATTATTTCAATTATTTTTTCAAGAAAACTGACAAGTTCTATTTAATGAGTATGCATACCCTTGATTCATTGAGCTCTCTGGGAATATTTCCCATATAAACATACATAATAGTACATGAGGATGTAGAGTAAGGTACATTATGTATAATGGAAAAAATCAGAGGTGAATGCCTATCAAGTGAATAACTGAACAAATTATGGTCTACTTTTATCATGCAATCTTATGTAGTCACCAGAAATAATTTTAATAAATCTCAAGATTTATATGAAGTTCAGTTCTTTGTACAAAATAACCAAGAGACTATATATATATATATATATATAGAGAGAGAGAGAGAGAGAGAGAGAGAAGAGTTTTAACAAGTGTTACCTAGGACAAAGGGAGATGGAAAGTAAATTATGAGATCAATGGAAAAGGAAGATGGGAGGAAGAACAAGCAGAGAAGAAAAAAATATAAGAAAATAAAATTAATAGAACACCCAGAATATATTCTGTTTTATTTATATTTATATGGAATTATGAATATGTGATTGTGTGCCTGTGTTTTCCCCTTTTTTGAGTACGCCAGTCATCAGGAAGTACAAATTGAAATCACAATGAGGTGAAATAAGTTTATTTTTTTAATAACAAAACCACTCAGTGCATATAAGGATGCAGAGAAACTATATCTTATAGGTTGCTGATCAGAATTAAGGGAAAACTATATCTTATACTCTGCTGATGAAAATGAAGAGTGGTGCAAACACTATGGACAGTTGTTTGGTTGCTTCTTAGGAAATTCAACATGTACCATACAACCCAGCAATTTCACTCCTGGTCATTTAATCCAGAAAAGCAATGAAAACATAAGTATAATACATGTACTCACACACACATACACACACACACAAACTTAAATGAATGTACATAGCATCTTTATTTGTAAGAACTCAAAACTGAAAAGGACAGATGCCCTTCAAGAAACCATGGTAAGTGGGGAGCAACTGGGAGCAACTCGGACTAGACTGTTACTGGAATTAAGACTTATTCTACGCATCTGCTCTCCCACAATATGGCGCTGGGAGAGGAGGAAACAGCTTCTACACAGCTGCCTCCAGTTCAACCAATAAACAGCAGGACCTGCTCCTGATTGGAGGAGAGCAGCGTACTTGGCGTGTGGGTAGCAGAGTTGGGATTGGTGGAAGAGGACTATAAAGGAGGAGAGAGACAACATGCACCAGGAACATCTGAAGGAACATCTATCTGAAGGAACACCTGAGCAGCCCCCGAGAGAGCCGGCCGGCGGTGTGCCACTCCCCCGCGGAAGTGGGGAAAGTGGCAGGGGGAACCGCCCTTCCACGGAGGTGGAAGGGACGGTAGCCAACCCGGGAAGAACCAGCAGCAAACCCGGGGAGGGCCGAGCAGACAAAAGAACAGCGCAGGGTCCTGTGTCGTTCCTCCATGAAGAGGGGGAGCGACAATGGTACATTTACAAACATGTAACACTGCTCAACAATAAAAAGGAACCAACAATTGACACAAACAGCAACATAGTCAAATCTAGAGTGAAATTATCCTTAAATTCAAAGTGTCAATTTCAACCTCTCTCTCTCTCTCTCTCTCAATTAGCATTTTTCAGCCTCACTGCGGTATAATGGACAAAAAATTGAATTTATATTTTGTACAACTTGGTGTTTTGAGGTACATATAACCAAGAAAATTAACATATCTGTCACCTCATGTATTTGTCATTTTCTTTTTCTTGTATGTGTTTGATAAGATCCTTCTCAGCAAATATATGCAAAAAAACCTATGTTGACTCTAACATGTGGAGAGTCTAAACATTTTAGAAATTAATTTGTTTTACATTCATGTTAAAACTTTAAACAGTACACAACAATTATGTATTTGAACTTAAATAAATGGAGCCTACTGTAAAGTCTAGATGTTATCCAATGACATTATAATAGAGATGTATATATTCACACACACACGTGCCCACACAAGGGTACTTCAAAAGATTTGTGGAAAAAGAAATCAAAAGATAAGTTTATTTCGTGCAAAAATTGTTGAAATCCATGAATTCTTTGGCAACACATCATAAATGTGTGTGTGTTATGTGTTACTTCACCAAAAATACTTTTACTTGTTTTTTTTTAAAACATTCAGATTTACTTTCCAAGAGATCCTTTAAATTTTTTGGATTTTTTTAATTTGGGGTTTCACTATCTGCTTGAGAATCAGGACAGGGTTCCTCATGTAACAGTTCCATACTTCAAGTACTCACCTCAGATTATAGAGTTTTCCATATTTGTGGAAATAGAGCTGATTTAATAAAAGCCAGAATGTAAAATCACTAATGGATTTTAATGTTAACCAGTTGTATAGTCAAATAGGACTTTAAGTTGTTGCAGACACAATTTATATGACCCACAAAGAACAGCTGGTATAAATCCAGGACAAAAGAGGAACTCAATTTTATTGTATTTAAACCAAAGAAGGGTGTGGAAGTAGAAAAAATATTTACTAACTGCTGCCCAGAGCTATATGGTCTCTGAGTGAATGTAGTACTTTGGTTTCGAGTGATGTCAGTGCAGCACTTTTACAAGTAGTGAATTACTTTGAACATAATGGGCAACACTTCTGTTTATTGGTTGTTCAATACAAAGTGCAACTTGAAGGAAGTTGGAACAAAGTATATTTTAAGCTGTCTCAGTCACTGTGGGATAGAATTGCTGATTATAAGCATCTGCTTCTTATCTTTCCTGCTAAGAAATGTGGAAGAAATCATTAAAAACATAATGTAGTGGCCTTATGTGATCTGAAATGTGTTGGGATTTTGAAGTGGATTCTTTAGAGGAAGTGCAATGCTAGTGTAGCAATGACAGCGCAATGAAATTTAGAATTTCTAATGCTCTTCACAGACTAACGTGGAAGAAAAACAACAAATTTTAAGTTGCACCCTCTCATAAAAGATTAAGTTATTTTTATAAAATTTGGGCATGATTTTGTCATGTCGGTATGACAAAAAACAAGTCACAGAAATAATTTTCAGCAAAGTTTGATACAACTTGATTACATTGCAGCGTCCAGGCTCTGATATATAATGATGTCAGTGAAACAGCAACTTTAGTCCCTACTAGGCACCAAAATCATAACTAAGTTTAACTGATTCAGCATAGGGTGAGTTTGCCTATTACAACATTCCATGGAAAGGGTCTTTGATTTGGGACATTGAGAACAACGGAGAAATGAGTTTGCCTTGACAGGCAAATATATAGCTTAATGAACAATTGATTTACATGTGTACAGCTGAGTATAACAGATAAAATACTGATGTATACTGGTTTGCTAACTCACTAAAGACTGTTAAATTCTAGAAATTAATGGCCTGAGAAAACAAATCTAGTACATAATCTCAAAATATTTTTCTTTCATCAACCACAATGGTTTACTTTAAAGTTTCACCTAGTGCTAATTTGTCTTCTTGCATCTCAACTTTGCAAACAGTAAAAGGAGCTATGACCTGTGTCAGTGCTGACCTCATCCCATCACACCCACCACGAGGCCCTCAGGCTGGACTGCCTCTGCTGGTCCTCCTGTCATCGCACACTGAAGCCGAGCTCACCCACGTGCCCCTCTCTAAGCCAACCGAGTATATTGCCCCCAAAGTCAACCAGGATCCAGAAAGTAATTTTAGAGCTATTATAATGTATGAATGTAGAAGCCATTTTTTAAGTTTTATGAACAATTAAACACTTAGTGTCAGCTGGAAAATGGTTGATGTGAGGCGTCATCATCATTCCTTATTTTGGTACATTAAGAAAATGTACTTTCGCTCCATTTCCGGAATTTATATAGAGGATATTACCTTTGATGTGTCACTACAAAGTTTTACCATATGCTGCTGTTACACAGAATTATGCTTTCCTATGAAATCAAGCCATCTATAATTGGGTGCCAGACTTTTTGAAATCTTCAAAGCAGAAAAATGGTTTTGACTATTTATATGTAGAAAAAAGCACCTTCATTTGAAGTGTTGAATGAGAATTTAAGAAATACTGACTATGCGTCTTAAAGTAGCAACCCATCTCAATACACTAACAAGACTCAGTGTAAGTTTGTTGTTTAAACTTTCTAGGAAGTGTTTCAAGCAGTGACTATTAATAATGCAATTGTCTTCAAGACTATGTATATTTTTTGCCAACTTGTCCCTTATGTATCCATATATCTGTAAAAAAATTAATCTGAAACAGCCAACAAAGAAGTCTTCAAACAAAGTGCTCTGTTAGCACAAAATAGTCATTTGATAAACAGAACTTGTATTGGGTGGAATTGTATTCCCCAGAATTATATGTTCAACTCCCAGGATCCGTGAATGTGACCTGATTCAGGAATAAGGTGCTTGCAGACAGAATTAAGTCAAAATGAGCTGATAGTCAATTAGTGTCAGCCCTAAATACAATGACTAGCCTCCTTATATGAGAAAGGAGAGGGAGATTTGAATACAGAGACACTGAGGAGAGCTAGAGAGGGGAAAACCATATGGGATGGGGAAGATTCAGCTAAAGCCAAAGAATACCACGCATGGCCCCCACCCAGAGCTCCCACAGCCTTCAGAGGGACCAGCCCACCCGCCTCCTGGACTTAGCACCTGCAGCCTATGGAGCTCTGCAGGAATGACTTTCTGTTGCTCTGAACCACCAATTTGCAGTCATTTGTTACAGTAACCCTGGGAAACTAATACAGGGCTCTCTCTACTCCACCTTTTTAAAAAATTGCATTTGTAGAGGTCTTTAAATGAGTTCCAACAGAAAAAGGCACAGAAGAAATTACAAAATTCCTCCATTTTAAAGCAGTGGTTTGGGGAATGAGGGCAGGAGAATGGAAGTAGCTTTGAAGGGTCAAGAGTTTGAATTTTATTTTGAACACAGATGGACCAAATTAAGATTCTTTCTTCTTAAATAAAAATGACCCTTTTTTGATTATCAAAATTATACAGACTTTCTGTCTCCAAAACTATAGCTAATTCTTTGCACTAAAAAATCATGCAATTCCACATACCTAAAATTAAGTCCCAAGTAAAATGCAATAAACATTTAATTAAATACATAGATCAGCTAAGACAAAAGAAAAGAGGTGTCACAAAAATCTAAATGAAGAGAAGACCTTCAAGGGAGTGAACTGGCAGGGGAAGCTGGGGCTTCTCTCCGTAATGACCCCGGAGTAGGGTGCATTTAACCACTGCAACCACAGAACAGCAGACATGGCTTCCATAGGTTGGGGAAACAGAATCGAATGTGTTCATTAGAGTTGATGAAAGGGGGGGCCTCCATTTTTATGGTCTAGGTGGTTAAACTGCAGCTTGAGTTGCTGGCATCCCATATTAGACTCCTGCTTTGAGTCCCAGTAACTCTGCTTCCCATCCAGTTTCTTGCTGATGCACCTGGGAAGCAGCAGATGATGGTCCGCGTACTTGGTACTTGGGCCCCTGCTACCCACAGATGTAGTTTCAGGCCTTTGGCTTTTGCCTGGCCCAGCTATGGCTTTGGTAGCTATTTGTGAAGTGAACCAGTGGATGGAAGGTATCTGTGTGTGTGTGTGTGTGTGTGTGTTCCCTCTCTGGCACCCAGCCATTCAAATAAACAAAGATTTATCTATCTACTTATTTGTTTTTAAAAACTAATTTTTAAAAAAGAACTTATGAGGCTGGCACCGCGGCTCACTTGGTTAATCCTAGTCCCTGTTGGGGCGCCAGTTCTGTCCTGGTTGCTCCTCTTCCAGTCCAGCTCTCTGCTGTGGCCCGGGAAGGCAGTGGAGGATGGCCCCAGTGCTTGGGCCCTGCACCCTCATGGGAGACCAAGAGGAAGCACCTGGCTCCTGGCTTTGGATCGGCACAGCGCGCCAGCCGTAGTGGCCATTTGGGGAATGAACCAATGGAAAAAGGAAGACCTTTCTTTCTGTCTCTCTCTCACTGTCTAACTCTGCCTGTCCAAAAAAAAAAAAAAAAAAAAAAGATGAAAGGAAAGCAATTCAGATGCCAGCCAAGCAGAATGACTGGTCATTGTGTACAGAGTAAGCTTCCATGGAAGAAAGCACCCACCTCACACCTGCCTAGCTGTGTGTGTGTGTGTGTGTGTGTTTTAATTTTATTTATTTATTTGACAGGTAGAGTTACAGACAGTGAGAGGGAGAGACAGAGAGAAAAGTCTTCCTTCTGTTGGTTCACTCCCCAAATGGCTGCAACCGCCAGAGCTGTGCTGATCCGAAGCCAGGAGCCAGGAGCTTCTTCCCGGAATCCCATGTGGGTGCAGGGGCCCAAGGACTTGGGCCATCTTCTACTCTTTCCCAGGCCATAGCAGAGACCTGGATTGGAAGAGGGGCAGTCAGGACTAGAACTGGCGCCCATAGGGGATGCCAGTGCCACAGGTGGAGGATTAACCTGCTGCGCCATGGCGCTGGCCCCAGCTGTGGTTTTTATGCCATCACTTCATGATTCCAGAAGTGGCAGCTGAAGAATCCATCTAGCACCACCCAGGATTGCAACTCACCTTCCGTGCCATATGTGTCTCAGAACCCCTACCTGCAGCTACCAAAATACGAGTTTTTCTGTGAAGATGACCAAAATCACGAGTGAATAGGCATCTTGGGTAAAGTTAGAAAATAGGCAAATAATATGTAAGGATGACCACTGAAATGCTTTTTATAAAATAGACAAATTCATGAATTCATTGTCCATTGGTTTCTCATTGATGTAAAAGGCAAAGTGAGTTGCAGCAATTAAAGTGGATGATGTAAATTTGTATTTATTTGTGTGAAAAGATGCACATCATACATTAAGTGAAAATTGCAGTTTGCAGTACATACCATAGTTATTCTAATATGTTGCACATGTGTGTAAATTCTCACATGTATGCAAGTGCACAGGCATATGCACGCATGCGCATATGCACACAAATGTGTCTGTGTCATAAAATATAAACTACTGAAAATTCATTATCAATGCTTTTGACTGGGTAGGAGGGTTTCTGTGGTGGTTCTTTTTTATTTTTATACCCTACAATTAGTAGGTCTGTATTGATGTAATTAATTTATGTGCTTTTTAAAAAAAATTTATTTCTTTATTTGAGCGGTAGAGACAGACAAAGAGAAGGAAAGACAGAGAGAGATCTTCCATCCTCTGGTTCACTCCCCAAAAAGCCACAACAGCCGGAGCTGGGCTGATCTGAAGCCAGGAGCCACAAGCTTTATCCCTAACCTGCTACCTCCCAGGGTTTGCATTAGCTGGAAGCTGAAATCGGAAGTGGAGCCAAGACTCAAATCCAACACCATGGGATGTAGATGTATTATGCACAAAATACCAGTCCTGAGATTCACTCTTGATGTATAAATGATCATAATGTTACTTATCATTTATTCTATGCTTAATGTAGGCCAGACATTGTTCTTTTGATATCATTTCTTCATTACAAACCCATGAGGTGAACTTGCTGTTGGCTCCCTCCACAGAGGAGGAATCTAAACTCAGATAGTTTGAGTATGCTGGAAACAACAACCTTGCTTCTAAAAGGCTCAGTATGAAGAAAGTTGTTAATACAATTCATCCAAGTAATTGTCTAAGGGAAAAGTACCATGTAATTTTACTAATGGATGCCAACTTTGATTAAATATATTTTAAGAATATAATTCAGGTATCAAAAATATATAAGGGTCTAAACCTAGTAAAATTTACCAAGATAGAAGTACACAAATATAACCTTGAGAGAAAAATGACAACTTCCTGAGGAATGGAGGAAGATAGACATGAATGAATAAATGTCCAAAAATGCAAAGCAGTGAACTGTGGGATTTAGTGCTCTGCTACTATTACTGTTTGCCTTGTTATTTTAACTCCTTTTATTTCTCTCCTCTGTTCATTACTCACAATGTGTCCTTGTTTTCCTTTTGTTTCACTTTTTCCTAACAAGGTAGGATTTGCAGGAATGTGTGTTTATTGTTCTGTTCTGGCTAGCAGGTGTGAGAAGCAGGGTGAGGTCAGGGTGAGTGCAGCCCAAGCTGGGTAGAAGGGGAGGGAGCAAGCTAAGGAGGGGTTGCATTTGGAAACACGGTGGGATCAGCAGTGGACCGGGGTTCTGAAAAGGTTAATAGAGTTTTGGAACCTAACACTCCAGGGAGTAATCTGCAAGGGTAGGAGGTGCTCATCTGAGATTGAGATGTAGGAAAACAGTTTTAATGAGAGATGGGAACTTTGTTTATGTGAATATCTTCCTTACAGAAAAGTTAGTTCCTTATAAAGTATTAAAAAATGATGCCCAGGGAATGTGTTTAGCTGGGCGGTTAAGATGCCAGCCTCCTACATCAGAGCGCCTGGGTTTGATTCCTGGCTCCTTCTCCAGCTTCCCACCAGTGGAGATGCTGGCAGTCAGCAGGAGTGACTCATGAATTGGGTTCCTGCCACCTGCCTGGGAGCTGTGACTTGTGTTCCTGGCTCATGGCCCCATCTAGCCCAGCTGTCAGCTGCTTCAGGCATTTGAGGAGTGAACTAGTGGATGGGATCTCTCTCCGTCTATCTGTCTCTCTCTCTCTCTTTCCCTTCAATCTCTCCCCCTCACTCCTGCCCCCCTCAAAAATAAATAAATAAGATAATGCCTTCCACCTAGTAGACACACACACACACTAAGCCAGTTGTTGACTGCTATGTTTTCAAAGAGAAAAAGTGTATTTAATATAATTTAGAATGTATTTAATATAATACACTGAAAAGTTCATCAGTATATTTGTTGTGCTTGCTTCTTGGGAGGATCTAATATTTACAAAGAAACATATCAACCTAATTTGCAACTTCCAGAAACTTCAGGTACAGAGACAGATTTTGGGTTAACTTCCCTTTTACATTTTCAGTTTCCGCAAATCAAGTGCAGAATCCTGTATAGGCCCGCAGTGTGTAACACTAAGAAGCAGCACCACATGGGAAATCCCTTTTAATTTCCAAAGGAAAACTGTGTTGTGTTTCCTAGACATCTACGAACTAGCTTAGAAGCTTTACTTTTATGACTTTCTGCAGACTCTTAGGCAGGTCACAGATGGGTCACCTTTGTCTCCTGTGAATTCAGGTTTTGTGTTATGAAAGCACATCACATCGGCATCTCCAGGACTTCTTTGTTTTGATAACCATCATTTCATGTGCAGGATGTATCACAAAGCTGCCTCTTAATGTCTGCAGCCCAAAGCACCGTTTTTTAGTGTGTCACTAGAAATGCTTTGAGATAAGCAATGGAATTTTACGTTTAAGTACGCTGTCGCCATTTGCTTCAAGCTATATTTTGCTGTCTTTAAATGTGCTACTGAAGAACAAAGCAGTGGCTTACTAACTTGTACTTTTTGTTTATAAATAGGGAGGCAGATGTCAGCAGAAAATTAGAGTTAATGCAGGTCACTGTGACCTCCTTAGATAAAGAATTTGCAGGCATTAAATGGAAATTTGCAGAATGACATGAAGAAAATTGAAATTCAGAGATCTGAACAATTGATAGGTGCAACAACTATTATTGTCTGAGGGAAATAAATAAAACTTAAAAAATTACTGACCTTGAGATGGTTCCTACTTGGGAATTTCAGGAATGTAAGAATATATAGGAGTGTACTTGACTGGGAACATAAAAATAATAGATTGTGTCTGCTGCTGTCACTCCTGACTCATGTGAAATTGAAAAAATCCCATTTGAATTGGAATTGTCCTTTCACTATTTTCATACTTTGGTGGCATTTTTTGAAGATTTATTTGCTTATTTGAAAAGCAGAGAGACGGAGAGAACAGAGACAAAAAGAGAGAGAGAGCAAGACAGAAATCAGTCTTCCATCTCCTGGGTCACTCCTCAGATGGCTACAATAGGCAAGTCCAGGCCAAGCCAAAGCCAGGAGCCAGGAATTCCATCCTGGTCTCCCAGTGGGGGATCAGGGACCCCAGTGTTTGTAGTACTTTGCACTGCCTTCTCAGATGCACTAGGAGGAAGCGGAATCAGAAGCACAGCAGGTGGAAAGGAACCCCCTCACTCTCCTCTGAGACGCTCACATTACAAGCCTGCCTGACCCACAGTGCTGCCCCTCCCCCCACATACTTTGTTTTTACACTATGGTAACTATTTTGGACACACTATGCTTTACAATCAGGGAAATTTTTCATTGTACGGGGGGAAAAAGATGATAAAATTCACTTAAAACATAAATTTAAAAAGCCTTAAATAATATTTTGTATTGTATAGATGATACTGACTCATTCTGTGCATAATCAGATTTTTAAGAAAAATGCTTCTAAGAAAGTAAGGCACTGTGGCATAGTGGAAACAGCTGAATCCAGTTCAGCCAGCTGTCAGCCTCATGACTCCAGGCACCTGCTAACTCCCACTAATGATGGTTACTGACATTTTTTTATTATTATTATTTGACAGGTAGAGTTACAGACAGTGAGAGAGAGAGACAGAGAAAGGTCTTCCTTTCATTGGTTCACTTCCCAAATGACCACCATGGCCGGTGCTGTGCTGATCCGAAGGCAGGAGCCAGGTGCTTCTTCCTGGTCTCCCATGTGGGTGCAGGGGCCCAAGCACTTGGGCCATCCTCCACTGCCTTACTGGGCCACAGCAGAGAGCTGGACTGGAAGAGGAGCAACCAGGACTAGAACCCGGCACCCATATGGGATGCTGGCGCCACAGGCAGAAGATTAACCTAATGAGCCACTGCACCGGCCCCCACTGACATTCATTGAATGCTACTGTGTGTGCAGGGGCCCAAATACTTGAGCTGGCACCCACTGCCACCCAGGGTGCACATTAGCAGGAAGCTGGATTAGAAGCAGAGCCTGAGCTTCAACCCTAGTATTCCAATATAGGATACAGGCATCCCCAGGGATACTTAATGGCTACCCCGTGTAGCCACTCCTATTTTGTGAGTTCTTGATAAAGAGTAAGGAACAATAACATTTTATTATTCAGGAGTTCTTAAACTGAATAAGCCTGAAAACAGTTCAGAAATTCATTTGTTTTATTCTTTGCCCCTGATGTCTCCCTCTTTGTCAAACCTATCTTAAAGTCAGTTTAAACACATTATTTCATTAGCACCACCCTCGTCATCACCATCAGTCATCTTTATCCTCGCCATCTCACAGGGCCATGCAGATTCAGGAAATCATGATAATTTGTATTTCTCTCCTGCCAGGTGAAAAAGACAAATACTTTACATAATTTTTAAAGGTAGCAAGACTGATGTCAGCATTCTGGTGTAGCAAATTACACTGCTTGGGACACCTGGCATCCCATGGCAGCAAGCTGGTTCAAGTCCTGGCAACTCCACTTCCAAACCAGCCCAGCTTCCTGTTGAAGCACCTAGGAAGGCATCAGAGGATGGCCCGAGTGCTTGGGGCCCTGCCACCCCTGTGGGAGATGCAGATGGGAGCCCTGGCTCCTGGCTTTAGCCTGGTCAGACCTGGCTGCTACAGTCATTTAGGAGTGAACCAGTGGCTGGCAGATCTGTCCCTCTCCCCCTCTCTCTCCATCTCTGAGTGTCACTCTGCTTTACAAATAAAAAAGATATTTTTTAAAAAGCCTAATAAAGATTTCAAGACTTGTAGTCACTTTTATAAAACCTGGCTGCAAGAGGACTGTATCAAACCAATGAGTGATCCATTGCTATTATCAGTAATCAGAGAACATGAAAAAGCAAACAAACTCTCTGCTGAAAGTTGTTTGGTGTCACCTTTCACAAATATGAAATCTCTCCCTTTAATTATTTGATCATCCCCTTTGATCCTAAACCACATAAAATTATCTGGTTCTTTTTAAGGGTGATTTTTTTTAATTCATTAATAGATTCCTAGGTGTGGTTTTTCTCTAACAATTTAATTTTTTGTCATTCAATATATTATAAATCCTCACTTTTGAATCACTTCATCACATATCAGAAACCGGTTCCTTCCCAGTTTGAATGTGTGCAATAGTATTTACATTCTTTTACTTTATATTGCAAAAGTTACTGTCGCTCCCCCATTCACAGAGGAAGGACACTAGACCCTGCGCTGTTCTTTTGTCTGCTTGGCCCTTTCCCGGGTTAGCTGCAGTTCCCTCATTTGCAGAGGAACAACGCCGTCCCGGGTTAGCTGCCGGCCCCTCCACCTCCGTGGCACCCCCTGCCGCTTTCCCCTGCTTCCGCGGAGGAGCGGCACACCACTGGCCGGCTCTCTCGGGGGCTGCTCAGATGTTCCTCAGGTGTTCCTTCAGATGTTCCCGGTGCATGCTGTCTCTCTCCTCCTTTATAGTCCTCTTCCACCAATCCCAACTCTGCTGCCCACATGCCGAGCACGCTGCTCTCCTCCAATCAGGAGCAGGATCAGTTCCTGCAGCTTATCAAACTGATGAGGCAGCTGCGTAGAGGTTGTTTGCTCCCTCAGCGCCATATTGTGGGAGAGCAGATGCATAGAATTAGTCCTAGTTCCAGTAATTTAGTGTAGTCTCAGTTGCTCCCCACAAGTTACACTTAATCTTATGAGATATGATATTTTTCCTTATATAGCTTTTCAGTTGTTTTTGAAGATCCATGGTATCTTAAGGCTCTTGCACTACTCACTCTACTGGGTGTCACCTACAAATTTTTGTTTTCTTGAGTATCACTATTAAACTCACTAAAAAATATTTTGAAAATTGAGATACATTCCAGCGAAGATAAAAAAAAAAACAAACTAGTTTTCTCAATCTCTTCCAGCATCGTTTGTGTCCATGTCATGTAGTTAAATGTTCAAAATGCCAAAAAGGCTGGAAAGCAACAGGGAACCTAAGAATGCTGTAAGCTCTTTATTAGTGTCAAAACCAAATTAGGATTCATTTTTAAGGTCACAAGTTGAAATTGTTTTATTAAATTTTCATGAGTTAAAATCCTGAGAGGAGTCTGTTTTATGGCCAGAGAGCAACTTTGTTATACAATTTGTCAGGGAAGTAAAATCTATGCCTTGATCAAGTTTCTAGGTAGTGCGTCTTGGGAGAGCAGCTAATATTAAATAGCCTTGGTTGAGACTTCTGCTTTCAAAGATAAATTTCACAGTAGCCCATAAATGTAATGAGGTTCTGTCTACATCTAACCCAGACTTGCACTGAATATATAAAGGCATACAGTCCATGTTTATGTGTGTAAATTGAAATCCTGAAGATAGGAAAAAGTTCAAGCCTACTGAAGTAGTGTTTTGTTTTATTTTGTCTTGTTTTGTTGTGTTTTGACAGGCAGAGTGGACAGTGAGAGAGAGACAGAGAGAAAGGTCTTCCTTTGCCATTGGTTCACCCTCCAGTGGCCACCGCGGCTGGCGTGCTGCGGCCGGTGCATCGTGCTGATCAGATGGCAGGAGCCAGGTGCTTCTTCTGGTCTCCCATGGGGTGCAGGGCCCAAGCACTTGGGCCATCCTCCACTGCATTCCCTGGCCACAGCAGAAAGCTGGCCTGGAAGAGGGGCAACCAGGACAGAATCCAGCGGCCTGACCGGGACTAGGACCCAGTGTGCCGGCGCCGCAAGGAGGAGGATTAGCCTAGTGAGCCGCGGTGCCGGCCTCTGAAGTAGTTTTACTCCTGATTTTCACTTTATTTGAAAGACAGAGAAAGAGACAGGAAAAGATCCTCCATCTGCTGGTTCACTCCCCTAAAATGCCCACAATAGCCAGATCTTTTTCAGCTGAAAGCTAGGAACCCAGAACTCAATCCAGAGTTCCCATATATGTGGCAGTAACCCAAGTACTTGAGCCATCATCTGCTGCCTCCCATGGTAGGTGTCATCAGGAAACTGGAATCAGAAGCAGAGCCAGGGCCAGAACCAAGCACTGTGATATGGGGTGCAGGCAGGCCAGCAGGCTTGTTAACCACTGTCCCGAATGCCTGCCGCTGAAATAGTTTTTAAAAACAGGCATCTTGTTTGTTCTGTAGAGATTCCAACTCTGCTGTCAGTTCCTTATACCAGCAGCAGCACTTTCACCATTGACTGTGTGTTTTCCTTGAACCAGGCCCAGGACTCATTATTTATATAAGCTATTGGAACACCATCTGAGAATCTGATAAATTCCAACTCAGGCATTCTAAAACCTGGGCATTTTTTTTTCCTTTCTAAATTTTAGTTCATAAATGTTCTCTCTAGGAAAGAACACTTACTAACAGGCAGCTGATAAGCCAGTGAATTCTGAGATACGGAGAAGGAAATGTGACCTCCCCACCCTTCATTCCTGGATGGGGTAAAGGCAGAGCATCCAGGCTGCATCTCCCTCACTGGCCTGGACAGCTCCTGAGGGCACTGCTGCCTTCTGGGTACAATGACCTGACAACGTTGTCTGAGCCTCCGTAAAATTGTAAATCCCTTCGTGGTTGCTATATGATATCGGAGATGAGCCCCTAAAATCTATACAAAAATGTGGTCCCTTAAAGTCCCCCAGAAGTGCCATCTGGAGTGCCACATATGTTACTGGAACTTTGGGTGCCATATGATATCACCATATGCTTATTAATAAATCCCCAATATTAATAAGCCCAAGAGGGTTCTCGCCTAATATCTAGAGAAGAATTCTAAATACCGGCATAAATAAACAAGGCAGCATGGTACATTCTAGGTTTTTATTTAGTGAGAAAGATGCAGAGGAGAGTGAGAGCTTTATTTAAGAAAGAGAGAGAGAGGGGTAAATCTGGGTTCATACCGAGCACCAGGAACCAACCACGTGGAAGAGCATCTAGGCCAGGAAGCCTATGGTGGGTGGCCAGAAGGCCCCGTGCCCTGGAGGTGCAGGGCTGCAGCAAGCCCTGTCCTGGCAAGAGGCCAGGGAAGAAGAGCAGGGGCCTGGGCACACTGTGCCGCAGGCTTTTAACCCACTTCCATAGGGGAGTGGTTAATTAACCTGATTGGCTGGTGGGCACCCAGGTGTGGCCAGGTAGGGGGATGAGGTCACACAGGGGCGTGGCGAAGGCATGGTCTTCCAGCTCACAAACCTAATTAATTTGAACCTATATGCCTGCCTACTTCACATCCACATTGGCTTTTGCTGATTCCCAGAGAGAAGGATGTATGCGCCTTTCTGTCTTCCCTTCCTTAGCTGTCAATTCAAAAAATACATACTTAATGGCCACCACGAAAAGGCTGGGTTCAAGACAGGAGCCTCCTGGAAGCCAACAGAGACATTCACGCAGCAAAGAGCTGTGAGCATGAAAGTTCACAGTTCTACAGCACGAGACAACAAATACGTAGAAAGTCTAATAACTTGATGATAAGTGTTGGGAAAAGAGTTGCAGATGGGTGCCTCCTCACAGGGTACCAAGTGTTAGCAAAAGAGGTGCAAAATAGAGAGGAGGCAGCGTACGAATTTACAGCCAGACCGAATTTACTCAGAGAAAATAAAGCCGTAGAGGTGTGTGACCAACTGCCTGCTTGTACATGATGGAGCGTGTGGCAGAAGGCCCCGACCCCAGGGGCTGGGCCTTTTTAAGGAGGGCTGGGGGTGGGGGTGGGGGTGGGGGTGGGGGTGGGGACAGCAGGCAGAGGGAGGGGAATTCCAGGAACTGGGCGAGGCCATGGGAACCTGGAAGAGAATGCAGGGTATGAAGGCAATAGGGTGTGAGACCCATTTGAGATTCAAGGGCAAGGATGTATTCCAATCTATCTCTTGGGTAGTGAGCAAGAATGGCTGAGGCTCTGTCTTTGTCCCATCAATAAGTGCTACCAAGAAAATGTAAGCAGGAAAAGTGTTCTAGCCAAAGGAAAGTCAACTTCCTCCTGTCATCCTATAGGAAGTAGTTTCAGGTGTTGGAGTGAGGTGCCTCCCCTCCCACAGAGTCAGGGAATTGGGGGAAGGGCATCTTCTTTGATTATCCCTTTCAAAGAAATGACTCCAAGGTGTTCGAGAAAGACAGTTCTGTGCCATAAAACCGGCAAGAGCCTTTTAAAATGATTTACATCACCAACCGGCATTTAAGAGCTACTTTGCAAAAGTGAAAGCTCTAAGGAAAGGGAGGGGAGGCCAGCTCGGCGGCTCAACAGGCTAATCCTCCGTCTGCGGACCCGGAACCCCAGGTTCTAGTCCGGTTGGGGCGCCTGATTCTGTCCCGGTTGCCCCTCTTCCAGTCCAGCTCTCTGCTGTGGCCAGGGAGTGCAGTGGAGGATGGACCAAGGACTTGGGCCCTGCACCCCATGGGAGACTAGGAGAAGCACCTGGCTCCTGGCTTCGGATCAGCGCGGTGCGCCGGCCGCAGCGTGGCGGCCATTGGAGGGTGAACCATTGGAAAAGGAAGACCTTTCTCTCTGTCACACACACTCTCTCTCTCTCTTTCTCTCTGTCTAACTCTGCCTGTCAAAAAAAAAAAAAAAAAAAGGAGGGGAAGATCTTCCTCTGGGTTAGATATCTGGATTCCTTGCAGGCTGCAGGAGGCAGTGCAGGCCTGGAAGCAGAATGATTCAGTCAAGTCCAGGGAGAGTTAAGGCCTCAGAGCTGAGTGAAGGTCTGGGCTTGGTATGGTGACTGGGCAGCAGAGGACGTGAGGCTGCAGTCCCATGGCACGATTCACACTTCCACAATTAAGAAAAGCAGGGCACAGGAGCAAAAAGGGAGACAGGTAAGGGGTTAGACCAGCTGAAGAACTTCTGGGGGTGAGCGGTGGTCGTGTTGGCAGCCAAGGAAAGAAATCTCACTTGGCAACAAACCAGAAGACAGAAGATACAGCTCCTGGTGACAGCCCAAAGGAAGGAATGGAGATACTGAAAATGGTTTTGCAGGTACACTTAAACCAAAATTGGAGCAAAATGCACAGGGAGCTGGAGAATGTGCCCACTGTGTAGGAAGACAGAGAGGACACTCTGTGAATAGTCAAGCCTCCTGATATCGGACTGTGGGGTGCCATACGCTATCAGCGGGTGCTTATTAACAAATTCCCAATATTAATCAGCCTGTCTGGGTTCTTGCCTAATATTCAGAGAAGAATTCTGAGTACTGGCATAAATGAATGAGGCAACACGATACCTTTGAGGCTTTTTATTCAGTGAGAGAAATGCATGGCAGAATGAGGGCCCTATCTAAAAGAGAGAGGAATCTGGATTCATACCAAGCACCAGGAGCCAGCCACGTGGAGGAGCATGTAGGTCAGGAAGCATGAGGCGGTGGCCTGATGGCCATGCGCCCTGAAGGCACAGGCCAACATGGCCGGCAATGGCAAAAGGCCAAAAAGAAGGAAGAGGGGCCGGGGACTCCATGTCCCAGTCTTTTAATCCACTTCCAAAGGGGAGTGGTTAATGAACCTGATTGGCTGGTGGGCACCCAGGTGAGGCCAGGTAGCGGCATGAGGTCACATGCGGCGTGGTGAAGGCGTGGTCTTCCAGCTCACAAAGCTGGTTAACTTCATCCTGTATGCCTGCCTACATCACTCCCAGAACATTTCTGTGGCCTTCAAGCACAAATATTCTGGGTGTGAAATCAGTCAAGTATGAGGGTGAAGCATTTGCAGAAGTAGCAACCCTGGAATCCATAGAATTTATCTGTTGTGACAGCACTCTTGCATCAGCACAGTTTTCCACAACTTACATTTGTATGTAAAATACACAGATGAGACTTTATAAGACAGAAAAATTAAGATGCTCATTGTGGGGCCAGGGGCTGTGGCATAGTGGGTAAAGCTGCCTCCTGCTGTTCCAGCATCCCATGTAGGCTCCAGTTAGAGCCCAGGCTGCTCCATTTCCAATCCAGCTCTCTGCTACGGCTAGGAAAGCAGTGGAGGATGGCCCAAGTGCTTGAGTCCCTGCACCCACATGGGAGACCTGGAAGAAGTTCCTGGCTCCTGGCTTCAGATCGACCCAGTTCTGGCCATTGCAGCCTTTTGGGGAGTGATCCAGCAGATGGAAGATCTATTTCTCTCTGCCTCTGCCTCTGTAACTCTGCCTTTCAAATAAGTAAATACATCTTAAAAAATGCTCATTGTGGCTTTGAAGTTGACTTTGTACGTAATGTACAAAAATGCTGCAGCCTAAGATGATTCCTCAAGAAATGATTTTCATTTCTTTGTAAATGATATTTGAAGAATGTTTTACCTCAGCATGGTGTGCCCTCGAATTGTGGGCTGTAGACTATTTTTGTAGAGTAAATATGCTTTGTGAGGGGACTTCAACCATTTGTGGAAAAATTGAATTAAAATTTTTATTTTGTTGCAAAAGGCTTTTGAAATGGATGCATGCCTTTTTTATTACATGCATTTTGCATAAACTTTTTGAGATCTCTGAAATAGAGGGTAGTTGAGTGGTCCAATAATTGAAGAATACGGAATTAAATAGAATAAAGCCACATTATTTACTGGAGAACTCCTCAGAGTATTTAATGTGTTATGACATCTATATCTGTCCAAAGGCAAAAAAGGTATAAAATGCTACATAAACATGTTTTTATGTATGGATGGATATTTTAAATTCCTGAGCACATGTGTAAACTGGAGTTTTGTAGAAATGAATAAGAACAATGACTCAATTTATTAACTTGAGGGTTGCCTAACAGCTAGGTCTAAGTAGGATTATAATTCATGCCTTTATGCAGAAAAATTGTCTTAAGTGGATTGGTGTAGGACTGTGCTATGAGGAGTTGTCAATGCTGCTGTGAATTGTGGCTGGTCCTGGAACAGCCTGCAAGCCAGCAACATGAAAAGTGCTTACCACAGAGACCTGCTCCCCTGAGATACAGAGGGCGCCTAGCCCCTGCTGGGAGAGGTGATCAGATGACAGTACCTCCACTGAGTCTGGAAGGTTGAAAGATTTCACATCTCACAGCCAAGCAGAGAGAGAAAGAGTTAGGGTCCTGCCAGTTTGAGGATCAGGGTTCCTGCCAAATTAACCCAGCATCTGTTCTCAGAGTATCAGGCAGTTCCAAATCGATGCAGTAACTTCTTTTTTACGGTGTTTATAGCCTGGCATCATTGGAGCAGTCCAGAAGACTGTAGTCTTTTTTTTTTTCTTTTTTTGGACAGGCAGAGTTAGACAGTGAGAGAGAGAGACAGAAAGAGAGTTATAGACAGTGAGAGAGAGTGACAGAGAGAAAGGTCTTCCTTTTCCAATGGTTCACCCCCCAAATGGCCACTATGGCCAGCGTGCTGTGCTGATCCGAAGCCAGGAGCCAGGTGCTTCCTCCTGGTCTCCCATGAGTGTGCAGGGCCCAAGCACTGGGGCCATCCTCCACTGCCTTCCCGGGCCACAGCAGAGAGCTGGACTGGAAGAGGAGCAACCGGGACAGAATCTGGCACCCTAACCGGGATGAGAACCTGGGGTGCCAGCGCCGCAGGCGGAGGATAAGCCTAGTGAGCCATGGCACCGGCCAAGACTGTAGTCTTTAGAGACACAGCAAGTGGCAATGTTTCTGTAATTTGCTCAGTGTGTAAGAAGAGTTGAGATGGGGGTTCGCTAAAGTTTATGATAAGATATGAGACATAATTGCAGCTTGTTTTTGTTGATCATACTAAATGGCTAGGTATTCATTGTATTACTGGCATGCTTCAATCCCCACGTATTGTATCTAATAAAAAGAGCAACATACTGACAGAGACATTTGTCCCCAATTCTTTCTCTTTTTGCATCTATCACTTTTTTTGAAAGATGAATCTGCAATATAAATATATTTTTTATTTTGAGCTTGGTTTATTTGCAAGAAAGACAAAGACATGCAGAAACAGAGAGACAGAGAACTTGCGTCCTCTGGTTCACTCCCCAAATGCCTGGGCAAGCAGAATCCAGGAATCGGAAATTCAATCCAGATCTCGCATGTGAGTGGCACGAACTGTTTCTTGAACCATCACTGTTAACCTCAGGGGTATGCATTAACAAGACTCAAATCAGGAACTAGAACCGAGAATCACATTCTATCTGATGTGAGATGAACATCGTAATCAACATCTTCATCATTTTTTAAAAGAGTTATTTATTTGAAAGTAAGAGTTACACAAAAAGTGAAAGGCAGAAAGAGAGAGAGACAGAGAGAGGTCTTCCATCCACTGGCTCATTCCCCAGTTGGCCGCAACCGCCAGAGCTGTGCTGATTAAAAGCCAGGAGCCAAGAGCTTTTTCTGGATTTCCCAAGTGGGTGCAGGGGCCCAAGGACTGCTTTCTGAGGCCACAGCAGAGAGCTGGATCAAAAGTGGAGCAGCCAGACTCGAATCGGGGACCACATGGCATGCCAGCACTGCAGGCAGCGGCTTTACATGCTATGCCACAGTGCCAGCCCCTCTTAATCATTTTTAGAAGCAGAATGGAAGCATGATTGAGAGTTGGCAATGAGTAACTAGTTAATGAAATTCAAATAATCTTATTTCTGCAGTCACCACTCAGGAGACTGTTTCCATCTTGAAGTCTCAGGACTCCACACCCCAGCCTAAGCCCTCTTCTGCCCTGTGGGCTCAGTGTGCTATCAGAGCTTCCACACGCTTTCAGTAGAAATGTCACATAGGTGCATTTGATAGTCAGCGTGATCATTTATTAATTATTTACTAATAGACGATACGAGTTTGCCCTGTACACATATTAACCTAGTACAAAGGCTAGGTTAATGCAAATGGCAAGTTTCCAGGAATGGCTTAAGAGGTCTAACTGGATCTTTGAAAAGGTGTTCGTTCCATAGCCATTGGGCAGTTTCTGAAGGTTCTGACTCTTTTTATTATACCATGCTTCCTTGGAGTTAAAAAGTGGAGAGAGGGGGGAAGAAAAATTAAAAGCAATTTCCCACCTTGTCAAATTTTAATTCCCTTGGATTTAAAAAAATTAGCACCTCTATGCTAAAATACATTTTACTTTAAAACTTTTTGCATGAGTGAGAAAGCTGTTATTTCTTCTCTTTCAGTCATTCATTATCCGCCAAATCAGAACACAAATAGACTGTCAGAATATAGCCAAAGGGCTGAGTTTAGAGTAGGAGGTTGCTAGTTACCATGTAAAGCACTAAAAAAATTGAAATCATAGTAATAGAGGGTAGATATATGATTCTTCTTGAGGAAAATGCACCCCAAGTTTCACAAAGCATTAATCATTATATTCATTACTATTTTCAAAGCCCCAGGCATTATTTTGGATTTCTTTGTTCTCTGTTGAATGGTCAAATTATACTCTGACTGCATGCGTTGCATTGTATATTACAAACCTTTATTGAATTCCCATGAAATACTTTTGTAAAATGCTTTTGGTTTTGCTGAACACTTTTTCTGCTATTGGGGAAAATATAAATTTATAGACCTTTTCTTAAGATAGTTTCTCAAGAGTCTAAATAGTGAGTGCCCCAAGGAACTTTGAATGTTTAGAAATTCAAATACCTGAGAGGCAACTTGGCACTCTGAGGGCTCAAAATATCCAATAATCTATGTTTAAGATGTTATATTTGGCATTGGATTAGGATACCTTTATTGTCCAAGAAATTCTTCCAGTTCTATGTGGGTATCTCAACCTATGTCTACATTTTTAAAAAAGTGTGGCTCTCATTTTCCATTTAAGCACATTATGCTGCAGTTGTGTAGGTTCCAATGCCAAATAAGGAAGCATACAGAGGAGGTAGACAATGTGAGGAAACAGGAAGTTCTACAGATCCAGTGGGGGTCTGGAACTCCATTGGGGGTCTGGAGAAGACATAATTGTTAATGTGGAAAACCGGTGTTTTCCTTGGCTTCCGGCCAGCATAATCCTAACAGTAATGTGAAAGTAGAATTGGAGACACTGGTAGACAATGTGTAACTGGCTGATACCCAGAGAACTTCAGTGCACAGCTTAGTAATTTATTACACCTAAACCAAAATGGCTTTATTCACTTGTTACCGTTCAGCCTTGGTTTGGCCAGCAGGATCACATACATCATTTTATTCCATAAACAGAACACACATTGCCCTCTCCTTCACATGTTGGGGCTTAATCCTTGCTGAGTGCAGGACTCACTCTACCAGTGCAGTGGGTGAGTGCATACCCATAAAAAAGGGAATGGTTCATCATACAACCACCTGACTTCAAAACTACCTCTAGGAATTGTAAGTGTGCACATCCTTTGTACAAATTGTCAAAACCCGAAGCACTAGTCTCTAGATTTTACATGGTTCTTTTCAAAAATACTTTAATCTCTATAAAACCCACTTACTTTAAAAAATATTTTTATTACATAAAGTGAACAAATTTCATATATTTCATATATACAGATTTAGGAGAGTAGTGATATTTTCCACCCTACCCTCGCTCTCACCCATGCTCCCTTCCTTCCTCCCTCTACCTTTCTAATTCTTTTAACAATGACATACCTTTAGTTTATTTTTAATAAGCTTAACCCTCCATTAAGTAAAGAATTCAATGAATAGTAAGAAGAAAAAACAAAAACACAGTTGCTCCACAGTAGAGACAAGTGCAGTAAACCATAATTAGTTCTCAAAATGTCAATTTCACTGATATATATTACATTTTTGTGCTATGTTGCCACAGATCAGGGAAAGCATAAGATATAAGTCTTTAGGGGACTGGCTTATTTCACTAAGTATAATGGTTCCAGTTGCATCCATTTTGTTGCAAAAGGCAGGATTTCATTCTTTTTCATGACTGAGTAATATTCTACACTGTATATGTGTCACGTTTTCTTTTTCCAGTCATCGGTTGATAGACATCTGGATTGATTCCATATCTTAGCTATTGTGAATTGAGCTGCAATAAACACAGTACAGAAAATTCTTTCACATATTGATTTCATTTCCCTTGATTAGATTCCCAGGAGTGGGATGGCTGGGTCATATGTTAGACATATTTTCTGATTTCTGAGGAATGTTTAAAAAGTCCTCCACAATGGCTGTACTAATTTACATTCCACCAACAGTGGACTAGGGTATCTTTTACCTCACATCCTCACCAACATTTATTGTATATTGATTTTGTGTGAGAACCATTCTGACTGGGGTGAAGTGAAACCACATTGTAATTTTTATTTGCATTTGTCTGATGGCTAGTGATTCTGAGCATTTTTTCATGTGTCTGTTGGCCCATTTGCATTTCATCCTTTGAAAAATGCCTGTTCAAGCCCTTTGTCCATTTCTTAACTGATTATTTATTTTGTTGTTGTTGAGTTTCTTGAGCTCTTTATAAATTCTGGATATTAATCCTTTATCAGTTCCATAGATTATAAATATATTCTCTCATTCTTTCAGTTGCCTCTTCACTTTGCTGAGTGTTGACTGTGCAGTGGAGGAGCTTCTTGGCTGGATATAAGCCCATTTGTCTGTTTTTGCTTTGATTGCCTGTGCTTCTTGTGTCTTTTCCAAGAAGTCTTTGCCTATGCCAATGTCTTGCAGAGTCTACAAAATGTTCTCCTCCATTTTGAGTTGATTTTTGTATAAGTTGTAAGGTAAGGGTCTTGTTTCAGACTTCCATACATGGAGATCCAGTTTTCCCAGCACCATTTGTTGAAGAGACTGTCCATGCTCCAGAGAATGATTTTATCTCTTTTGTTAGATTAGTTGGTTGCAGATGCCTGGATTGATTTTTGAGATTTCTATTCTGTTTTATTGATCTACATGTCTGTTTTTGTACCAGTACCAGGCTGTTTTTATAATAATTTTCCTGTTATATATCTTGAGTTCAGGTATTGTGATGCCTCTAACTCTGTTTTTATTCTTTAAGATTGCTTTAGAAATTCAGGTTCTCTTGTGTTTCCATATTATAGCATCATTTGGTTTATTTTTTTTTTTATTTTTTTTTTATTTTATTTTTTTTAGAGGTGGAGTTACAGAGAGAGGGAGATCTGCGAAGAATGTTGTTGGTATTTTGGTATTTTGATTGTAATCACACTGAATCTGTAAATTGCTTTTGGTAGTATGGACATTTTGATATTAATTCTTCCAATCCATGAACATGGCAGATTCTTCCATTTTTTGGTATGTGTCCCCTTTAAAAAATTTTTAATGTTTTGTGATTTTTATTGTAAAGATCTTTCATGTCCTTAGTCGAATTTATTCCTAGTTATTTAAAATATTTTGTAGCTATTGTGAATGGGACTGATCTTACAAGTTCTTTCTCAGTTATGGTATTGTCTGTGTGTACAAAGGCCATGGATTTTTATGTTTTGATTTTATATACTGCAACTTTACTAAACTCCCTTATGAGTTCCAATAGTCTCTTAGTGGAGTCTTCTGGTTTGTGTATGTATAGGATAATGTCATCTGCAAACAAAAATAATTTGACTTTTTCCTTTCTAATTTGTATCCCTTTGATTTCTTTTTCTTGCGTAATGGCTCTGGCTAAAAGATCCAGAACTATACTCAATAGCAGTGGTGAAAGCAAATGTTTTTATCTGGTTCCAAATCTTAGTGGAAATTCTTCCAGATTTTAGCCATTCAAGATGATGTTGGCTGTGGGTTTGTTATATAATGTCTTAATTATGTTAAGGAATCTCCCTTAACACAATTTGCTTAAAATTTTTATCATGAACTGATGTTGTATTTCATTAGTTGTTTTCTCTTCATCTGTTGAGATACTCATATGGTTTTTATTCTTCAAATTGTTAATGTGATGTATCATTTATTGATTTGCATGTGTTGAACCATCCCTGTGTACCAGGGATAAATATCCCACTTGGTTGGGGTGAATGATCCTTCTGATGCGTTGTTGGATTTGATTAGCTAGTATTTTGTTGATGATTTTTTGAATCTACATTCATCAAGGATATTGGTCTATAGTTCTCTTTACTTATATCTTTTTCTGGTTCTGGAATTAAAGTTATGCTGTCCTCATAGAAGGTTTTTGGAAGGAATTCCTCCTTTTCCATTGTTTTGAATAGCTTGAGAAGTTGAAATTCATTCTTCTTTAGAAGTCTGGTAGAATTCAGCAGTGAAACCATCTGGTCCTGGAATTTTCTTGTTTGGGAGGGTCTTTATTACTAATTCAACCTCCATCTTGGCTATTGGCTTTATTTAGATTTTCCAGTTCTTCATGACTTTATTTTGGTAGAATGTCTGTGTATAGAAATCTATTCATTTCATCTAGATTTTCCAACTTGTTGGCATATAGCTGGCTGTAGTAATTCCTGATGATTTTTTTATTTCTGTGGTATCTGTTGTAACCCTCCTTTTTCATCTCTGCTTTTATTAATTTAGGTTGGCTCTTTTTGTGCATTAGTTTGGCCAATGATATGTCAATTTTGTTTATTTTTTTTCAAAAAACCAACTCTCCATTTCACTAATGTTTTGAATCATTTTTGTTCTCAATTTAGCTTATATCCTCTCTAATTTAATTATTTCTTTTCTCCTAATTTTGGGTTTGGTTTATTCTGGCTTTTCCAGGTCCTTGAGATGCATTGATAGATTACTTATTTGATATCTTTGCAATTTCTTGATACAGGCACTGATTACTATAAACCTCTCTCTTTACACTGCTTTTGATATGTTGTGTTGTCATTTTCATTCATTTCTAGGAATTTCTTGATTTCCCTTTTGGTTTCTTCTATGACCCACTTTTCTTTCTGTTCATTCAAGAGCATGTTGTTCAGTCTCCGTGTGTTTGCGTATTTTTGGAAGTTTCCTTCCATTGTGGTCAGAAAACATACATGGTATGATTTCAACTTTTGATTGTTGGGACTTGCTTTGTGACCTAGCATCTGATCTATTCTACAGAAAGTTCCATGCACTGATGGAAAGAATGAGTATTCTGCAGCTGTGGGATGAATTGTTCTGTAGCTATCAACCAAGTCCATTTGATTCATAGTGTAGATTAGTTGTGTTGTTTGTGGTTTTTTGCCTAGTTGATCTATCTATTGATGCAAATGGATGTTGAAGTCCCCCATTACTATGGTATTGGAGTCTGTGTCTCCCTATTACATTCATTAACATTGCTTTGAAATAGCCAGAAACCCTGGTATTGAGTGCATATACATTTACCATAGTCATGGTCTCTATTGAATTGATGCCTTAATCATTACATAATGCCCTTCTTTGTCTCTTTTAACAGTTTTTTTTTTTTTTTGGTTAAAGTCTATTTTGTCTGATATTAGGATGGCTCCTGATCTTTTTTGTTTTCCATTACTTTTTCCATTCTTTCACTTTTAGTCTATGTGTATCCTTGTCGGTGAGGTGTTTCTTGAAGGCAGAAAAAATATGGATCTTATTTTTTAATCCATTAAGCCAGTCTGCATCTTGGAATTAAAGCATATAGACCATTTACATTCAAGATTTTTATTGATAAGGAACTACTTGGGCCTACCATTTTTCCATAAATATTCCTATCATTTGCTTTGTATTTCCTTTGTGCTTTTACTAGAAAATTCTCTGCCTTCACATCCTGATGATGATGACTATCTGTGTTTCTATCTTTAGCACATCCTTAAACCTCATTTGTAATGGCGTTTATCTTTACCTCTACACCTCTTAATCATAACTCACAATTAATTTATTTGAAAATATATATATGTTTGGTACATGATTAAACTTTGATTCATTATATACTTTCATTCAACTAGTAATATCTTTTCTTTACCCCATGACTCTTGAATAAATACTGTTTCCTATGACTGTAAATATTTGTCCTTGCAATTGAGAGAAGATATTTTCCTCTTAATGACCATGCAATAAAATGTAAAAACCTGCTGCACACTTTATGACTAAAAAGGCAGAATTTGTTCACCTGCTGTGGGAGAAGTATTGGCTCAGCTAATAAATGGTAGAAACTTTGACAGGGTAAAATTTGATGTTACATCTGAAGATACTACAAAGAGCTCATGAACAAAAGAATTACAAGATGAATTCTGGGAGGTTTTCATGCTAGTGGTTAGGACATTTCATGGTACACTTCTGATCCAACTTCTTGAAAATAATGTACATGCTTGGTGGTACCAGATGATGACTCAAGTACTTGGGTCACTGCCACTTTTATGGAGGATACACATGGAGTTGTTATTTGCTGTAGGGCTTTGGGGAGTAAACCAATGAAAGATGGCAGATCTTTCTGTCTGTCTGTATCCCTCTCTTTCTCTCTGTGTGTATCACTCTGCCTTTTAAATTAATATAAACAAATAATCTTTTAAAAATTAATCAGAAAGATGTTTATTTATTGTTAAAAATTTTTGGAATCCACACATAACTTCATAATACATACTTTCCATGAACTTTTTGAAGACTACTTGTACAGATGGATTTCAATGTTTTTACACCAAAATGAACTTATCTTTTGGTTCTATTTTCCATGAACTTTTACAGGACTCATGTATGATATGATCCAATCTTATAGGGGGCTGGTGAATACTTACATGTGTTTTCTAGGCTTTTAATGGAAGTATCTCTCCTTTTGTTGTGAGTTTTCCATTTGAGAACTAGAAATTCTGTTCACATTTTCAAAATTATTTTCTCATTTTCAAAAAGTCTGTGTTCAAGTAACTTCCCTCTAAAATGTTATCAAATAGTCTTTCAAGTTGTCAGGTTACAATATTCTATAATCTTGTAGATAAGAACCGTGTATCATATCCCAGTATAAATTTTAAAGATTAAAGTCATCTGGAGGCCCTTGGCAACTAAATGAGTGTTCAGTAGAATGTATAGTTCTCTTAATTGGTAGCAAGATGTTTGAAATAATAGTCCTAGATATATTTAGCTATATTAGAAATGTACAATTTCAGTAAGCCTTTTTTAAAAATATTTTAAGAACAACTTTTTTTTTTTGCACTATGACTGCATACATTCTACAAATCCCCATACAATAAATAAAAAAATCTGATAATTGGGAATAAGACAAAACAAAAATTGGAATTCAGCCAACTCAAGAAGCAACAGGAATCTGTTTTCTTTCTCATACTGCTTTGGGCATTATTTGTAATGATTAACCATCAAAGCCATTCTGCTTAGAATCCATCCTCTGTGGCTTCCACTTAGTGCCCAAATGGGATGCCCTGGAGCATCACTGATTGTCGGGGTCTCAAGCCTGAGGCTGGCTGACAAGCAGGGGCCAGTACAGACACTCCCCAACAAGGCAAACGGGAAGGGTAAGGTCGATGGGTGATGAACACACCACAAACACCCATGAGTTCTGTCGAAGCAGGAACTGCTTTATTGAAGAAGTGTGCAGGCTTATAAAGCTTACGAAGGACATGCGCAGTAGGGGAGCCAATCAGAGAAAAGGTCACACAGGGATGGGTGGACCACGCACAGGGGCACCGTAAGCAAAGTATAGGGATCACGCACTGTCCACGTGTCCAGAACTAAAGCAGACCTATCCCTGCAGGTGGTCTGATCTCACATAGCTTAACCTCAGCAGCCGCAGACACGCCCCTCGAACATCTGCCAGGTGCCATATTGTCATGGAGATTTTAGGCAATGCCCAATAACTGATCTTGGCTGAGTGTCCTGTGTCGCTCCCCCTCTTCATGGAGGAACGACACTAAACCCTGCCTAGGCTTCATATCCAAGTCACGGCACCATTATGTCGCTCCCCCTCTTCGCGGAGGAACGACACAGGACCCTGCGCTGTTCTTTTGTCTGCTCGGCCATTCCCGGGTTAGCTGCTGGTTCTTCCCGGGTTGGCTACCAACCCTTCCACCTCCGTGGAAGGGCGGTTCCCCTTGCCACTTTCCCCACTTCCGCGGGGGAGCGGCACACCGCCGGCCAGCTCTCTCGGGGGCTGCTCAGATGTTCCTCAGGTGTTCCTTCAGATAGATGTTCCCGGTGCATGTTGTCTCTCTCCTCCTTTATAGTCTCTCCACCAATCCCAACTCTGCTACCCACACGCCGAGTACGCTGCTCTCCTCCAATCAGGAGCAGGTCCTGCTGTTTATTGGTTGAACTGGAGGCAGCTGTGTAGAAGCTGTTTCCTCCTCTCCCAGTGCCATATTGTGGGAGAGCAGATGCATAAAATAAGTCTTAATTCGAGTAACAGTCTAGTCCCAGTTGCTCCCCACAGTCCTGCACTCAACATCAGTGACTGGGCTTACAACTCTAAGTCAAAGAGATTCCTCATGTTCGGTCCAGGCCTGGATTTTAAGGAACTCAAGTTCCCCAGTCTTTTGTGCTTCTATGATTTTCATTGATTTATCAAAAACTATTATTTCAGTTAATAGTTTTCTTTCTCAAGTGGGTTCTATTCCCTTAGGAGACTAATAATAACTATAACTGTTCAGCATATACTATTTGTCACTATGTTTATAAGAACTTTATTTGAATTAAACTTGATTTTCCTCACAAGGATCATATGTTTCCTATTTCCTCCAAATTTATATAGGAGGAAGTGTGGTAAGGCACTTTAAGAAATTGCCGAAGTTCATATATCTAACAAGTGACAGAGCCAGAGTTCAAACCCAAAGTCTCCTGGGAAAACTTGTTCTGATAGCTGAATGCTGAGCTGCCTTAACACAGAGCTGGCTCTGTTTTGAAGAACATGTTCTGCCTGTGGCTTTCCATGTGTCTCTCTCACACTACTCACCCTGCAACCAAGATGTAATGCATTATTTCGGCCACAATATAGAATTATATATCGAATTCTTATTTTGGAGATTTTAAGTTTAATCAGACTATTAAAATGCATTTTTCACTTCAACCCCATTTTAAACTAAGCAGAAACTACCTAATATGTTTTAGCTATTGAAATAGTAGCTAACTTAGAGGAAACCATCGTTTAAAAAGCCACACCACTGGTATCCAGTGCGTCTGTGCTAAGTGGAGCCATGTAGTAGTGAGCACTTTATGCTGAAATTATTGAGAGACCATTGAACAAGTATGTTAATTCTAAACAAAACGTAAAAGTCCTATAGTGAACACTGAGTATGGGAGAGAGTATTTCTGATGGCAATTATTGCCTCAACAGTGGCTTTAGGGTTAAGGAAACAAGAGAGTATAAACATGGGAAGGTAACATATGAAAGTACTGCATGAGGAGACAGATAGAAAAATAAATTATTGCTGGTGGTTTCTATCTAATCATAATTTGAGGACTATATGGATTTTTCTAAAATCAAGGGAGGCCAGCGCCGTGGCTCACTAGGCTAATCCTCCGCCTTGCGGCGCCGGCACACCGGGTTCTAGTCCCGGTCGGGGCGCTGGATTCTGTCCCGGTTGCCCCTCTTCCAGGCCAGCTCTCTGTTGTGGCCAGGGAGTGCAGTGGAGGATGGCCCAAGTACTTGGGCCCTGCACCCCATGGGAGACCAGGAGAAGCACCTGGCTCCTGGCTTCGGATCAGCATGGCGGCCATTGGAGGGTGAACCAATGGCAAAGGAAGACCTTTCTCTCTCTCTCTCTCACTGTCCACTCTGCCTGTCAAAAAATAAAAAAATAAAAATAAAAAAGATAGATTTTTGTGAGTTGGATTAACCACATCCCCCCACATCTGACAGCAGTAATTATCTATTTCAGGTTGTAAACACAGGGCATAAAATCTTAGCATGCAATTTTGTTACAGTTACCAAGATTTTCTCTTGTTAACTGGGATGAGGTGCAGGTGGAAGTGCACTGGGATCCAGAGTGGCTGCATGACCCAGTTCATGGCCTTTATGGAGATCTCCGTTTTAAAAATAGCCTTCTGGGTGAGTGTTTAGCTAGCAGTTAAGATGCCCTGCTAGTATGTATCAGATTGCCTGGGTTCTACCCTCAGCTTCTGTTCCTGATTTGAGCTTCCTCCCATGTTATTGGATCATGTCACCACATGGGAGACTTTTATAGAGTTCCCAAATCCTGGCTTCAGTCTTAGCTGAGTTTTGGCCATTTTTTGGCATTTGGGAAGTTGAGACCCTCCCACCCTGCTTTCGTGTGTGTATGTGTGTTTCTGTGTTATATACCTCTCAAATAAATGAATAAATAAGTCTAAAAATAATATAAATAGCTTTTAGCATGACCATGACGCTGCTTGGCTATGGAGTACCAAGGGCCTATGTGACATGAGCTGCCCTCTGTGACCTGATGTTGATAAACCTGCCCAATCTGAAGGTGAGGAGGCCCAGAAGCAGTCCACATTACAAAGAAAACATTCAGGATCAATAATTAAGACAGTACAAAACAGGTGGCATGGGTGCCCTTCTAAGATCTCCTTAATAGCCTAACATGTCTCTCCTATCCAATGCATAGATCTTTATGATGCATTCCCCTTGAACCACTAAGAGAGAAAGACACACACCAAGCACAATTTGCAGGTTAGCTAGCAAGATGTGTCTGTACTAGCCAGAAGTGGGCTTCGCCTCATTGAGCTTCACTTGCAGATGTCCCTGAGGGCAGTGATAAAGGAAGTTGGACTCTGGCTCTGCTCTGGGGGTAACTGTGGCTTGTCTGCTGCTTCTACTGGCTACTACTTCTTTTTCTCTTTTTCTTTTTTTTAAGATTTTATTCATTTATTTATTGATTGATTGAAAGGCAAAGCTACAGAGGGAGGGAGAGACAGAGAAAAGGTCTTGCATTTGCTGGTTCACTCCCCAAATGGCCCCAACAGCCAGAGTTGTGCCAATCCAAAGCCCCAGGAGTTTCTTCTGGGTCTCCCACATGGATACAGTGGCCCAAGTACTTGAGCCATCTTGCATTACTTTCCCAGGCCAAAAGCAGAGTAGCTACTACTTCTTCAGCTATTTTACCATTCCTTGCAATGGCTAGTGCTTAGTATAAATCACATGGACACTGTGACTATGTCACATTTTGTGTACCATTACTGCAAAACATATGTATGTATGCAAATGAAGTCTGGTTCAATAAAGTGCTAAAAGTTAACAAAAAAATCAGAAAGGCAAAAAAGGCAGCCTAGACAGTGGGGGTAAGAAGATGAGAATTAACTTCAGTGGAATAGATAGTACATATATAGGGGAGGTGTATGTGTTGGTGTGTATGTGTCTTAAACAGTTTGTCTTTAGTCATAAATAACCGAGTTCCCTCTTCATCTCTGTGCCCCACGTCCCACTGTGGCATCAGGAGCCTCAAGGAGAGGGCACCCCAAGCATGGCCTCCCCCACTGGCCATTCACTTGTCATGAGTCTATGTAACAACGGCCCACTGATGGCAATTATTTAACAGTATTTTCAGTAGGAAAGAGGTCACAAGAGATGTTCAGGAAAATGAATTTTCACAGTCATGAGTTTGGGAAATACAATATAATGTGTCTCCTCTTTTGAAAATTCATTAAGCACATTTACATATTAAAAGCTTTAAAAGAGTAGAAAGAAATAAAAAGACACTTTTATCTTTATTTAATTCAGTAATTACCAAACTTATGAGCTTTCATAACTCCATTTTATCTTTGTTTTAAAAACTACCCCCTCCTTCTCTTGCAAATGTTTCATTCCCTTCTGATCATTCAAGAAGAAAGAAGTGATCATAATAACTTTGAAGTATCCATGATGGTATATTTGTAGTCATAGAATTGTAGAGTTCAAAAGGACCTTGGAGAATATCTAATCCACTAAATCTCAAACAATTTATCACCAAAACCATTTTACTTTCAGTTCTCCCCATATATACAAGTTTTGAAAAATGTATTCTATCAAGTACTTAGTGAATGATAACGGTTTTCCCCTTTTTTTTCCAGCAAAGGATTCTACAGCTGAATTTTTTAAATATTTGGTTAACGTTGAGTTGTGTGTTGATTTTGATAGCTGAATGATATTTTCAGCAAAAAAAAATTCAAAGGACCTTGACATTTTAGTTGGCAACCTTTTAAAGTTTGTTTTAATGATTTCTTATTTCCAGAACTCCTAAGGTTGGGAAATTCTCATTTGTCCACCCCCAAATACTTCCTGGTCACCTACCTTGGTTTCCAAAAGTTGAACACCTTACCTTAGACCCACTGCTATTTAGTAGAATTCAGAACTCCTAATTCCCTGACCAATAAATCTTTCTATTGCTTCTGTTTTTCATAGCAGGGGCTGGCAAACATTTTCTGTAAACAGCAGATAGTAAATAATTTAGTACCTGAGGGTCTTATACTATCTGTTAAAACTATTAATCTTTGCTAGTATAATGCAAAAGCAACAATAGACAATGTATAAACATATGGATATGACTGTGTTGCAGTTAAATGTCATTGACAAAAAAAACGGGCATCAGCTGTATTCACACTATGAGCTTTAATTTTAAATCCCTACCATGGAACACTTCACAGTACAGTTGCTTGAGTGTAAGAATTGCCTGTCTTTGAGACAAAATAGAAATCCCATTGTCTTGTTGCAGATTTTTCTCTCCACCAAATTTTTATAGCTATTTTATGTTAACAATCCTTATGCAAGAACAACAGTGTTCTAATCAATTGGGTTCATGTCCCATGACCCTGAAAAATGAGGAGCACTGACAAAGAAGAATTTGTTGAGAAAAGCAGATAAAGCTCCCAGCAGCCAGGAGGGGTCCCTGAAAGAGGAACCCATTGAGGGCTGATTGTCTAGGGATTTTTATAGGCTACAAAGGGGAAGTCCTCATGATTGGTCTGGGAGAACCATCAAGAAGTGACAGTTTTGATTGGTGAATTGGGTGAGAGGTAAGTCTTCAATCACAGACATAGCCAGATGTTGCCCCAGGGTTACTTTGGTGGCTTCGGAGAGTAAGAGGGTGATAGCTGCCACCATTCTGAGGCATGTGGCCTCCCTATGGCCACCAGGTCCAGTTCCTTGCTGAGACACCCTTCAGACTGTTGCAGTAATCCCTTAATCTGGGTTAGTTACCACTGAAGTCAAGTCATCCCTTTTCTTTTTGCTACATATTGAGGACTCTGCTCATGGGGAGGCTTAAGCCAGGGCCTGTAGTAAGCCCTGTTTAAGTTGGATAAAGGCCTGTTGGGCCTCTGGGTCCCTTATTGACTTATGGGTCCCTGCCCTTTGCTATCCTTGATCAGTCAGTACAACAGATGGGCCATTCCCCAATATCTGAGGATCTATAGTGAGCAGAATCCTATGACTCCCAGGAAACTTGAAAGCTATTTAAGGATTTGGGAAGTGGAAAAGTGACTGTGGGTTTCATAAGGTTAAGCCTAGGTACTTTATGGAAGGCTGGCAGAGTTGGGTTTTAGATTTTGAGACTTCATAGCCTATTTTTGTCATAACGTTGTGACAGGCCTTGCTACACCCTTGGGAACTCTCCTCAATTCTACACAGAAGAGGATGCCATCTATGTACTTTAGGACAGTAGTCTGTGGTTGGAAAAGCTCCAACAGGTCTTTTGACAAACCCTGTCTAAACAAATGCGGGCTGTTTTGAAATCGTTATGGCAACAAAGTCCAAGTTATGAGAGTGGACTTGAGTTGAGGGGTCCTCAAAAGCCAATATTGAGAGTCAGAGTGTAAGGATTTAAAGAAAGGGCCCTGTTTAAGTTTAAAACTGTAAGCCATTTAGTCCTTTCAAGAATTTGGGATAGCAAAGCATTAGGCTTAGGCATCACCAAGAGAATGAGGATCAAGACCTCTGTTCTCTGTTTGGGTTTGGATACCCAGAATTAGAGTGTTTCAGGGACTTATGCATGGTTTTAAGTGTCTCTGTGACTTTAAATTATCTATTATCATATCCAACCCTTGTCAGGTCTCCAACTTTAAGGGATATTGTTTTTAATGTGAGAAAAAGGAGAGATCCATAAGATGAATCCATGCAAGTTGAGTAGTTAAGACACGTCAGTATTTCTCTGGGTTTCCCAAGTCTGTGGATTAATATCTGTCTCAATTAGAGGTAGGCACAAGAGTTGCTGTGGGGCCATGAGAATGGTCATTCCGATCTGGTCTATGACATCTCTTCCTAGATTATGTGTAGGGCTTTCCAGCAAAATCAGGAAAGCATGTTTTTTTTTTTAAGTTAGCCAAGTTACTTCTTAGGGACTGAGTAAACTTTCTAAAGCTTCCCTAAGACACATTTCATGGCCATACTATGGGAAGAGGGGAAACCCAGAATTGAAAGAATGACAGAAAAGTGGCTCCAGTATCTAAGAGGAAGTCAACTCCCTTCCCTTTTATAGTTAAGGCCACCCATACCTCCTGAGGACTGATGGTGTTGGGGTAGGAGACCATGAGAGAAGCTCTGGGTCCCATTCATCCTATTGGGTCATCCAAGTAAGGAGACTCAAATCCAAGAGGCCTTGGTCTCCACAGGCAGCCAACCCTCCAATGATCTGCATTGAAAATAGGATAGAGCCATGGGGGGTTTCTCTGGTGACAGGAATATGGACATTCTTTCTTGAAGTGCCCTGCCTGACTATAGCCATAGCACTCTGGGAAACCCTGGGGATGGCCATGAGGCTGCTCCTAGACTCCTAGAGTTGCAGCCTTTTTCTTATCCCTTCTCTGTCATTGTTGGATTTCCTCCAGGTTACAATTGTAGAAGCTTGAAGTGACATTCAGGAGGTTTTCTAATATACTCTCAGGTCCAATAGCTGGGTTTTAAAAAAATTTTTTTTTAATTTATTTGACAGGTAGAGTTATAGACAGTGAGAGAGAGACAGAGAGAAAGGTCTTCCCTTGTAAGTTCACTCCCCAAATGGCCGCCACGGCCAGTGATGCACCAATCCAAAGCCAGGAGCTAGGTGCCTCTTCCTGGTTTCCCACGCGGGTACAGGGCCCAAGCACTTGGGCCATCCTCCACTGCCTTCCTGGGCCACAGCAGAGAGCTGGACTGGAAGAGGAGCAACCAGGACTAGAACCCAGTGCCCATATGGGATGTCAGTGCCGCAGGCAGAGGATTAGCCTAGTGAGCCACGGTGCCAGCCCCCTAATAGCTGGTTTTTGAAACTCTCTTCTAATATCTGAAGATGATTTAGTAGTAAATTTATCATGTAATATTGTTTATCCCTCCGTGGAGTTGGGAAGTAAGGAGGTATGGTTGACCAAAGCCTTGCTCAGTCTTTCTAGAAGGGCTGAGGGATTATCTTCAGGGCATTAGTCCATCATAGATAGCTTGGAGTAAATTAAACTTAGTCCTGGGAATCCTCAAGTCCCTAGGACACTAGCAATGAAGTGTTTGCATTTCCATTCATCCACAGAATCATCTGGTGCGCATTGAATGTGAGGACACTTCTGAGGAGCAGCCTGTTTTCCTATAGACTAAAATGGCCCCTGGTCTCCCTGATCAGATGCAGATATAAATGCCATGTAAAGTTTATCCCCCAAGGTCTCTGTTGCTTTAGGAGTAGCCTTTTGTTCAGCCTCAGTTAGGGTCTGTTTTAAAAGTAGTGTTACATCTTTCCAGGTGAGTTCATAGACTTGAGTCAAATTCTGGGAAGTTTTATGTGTTTATCAGTATCATCTGAAAATCTACCCAAGTTCCTCTCTATCTGGCTAAGATTCTGCAGAGAGGAGGAGACCTGCACATGAGTGAGGTCACTGAACCCTATGGGAATCTCCTGGAAGGGTAACATAGAAGCTGGTGGTCAGAAGTCTTGCTTGATTGCAGGTAGTCCCAGATAAGGGGGCCTGAGGGAACAGGAGTGATAGAGTGATCAGTACAGACTCTGTGCCAGGCCCTGTGGCTGGTAGGGAGGGACAACAAGGACCTTGAGGATTACTGCTGCAAAAAGCACCAGGTCTTCCTTACAGAATCCACAAAGTCTGACTTATCTTGAAGGGCAAAAAATCTCAGGCCATTTCCCTGCTCTGTGGCTGAAGAGGCCCAGTTGGAAGATGAAGTTATACTTAATACTTCCCTCTGGGGCCAAGTTTCTGCATCCTCCAGCTTGTATCCTGGCTGTGAAGTGGTACAGAAAAAGACCAAGGATTCTTTCTTCAGTGTTTGAGGGTCCAAAGTGTTGGAGGTCCCAAAGATGCACTCCAAGGGTGCATGCCTACAGCAGATGGCTTTTGCCCATTTGAAACAAGAGGACAAGAATGTCCCTTTGTTTTTTTTTGTGTGTGTGTTTTTTTTGTTGTTGTTTTTTGTGTGTGTTTTTTTTTGTTTGTTTGTTTGTTTGTTTTTGGACAGGCAAAGTTAGACAGTGAGAGAAACAGAGAGAAAGGTCTTCCTCCCGTTGGTTCCCCACTGAAATGGCCACTATGGCCAGTGCGCCACGCAGATCCAAAGCCAGGAGCCAGGTGTTTCCTCCTGGACTCCCATGCAGGGGCAGGGGCCCAAGCACTTGGGCCATCCTCCACTGCCCTCCCGGGCCACAGCAGAGAGCTGGACTGGAAGAGGAGCAGCCAGGACTAGAACCTGGCGCCCATATGGGATGCAGGTGCCACAGACGGAGGATTAGCCAAGTGAGACGGCCCTAATGTCCCTACATTTTTGCCTCTGCCCGTTCAAGTCCCTCAAGTTCCTGGGCTGTGGGAGCATAATGCCCTGGATCCCTTAGCAGGAGGAGGTTGGGGAACAGGAGTAGATGTTCCTACGTGCAATTCTACTTCTTGCCTTGCTCCTCTAGGATCCTGGCCTCATATCCTAGATCTCTAAGTCTTACCCATATATGGCATAATGCTATGGGGGATGGGCCCACTCTGGAACCATTTGTCACTGACCCCAAGGCAAAAAGTCAGACCTTTATATAATTGCAGCCTAAATTTAACATCATTTTATAACCTTACAGTGCATTGTATAATCCATTTACTCTGAACATTTTGACCAAAGCTCTGGGCCAGATCTAATCAGAGTTACAATAATCACTTAAAAATAGATAATGCTAACCCTTTTAAAACTCAGTTCTCCCATACAATCAAGACTCAATAAAGACAACAGAAAACACATGAAACTTTCCCAGATGCATTAAATGCTAGCTACCTCGTTCATTTACAGCTCAGAAAAATATTGATTAAAACGACTGGCACAGGATGTCAACATATGATCCCCTTACTTAGGGCAGTCAGCTGCATCATGGGACAAAGAGATAGAGAATCAGATAATCCTTTTGTGCAAAGCTGAAGAAAAAAATTGTCAACAAAATGTAAACTACACAGAAGGGAGGAAAAAGTCTTTCACATTGCAAAGGGTTAATGAATTAAGGCCTGTCTTGCTAGCTCAGGTGGACAAGCCTGTGAGGGTAATTGTAACCACTTTTAACTGGTAAACAGAGACCTGGTATTTTTAATTGATAGTGGACTATGGTGGAGTTTAGAATCTCTGGAGAAAAAAAAAGACAAAAGTGGTCTGTTTCACTCACCCTTCTGATGATCCTTGAGAGCCCCCAGGAAATATTACAGATTTTCCTTTCTGCGAAATTTTTACAGCTCTTTGATGTTATAATTCTTATGCAGGGACATTGGTGCTCTAATTGCTTGGGTTCATGGCTCATAACTACAAAGAATTAGGAGCAAGGACAAGGAAGACTATGGAAAGCAGTAGTATAAGGCAGAAGTGGTTTACTGAAAGAAGCAGAGAAAGTTCCCAGCAGCCAGGAGGGGTTCCTGGAGGAGGGAGACATTGAGGACTGATTATCTAGCAGTTTTTAAAGGCTGTGGAAGGGCATTGGTCTTGGTGAGGCATTGAGACGTGATGGTTTTGTTTGGTTAACTGGGTGAAAATTAAGGACTTGATTGACGTTTTTCAGGTCCTCTGAGACTCATCTCTGGATGGTGGAGGGGGGCTCCTTCTCTCCCTCTCCCTATCCCTTTTCTAGTTCTGATTTTAAATGAGGTCCGTAAATCTGTGTTTTCTTTGAATATATCATGTGATTTTTTATAGAAAATTTGGGGAAAAATTTACCCAGGGTATATTTATTTATTCTTTGCTTTATCATGTTGGAAAACCACCTAGGCGTCTTTTCAATATTAACTGATTAATAGTAACTTTCCCGATTGGTACCAGGTCAAGACTGAGTCAGAGAACCTAAATATGTGACCTCTGCTTGGTACAGCCAGTGAATTTGATTCACATCACTGACTTCTGATTTAGCTTATGACGTCGGTTCTTATATGAACTCTTAAATAATTCATTCCTGATCCATTTGTGTTCCTTCAATTGGAATACCTTAAGGAAGGATCCAGAATAATCATCTACAGGCCCAGATGCCTGTTTAAGAAAATGTACATGTATACACACATATATGTAAACTTTATAGAGAGATTTCCCAACGTATAAATAAATATATACACATACATGTAATCTCACAAGGGAGATGATGGCTATTTAGAAGCAGGATTTTACAAAAGAATTAAAAGATAATAGGAGCTGGTGCTGTGGCGCAGCAGATTAAAGCTCTGGTCTGCAGTGCTGGCATCCCGTTTGGGTACCGGTTCTAGTCCTAGTTGCTCCACTTCCTATCCAGCTCCCTGCAAATGTGCCTGGGAAAGCGGTAGAAGATGGCCCAAGTGCTTGGGTCACTGCACCATGAGGAAGACCTAGAAGAACCAGTGGATGGAAGACCTGTCACTCTCTCTCTCTCTGTATCTCTACCTCTCTCTATAACTGTGTCTTTCAAATAAAAAAAAAATATTTTAAAAGGTAATAAATATCAGTATTCTGTTACTCAGTTGAGAAGGTACATTATTGTCATTTTATAATTCTGGGAGGTAAATGTTTCATTTTCATTATATGATTCAAACCACACTGCTGGTGAATGGAACTGAGATATAAATTCAGGAATTTAAATTTCAGCATTGTGATCTTTTTCGCACAGTCCACAAGGAAGGAGCGAAGGAATCATGGTACCAGAATCGTGAAGACACTTTTTATTGGTGTCCATCTCTCAGGGCTTTCTGATCAGAAGGGGATCCTAGACTCCTACGAGCTGCTTCTCCACTGACTTGAAACAAAGCCTGGAAAACATCTCTAAACCTCTTCCAGTCCTCTGACTCTCCCAGAGAAAATTCTTTACAGCACTGAAGGGCCCTCTGCAGCTCTAGAAATCGTCCACACTTAGAGGGTGTGGAGGAGTCTTGGAGAGGAAAACTGGGTCAAGTAGGGGAGAATGGGATACCTGGCGCTGAGCAGAGCTGGGCTCACCTGCGTTGTTGCTAAAGCCTTGTCCAGCTGTCCTTTTCATAGCTTTCTGCAGACCTGATCAATTGTCCCTTAAGTCATTGCAAAGACTTCTCCTTATTCTTACAACACCTTTCCTAACTACCCCTCATAAGACACTGTAGAATTAGAATAAGATGCCTCCTTTGTTGTTCTTTTCCCAACAGTTAAGGCCCAAACAAAGCACAGCATCTAACATGAGGTAACTGAATGAATACAAGAAGGAAGAGGGAAAGAAAACAGAAAGACAGTGGAAAGAGGGAAAAAGCTGAATGCCCAGCAAACGTAAGACCCCAGCACTACTAAGTGGCTGAGCATATCTGACTTAGTATTCCCACACATTATATTCCTGTGCTTTCCTGTCCCTAAGCTAAACTGGATTGGAATTCTCTCACCCCAGCTTCCTTGTACTCTGATTGTCGTAGTTGAATCATGGCCCTAGTAATTGATGATAAGAGTCAATTGCATGTTTTCCTAGGTAACCACGAGCACCTTAGTCTAAGGACCATTTTCTTAGCTTTTTTTAATTCTTTTTTCAAAGAGTTATTTATTTGTTCGAAAGACAGAGTTATAGAAAGGCAGAAGCAGAGAGAGAGAGAGAGAGAATCTTCCATCTACTGATTTACTACCCAAATGGCTGCAACAGCTAGAATTGGGCTGAGCCAAAGCCAAGAGCCACGAATTTCCTCTAGGTCTCCCATGTGGGTACAGGGTCCCAAGGACTTAGGCCATCTGCTGCTTTCCCAGGCCACAGCAGAGAGCTGGATCAGGAGTGCAGCACCCGAGACTCGAACCTGCGCCCATAAGGGATGCTGACACTGCAGGCGGCGGCTTTACCCACTACACCACAGAGACAGCCCGTGTTGGCTATTTTTAATTGGTTCTTCTGGCTCCCACCTCTGCTTTTTTATTTATTTTTTTTTCTGCACACACAAATGCTGGGTTAACCTACATTATAGTTCCAATAAACAAAAGTGTGTACTATGTCTATACTGCCTAACAGAGCTTGAAAACTTTGGCAGGACTCCATACCCTTTACATGCCACACAAGACATGCCTATTTGCCCTTATCCAGTACTGATCTCTTATTGCCGATACACTGAAAATTGTAATCCATGATCCTGTGCAAACTATAATCTCCATCTGTTTTCCTACTGTTTATCTTCTGAATTCTCTGTCTCTGAAAATGATGTCTCTAAATTGTACATCAGAGAGGATCTCTCTGCGTTATAACACGTTTCGAAGTTCCTGCTTCCCATGTTTATTTAATTCTTACCTCGTGAGAGGTACAGTTATATGAAGACAGCACTTGGGAGTCTGAAAGATGGAGCTGCTTTGCTACACTCAGCCCTAAGCCTTAGACAAGTGGCGCATCCATTTGGGGCTTCAGTTTCAGTAGAAACTTACAGATCAGCTTGCTGAGTGACAGAGGAAGAGGATCAAACTCTGGGGGCCAGAGAGTCAGGATCTAAGGAATGAGAGGGAAGGGGCTCTCAGGATTATGATTCCCACTAAAGGAAGTAGCCGGGTATCTTCATTTGGTGTCATGGATAATGAGATGCTAAAAATCCTTTCATTACTCCAAGACAGCAAAAGGATATATAACCATTTAGCAATCAGCTGTCTCTTTCAGAATGCTTTTCACAAGATGATATAGTTCTTTCTTAACAGTGGATTCTTCACTTGCTTTTAGCATTGCCATTAATGGATTAAGAAAAGTGTATGTATTCTCTACTTGCTTCAAGATGTTTGTGTTTATTTTCATAAAAACTGCTTAATGATAAAATACATATGAAGTAAGGCTAATGCTGTTCCACAAATATTTTCTACTTAATCACCGACTCAACTTATTATAAAAAATGTTTAATGGGAAAATTTAATTGCATTTTTTAATATCTAAACAATAGCAATAACACCTCCTGCCAGCTGCCCACAAATCTCAGTTGACTAATGTCATTGGGAGAATTAGAGAAGAATTTAGATTATGTAGCCACCTATGGAGTTTTTAATTCCTTGAGTCTGAAACCAGGTCTAGGAATTTCCATTTTTAAGCAAACAGATCCTTAAACCATGACAAAAATGCGAGCTTGTTTTCATTGTGTTTTTTAACACTTCACATAATCATGGCTTGACGTGGGAGCTCAGTTTCTGCTGCCCATACTAATTAAATTGCTGAAGAATCTCTGCAATGAGCATGATGTCTATAAGTGACTGTTATTTTAAAACATGATCTCTTGACTTGAATTTTCAACCAGCTCCTTAAAGATAACAGGTCCTAGAGATAGAAGATCCACAATCCCCAAACAACTGACAGTTACAAGAGCCATCTTGCTGTGCACAGACAGCACATGAACATCATGGAAGGTGTTCTGCGGAAGAATGATCTCAGGGGGAAACTGTCTGCTCTTTTCTCCTGGCTGTGCAGAGATTCTGGTTAAGGATGTTGGGGGCAATAGGCCACTGTGTTTCATTTCATTAACAGTGTTTAATAACAACTGGAATATTTTGCTTGAAGCATTATATACTTAAAAAATTTGTGTAACAAAGAAGTATAACTATTCATTTTCATTTGAACTCTGTAGTTTACATTTGGCAATATTTATTTCTCTTTCCTTCTTCCTGTCTCCATCCACATATCTTTCCTTTTTTTTTTTTTTACCAAATCTGTTCAAGTAAATTGCACACATCGTATTTATTTCAGCATGTATTTTTTAATTAAAGAGTCCTCTCTTACATAAATATAGTACTATTATACATTCAATATAGTTTTTCATAAGTTTTTCCCAATATAGGTCAATAGCTAATTTTTTAAAAAGATTTATTTAATTATTCAAAATGCAGAATTACAGAGAGGCAGAGACAGAGAAAGAGAGAATCTTCCATCTGCTGGTTCACTCCCCAAATGGCCTCAATGGCCGGAGCTGGGCCAATCCAAATCCAGGAGTCAGGAGCTTCTGTTGGGTCTTGCACGTGGGTGCAGGGGCCTAAGGACTTGGACCATCTTCTGCTGCTTTCCCAAGCTCACTAGAGCAGGGAGCCGGATAGGAAGTGGAGCAGCCGAGACTCAAACCATATGGGATGCCGGCACTGCAGACTGCAGCTTTACGCGCTATGCCACTTGTTGGCCTGGTCATTACTGTTTTTATAACAACCCATTGCATTTGGCTGCCGTAAAGCAACATACTCACCTGCTTTTTTTCCTTTTTTCCCAGAATGTTGAAATTTTGGAAGAGTACAGGAACTTGACATTTACAATATCCACCAACCTGGATTTGTCATATTTTTCTTCTCCAATTAAACATGTTTTCAAGAATACCTACCTAAGTGCTAATCTGTCTCTCAGAGCCAGGTGTTAACAGCTACACTTGCCAATGTGTTCCCTTACAGGGACTGATAACTTTGGTCACTTGGTTGCAGGATCTTGGCTAGATCCCTATGGTAATAGTAACTGTTTTCTTTGTAATTAATATTAGATTTTCACAAGTTTCAATCCATGGATCAAATACTTACTGGTTACTTTAACTGAGACATCCCATCATTACTTCTGTATGTTTTCACACAGCTCTCATATATAAAGAAGAAATTTCCTTATTATACATGTATATTTTTCTGTGATTATTTTCTTATCTTACTATCAGTATGGACTCATGGATTTTCATACTGACTGGATAATAAACTGTATATATTATTTTTAATAGGATTTTCTATTAAAGTGATCATACATCCAGATGCAGTTGTAAGAAAGAGAGATCCCCCATTAGTAACATTTTGCAAAACTATGGCATATTATCACAGCCAGGATAGACAACTGGTATAACCCACCAGTCTGGCTCAGATTTTCCTGCTTCACTTTTTATTCATTTGTGTGTGTGTGCTTGTCTATGCCTCTACAAACTTCTGTCACCTGGTGAGGTGTGCGTTAACTGAAACACAGCCAGGGCACTGAACAGTCCCAACACCACAAGGGTGCCTCTTGTGGGTGCTTTGCAACCACGTGCACCACCAGCTCATCTGCCCAACCCCTCCCCTGACCCTCAGCATAGGTCCTTCTTTTCTAAAACTTTGTCATTTCTGAAGGTTGTGTAACTCCACGGGACTTGCATCCTTCCGTTGAAATCCACCCTTGTGTGATCGATGTTTGAGTCTTCCATGCTGTGGCTGCACCACTGTGTTTGGTACTTTCCACCCACAGAAGGATATCTGGCTTGCTTCCAGTTTGGGGCCTTTACAAATAAAGCTGATATAAATATTCATGCACAGCTGTTTTAAGTTTATTTATTTTTACTGGACAGGTCAGGCCGGAGTCAAGAACTAGGATTCTATCTAGGTCTTCAATGTGGGTGGCAGGAACCCAACATCTGCGGCCCCCCAGGGTGTACGTTAGCAAGAATATGGATCAGAATCAGAGGCAGGACTCAATCTCAGGCACTCTGATGCGGGAGGGGTGTGTCAAATGGCACTTAAACCGCTGCCTCATGACACCTACACCCATGTGCAGGATTTTAGGTGGGCTTAAGTTTTCATTTGTCTAGCATAAATTCTCACGAGTGGGTTAAAGCCCTGGCCTGCAGCGCCAGCATCATGCATGGGCACTGGTTTGAGTCCCAGCTGCTCCACTTCTGATATAGCTCCCTGTCGCTCCCCCTCTTCATGGAGGAACGACACTAAGCCCTGCCCAGGCTTCATATCCGAGTCACGGCACCATTATGTCGCTCCCCGTCTTCGTGGAGGAACGACACAGGACCCTGCGCTGTTCTTTCATCTGCTCGGCCTTCCCCGGGTTTGCTGCTGGTTCTTCCCGGGTTGGCTACTATCCCTTCCACCTCCGTGGAAGGGCAGTTCCCCCTGGCCACATTCCCCACTTCCGCAGGGGAGCGGCACACCGCCGGCCGGCTCTCTGGGGGGCTGCACAGGTGTTCCTTCAGATGTTCCCCTTAGATGCTCCTGGTGCATGCCGTCTCTCTCCTCCTTTATAGTCCTCCTCCGCCAATCCTAACTCGGCTGCCCACACGCCGAGTACGCTGCTCTCCAATCAGGAGCAAGTCCTACAGTTTATTGGTTGAACTGGAGGCAGCTGTGCGGAAGCTGTTTACTTCTCTCCCAGCGCCATATTGTGGGAGAGCAGATGCATAGAATAAGTCTTAATTCCAGTAACTTAGTCCAGTCCGGATGCTCCCCACAGATCCCCCTTTCTTTTTATTTTTGGCGTTGATACGCGCCTGTCTTCGGTGTCCCGCGGCACACACTCTGCTCTACTTGCTAGAGTTGCCACAGGCTCTTACAAGTCCTATCAATCAGGAAAACCGAATCCGGGTCCTCTCTTCACCATTGTGAGGAGGTTTTTAGGCGCTGATGCGTGCCTGTGTTCGGTGCCCTGCAGCGCATGCTCTGCTCTGCCTGCAGGGGGCTTACAAGCCCTATCAGGCAAACCGAATCCAAGCCTTCTCATTGCCGTATTGTGGGGGAGACTTATTAGTGTTGGTTCGTGCCTATCTTCGGTGACCTGCAGCTCATACTCTGGTCGAGCTGCTTGCTGGCGCTTACCGCCTTAATCAGGCAGACCGAATCCAAGCCTCCTAATTGTTACATTGTGGGGAAGCCTTACTGATGTTAATTCATGCCTGTCTTCGGTGACCTGCGGCGCATAAGCTGCTAGCCGCCCAGGTGCTCATCGCCTCACTAATCGGGCAGACCGAATCCAAGCTTTCTCATTGGCATGTTGAGGGGAGGCCTTTCTATTTCTCTATTTCTCTATCTCCGGGCATTCCTATTTCTCCCATTTTACTTCTATCTTCCAACATTCCTATTTCTCTCATCTTACTTCTAAACTTCTGTTTCTCTTATCCCTGCAGCTTCCCGGCGCCTCGCCCTGCCGGCAGCTTCACGGCTCCGCGCAGCTTCCCGGCGCCTCGCCCCGCGGCAGCTTCACGGCTTTGCGCGGCTTCCCGGTGCCTCGCCCCGCCGGCGCCCGCCCCGCGGCGGCTTCACAGCTCTGCGCGGCTTCCTGGCGCCTCGCCCCGCCGGCGGGTTCCCGGCTCTGCGCGCACGCTCCGCGGTCTCCACGCACTTCGCGCCCGCACCACGGCCTCGCGCCAGCCCTGCGTTTTCTATCTATTCACACCCCGTGCTCTCTCTGCACGCGGCGGCTTCCGCGAATGTTTCCGCCACCACCGGCATTCAGTCCAAGTTCCCCGGACTAACCTGGCGAATTTCAACCTGGCGGCCCACATCTCTGCCTCTGGTTCCAGATCTTCGCCTCTTGCTCCCTGGGGTGACTTGAAGAATTCCAAGGTGGCTTATGTCTCTGCCTTGGCCTGCACTCGCGGCTTCATCCTCCCTAACATTTTTCTCTACCCGGTATGTTTCCTTAAGTTTTCTTCCAACAATATTCCTCTCATTTCTCCTGGCTTCTCCCCACAGTCCGTATCCGAGTCCAAGCCTCCTCCAGGTTTCACTTTCGCTTTCAGTCTCCTAGCTTCCCCGCCATAGTCCGCATCCGAGTCTATGAAAGCTTTCACTTTCGCTTTCAAATCCTAACTTCTTTCCCACAGTCCGTATCCGAGTCTCTGCCTAGGCTTTCAATAGCTTCTTCTGGCACCTAGGCTCTTTGCTAGTCTCTCTCTCCGGTATTTTCCTGCTTCTTCCCTCCTAGGTTTCCTATCCGTCCTAGGTTTCCTATCCGAGTCACGGCACCATTATGTCGCTCCCCCTCTTCGTGGAGGAACGACACTAAGCCCTGCCCAGGCTTCATATCCGAGTCACGGCACCATTATGTCGCTCCCCGTCTTCGTGGAGGAACGACACAGGACCCTGCGCTGTTCTTTCATCTGCTCGGCCTTCCCCGGGTTTGCTGCTGGTTCTTCCCGGGTTGGCTACTATCCCTTCCACCTCCGTGGAAGGGCAGTTCCCCCTGGCCACATTCCCCACTTCCGCAGGGGAGCGGCACACCGCCGGCCGGCTCTCTGGGGGGCTGCACAGGTGTTCCTTCAGATGTTCCCCTTAGATGCTCCTGGTGCATGCCGTCTCTCTCCTCCTTTATAGTCCTCCTCCGCCAATCCTAACTCGGCTGCCCACACGCCGAGTACGCTGCTCTCCAATCAGGAGCAAGTCCTACAGTTTATTGGTTGAACTGGAGGCAGCTGTGCGGAAGCTGTTTACTTCTCTCCCAGCGCCATATTGTGGGAGAGCAGATGCATAGAATAAGTCTTAATTCCAGTAACTTAGTCCAGTCCGGATGCTCCCCACAGCTCCCTGCTAATGCACCCAGGAAAGCAGTGGAGGATGGTCCAAGTGCTTGGGCCCTTGCCCTCATGTGGGAGACCTGGATGAAACTCCTGGATCCTGGCTTTGGGGCCATTTGGGGAGTGAACCAGCAGCTAGATGACCTCTCTCTCTCTCTCTCTCTACCTCTCTGTGAGTCTGCCTTTTCAAATAAATAAAATAAATCTTTTTTAAAAAATTCTCAAGACATCAATTTCTGGTTCATTTGGTAGATTTTTAAAACTTTTGTAAGAAAGTGGCAGAATACTTTCCAGACTAACTATCCATTTTGCTTTTCTACTGGCAGTTCAGTTTTCTACATCCTTACCAGCACTTAGTGTTGTCACCGTTTATTAATTCATTTCAGCCATTTTAATAGATATGTCGTGATATTTAATTACATTCTTACTTTTGTGATATCAAACATATTTTCATGTGCTTATCTGCCATTCATATTTTTTTCTTCAAGTGTCTATTCATGTCTTGCCAATTTTGTTCTTGACTTTTTGTTGAGTTTTGAGAGTTCCTTGTATATAACAGGTATTAAGTAGTTTGCAAATATTGTCTCCCAGTCTATAGCTTTTATTTCATCCTTTTATCATGAAATTTTTTTTTTTGACAGGCAGAGTTAGACAGTGAGAGAGAGAGAGAGAGACAGAGAGAAAGGTCTTCCTTTTGCCGTTGGTTCACCCTCCAATGGCCACCACGGCTGGCGTGCTGCGGCTGGCATACCGCGCTGATCCGAAGGCAGGAGCCAGGTGCTTCTCCTGGTCTCCCATGGGGTGCAGGGCCCAAGCACTTGGGCCATCCTCCACTGCCTTCCCGGGCCACAGCAGAGAGCTGGCCTGAAAGAGGGGCAACCGGGACAGAATCTGGTGCCCCGACCAGGACTAGAACCCGGTGTGCCGGTGCCGCTGGGTGGAGGATTAGCCTAGTGAGCCGCGGCACCGGCTATCATGAATTTTTACACAACAAATGTTTTTAATCCTTATGAGATCCAGTTTATCAGTTTTTGGTTTTGAGTCTGAGTTATTTTCTGGTCTAAGTTCTGAAAGATTCTTGTACTTTCAATGAGCGTGAGGTGTGAGGGTTTGGCCTAGGAGTTAAGACACCATTTGCTCGTGTCCACACCTGAGTGCCTGTGTTCAAATCTCTGGCTTTCTCCTAATGCATTCCCTAGTAGGCAGCAGGTGATGGCTCAGTCTGTTGAGTCCCTGCCACTCACATGCATGAGCCAGACTGAGTTTCCAGCTTTTGACTTCATCCTGTCCCAGCCTTGGACGTTGCAGGCATTTGGTGAGTGAACAGACAGAGGTGAGATCCTTTTTCTCTACCTTTCAAATAAAATGAAAATGAAGAATTTTTTGAAAAAAATAATTTGGATGTATTTCTGTGGACCTATTTCTAGATTCTCTCTTCTGACTCATGTATCCATTTATCTATCCCCTGTGAAAACCACACTATCTTGATTACTGCAGCTGTATTATGAGCCTTAATATTGTGTAGAGTGATTTTTTTCCCCACTCTGTTATTCTTCCTTTGAGTTTCCTCAATGACTGGTGATAATGAACATATTTTCATGTGCTTCCTTGCCATTCATATATTCTCTTCATTCTTCTTCTGTGCCTGTCTTTTGTCCATTTTGGATACTGATTATTTTAGCTATTGCTATTGATTATTTAGCTATTCCAGACCTGTTGACATTCATGTCATTTTCTGTGTCTTGAGTAACAGAGTATTTCTTCTCTGAACTTGGAACCTCTTGTCATCTGCCAGGATTTATGAAAGCATAACGGGTGGAATTGTTAGCTCTTAAGGAAGCCAAATGTCAGGTCCTTCATGATTTTTGACACGTATTTTCCTTTCTTATGTGAATGTTTTGGAAGGACCAATATCAAAACAGTTCACTGAAACTCTTCTCTGCAAATAATTACAGGAAATTTTAAGTGTAGTACAAACAGCTCTTGGGAATCTTTGATATAGTTTCCCCCAATGGTTGCATCTTACGTAAGTATGGAACAACACCAAACCAGGAATTTAATATGGGCACCATGTGTGTATGCTGACTTGTATTTTATCATTTTATTTCATGTGTGCGTTTCTACTTTCATCATTGCAATCTAGCTGTAGAATTGCTCCATCACCTCTAAGGCATCTCTTGTGCTAACCTTTGATAACCACACCTGCTTCCCTTTGTGAACCATTCCAACTGCTGGCTACCGTTGATCTGTTCTCCATCACACAGGCTTTTGAGGCTTGTGTTTCCACTCAGCCCAGTTTTCTGGACATTCATTCAAGTTGTTACATGTATCAGTAGTTCATTCTTTTTTATTGCCGGGTAGCAGTATCCCCTGGTGTAGCTTTACCAGAGTTTAGCCAGGCTTCTATCGAGGGACAAGTGGGATGTTCATAATTTGGAGCTATTACAAATAAAGCTGAGATGAGAAGTAATGTAAATTTTTTTCCATTTTCTGGAAACAAGTTCTTATTTTTCTGAGATAAAACCTCAGGAGTGCCATTTCTGGATCATATGGTAATTATGTGTTTATTTTTTATGATGGAGAGACTGCGAACACTGTTTTCCAGGGCATCTATACAATTTACTTTCCCAGCAGCATACAGACTAGTCTGAAAATCTTTGCTTTAATATGTGAGTTTACTCTTTTAAAGATCATTTCTATGTATAATGTAGTTGGTCTCTTCATCATCTTATTCAACAGAGTTACATCAAGATGTTCACGGGTAATGAAATTAAAAATAAAATCACTTTGGTACAAAATTTTTTTGGAAATCCATGCACAGCTGTTTGTTAACACACATTTTCCATGAACTTTTTGAAAACTTCTGTATGGATGGAGTTCAAATTTTTTCCACCAAAGTATACTTACTTTAATTTCATTTATCATGAAGTGTTTGGGGTACCCTTGTTTGTTTGATATATATTATATATATATATATATATATATCAACCTGTTTATTGCTGGCTTTTTTGTGAGTGTGTCTTTTTGGTGAGTAAGGAAGTTGTAATTAGAGAGCTTTTCACTTGAATTAAATTTTCGCTATTCTACCAAATGCTCAAAATCAGTCTTTTATCTGATATTTATCACTATTGTTTAAAGCTTCTCCTCTGGAAGATTCCTGAGGACTGCATTTCCTGAGTTTTTTTTTTTCCATGTTTAAAATGCATTTCTATGGCTTTAGAGTTTTAAAAGTCTCAACGTTCTCTCCTCAGTTATTTTGGAAATTTCCACCATTTTCTTATTTTGTATTTTGTGGGTGAAGAGTTTGAATCCAGTCTTTCTCTTTGCTTTATAAGTAACTTTGTCTTTTTGTCTAGAAGCTGAAAGAGCATCTTTTTATTTTTATAATTCATTTTTATCACAGCCGATCTAGATATTGACTATATTTTCAAATTTTGCCAGAGCACAATGAATTCTTTCAATACATATGTTCAGGTTCCTTAGTTGTGAGCAAGTTTCCTTGGATTATTGTTTTAAATACCATTTCTGCTTTGTTATGTTGTTATTCTTCTTCTGGTATTCCAGTAATGAATACTTTAATTTTTATGTATGTATCACATTTTTCCACTTTAAATCGATTCCTTGGCATTGTTATGTAGAGTGTTTGTTTCATGTCTGCAATGGCCTGTCGAGGGTATTTGATGCAGATATGAACGTTCTGTGAGAGTTCTCCCCTGCTTACTGTTATTTTTTAAACGTCATTGTCACCACTTGATAATTTTTTCTCTTTTTTAAATTCCTTCTTTTTATAACTGTGTATGGAATGGGCCTTGTATTTTTTTTTTTATTTTTAAACATTGTAATTTCAAAAGCAAATATGGGTAAATGCAGAGTGGCTCATACAATTTGATTCATGAAGGACCCTCCTGTGGTTGCCCATTGGTGAAGGCGAGGTGATGGCTGTTCATTGTAATTTGCTTGGCTTCTCCAGGGACATTACTTTTCACTACTTGCTTACCTGTCTTCCTTGACCACCAAGACGCTACTCTAAAGATAGGGAGATCATCAGACCGGCCCCTCTCACCTCATGCCTTTCATGGCCCTTATTTTTGATTCCCCAGGAACCAGGATTCTGTCCATCAGGTCTTGAACAAATTGCATTTTCCTTACAGTGGTCCTCCTATATCCGGAAGCGAGTTGATCAGTATTCCACCTTGCTAACCAAGTGTTCCATCCTCTCTTTTCTCCATATTCTATCACCTGCATCTCTCTGTATCTGTGTAATCTACCATTGTCTCTCTGTGTCACTATCTTCAAGTCATCTTTATGTCATAATTATCTATTATAATCATACATCAATCTATCTATACATTTTTGTGTCTATTAAATGTATCAGTGTCTCCACCTCCATGTCTCTCCATCAAGTACCTTTTTGTTGAAATTCCCTATTGTAATAATCTATATATCATAATTATCTATTTCTCAATCTATCATATTTCTGTTATAGTGTCTCTTCTCTCTGTTGTGAACTCCACAGCTGGTTTTCTAGTTTCGTATTTTTTTCTTTATGCACTTACAAAGTAAAGTTTACAGTGTGTTGTTTTCTGGTTACACCAGAACCATTGGTTTGGGAGGCTTTCACTATGCTGGTTGAGGGGTTTGTCTTTGGGGAAATGTGGTGAAACAAGGCAGCCATTATCATCCTACAGGACACCAGAAGTCCCAAAGCTCCCAGATTCTGAACTTCAAAAACATCATTTCCAGTGAGTAACTTAATAATTACACAAAAATGTAAAGTTGACAGATGTCACCAGGCTAAATGAGACACTTCAGATCTTAAGGAGAGACCGTTGTTTGTGGGTTGTAGCAGGCATGTGACATATTATACCCTCAGTTCTTAAACATTCCACTATCTACTCCCAGTATTTCCAAGCATTTATGGGCAGAACACGGGAAAGAAAGCATGCAAATCCCTACTGAGTCTTCAGTAGTACAGGAAGCTTTGTTCCCTATTTATCTGTAGACTTTTCTGAAAACAGAAGTGTCATCGATCTGTGTGTGATCGGGATGGGAGCAGGTGACAGAAGTGGCAGCAAATTGGGTGCGAGGCTAAGAGAAACACCCTCTCCCAGGGCAAGCAAGGACCTTGCAGCTGTGTGAAGCAGGACTCAGAAGTTTGAGCTTCCCCGGGGCCTGTCAGTGAATTTATTCCTTTCCAATTTGCTGCTTTATTTTAGAGCCAGCTTACAGTGACTAGGAGGCAATCACATATTTGCTTATTTTAACCATCATCATGAAGCTTAGTACATCCTTTTTTGGTTATTTCTTATTAAAAAGTATGTTCAAAATTTACCTTTTGCATTTTATTACATGTTTGGAAAGCAAAACTATGTCATATCTTCTTAAATATTTCAACTCCTAAGTTATTTACTACAATAGTTGAGGTGAGTATTAAAAAGAAAATCGAAATATTGTGTTTAATATCACAATATTTTTAGGTACACACGAAGGTTATAATGGATTTGCATCTGACCAAAACAAAACAAACACAAGAAAAACACAATTTCTTTCTTATTCTCATGGCAGAGGGTGTTTTCAGTATTCCACTGTTCAGAGTTCCTGTAAGTGAACTTTTACCAGCTAATTTAAAAATCACAATAAATGGCTTTTAATCCCTCTAGAATAAGGTCTAGGAACTAGAGGAGGTGAAGCTATGGGCGTGTGGCACTGGAGAGCCTCTGTCAGCTGGTAGGTGTCTTGGACTCAGCAGTCAGTCCTCAAGCTTTCTTTGGCTAAGTGCCAGCCCACTTTCTGCTCCTGCCTAGAGAAGTTTGTAGAAAATTATCTGAACAACCCCCTGTTCCCATCAGCAGTAAAAGAGCTCTTCATGCAATTGGGAGCAGTAGTAAATTCTTTTTTGTTTCTGACTCCTATGCAGAAGGTCAAATCCCTGGCCAATTTCAGTTGTAAAAATCAATGAATTAAGAGCAAGAACATGAGCTGAATCTTACACTAAAAGAGAATTCTTTGTTATTATTAAGCTCATAATCCCTCTGGATGTGCTGTTATTGGGGCACAGCATCCAGATGGCGTATTCTCCAGTCCTGAGCATTTCCCAGCAAGGAGATTTTCTGACTTCTCCTACTACCCACACAAGTGCCCTGTGGAGGGAGTCTGCAGATACACCCATCTCCAGGAACACGCACACCCCAGGCACAGGAGGTATGCTCATATTTTTTCAACAGCTATCACCAACAAAATTTAAAACCTCATCTAATTGCAGGGAAGAAAAAGAGTAAGGTTATATTCATTTAACAGCAATTAAAATAAAGCCTTTCTCAAAGCTGTTGATTCTGTAGCCAATACCTCCTTTCACAGAAAGGGCTCTGCTCATCTGTGGGGTCCCAGGTTGCATCATTTTCATTGCCAGGGCTTTCCTCACTTTTTCTCAGGTTACCAAAATTAACTTATCAGCATTAATAGATACCCTCAGAATCTGCAAAATTAATTTGTATTTCTATGAGGACATTTGTTACATGTCTCTTTTTTTAAAAAAGTGGAGCCATTGAAACTCAAAGATTATATAAACAGAAAGTGCAAATGCAAATAAAATCAGTGAGTATATTAATATCTCTTGATGTAAGATCAGTATGCAAAAATCAAGGACTTTTCTGTAAAAACAGTATGTATTTAGAATAAGCAATAAAAAATTACTTCACTTTAAATATCAAATATTCTTTTAAGATTGCTTACAGTAAAAACAAAAAACAGAGAAAGGTGCAAGGCCCAAATTAAACAAACATATGTATATAAAAATACACACACATTTATTTTTTATGTTTGAGAGAACTTCAGACAGTTCATGGAAGTGAAATTATGGATAAGTTTAGGAGCCGGCACCATGTCATCATGGGTAAAGTCACCACCTGCATTGCCAGCATCCCATATGCGCCCCCATTCAAGTTCTGGCTGCTCCACTCCAATCCAGCTCTCTGCTATGGCCTGGGAAAGCAGTAGAGTATGTCCCAGGTCCTTGGGCTGCTGCACCCACATGGGAGACACAGAAGAATCTCCTGGCTCCTGCCTTAGGGTCAGCCTAGCTCTAGCCGTTGTGGCCATTGGGAAGTGAACCAGCAGATGGAAGACCTTTCTGTCTCTCTGTCTCTGGCTCTCTGTAATTCTGCTTTCAAATAAATAAATAAATAAATCTTTTTTTAAAAAAATAGATACATTCACTTTGCGACAAAAACATTAAATCAATGCATATACATTTATATTTATACACACACATATATATAACTCTTATAGAATGCAAAAGATGTCAACACACCCTATGTTCATCTACCAATGCGATGTAATCTCAAGCCAGACCCAAAAAGATAAATATCATGTTTTCCTTGTTTTGTGGTAACTAATAGAGTACAAAAAATGAAATGTATATGAGCAAAACTGGCATTTTGAGGTTGGATTATTGTTTGCAGCCTTTGTCTCTACTGTTGAAGAATAGTGTTTTTTACTTCTGTTATTTTCTTCTTACTATCTGTTGAATTCTTTACTCAGTGGAGAGTGAGGCTTATGATTATAAAAAAAAGCTGAAAGTGTGTCACAGTAAAAATTAAATAAGAAAGGAAGAAGGAGGGAGGGTGGGAGCATTGGCGGGGGGTGGGTAGAGTCAGAAGTGTCACTGTGCTTCTAAATCTGTATCTATGAAATACATGAAATAGTTCACCTTCTATAAATTAATTTTTAAAAAAAGTAAAACTTGACCCACTGATCAATCTCTCATGTGCCACTCTTTTTAGAGTCCCCTACCTGAGGTTTGATGCCCAGAAACCACAATGCAATGATTTCTTTATCCACGAGCTGGTACATGGGATTAACGCTCACTGCATATTGTCTATTTTTCTTAGATAAGATATGCCAAGGTGACAGGCAGAATGTTTGACAAGAATTTGTGAAGACTCTAGAATGTTTGCAAAATCACTATAGTTGCCTTCTTTTTTAAAAAATGGTTGCTTAATTTTATAATTTTTTTTAAACCAGGGATTGTTGCATCTCTCTGGGTTGAAGACCTTAAGATAGTTGTAAGTCAGGGTTTCCGTCTCTGAGCTAGCACCCAGGACTTGACGTGCCAAGATCCTGGAGAGATGGGAGCAGAGAAATCTTAGTGAGTGACTATGCTTTGCTCTGTGAGGTCCTTATCGCTAGTGTGCTAAGACGCCAAGGGCAAGTGGTGGTTGAGAGCCTTCAGTGGCCTCAGGATACTGAAGATCACGTTGGATTTCAGGATCCACCAATAAAGAGAGTGGGGAAGAGAGAGAGAGAGAGAGAGAGAATTTCCAAAGAGCTATACCCCAGGGATAAGGACAGACTAAATATAAGCCAATCTTTGTAAACATTGAATCTCAGATTTGAATCAACTGAGTGCCAGACCGAATAAAACTGATATGCTTCTAACCACTTACATAAGGTGGCAATTCACCTTAGATTCACAAAGATAACATCATTCAGATCCTCAAGTTATCTCTGTAATTTTTTTTCGTACTTACTTTTAAGTATTCAATTTTGTGTTACCAACCAGTCCAAGAGAAGAAGCCAAGAAAAATATAGTCACTAGAAGCAAGACTATACTTATTCATATCAGAGTTATCCAAAATGGGAGTTAAAGTAACTGTGACTAATATGTTCAAAATATGAATGACAACAAAGAGAACTTCAGCAGAGAACTAAAATATAAAAAAATTAATTGAAGAGAAATTCTGAAACATTCTATAACCGAAATTAAAATTTAATAAATGGATTTAATATGTGTCAAACCCAGCATATGAAAGAGTACATTAGTAAACTTTAAAAATAGGCTATCTAAAATACACAGACTAAACAGAGAGGAAAACACCAAAAATTAAATGTGTGAAAGACGGATAAGCTGCGGTGCAAAATTGAACACAACTGTAATTGGAGTTCCAGAAGATGAATGGAGAGAAGAGTTGTACAAAGGAAATAATTGAAGAAAACGTGGCTGATAATTTTCCAAATCTGACAAAGAATGTGAAGAAATAAATCCAAGAGTTACTATAGACCAGCACCAGAGAAACACCTACACGCAGGCCCACACACAAAATTATAAACTTCACTGAGGCAGAAATAGATCATTGGTAGTCAGTCAGTATGGATTAGGGCTTCCAGCTTGAATTTTTTGTATAAAATCTGTCCCTGGAAGTGCTGTACCATTTTTTAAAAGGCATAGCAAGACTTGGCCTGTCACTCTCAGAAAGCAAAGAGAAAGGCTGCCATCTGTCTCAGCATTAGGTAGACAGTTCTCATCCCAACTAGGACCTGTCCCTCAAAGGAGTATAATAACCCAGTGGAAATGACTTGCCTAATGAAAGATTCCAAACTGATTTTAAGCTCAAAATTTGTTCAGAATCACTGCTTGCTATAGGGTTTTGAAAGGGCAAAGATGAAAGAGTTTGGCTGAGAAAGTTAAAGAATTTCAAGTCATGAGATTTATAGAGGAAAGAAAAGCTATCTGAAGATGAGTTTACAGTAAAACAGTACAAATTATATGAACAAATCAAAAAGAGGGAAAGTCAGCTGGCACCAAGGAAATAAATATATAAAAGGCAGATTAGTATCCCAAGAACTATAAATTATAAGAGACGCTTTTAATAGACTATAAAAATATACTTTAAAAAACATAAGTAGACATGATATTCAAAGAGCACAATATAAAAATAGCATATAAATAACATAAATCAACAGATCTTTGAGATATTTTTAAAAACCATTGAAACAGGGGCTGGCGCTGTGGCTCAGCGAGTTAACGCCCTGGCCTGAAGCACCAGCATCCCATATGGGTGCTGGTTCAAGACCCAGCTGCTCCACTTCCAATCCAGCTCTCTGCTATGGCCTGGGGAAGCAATAGAGGATGGCCCAAGTCCTTGGGCCCCTGCACCCGCGTGGGAGATCTGGAAGAAGCTCCTGGCTCCTGGCTTCGAATCAGTGCAGCACTGGCCATTGCAGCCATTTGGGGAGTGAGCCATCAGATGGAAGACCTTTCTCTCTCTCTCTCTCTCTCTCTCTCTCTGCCTCTCCTCTCTCTGTGTAACTCTGACTTTCAAATAAACAAATAAATCTTTAAAAAAAATCAAACAGAAGACACTGTAAAATTAGACCTAAACTATTGCTAGTTTAGAAGATAAATCCAAGAAATAGTTAAGAATGAGGATAAACTATGGAGATATAAAAAACTTATTATAAAAAGTAAGACATGATACTAATACAGGAAAGACAGAAGGAGACTATCCAAAGTACATCTGACAGGGATTTTTTGTAATGAAAGAAAAGAGTGGAAAGGAGAGAGGCAAAATTCAAAGCAATGATAGCTGAAAAAAACCCAGAATCAAAGACACGTATTTTCCAGAGGTACATCGAGCCAACAGTTGGACACACTGTGAAAATCAAAATCAAGTATGAATCAAAAAATCTTACAAGCAACACCAGGAGGAAAAAAAATCAGTCTACTCTTACAAAAGATGACAGCGGAATACAAAGTTCAATATTCAAATAATGGAAGACACAAGAAAAATGTTTTTAAATTGCTAGATAAAAATAACTGTCAAGATAAATTAACATTTGAGATTTAGAGTAAAAAGAAAGACATTTTCATAAATATAAAAGTGAGAAAATTTATTAACCTAAAGCTTTGCAGAAAGAAGTGCTATGCCGTCTGTGACAAGGAGAAAAAATTAAAAAAGGGAGTTTGGGGCTGGAGTCGGCTCTGCCTGTAGCTCAGTGAATTACTTCAACTCTCTGTGCCTCAGTCTCCACATCTGCTCAATGAATATGGATATCAGTAATAACAGCACTTGCATCAGGCTTGTTTTGAGGAGCAGACAGTCAGTACTTGCACAACCCTGGCACATAGTTACAAGTTAAATGCATGCTGATTGAAAAACAAGTAAATAAGTTGCTAAAGTTAAATTAGCGTTGATTTAAAAGCCAAGGTAACTGTTTTAAGACTTTAAATGCATTAAAAAGTAGACATACACTGCCGTGCCGGCTCAATAGGCTAATCCTCCACCTTCGGCACCAGCACACCGGGTTCTAGTCCCGGTTGGGGCGCTGGATTCTGTCCCGGTTGCCCCTCTTCCAGTCCAGCTATCTGCTGTGGCCCGGGAGTGCAGTGGAGCATTGCCCAAGTGCTTGGGCCCTGCACCCCATGGGAGAAAAGGGGAAAAACCTGGCTCCTGGCTGTGGATCAGCGCGGTGCACCAGCCACAGCGCGTCAGCTGCAGCAGCCATTGTGGGGTGAACCAACGGAAAAAGGAAGACCTTTCTCTCTGTCTCTCTCTCTCACTGTCCACTCTGCCTGTCCAAAAAAAAAAAAAAAATAGACATACAATGTTGAACAATACTGTGGTACAAAGATGAGAGGAAAAGTGATTACACTTATCTGACATCGTTGTTTTGTTTTTTTTTTCTTACACCTGGGAAAGGGGAAAATAAAGTCCATGCAGTTAACACTACAGAAAAAGCCAGTGTGGTTTCTAGAATAGCAGCTTCAGTGTAGCACAGCGGGGGTCTGGGAGGCCTGGCCGGGTCTCAGCACCACCCCCAAGGCGTCTGGATCAGACACGCTGGCCTGGAGTCCAGGGATGCCCTCACAGCACTCAAGGTGATTTGTGAACAGTGAATTCTGAGACGCTGGTAGAGAAAAAAACAAAACAAGAGAGGGAAAACGTCACGCTGAATGGCAAACAAACAGGAAATGTTCACTGAAAGTAAAATAAACAGACACCCATCTGTGTTTGAAGAGGTCTCAGGGTGGGTTTTAAAACCTACTTATATACTTACCACAAGATAAATACAGTTTGACTCTCAAACCTGTGGATTTGAACAACCACAGAACAGAAATATTCAGGAAAAAATGATCTGAACAGTATATACACTTTTTTCTTGTTATTATTCCCTAAATAATATAGTGGAAGGACTGTTGACACAATATTTACTTTTTACTCACATTAGATATTATAAGCAATCGACAGTTTATTAGTGTATAATATACTTAGGTTGTATGCAAATATGGGAGTACTTCATAACGTTCTTGTCATAATGTTCTTGGGTGAACCAGAATTAAGAAGGTAATTTTGGGGTTCCTGTCACCCACATGGGAAACCTGTATAGAATTCCTGGCTCCTGGCTTCAGGTTTGTAGGCATCTGAGGAGTGGTCCAATGGACTGGAACTGTCTCTATTCCTCTCTCTTTTTCTCTCCATCTCCCTTTCTCCTTCTGCTTCTCAAATAAAGAAAGAAAAAAGGGGGAAAAGAAGTTTTATTCTGAGGCCAAACTTTTTGAAATCCCTGTGTAATTTTTCATAATGTGCATTTTTCTGTGAATTTTTTTAAAGACCCCATGTATGCAAGGATACAAAATAAGCCTACCATTTTAATTCCATCTTCCACAAACTCTTTGAAGCTCTCGTACTGTTCCATTTTATATGCTGGACTTGATCATCTGTAGATTGCGGCATCCACAGTGGGTTCTGGATCCAATCCACCCCTGGAATCTGGGAATGGTTTGTTCACATGGTAAAAGTAAAGGCCCACACTAGGTTCTAGTTCCAGTCGGGGCGCCGGATTCTGTCCCGGTTGCTCCTTTTCCAGTCCAGCTCTCTGCTGTGGCCTGAGAAGGCAGTGGAGGATGGCCCAAGTGCTTGGGTCCCTGCACCTGCATGGGAGACCAGGAGGAAGCACCTGGCTCCTGGCTTCGGATCGGCGCAGCACGCCAGCCGTAGCAGCCATTTGGGGGGTGAACCAAAGGAAGGAAGACCTTTGTCTCTCTCTCTCTCTCTCACTGTCCACTCTGCCTGTCAAAAAAATAAAATTAAAACAAAAAAAAGTAAAGGCCCAGAATGATGGAAAGTAAAGGGGTAGGAAGAATGAATCAGATGTGGTGGGTTGAATTCTCTTTTCCAATTACTGCCTGCCTCTCGTTGTTAGGATGTTAAACCTTTCCTTCCACTCACTTGCTTCTGGCGCTGGAGCTTGGGAGCAGTGACACCTGCCATGGTCTGAGTCTTAGCAGCATCCTGGGGGTCTTGGATTGCTGTTATCCTCTTTGCCATGAGCCTGAGCCAGAGGCTGCCCTTCCAGCCTGGTCCCAGGATGAGAAAGCCTGGAGCAGCATTGAAGCTGGCCTACATCCTACAAGGTCAGGAGCAAGAAAGAAGCACTTTCGAAATATGAGCCCTGTGAGAGTGCAGGGTCGTTTCTCACCAGAGCCTAACCTGAGCAGAAGTTGATTAATACAGAAAAATATAACAGACAAAAGCTAACCGAAGAAAGTAGGCTTAACATTTTGAGAGTTTTGAAGTTAAACCAGGTGTTAGAAATAGGCACTAAAGGCCGGCGCCACGGCTCACAAGGCTAATCCTCCACCTGCGGCTCCAGCACCCCGGGTTCTAGTCCCGGTCAGGGGCACCGGATTCTGTCCCCGTTGCCCCTCTTCCAGTCCAGCTCTCTGCTGTGGCCCGGGAGTGCAGTGGAGGATGGCCTGAGTGCTTGGGCCCTGCACCCGCATGGGAGACCAAGAGAAGTACCTGGCTCCTGGCTTTGGATCAGCTCGGAGTGCCAGCCGCAGCGTGCTGGCCGCAGCGGCCATTGGAGAGTGAACCAACGGCAAAGGAAGACCTTTCGTTCTGTCTCTCTCTCTCACTGTCCACTCTGCCTGTCAAAAAAATTAAAAAAAAAAAAAAAGAAAGAGGCAGATGTTCAAAATAGTCCCCTAATAAAAACCACACACTGATGACTTCACAAGAAGTGGATTGTCCCAACACATGAAGGAAATGATAGACTTCCGGAAATATTCTCAACTCCTTCTCTTTCTGGAATTATGTGGGAAATATTTCCAGACCTTAGATACAAATTAAACCATAAGGGATGGAGTAATCCTCCGTCTGCGGCGCCGGTACCCCAGGTTCTAGTCCCTGTTGGGGCACCGGATTCTGTCAGGGTTGCTCCTCTTCCAGTCAAGCTCTCTGCTGTGGCCCAGGAAGGCAGTGGAGGATGGCCCAGGTGCTTGGGCCCTGCACTCGCATGGGAGACCAGGAGAAGCACCTGGCTCCTGGCTTCAGACTGGCGCAGCGCGCCAACCATAGCTGCCACTTGGGGGGTGAACCAGCAGAATAAAGACCTTTCTCTCTGTCTCTCTCTCACTAACTCTTACCTCTCAAAAAAAATTTTTTTTTAATTTTTATTAATATAAACAGAATGGAATTCACGTATTTCATAGGTACAATTCCATATACAATATAACCATATTTCCCTCCCCCCTCTCCTTGCTCAATCCCCCCTTCCTTCCTTTCATTTTTTTAAAATTACTGCAAAAACATAATTTCAGCCCACTCTGTAATCATAGACTTAGTGCCTCACCAACCGTAATATTCAACAAGCAAAAAGCAGAAAGACCACAGTTCCACAGGAATATAAACAAAAGTTAAAAACAACAGTCAAATCACAAGATGCCCATTTCACTCCTATACATTTTTTGTAATGTATACTGACCACCACATATTAGAGAAAATACATACTTGTCTTTTCGGACTGACTTGTTGGACTGTTAAGGTTTACCTGCCATATGCGTGATTTGGCCGTTATTTTAAACTTTCAGGCCTCAGTGATGTCATCTGTAAAATTTGGAGCCCTATCAACTAATAGGGTTGCTAGGATACTTGACTGGGTTATGCATGTAATACAAGTTTCTTGCAACAGTACCTGACCCACTGCAAATATTTTTAAATAATCGCCATTGTTTTCACATTTAGAATGATGACAACAGTCACTACTGTTGTTACTGTTGCTCTTTCTTGTTTATTGTTTCCATTATTAAAGTTCAAGCTCATTTCATTTTAGAACAACATGGGAAGGACAACACAGCCAAGAGCTGGACTTATTCACAAATTCTCCCAGGTGGGAGGGGTCCCCGCGCTGTCCTGGATCTGAGTAGAAGCTTTCTGTACTCCCTGTTATTCTTTCAGTAATAGAAACAAAGCTTTTCCAAGCATCTTTTTTTTTTTCTCAATATCATACAATACAGCACAAGCTAACAAGAAAACTCAAAATGCTTTGTTTTTGCGCATATAGCTTTCTTTTCCAATAAGGAAAGAAGTTCATGGTGAAACTGCTTTTCCAGTACTTCATTCTTCTCCGTATGCCTGGCTGAGTCCTACGGCGGCTGTAAGAGTGAGCTTGCACCTGGCGGTTTAACACTGTCCCTCAACACCCTGCAGCGGCACAGCGGGTCCCTCCGGGCTCACTGCAGGTGTGTCTGGCTCCCTGGGGAGGATGCTTTTTCCTATTCTAAAACATCTGAAAACACATTAAAACCAAGTAGACACAGTTTCTTCACACTGTACAATCGAATGGGAGAGCCATGGACGCACCGAACCCCTGGATCAGATTTCACTGCCAGACCTGCAAGGCACAGGGGCCTCTGTGTTCTCTGCTGCTGCATCACTCAGCCTCCTGGTGCGTGGAGGTTGCCTCCGCTTTCTGACTTGTTCAAGCTCCACGCGCGTCTTTCCCATTACGTAAGGTGATCTAAAAAGTCCCTTCTCTCCACATCCACAAGCAATCTTCAAATCACTCAAAGTGTGAAACAGTAGCAGAAGCATAAACTGACCAAGAAACACTAGAGGAAGGCTTCATGCTGCTATTTTGCAAAAAACAAGGAAGTAATCACATAACAACATGTGTTTGCAAAACAAACATCTTTTTTTTTCTTTAATGTAGGAATTAATCCCCTGAGAAAATGGACATTACTCCCGTTTACCAACAGAATCTGGTTAATTAAGCAGCGCAGGGTAAAGTCAAGGGCACTGTGGACATGGGCAGACGGGTCATTAAATGCAGTGACTGGAACGGAGACTGGGGCCCAGGAGCACACACCAACTGCTGTTTGACAGCTGTGATGTGTTAGGAATGTCTAAGAGAGTGGCTAAGAAGGACGTGAATCTGAGTGGACCTGTGGTGATTCGTGAGGACATCACGTCTCTGAGTGTTGAGTCGATGCTAGCATTGGGGGTTGCTGGGTGGACAGTCTGAAATCCTGGTGTTCATGATGAGCAGTGAACTGTAAAACTGCTCCGTCCACGGATGCAAGTGAGTGGGGGCGGGGGGGTGCCCTGGGAGCTTTGCACCAGGCGCCCTGCAGAACCGTCTGTCTCACTTTAGGTGCGTCCTCAGGTCCATTTGCAGGAGGCCACGATGCGTGTCATAAACAAGCAAACCTATCGCTTGCTGAAAAGGCCCACTTCCCACTTGCCCGGAGGCCACTTTTCCCTCTGATTCTGGTTTCTGTCCTTCAACATCTGTGCCTGGCACCCCGTGATGTGCATCTCCTGTTCATGCTGGGGACACAGCCTCTAGTCAATTGCTAAACGTATTACCCTTCAAAGAGAAGTAGGGTGTCTATGTCTCTCTATATTTTATTTGAATAAAAATTAATGACTTTATATTTCCAATCATCTAGACATTTTTTATCTAATACATTTCCAAGAAGCTAGCCACTCTCTCTTATTCTGTTTTTATTAAAGTAGAACGTATTTGAATTCATTTTGTAAAACTGAATTAAAATATAAATGCAATGCAAAGGAAAAATAAAAGACTTACCTGAAATATGTGACTTGCTCGATCATCAGTCACACCCAGAACTCCAAATACACCTTCAAATCATGTCCTTACATGGCATTTTGAGTCAGAGACCTGAGCTCTACCCATCTGTGTCTACTCTGAGAAGCTATCCTCCTGCACTGAGCACAGAGATTAACAGTAAAAGAGGCAATGCGGGCCGGCGCCATGGCTCACTAGGTTAATCTTCCGGCTGCGGTTCTAGTCCCGGTTGCTCCTCTTCCAGTCCAGCTCTCTGCTGTGGCCTGGGAGTGCAGTGGAAGATGGCCCAAGTGCTTAGATCCCTGCACCTGCATGGGAGACCAGGAGGAAGCACCTGGCTCCTGGCTTCAGTTCAGTGCAGCGCCATTTGGGGGGTGAACCAACAGAAGGAAGACCTTTCTCTCTGTCTCTCTCTCTCACTGTCTAACTCTGCCTGTCAAAAAAAAAAAAAAAAAAAAAAAAAAAAGAGGCAATATGAATCTCTTTTCCACATTTGGTCTTCTAAATAACCCTAGAATTAATCTCGCCTTCAGTATTCTTCCTCAGATTCTAGAAGCTAATTATCTTCTTGAATCCCTCTTCTCTTGCATCCACCACAGCTGGCCTGAGACTTGCATTTCAATCCAGGTATACGTATATCCCAGAGACTTTTGGAAGACCTGCTATCAATGCGTTTATGACACTCTACCCCATGTCTAGTAAAGAGAGCTCTTTTTTGAAAATGTTTTTCTCCAACCCTAACTCTGGTCTCAGTAGTTTAATAATACCTCCTCTAAATTCTAGGTTATTTCTTCTTCATTTATTTTTCTCTTTTTATCTTAAGACTTTTGTTGTGAAATGTCCTTAAGCAAAAAATATTGAGCACAGGTTTTTAATTGATCCACTTCAATCAAAATTTTGCATGAGTGTGAAGTAATAGATTTCCAACGATATTTGTTTATAGTCAGTTGGGAAATCTGTACCTCTGCCTATAAAAAAAAAGGTAGTGACTGAAAATTAATTTCTTTTTTAAAAGATTTATTATATTTATTTGAAAGTCAGAGTTACACAGAGAGAGAAGGAGAAGCAGAGAGCGAGAGAGGTTTTCCATCTGCTGGTTCACTCCCCCAATTGGCCTCAACAGCCAGAGCTGTGCCGATCCGAATCCAGGAGCCAGGAGCTTCCTGTGCATCTTTCCTTGCGAGTGCAGGAGCCCAGGGACCTGGGCCATCTCTTACTGCTTTCCCAGGCCATAGCAGAGAGCTGGATCAGAAGTGGAGCAGCTGGGACCTGAACCGGTGCCCTTATGGGATGCTGGCACAGCAAGTGGTGGCTTTACATGCTAAGCCACAGTGCTGGCCCCTGAAAATTAATTTCTTGTGCCATGTTGATGAAATGCCATCCAGTTGCCAACTCACCAATGATGTTTAGCTGTATTACACTTGTTGCTCTAAAACTGATCTTCACATCGAGTTAAAGTACTTGCTGCCATAAAAATACTTAGTGTGGGACAAGTGATTTTTTTTTTTTATTTTTTGACAGGCAGAGTGCACAGTGAGAGAGAGAGACAGAGAGAAAGGTCTTCCTTTTCCTGTTGGTTCACCCTCCAATGGCCGCTGCGGCCGGCAGCGCGCCGGCCGGCGCACCTCGCTGATCCGATGGCAGGAGCCAAGTACTTATCCTGGTCTCCCATGGGATGCAGGGCCCAAGGACTTGGGCCATCCTCCACTACACTCCCTGGCCATAGCAGAGAGCTGGCCTGGAAGAGGGGCAACCGGGACAGAATCCGGCGCCCCGACCGGGACTAGAACCCGGTGTGCCAGCACCGCTAGGCGGAGGATTAGCCTATTGAGCCACGACGCCAGCCGGGACAAGTGATTTTAAGCAATAGGATGGATCCAACCTTCAAAGAAACACTTATTCCTCCTACCTCTAAGAACATCTAAGGAAAACCAAAGGACACTTGATTTGAACCATCCCTAAACCATTTGAAATTACTTTATGCTCTGTCCTTGGAGCAGTGTTTCCGTTTTCAAATACCCTGCAGTTACCAACAATGCCAAGGAGGTGAAAGGTAGCTTCTAAGTACAGATCAGATTCTGCTACCACCTGTCACTCTTACGGATACAATGAGCCACTGGAGAGCTAACCAATTCCTTTGGTCCCAGGGCAACCCCTAATTGAAGCTATACTCTGTAGCAATTTTTTAGGGACCTCACCCTAGAAGTTCTACTCTGCTCCAAGGCCAGGACTTCCACCTCTAAGGGAAATAAGAAATCACATATCACTGAGGGTGGCGTCGAGGCATCGTGGGTAAAGCCAGTGCCTGTGATGCTGGCATCCCTTATGGGCACCAGTTTGAGTGCCACTTCTGGTCCAGTTCACTGTTATTGGCCTTGCAAAGCAACTGGAGATGGCCCAATTGCTTGGGCCCCTGCCACCCGTGTGGGAGACCTGGAAGAAGCTTTTGGATCCTGACCTCAGTCAGGCCCAACCTCTCCCCAGCCATTGTGGCCATTTGGCAAGTGAACCAGCAGATAGAAGATCTCTCTGTCTCTCCCTGTGTCTCTCTAACTCTGCCGTTCAAATAAATAAATAAAATCATAAAAAGAAAGAAAATAAAGCACTTAACTCTGAGTACAGAAAATCACCTGAGCCTAAAATCCACCACAAGTATGCAAACAGGTCCCAGCGAGAGAACATTAAATGGCCCATCACTGACTGTGACGGTACAGTCAATTGTGGAGAACCGCTAATTGGAAATTTTTTTTAAAAATACTGAAGATGTATTCTTCTAAGAATAATTGAAAGTATTTATGCCCCTTTCCCCTAGAAACTACAGAGAAAATTTAATGAAATGACTCCTTAGGGGGTGCTGGTGCTGTGGTATACCTGGTTAAGTCTTTGTTTGCAAAGCCAGAATCCCATATTGGGGCATTGGTTCAAGTCCTGGCTGCTCCACTTGCAATCTAGCTCTCTATACCTGGGCAATCAGCAAATGATGGTCCAAGTGCCTGGGCCCCTGCCACCCAAGTGAGAGACCCACATAGGATTCTGGGCTCCTGGCTTCAATCTGGCTCAGCCGCAACTGTGAAGCAGTAGATAAAGATTCTCTCTCTCTCTCTCTCTCTCTCTCTCTCTCTTTTCTCTCTGCCTTCCTCCCTCCCTCCCTCTCTCTCTCCCTCTTCCAGTCTGCTTTTCAAATAAACACAGTAAATAAATTTTTAAAAATTCTTTAGGGTTGGACAATATTTCCCAAACATTTTTGTCTGGTAAACCCCTTTATTCTCATATGTAATCTCCTAGACCTCTTAGTAATTTTTAAAAAACCAGGTTCACGTATTTGCATAGTATATGTTAAGGAAAAGATTTTTTTTGACAGATAGAGTTAGACAGTGAGAGAGAGAGAAAGGTCTTCCCTCCGTTGGTTCACCCCCAAAACGGCCGCTGTGGCCAGAACTACGCCAATCTGAAGCCAGGAGCCAGGTGCCTCCTTCTGGTTTTCCATGTGGGTGCAGGGCCCAAGCACCTGGGCCATCCTCCACTGCCTTCCCGGGCCACAGCAGAGAGCTGGACTGGAAGAGGAGCAACCGGGACTAGAACCCAGTGCCCATATGGGATACCTGTGCTGCAGGCAGAGGATTAACCAAGTGAGCCATGGCGCAGGCCCCCAGGAAAGGATTTTAAGGAAGAATATTTCCTTTTTTTAAAGAATGCTTTCTTCTACTTGTTTGTGTGTGTTTTTTTTTTAATTTTATTTGAAAGGCAGAGACACAGAGACAGACTGACTGACAGAAGATTTGCATCTGCTGGTTCAGTCCTCAGATGCCCACAATGTCTACGACTGGGCCAGCTTAAGTCAGCAGTCAGAACTTAGTCCAGGTGTTAGGTAACCAGTCTGCTGCCCGCAAGGTTGCCCGATAGCAGGGATCTGGATGGGATACAGAGGTGGTATTCAATCCCAATCACTCTAGTATTGTATCCCAGTACATCCCAATTGGTGACTTAACTGTTGAGCCCCAGGAATATCTTATTTTTTTTTTTAATCAAAATGTGATGAAAGAGTATGAAGCCAGAATAGTGAAGAGTCTACATTAATTGGGTTTGGTATTTTCTTTCCAGTTACATTCAGCTATGTCTTGTCAAATTGTCCTTTCCTACTGCTTAACCAAATCATGTTTGCCTGCTCCCTTTCTGGTCTTTTTTTAAAAGTCAGTCCCATTAAACTCAGACTTGTATCTCAGATTCAGTCGAGTCTCAGAGCTGAGGGAGGTGGGGCTTAATCTCAACATGATCTGCCTTCCCCGTGAATTCTGGCCTCTCTGGTGTGTTGAGTCTCGAGGAGAAAGTGGTGGAGAGAAGATGCGTCACCTCTGGTGAGCTAGCACAGCTGCCGTTCTCTGGGATTCCCCTGTGCCCTGTGTGGCAGCTCCGCTTCTGGCAGGACAGGTGAGCCCTTCGGAAAGTCATGAGGATACCTCAGTGCACTGCCCCTAGGACAAGGAGAGGTGCTCCTCAACCAGTGACCTCTGCTGGGCTCCGCTGACCTCTCTCTAGCGTTCGGTACCTGGGGAAGCCAGTACCCAGGGGAAGCCAGCGTTTCCCTGGACTGGGGTCTTCCTGCCAACCGAAGCATGGAAATTGATGCCACCCTTGGTCCCTTTGCAGTCACGCCCTTCATCCTCGAATTGGCGAGAATGCAGGACAGCCTGAGTGCAGCTCCAGTTCAGGAGTGAAAGCAGCAACCACCCCTTCTTACAGTCACCTCTGGAGAAGTTTTCTACCTCGCCCCTCTCCTCTGCGCATACACAGAGAGACACACAGAAGCACACACTCCTTGTCTTGAGGGATGGGAGAGGGAGTTCCACATCTTTGCCTTTAGAATTACAGAGAGGAGGTCACAACCCCTACTAAGCTACTGAATCAAAACTCTTACAATTGCCTTTGGTTTTTGTCATTGTTGTTTATTTCAATATATAAATGAGAAGGAATTGGAACCAGCAAAGCCAACTAGTCTATTTCCCAACCTTCTGGGTGTAGATATTTGGTCTGGTAACCCTTGTTACAATGTTTGTAGAACTTGGGGATATTTAGTACCCTTTGTTTCAAAGAAGTAGCTTTGGCTGAATCCAAACACAAAAGAACAAATGCCACTCAACTATACTGTATGACTTTAATAAAATTTCTATGAGTGGCGAAAATATGAAAATAATTTTTTAGTTTATCTCATCTAATAAGCTAAATATATAAAGAGGAAGTCATCAACAAATACATTTTTAGCAAAATGTTATGTGTTGTTTTGATTGGTGCAGAAAGGTAATATAAAATAAAGATTGAAATGTAAAATATCCCTAATACATCAAAAATTTATACTAGCTAATTTCAGATTCTAGTGTTTGAAATTCTTGTAGCTTTCTTAGAATCAACAGTGGGTTTATGTTCACAAATTTCTGTATTTCATAAATTTCAGTGCCAATAAATAATTTTAAGACCTACTGTAAGTAATTTTCTATAACTGCATATTATCTTTATTCCCATTGAGTGGAAAATTATCTGAGTATAATATTTATTATATGTTCTCATTTTGATACGGGCTTTTCAAAAGCCATCTTTATGAACTATACTCATATAATACTTATAATCATATAAAGAGCATGTTAATCTTAATGATCTTCTTTATGCAAATTATCAGAATAATTATGATTTTATGCTACTCATTAATTACTTCTGGTTCAGTGTCAGTTGTACTTGTACTTCCTTTTTTGTGTATGTATAACTAGCAGAATTCCAGGTTGTTGGAGAGTTCAAAGCAGTGGTGCTGTTGTTCTCAGAGGTAAACAAAGGTAAACAAATCCCATTCATCCCCTGCACCAGCTGCAAGAGATGCTCAGCCTGTAGGCACTCAGCACCTCTCAGATTGTGTATATTTAAAGGGAATGGGTATGGAAAACACTTTATTAATTTTTCATTCACTGACTGTCAACACCTGCTTCCAAGGGGGAGAAAATGCCATCTTTCCTTGTCCCCAGCAAAGCAGCTCGTGATCCAGCCAACCAAATGACCTGCACAAAGGCTCTGCCGGCCTCACTTCTCACCACCGAGCATCCATTGAATTTTTCTTCCTAAAAACAAATGGATTCACTCTTCCCCAAGAGACGCAAACGTATTGTCTCCTCCAATTCTAATGTCTAGGATTCTGGGAGACGCATGGTTGTACCTTCAGCAAGTCCACTTGTGGCTTGTTATGATCTGGAAATTGAAGACCCCACACCCTTTGCACACTTGTAGAATGACAGAGGATAAGCACTGTGGCAGCGACCCCACCCCCACTACATGGAATGGGGTCTGTCACTGGATTAACTGTCACGTTTGAACGCTACAGGAGTGTCACATGTCCACTGGTATCTGAAATCCATGATGTTGCTTTATGATCTGGAAATTGAAGACCCCACACCCTTTGCACACTTGTAGAATAACAGAGGATAAGCACTGTGGCAGCAACCCCACCCCCACTACGTGGAATGGGGTCTGTCATTGGGTTAGCTGTCACGTTTGAACGTTACAGGAGTGTCACATGTCCACTGGTATCTGAAATCCATGATGTTGCTTTCTGGGAGTTCCTGGTTTTCTGTTATCTACCTTAGCTTGCATTTGAAGTGAGAAAAGCAGCTTACACCTTCAGAGGCTGAGAGACTCTCACAGGTTCCTCCCTCTCCTGGACGTTCCTGACGCCAGAAGCCAGTCGGACATATTTGGCAGGGTGACTGTTTCAGAACCCAGGAGTTTTGTAATCTGTCTGTTTCCTTAGTTCTAGGTGGGAGAATCTACACCCACAGTTCTGTTCTGGAAATTGTTCTCTCGAATGCACGCCTCCTGCAGCTTCTCCATCAGCCTTGAGCTCTTCTCCCTGAGCCACGCTTCCCACAGAACAGATGCACTGGGCCTCTCACCTCTGGGTGGCTCTTCACTCGGAGACACTTTCTGCCTTTCTCAGAGGTTCTAACAAAGGGGACGCAGTGCAAAGCTTTATCACTTTTGTTGTATGGGCATGACTTGAAGTTGAGAAGTAGTGGCCTTCTCCAACCCTGCCAGGCTTTATTTCCCTTTAATCCAACATACAAACAGGCTGCTTCTTTTTCTGCCTTGCCAGATGCAGCCTACAGTAGCTAATACATACTGGTAACAAAATATTCTGTTTTCCAACTCCTTTTCCTGATTCATATTATTTTATACCCATTACGCCAAGTTATTATGAATGACAAAAAAAAATCTCATCACTGTGTAATAAGGATCAGTATCTTTCCCGTATCCAGTTACAATTTCCTGACCAAGACACTGATACGTGTTCTAAGTTTGGGAGATAGCATCACCCCATTTCAACTCTTTTCTTTCATCTTTTTTTCTTGAATTGGTCAGAAAATGACAGACTTGTAGCTATAAAAAAATCCCTAAATCTCAGTGCCTTAACCCCACAGGGATTTTTTGTTGTTTTTATTTTTGCCTCAGTTGCTTTTGGTCTGCAGAGTGGTTTTGTTCATTGGCAGCATCAGGGATTCAGGCTGATTCAAGCAGCATTTTTGTTACTTGCTATTATATCCCCACATGGAGAGTGTTTTGCAAATAGGGGAACTCAAGAAATATTGAGTGAATTGCAAGATATGAGGTGGGAAGTAGGGAGTTATTTGATGACACAAGGTAACTGTAACTTCAAGGGTTCTTTTTAGACTCATTGAGAGAAATAAGTGCCCCCAGATACTCCAGCATCTCCTTTAGCAAAAGTCAGGAAGGAGCGATGGACTGCAGGATGCTTGCAAGAGGGACTGTGGCCGTGCACATGTGCATTCAGCTGAGGCCACCCTGTGAGGCCAGAGCTGCAGAGATGAGGTTTGGGAATATGTTTGCATTTGTGCAGGATCCACTCCCATCAGTAGCAGCCACCTTTCTGGGTTCCTGAAAAACATCAGACCTCTCTATCACCTCCATTCTCACGGTAGCCCCATACCAGCAGCACGAGACTCTTGAAACGAATTTCAACATGCCCTTTCTCTCCGTCTGTGTCCATTACCACTCAAAGCTTGTATTACTAGCTCCTTCTCACACCTCTGTATAAACCCTGTGCCTGTTCCTTACACCACTAAAGTCATTAGCAAACAGTACCATCGGCACAATTCTTGATCTCACTCCAGCTTTTATACAGTCAAATGACTTCTGTATTGAATTGTCTATACTTACTGTATGAATAATCACTGACTCCAATGTCTAACTCTTTTTCCTTGTTTTTCTTGCAACTATTCCAGCAGTATTTTGTTCCTGCAAGTCTAGTAGAAACTTTCCTTAAAAGAAATGACTTTGTTGGAGTCCTACGGTTGGTTTTTGGACCTCATTTCATTTGAGCTTTGCTGGCACATGAAACAGGTGGTCACTTTCTCCTTGGAACAGGTTTTGACCTTGCTACCAGCAAACCATTCTCTTTTTTGTTTCTTCTTATTCAATTAAATGTTCCTCAGCTGCTTTTCCTGGTGGCATCCAGATCTCTATTCATGAGAGTCCCAGGCCCTAGCTGGTAAATGTGTGTTTTTCTCTATCTATGTATTTTACTTGGTGATCCAGTTTGGTTACTTGACTATAAATAGACTCTCTATATTGTTGACTCCCACATGTAGAAGTCTATTCTGAACCTCTCTCCTGAATGCCAGAGTTCAAATTCGTTTATCCAACTACCTACTCATCTATCCACTCCAGCTGCTAATAAGAGCCTAAAGCTTATTTTCAAACTGGGCTCCTATTATTGTCCTCCAAATCTGCTTCTCTCAGTCTCCATCAATTCACCATGACAAATCCATTCTTCCAGTTCCACAGGCACAATAATCTGTGTTCCTCCTGAATTTCTCTCTTTCTGTCACACTGCACTTGGCAAACCTCATCCTTCTCCTGAACACATCCTAAATCCAAATATTCTCATCACCGCTGTTCCCTCACCCACTGCCACAGGGGTCCACAGGCTGTGATGGCTTTTTCTGCTACCCATTTCCACTACTTCTTTCTGATCCTTTCTACTTCTCTGTAATGAAAATTCTATTTTCTTGCTTTTATCAGTGATTCTTAATATGCTCATTGGTGTTTGCTTTTCCTTTGGTACCTTGTAACTTCTCATTGCTGGGTTACTTATTACTTATCATCATTCCACCCTTTCCATTTCTCCTGCTTTTTTGCACATTTACAGTCACAAGTTTTTAATTTCTGATTCAAGCTAATGTTTTATACCCTCAAATGCTTGTTCAAAATTACTCAGTTTTTTCCTGTTTCTTGTTTTGTGTGTGTGTGTGAGATGGGATGAAAGGTAACTTTTCTTTTCTTTTTTTTTTTCAAAACTCAGAAAGGCTTTCTTTTCTAGGCAAAGCAGATACCATAAACTTGTATCAAAACAGATATCATTAACATGCATCCAAACGAGAATGCAAGAGTTCAGTTTCACTGAGTTTTATAAAATAGAAAAGCACACTTCAGTACCAGCTAAAAATCAGAACTACTGAAGAATGACCAGAGCTTCTGGTGACATGGGCACCACGAGTGCTTGCTAAGAAGTCATTCGGTGTTTGCCTCATGTGAAATGCACAGCAGGACGAAGCATGACAAGGCAAATGGCAGGTGGGCAGTGTCAACGGGCTCTTGTTCTGCTTTTAAGAACTTAAGTAGTCACCAGGTTATTTTACCAAAAATTTGAGTATCAAAGAGCACTTTCAAAAGTCTGAAATGTAGCAGAGGCCATGACTAAAGTTACACAGGAAGGTCAATGGGAAGTTCTAAGGTTGCTTCCGAAAGTTCATGAGATGTAGAATCAACTGTTTTTTGATCTTCAAAGAGTCCCTGAAAATGCTTTTTGGAAAACCCCTATATGAATTTCAAAGTTTCTTTTATCACAAAATAAACATCTTTTTGTTCTATTTTTCCAAGAACTTTGAAACACCCCTTATTTGAATTGGTAGGGATTTATGCTATAGTTCTCTATAAATTCATATTTTCTTTGCTGATCTGTATTATATCAGAGAGTCTTCTAAGGCCTAAGTCTAATACTGTCTTATTCTTTGAGTTGAACAAGGCCTAAAGAAATTAAAGTTTACTTTATTTGCTATGGTGATGGGAAGGAATTGTGACTTCTCTGACACTTGGCTACTCTTTTGCCTTACAGGACCCTAGATTTCCTACTTTTCCTTCTCTTCCTATCCTTTGCCCAATTGGTGGAGGGTGTTTCTTCCTCCTTTTTGTCTTTTTCCTGCTCAGAAGTCATGCAACAGGAAGACTGATCCTTTTAAGACCACTGTGTCTTTTAAATCGCAGGTTGTATGACATCAGTCCTTCACCCAAAGTTCTTTAAAATCCCTTCCTTTTCGATCATTGGATCCATGCTGTTCATTTCCAGTATTTTTCAGATTAAAGGTAGAGCTGTTCTTTCAGGTGTCTTCTCCAACCCCCTTCAGACTCTCCATCTAACTCCCATGATGCTTTTCTTGGGCAGCTGTTGTGTACCCAACATTTCTTTTTTTTTTTTTTTTTTTTTTTGACAGGCAGAGTGGACAGTGAGAGAGAGAGACAGAGAGAAAGGTCTTCCTTTGCTGTTGGTTCACCCTCCGATGGCCGCCGCGGCCAGCGCACTGTGGCCGGCGCACCGCGCTGATCCGATGGCAGGAGCCAGGTACTTCTCCTGGTCTCCCATGGGGTGCAGGGCCCAAGCACTTGGGCCATCCTCCACTGCACTCCTGGGCCACAGCAGAGAGCTGGCCTGGAAGAGGAGCAACCAGGACAGAATCCGGCGCCCTGACCGGGACTAGAACCCTGTGTGCCAGCGCCGTAAGGTGGAGGATTAGCCTAGTGAGCCGCGGCGCTGGCCACGTACCCAACATTTGAATCTTGAGCTCTTTCCCCCCTCAATGTTAATAATCATGAACTTCCTGATTATTTAAATTATTAAACTTCAAGTAGATTTAATCATGTCCTGGTTCTTATATATATTCCTAATTTTTTCGTAGATCACTTCCTATTAGGTTTATTGCTTTGCTTGGAGACTTTCTTATTAGGGAAGAATAGAATGTCTAACCTTTGATTTGTTTTGATGTTTTATAGCTGATATAACAAATTGCCATACACATTAGCTTAAAACAACACAAATTTATTATTGTGTTTGTTCTGAGGAACTGAGCCCAGCAGTGGTTTCACCAGGAAAAATTAAAGGTGCTCATTCCTTTCTGGAGGTCCAGTGGATTAATGTGATCCACACTCATGGGAGTTGTTGGACAAATTCAATTCCATGTTCAGTATGGGCCCAGTCAAAATGTTTTTGTAATACATTTTGCTGTGTATACAGAGATAGTTTTAGATTGCTACGATTCTATACTTTAATTTAGATAGCCATGCGTTGCTGACCGGTTCAGATTCCAACAGGTAGCTTTCATCTTTCTGGTTCCCCTTCCACTCCCCAGTATCCTGAGAGTCCCACAGCCAGTCATCACTCCTAGGTCTTATGAGAACACGAGTGAAGTGAAGACTTCCATAGTGCCTCTTCTCCAAAGGCTCCCTGCTTGGTAACGACTCAAGTATTTTTGCCCCTGTCACCCACATGGGAGACAGGGATGGAGTTCCAAGTCCCTGGCTTCAGCCTTTCACAGTCCCAGCTGTTGCAGGCATTTGAGGAGTAACTGATGACTAAAAGTTTCTCTCGCGCTCGCTCACTCTCACTTTAAAAAAAAATTGTTTAAAACTCAATGTGGCAGGCGCCATGGCTCACTAGGCTAATCCTCCGCCTTGCGGCGCCAGCACACCGGGTTCTAGTCCCGGTCGGGGCGCCGGATTCTGTCCCTGTTGCCCCTCTTCCAGGCCAGCTCTCTGCTGTGGCCAGGGAGTGCAGTGGAGGATGGCCCAAGTGCTTGGGCCCTGCACCCCATGGGAGACCAGGAGAAGTACCTGGCTCCTGCCATTGGATCAGTGCGGTGCGCTGGACGCGGCAGCCATTGGAGGGTGAACCAACGGCAAAGGAAAACCTTTCTCTCTGTCTCTCTCTCTCTCTCACTGTCCACTCTGCCTGTCAAAAAAAATTAAAAAATAAAATAAAATAAAACTCATTGTTTGGTTACCGTTTTCTTGTGTGAAATCTAAAACGTGTCCAGTAAACACTCTGCTGGCGCCTGTTCAGAGCTGCACAGATTGGAAAGCTCACCACTCCACTGCTGCCCTTCCTCCACAGAATTCCGCTGACTGTAAGGTGAGTTCCCGGGTTCTTGCCAGGGTACTCTTTTGTCTTACTCTCTTGTAACACTTTAAAATCCTAACCTCATCTCCAGTGCACACACGTGCGCGCACACACACACACACACACACACCCCGAGATTATTTGTAGGCACTGATTTCTATTCTTTCTGATTTTCTCGAAATTGTTTTAAGCTCTGTGTCATTTTCCAACCTCTGTATTAAAGCTTTTTGCAATGAATTCTTGTCAGGCAAAAGAGCAGTGCATTTGATTGTTCTGTCAATTGCTGCTATTTGTCATGTGTTACTTTGGAAAATAGGAAGGAGCAGTGTTCTATTTGACCATGTCTGAGAGTCTAATCTTAACTCCTCCAAGTCACAAAAGGACAGAAGTAACAGAATAATGTTTTCCATATTGAATCCAAAAATTTGATTTATCGTTCTGCTATTAAGTCAAGGAAAATAAGCTATGATTGTCTTCTTAAAAGATGGAAGAACGTGTGTAGTAACTCATTTCCTTAGCTCTATGAGAACTTTTTTAAGATTCTACAGTCATATCTATATTTAAAATAAAAATTGGATTAAATGTTTAGCACATAAAGAATCAAAGGCAGTTTATACAAGGTTCTGTGTTGGTATAAACATCCCTAACGTTTTTTTAAAGGTAGCTAGTAAGTGGATGGGTGATCTTTTTAGCATAAGTAAAGGTCAATAGAAAACCATGTTTGATACTGCTGCCTTTCTTCCCCTAATCAAACCTCCCTTTGATCTGGATAGCCAGCAGTGAACAGCAAACCTTAAAGCTTCACTTAAATGGAGATCAATAGAGACCTCAAGACATCCAGCACAAGACTGCTTCCCAAATGATCTGAATTTGTCTTCAGCTTCTGAAAATTAGCTGCAAATTACTTCTGCTTTCTTGTTTCACATTTACTTATCAGTTTGCGTGTAGAGGCTTAGAAACACTAGATCAAGTAAGTCTCCCAGACACCTGTTTCTTAAAGTACATTGCCTAGGAAAGGTAGAAAAATAACTCAGCAATATAAAGGGAGTATGATAGAAGTGTCTACAGAGTGTATAGAAGTTTAAAGGAGTAATGTCACATCCAAAAGTGGGTCTGAAAAGCTAAAATAACGAGGTTATATTTGAGCCAGATTTTAAAGGATTCTTAATTGTAAGTGAATTTTGAAAAAAGGGAATAAATGAGAGACAAGCCATAGATGAAAATAAACTCATGTCCTACTTAGAAAGGTAATTGTTATCCCATCTCTAAACTGATCAATCATACAAATCTCACTTCAAAAGGAAAAGCTCTTCTCTGTGGACTGAATGCACGTTGTTTCAATCTTTGCTGAAGCAAATGTTTGGGTTTTAAATGATTTCTTGTCTTCCTAATAACAAAAAAATAAGGAAAAACAAAAGTCCTTAAAATACCACCAGTGTCAGTTAAGTTGCAAGTAGATAGCCAATATTAAGAAGACAGACATCACAGATGTCTTATATTTTTAAAGCTTCATACGTTTTAAATGACAATGAGTAGAAGCTTCATATTCTCTATGTAATATTGTAGAGGGAAAATATTTTTCTTCCTTCAACAGCAAAACATGTATTAAGACTTTAATAAGCATGAAAATAACCATTATCACCAAGATTTAAAAAGTCTGTACAGAAGGTAAGAATTATATATAAGTAAGAATAACTGGTTTATACCAAAGACAAAACAAGATTGCATTACCTACATTTTTCTTAATAAAAGCTAAGCCCAATAATGACTAGATACAATGATTTATTATTTCCACACAAAACTAATCTTTCCTGGATTTGGGTTTTTAAAGAAACTCACATTCTTTTCCACAATGGATATAATAATTTATATTCCCACCGGCAGTGTACAACAGTTCCCTTTTTGCCACATCCTCATCAACACTTTGCCAATCTTACTAGAGTGAGATGATATTTTCCTATGCTTTTGATTTGCATTTTGGTGATGATTCATAAGGCTGAGCACTTTTTTCATGTACCTATTGGTCATCTGTATGTCTTCCTATGAGAAATGTATGTTTAGATATACTACCCATTTTAATTGGATTATTATGATTATTGTATTGAAGTGTTTTTTAGTCATTATATATTCTGGATATGGACCCCTTGTTAGATATATAGCTTGGAAATATTTTCTCCCATCCTTACTTTATCTCTTCACTCTGTTTATTGTTTCCTTTGCTGTGCAAAAGTTCTTCAGTTTGATGAAATCACTTTTGTCTATTTTTGCTACTGTATGACCCGTCAATCCCACTTCTGAATATAGAGCCAAGGCAAATGAAATCCATTTGTCAGAGACATCTGCATTCCCATATTTATTACAGCACTATTCACAATAGCCAGGAAAGAGAAAGAACCTAAGGGTCCATCCACTGATGAATGGATAAAGAAAATATGGTACATATACCCAATGGTACTCAGTCATAAAAAAGATGAAATCTTGTCATTTGCAGCAACATGCATGGAACTGGAGATGATTAAGCCAAGGACAAAAAGACAAGTATCACATGATCCCACCCATATGTGGAGTGTAAATATTAGGTAATCTTTTAGAATAAAGATATATAAAGGTGATTACTTCAGGCTGGGGATGGAAGTGAGGAGGGAGGGATAGGGAAAGGTTGATTAAGAGGTATAGGTAGGTGGGTTAGAGCTGTATAGAGGTAAGAAGTTTCCAGGGTTCTATTGTACAAGACAGTGAATACAGATAATCTTTATATACTGTACATTTCTCTACTTAAAAAATTAAAAGCTTGGGTTTGGATGTTTTCACTACAAAGAGATGTTAAATGATTGAAAGAATGAATGTATTTACTATGATTGGATATGAAATTGTGTAAACAGGTAACAAAATATCACATACTATGCCATAAGCATATTCAATTTTTCTGTATCTGTTAAAATTTTTGAACAGTAAAAATCTAAGAAGTAGCCTTGCTTTCATCTTACAACAGTCATTTAAAACTAACGCAGTTTTTAATTCTGCCATGTGACTTTGGATGATAGCGCATGAAAACATTTTTGCTCCACTTTTACATATAGTTCATTTGACTAATATAACTTTAATATAGTTAATGCAAGCTCTACATTTAGTGAAAGCAGTAAAACTTGGATCTAATCATTTAATCAATAGACATCTGTTTATTTTTATTTTTTTAAGATTTATTTATTTATTTGAAAGTCAGAATTACACAGAGAGGAGAGGCAGAGAGAGAGAGAAAGGTCTTCCATCCGCTGGTTCTCTCCCCAGATGGTCACAATGGCCCGAACTGCGCTGATCTGAAGCCAGGAGCCAGGAGCTTCTTCCTGATCTCGCACATGGGTGCAGGGGCCCAAGCACTTTGGCCATTTTTTATTGCTTTCCCAGGCCACAGCAGAGAGCTGGATCATAAGTGGAGCAGCTGGGACTAGAACCGGCTCCCATATGGGATGCCGGCGCTTCAGGCCAGGGTGGTAACCCACTGCACCACAGTGCCTGCCCCTAGGCATCTGTTTATTAAGAGCCCTATGTGTAAAGACTTTTCTCTGATTCAGTGGGTTCTAGCAATACTGTCCCCTGATTCTGTAACAGAAACATGTAAAGAAACTGAATCCCAGGCAAGATCCATCTGTCTTTATTTTATTTTGCACTATCCCTGATCATCATTTCCCTTCCAATCAATAAACCCATTTGTCATATAATTCATTCACTTAATTTAGTCTCTTATCTGCACTTGTCTCATTATTTCCAAATACCTTTCAATTTTCCTTTTGGGAAGTACTGAATTTCTTTATTTAATCCTGTACATAATTTAAAAATTACTTGGGTTTCTGATGGAGAGCAAAGGTTACCTACCTGAGTTAAGAATCTGAAGTTAGCTACAAGCTATTTGAGAAAGGCATCTTAATGAAAAATTCTTTGATCTTGAAGAGAAAAATATAGAAAACTGTATAGAACATTTTAATATCCTTATTTCCTCATAAAGAAATTTAATTCAGTACACAGTATGTATCAACTCAAAGGAGTGAAAAGAAAAACAAATGGTATAAGGTACTTTGTCTATAGAAGACAAATTGTTTAAATGCTGCCAGTTCAGCTTCTTGCATTTATATTTAATCTCAGTTCTGTAAATATCTAAGAGGAAGAGATGAAAAATAATTCAGAGAAAATACTAGTTAAATAATGATAAGACACTAGCATGCAATAAAAGATTAAAGCACTTCAATACATAAACACTGCCAAGAAAGAACAAATAAAAAACACATTTGTGTTTCTTTGAAAGATGTAATTATTTGAAAGGCAACTATCAAAAATAGATTAAAGAAACCAAATCCTTTTATAATATTCAAAAATTTGCAGCTTTTCTGCAGCAAAATTCTTAGACCAAGTGTGTCGATTACTCTACAGTCATGAAAAGAATGGACTGAGTGCTGTGCCCCACATTTCCTGCAGGCATTCAGGGCTCTCTGCAGCCGTCAGAGGGTGCCAGTTTGCTGTCCTGTCAATACCTTTGCATTTCTGCCATCTTCCTCGATGCTCCTTGACCTGTTGCATACATCCACACACAGACACACACTCAAAAACACATGAAGGCCGTTGCGGCATCTCAATAGGCTAATCCTCCACCTGCGGCGCCGGCACCCGGGGTTCTAGTCCAGGTTGGGACGCCGGATTCCGTCCCGGTTGCTCCTCTTCCAGTCCAGCTCTCTGCTGTGGCCCGGGAGTGCAGTGGAGGATGGCCCAAGTCCTTGGGCCCTGCACCTGGCTCCTGGCTTCGCATCAGCGCGGTGCGCAGGCCGCAGCACGCCGGCCGCAGCGGCCATTGTGGGGGTGAACCAACGGAAAAGGAGGACCTTTCTCTCTGTCTCTCTCTCTCACTGTCCACTCTGCCTGTCAAAAAAAAAATACTTAACATTTCAGTCTTTAATGTTGACTGTATGTACTCTACTTTTATTACTCTTATTATTTGTATTTTTCTATGCTACTGCATTACTAAGATGCTGAAGCGCTGTGGTTCTATCTTGACCTGCTGATGGAAGTCCTTGAGAGTCTCTCATTGCCTTGATGAGAGACCACTCCCCTTCTGTCCTTACAGAAATTTACATTTAGTTCTGCTGGCAGGGTGAGCTCCAGTTTCACAGAAGCCTTCAGTTGTATGATTGCTGTGTTTGTATCATTAAACCTAGAACAAAAAAGTTACCTGTGCATGGCCTGAATCTCTGGAAGGGACAGCGCCATCAAGGTGCCCTGCCGTGGTTGACATTCTTCTTTTTGCCCCAGTAGCACCTTAAATATCCTCGTCTCCAGGTGTGGAGAGCTGAAAGTACTATTAGGTAGAAGAATACAGCTGGGATGTTAATTGCCTGTGGTTTTATTTACTATTATAAATTGTGGAACTCTGAGAGAAATTCAAAACATTGAAAGGTGAAAGAAAAATTATAATAGTGTCTTCCTTAGCAGAAATTCTGTGAATTTCTAACTATACAGTATGTAAAATGGTGTGAAGTGGCCTAACCAGTACTATTTTGCTTTGTTGTTAGAAAAGCTTTTTACTGTTTAAGAATTAAAACTCCTATACTGATAAAAACTGTTTTCAGTGGATGGAATGGTTGCCCTGGTAACTTTTTCTTTGAAACCTGGCATCCCATCCTTCAAGAAAAAAGTTGTTTAGTTTCGTTACTGAGGAAGCCCTGAGCCTCCCAAATGTGCAGTCACTGCATTAGTGGCCTGCTGGAAAGGATTCTTTTCAGGCTCCCTGAGGAAGCAAGAGCAGCCAGTACCAGGCCTCAGACTGCCCGTGGAGGAGCCAGGCTCTCAGGAACCTCTGCCTGCTCCTCCAATCAGGTTGATTGGAACCAGCAAGGAGGCGTCCTGAAATACGCAAACCACGCCTTTTGTAAAGGAAATACCTCTCCCTGTTGGAACATGGGAAGCACTGTTTTTATTAGAGTGTCCTGTGGGGCACTTAGTTTGCTCCCTTGTCTTTGTTTTCTAACAATGTGTTTTGGTCTTGATACCAAATAAAAATCAAAATGACAAATTTGTCTTGACAGCTCATTGATCAAACCTATTTTTGAGGCTGAGGCCTTGTGACAAAGCACAGGAAGAAAACATCACCAGGTTTAATGGTGCTGACTGTTGAGCCCTGCTGTTGGTATTCAAATCCCTGGAGTCAGGAGAACCTGTCATAGGTAACTTTTTATGGAGAGTTTAAAATGTCAGGGTACAGGCTGGATTGTCATCCACAGAGAGCAACGAGAGATTTGAAGGAAATCTCAACTGTTGTGGCACAGATTTATGCTCCATGGAAAAGTCTGAAACAAGTTCTGAGCTGGTTTCTGTACAGTGATTCTTGAGCTTGATCCAAAATATCAACCCTGGGGCCGATCAACAACACAATATGGAACACAGGAATGACCCCCACCCTTGGCCACCTCACTTGCTGTTCGGCCTATCAGAGTCAAATTCATTAATGTGAATGGAAGTGAAATCGGACAAGACCCCCTAAAATTTACACTAAAATGTGGCCCTTTAAAGTTCCCTAGAAATGCTATCCTGGGTGCCACATGTGCTACCGGAATTTGGGGTGCCTTACGATTTCACCATGGACTTATTACTAAATCCCCAATATTAATAAGCCCAAGAGAGTTCTTGCCTAATATTTAGAGAAGAATTCTAAATACCGGCACAGATAAACGAGGTAGCATGGTACGTTTTAAGCTTTTATTTAGTGAGAAAGATGCATAGGAGAGTGAGAGCTTTATTTAGGAGAGAGGTGAATAGGGGTTCATACCGAGCACCAGGAACCAGCCATGTGGAAGAGCAACTAGGCCTGTATCTGGGCCAGGAAGCCTAGAGCACATGGCCCAAAGGCCATGCGCCCTGGAGGCTACAGCAAGCCCCCTCCTGACAAGAGGCCAGGGAAGAAGAGCCCTGCACTGGGCCACACCATGTCCTGGCTTTTAACCCACTTTCCAAAGGAGAGTGGTTAATTAACCTGATTGGCTGGTGGGCACCCAGGTGTGGCCAGGTAGAGGAATGTGGCCACACAGGGGCCTGGCAAAGGCATCAGGTAGGGGCATGAGGCCACACAGGGGCATGGCGAAGGCGTAGTCTTCCAGTTCACAAGTCTAACAATTTTAGCCTGTTTGCCTGCCTACTTCATTCCCCCTCAGAGACTTCAGACCTTAATCTTAAGGGGATGTTGATGGGCGTCGAGTCTCCATCTTCTGTAGCTACTTCCTGCTGATTAGGGGCGCAGACCCTGCCTGTTCTCGGTCTGGAAGTCTCTGCCTATCTCATCTAATGAGTTCACTTCATGAGCCGGAGCTCTTTCAGTCACCAGCATTCTCAGTGTCTCCTGCATGGTCATCATTATTCTCAGAAGCTGCTGGGTTCTGCGGGGTTCTTTTAGATATAAATGAAGGTCCATTGTCACTCTGGAGTGACCGTGGGAGTCCAAAGTATGGCACAATGTCTTTCAACACGGCTTTAAGCATCGCATGTGCTTTCTCCGTTCGGGTCGAAAAGGCCTCTATCCATCCTGTAAAAGTGTCAATACAGACTAGAAGGTACCTATAATTGCTTGTTGGGAGCATATTGGTAAAATCAACCTGCCAGTCTTCAGTGTTTATGTTCCCCTCCTCTGCACAGGAGTCAGCAGGGGAGGTGGCCTTACGTGGTGAAGGTTATTCTGTAAACATAGAGGCCAGGAGCGAGTCACTTCCTTTATGACTGTATTTAGTCCCTTTCCTCCAAAAGCTCAGGAGACCAGTTGTACTAAGGCATCTCTTCCCAAGTGGGTAGAGTTGTGTATCTCCTTAATAATTTTCCACTAAGTGGCCATTGGTAGCATAATTCTATGATTTAGCATCCACCATCCATTTGTGTTTTTAGTATAGCATCTCTGTTGGGCCCATTCATTCTCAGGCTCTGTTTAGTGAGGTTCCTTAGCCGCTTCCACAGATTGACGTATAAGGGCCATTTCCAAACTCTCCTGTGTAGCTGCTCTATCTGCTAGTGCAGTTCTCTGGTTAACATAGTTATCCCCCTTCTGATGTCCCTTCTAAAGGCTCCAGTACTGCCTGAAGTAGAGCCAGTATCTCTTTTCCATATTTAACAGGGGCCAGTAAGCCCCTCTCTCTCCAGATGCTGTATGTGTATGTAACACAAGGAAAGCATATCTGGAATCTGTATATATATATATATATATATATATATATATATATATATTAACTCGCTGGCCTTTTCCCAGCTGTAAAGCCCTAGTCAATGCAATAAACTGCGCCTTTTGGGCTGAAGTATTGTGTGGTAGTGCTTGGGCTTCTATCGTCTGCCTTTCTAACTCCTTCCTTCAGATAGCTGCTGCCATCAGTAAACCATTCGGCATCTGGACTTTCCAGAGGCTCATCTCGTAGGTCTGGCCTACTAGAGTACACCTGCCTACTTCAGAAGCATGTGAAAACTTTTCATTCTGTGTGGATAGAAGATACTCTAATGTTTCAAGCAAAGATGAAAATCTCCATGAATGTAAAGAAATGGGGGGGGGGGCAGGTAATAATAGTAAAATGAATAATAATCTAAGAAACATCTTTGTTTTAATTGGAACTTTTGAAAGCAAAGATACTTGTAATATCCTACACTAATTTTCTTAAAGGATAACTGATTTTTTTGATGTTTGCAAAAAGAAAAATGATCCATTGCAGCTCAGAATGAATTGAAGATAAAACCTTCAACCAACACAAATTAAGTCAAATTCAGGAAAATATTCACTTGCCTGATTTAGTTTGACATTTTTCAACTATTAATTTTTGCTTTTCTCAGCAATGTCTTCCCAAAATTTAAATCAATCTAGTTAGGAAACAAATGTTTTCAGATTGATTTGTAAATGAGAAAAGTACCGTGGACTAACTTAAAAGCACTTGAAAATATGTTGCCCACCAACAAAAAATAATTGTAGGGTCATTTTTCACCTCCTGAATATGTTTTTATTGTTGTCCTAAGGCAGATGTTTGACTGGCCAGTTGCTGGGAGAGGACCCTGGCAGCCTCCCTCCCCGTGCCCTGTGGAGCGTGGCTGACTCGCTGCTGTGTCTCCTTTTCAGAGCTGGAGGCGGAGGAGTGGTGCAAGCATCTGTGCATGGAGTGCCTGGGGACGCGGCTCAACGACATCAGCCTCGGGGAGCCGGACCTGCTGGCAGCAGGGGTGCAGCGGGAACAGAATGGTAAGGGCGGGCTTGCGTTCCACCGCTGCACAGTACTCCAGTAGTTGCCTAGCAAAGAAACTGGGAAAAACCTCAGGAATGCTTTGTGCTCATCACTTTTTCTAGAGAAAATAAACTGATCAGTTATGAAATGACTTTCCCATGACAAGGTGGCACCTGGAGAACATGCTAAGGGATAACTCAGGTCTCCCAACTTCTTGTCTCTGCCTTTGCCATTCAGGCAAATGAGCATCTATCATGTTAACCCCTGCATGTGAGGCTTTGGAAGTCTAGCATCCCTAAATATTCTTCTTGAGAACTGTTACAAATTTAGTGTGTATACCAACACATTTGACTTATCAGGTTATCAATAACTTTCAGGGGATTTGGTTAATACTGCAAGCACAAAAAATGCTTCAGATGGAATCCCAAGATATCACAAAATTGAGATTTATGTGTCTAACACTGTTTATTTATCACACAATGCTCCAGTTTAGCAGACATTTCCAATGTCTCAATAATTCATGCTGCATGTTTGTGCCCAGCATAGCCAGATAATCAAATTGACCAAATGTAATCATTATTCAGTGTGTCAATATGTGAGCTCATAATTCTCCTTTTTAAAAGTAATTATTAGCAACCCATGATGATCTAGCAGTGTGAGACTAGGCACATTTCAGTGTTTCTCATTTCTAAGTGTCAGTGTTCAGAGAGAATGAAGGATATTGGTAAAACACCTTTGCCATTTATTAAAAAGAAATTCTGGAATATAGATAGATTAGGTTCCACAGGTAAAAATACACTTGTGCACGGTCGCTTTGATAATTATCATCTTGTTACCAGTAACATTGTTATTAACAACCATTATTCTATTAGCCCATTCAGGTACTATTATTTGAGGGTTTTTGCTGCCATTCAGATACTGTATTAGTTTTTTGCTAAAAATAAAAAAGCAAGTTTTTTCCTGCTAGTTGACCGCAAACACACGTAAGCACTAAGCATCGCCTCCACGAGAGTTTTTAGAAAGTCTCAAAAGCTTTCCTGTTGCTCTCTTGCTGGCTTCGTCTTCCTGTTCCAGTTCCTCCCCTGCACTTGCTCAGATTTCCATGCCCTGAATTGTTTTCTGAGAACTATGCTAAGCGGAGAATGTCCAAGACCGCACTGCTTAAAATAAGCTGCTCGTTCACAGTTTAAGACAAGAAGGGGAAGCTCTTACAGATAGGGACTTCTCGACCACTACATAAAGGCAGTGTGACAAAGTGAGAAGAAAGCAGGTGGTGGGTGGAGCACCATGTGCTGTCCGTGCAGGGTGGATGCTTCCACCTCACAGATTGGGAGTTGTACACCGTTTCCGTCCATAAACACTCTTCTTAGATCTGTTTTAGCAATCCTGACTTTATACAAAAGAATACACGTGCTTTCAAAAATGCAGTGAACAAACCTGTAAGTAATTATTTAGCTGCAGAAGGTACAGAAGGTATTATTTAAATAGTCCCTTAGGACGGCGCCACGGCTCACTAGGCTAATCCTCCGCCTGTGGCGCTGGCACCCCAGGTTCTAGTCCCGGTCAGGGCGCCGGATTCTGTCCTGGTTGCTCCTCTTCCAGTCCTGCTCTCTGCTGTGGCCCGGGGAGGCAGTGGAGGATGGCCCAAGTGCTTGGGCCCTGCACCCACATGGGAGACCAGGAGGAAGCACCTGGCTCCTGGCTTCGGATCACTCGGTGTGCCGGCCGCAGTGCGCCAGCTGCAGTGGCCATTGGGGAGTGAACCAACGGAAAAGGAAGACCTTTCTCTCTGTCTCTCTCTCTCACTGTCCACTCTGCCTGTCAAAAAATAAATAAATAAATAAATAAATAGTCCCTTAAAGGTACACAGAACCCCATCAGGAAACTGGCACTATTACTTCAGTATACTTGCAGAGAAACACACACACGTTCCCTAAGGATTCTCAATGGGCAGTGCTGAAAGACAGATTCTTAGATGGGGAAAGCTGTGGTCTGCATACAGTTTGGCATGGTCCCCCAGGAGTCCGTGAGCTGGGAGCCTGGCCCTCCATGTGGGGGTTTCGGGAGGTGGTGGTACGTGTAAGAGGCAGGAAGTATTAGGCATGGGAAGGGCTGCCTTCAGGAGGCATTGGTGAGGCTCTCAGGTGACCCTGGTTAGTTCTCAGGAGAGGGTTGCTATGAAGGAGCAAGCCTGGCCCTGCCTCTGTTTCCTGTCTCACCGTGTGCTCTCCCTCCTGCACATGCCCCCACTACATCACCATGTACTGTGATGGCATGCAGCCAGAGGGGCCCTCACCAGAGCCAGTGCCCGTGCTGGTTGGATGTTCAAGGACCATGAGCTGACAGTTTCTTTACAAGGCACCCAGTCTCAGGTATTTCCTCATAGCAATGGTAAACAAACATGGGGAGGGTTTCCTTTTCCCGGAAACACCTTCCAGTTGAGGAAGGTTCTGCCTTTGACTCCCAAGGCCATGGATCCCAGCACAGCCCAGGGCTCCTCGAGTCTGTGCCCTCTTTCTTTAAAGTAGGAAATCTAGTTGATACCTTTCCTCTTATAATTTTAGCCCATTAGAGCTAGCTGAAACTTACAAAAGTTGCCATTCAAATTACAGGAGAACAATAAAAACAGACCTCGACAGAATGTGGAGATTTCAGATTCTATAATTGCTAGCTCAGTAATCTACTTTAGATTTATTTATTTATTCCAAAGGCAGAGTTCACACAGACAGACAGGGAAAGACAGAGAGAAAGAGGTCTCCCTCCACTGGTTCACTCCCCAGATGGCCACAAAGACCAGGGCTGGGCTAGTCCAAAGCTAGGAGCCTGGAGCTTCTTCTGGGTTTCCCACGTGGGTGGCAGGAGCCCAACACTTGGGCCATCTTCTAGTGCCTTCCAGGCACATTAACAGGGAACTAGATCAGAAGTGGAGCAGCCAGGACTCGAACTGGTGCCCATATGGGATGCTGGTGTTGCAGGCACCAGTCTTACCCACTATGCTGCAATGTTGGCCCCATGCTAGCTCAGTGATTTTGCTGTATGTGTGCAGCTGGGAAAGAATCCCACATGTAAATTGGCACACTTTCTTACATGCATGGGTCAATTTTCCTACTTCCTAATCAAAAAGCTTCCTCATACCTGTGATAATTCCATGGTAAGGGTCTCTGAATGCCAGCAAGCTGTACAACCTCATGGCCAAGAGACTAAGATTCCCTTTAACCAGTTTTGCCCAACTCCAATGTCGGGTCTGGTGGTTGCCTTGGACACAACACCTCCTCCCTGGAAATTATACCCACTTACCTAAAATATGTAGGGGAAGTATTCATTGTTCCAGCTAGCCAATTAAAGTCTTAAAAAGTAAAACCTGTCCTTCTACTGACTCTCAAACACTATTCAAGCATAACATTTTTAAATAAAATCATTAAATTCCTAAATGCTAGTTTGAAGTCATTCTTATGTACAAATTAAATTATTGATGAAAGATTAGTCATTATAGATTGAAGTTTTTTTTCTTTAAAGACTTATATTTTATTTATTCATCTGTTTGTTTGAAATGCATAGCAACAGTGGAGCCAGGGGATGAGACAGAGAGATGGAGACAGAGTCTCCCATCTACTGGTTTACTTCCCAGAGGCCTTTAACACCAGAACCAGGCCATGCCAAAGTGAAGAATCAGACTCCATCCAGGTCTCCCACTTCAGAGTGTTGGCCGGAAGCTGAATCAGAAGCAGAGGTGGGACTCAACCCCAGGCACTCTGATTTGGGATGCAGGCCTCTCAAGCAGCGGCTGTGCCATAACACCTCCTCAGAACATTATTTTATTACTTTGTCAGTCATGTGTTTCGATTCAGCTTTAATGTTTTCTCCTAAGAGATAAGATAGCTGTGCATGCAGAGTTGCTGAGACAAATTACATTAATGTGACTGGTGGGATCCTGCAGTATTCTGTCATCAGGGAAACCCCCATGACTTGGTCTTGATCACAGACTTCGCTTGACATTCAAAATTGCTATTTCTCCTCTAGTGTTTTCCTGACTTCAGACAGCTTGGTCTTTATTTACTCTGAGATTAGCTAAGAATAGACATTTATGCAAATCATTTTCAAAGGTGAAAGATAATGTGTGTTGCTGAGATAAAAGTGTTATTGATTAAATTCTTTGCTGTAATCATCTTTATCTAGTGCTGTCAGATGCTTTCATATTGACTCAGAATCTGTGTTTAGGGGAAAGTTAGAAAGTAGAAGTTTCTCTCTCTCACTCATACACACACACACACACACTTCTTCTTAGACTTACGATCTAAGTGCATTATGCCATTAGTGATAATGCCATCAGTGCATTATGTATATATTTCATACTTCAACTACTTAACAACTTGTAGGATCTCCAGTTCTTTCAGTATTTAAGATGGTGTACACCGACCTTGGAAATTATTAACCAATGGTGTTATAGTCGGTTATTTATAAAAGATTCATGGCACATAATTGCAATTCTGGAAAACAAACATCGTGTATTAATCATTAATAGCAAGAGTGAACATCACATTCAAGAAGTAACTGACTTGCAGGAAACTCCAGCATTTGCAGTTGGAAGTGCACACAGAGGATGTGTCCAGTGGGCTATTGATGCAAGAGATTTCCATCTGGCACCAAAAAAGTAACCTGGGACTTGTGAGCGTGCCTTTTTGTTCATGTACAGGTGGAAGGACTAAAACCTCGCTGAGGTAGACTGGATTCTTGTGAGACTGGCTCTGAACTGCAGATGGGATTCATGACTGCTCAGTGACTCTCCCATCCTCCTTCTCTTGCAGCTGCCCAAAGCACATTTTCAGAACAAAAAATGGTAGTAGTGCAAGAGAAAATGCTCCAACTTGCAGTACCAATTAAGCCCCTATACATTTTGTATCTACTAACATCCTACTGGTCAAAGATTTCTGTATGTTGAATTTATGTCCTACAACTTTACTGAATTCTCTTATGAGTTTTAATAGTATCTTTGTGGAATCTTTTGGTTCCCCTATGTTAAGGATAATGTAAAATGCAAACAGGAATAATTTGACTTCCTCCTTTCTAATTTTTGTCCCCTCAATGTATTTTTCTTGCTTAATGTTTCTGGCTAAAACTTCCAGAACTATAGTGAATAATGATTATAAGATTAGGCATCCTTGTCTGATTCTGGATCTTAGTGGAATGCTTACAGCTTTTCACCATTCAGTATGATGCTGGCTGTGGTTGTCAAATATTGCCTTGATTGTGTTAAGGTATGGTTCTTCTATACCCAAGTTTTTAAAGTTTTTCTCATGAAGGGATGTTGTGTTTTACCAAATGCCAAATGCTTTCTCTTCATCTATTGTCATAGTCCTGTGGTTTTTTTGTTGATGTGAGGTATCATGTTTATTGATTTGCATATGTTGAACCATCAATACGTGCCTGGGATAAATCCCAGTTGGTCTAAGTGGGTGATCTTTTTGTTATGTTGTTTACATTCAATTTGCTAGTATTTTTTTGAGCACTTTTGCATTTTTCTTCTTCAGGGGTATTGGTCTGTGTTTCTCTTTCTTTGCTGTATCTTTGTCTGGTTTTGGAAATAGGGTAATATTGGACTCATAGAATAATTTTAGAAGGGTCCTCCTTTTCACTTGTTTTGAATACTTTAAGAAGAATCAGGATTACATCTTCCTTAAATGTTTGGTAGAATTCAGCAGTGAAGCCATCTGATGCTGGGCTTTTCTTTCTTGGGAGATTCTTTGCTACTGATTAAATCCCAGTCTTGGTTATTGGTTTGTTCAGGTTTCTATGTCTTTGTGCCTAAATTTTGGTAGATTGTATGTGTCCAGAAATCTGTCAAAATTTTCCCATTTATTTGCATATAGTTCTTTGTAATAATACCTAATTACTCTTTGCACTTATGTAGTATCAATTATAATATCTCCTTTTTCATCTCTGATTTTATTAATTTGGGTGTACTCTCCTTTGGTTAGTTGGGCCAACAGCTTATCAATTTTGCTTATTTAAAGAAACCCAGCTTCATTTCATTAATATTTTGTATAGATTTTTTAGTTCTGTTTTATTTATTTATTCTGTAATTTTTATTATTTCTTTCCTCCTTCCAATATGGAGTTTGGTTTGTTCTTGTTTTTCTAGCTCCTTGAGATGCATTGTTGCAACATTCATTTGATACCTTTCCAATTTTTTTGATTTAGGTACTTGCTGTGCTGTCTGCCATAAGTGTCGATATGTTGTGTTTTCATTTTCATTCATTTCACAGAGTTTTTATTTACCTTTTGATTTCTTGTATGACCCACTGTTCATTTAGGGGCATGTTGTTCATTTTCTATGTGTTTGTATATTTTCTAGAGTTTCTTTTATTGTTAATTTCCACCTTCATTCCATGTGGTCAGAAAAGATACATGATATGATTTCAATATTTTTTAATTTGTTGAGACTTGTTTTATAGCCTGGTTTATAGTTTGTCCTTGAGAATATTTTATGCATTGATGAAAAGGATGTGTATTCTTTAGCTGTAGGATGAAATATTCTGTTATCTATTAGGTCCATTTGGTATGTAGTATAGATTAGCTCTGTTGTTTCTTTGTTTAATTTTTTAGTCTGGTTGACCTATCCATTGATGAAAGTCGTGTGCTAAAGTTCCCTGTTATTAGTATACTGCAGTTTATGTGTCTCTTTAAATCCATTAATATTTGTTTTATTAAACTGGGGTGCCCTTGGGTTAGGCATTTATCTGTATTTACTGTATTCAAATCTTCTTGAATTGATCCCTCAATCATTACATAATGACCCTCTTTGCCTCTTTAACAGTTTTTGTCTTAAAATCTATTTTATCTCACATGAGTATAGCTACCCCTGCTCATTTTGATTTCCATTTTATGGAGTATTTTTTTTTACCATCATTTCACTTTCTGTCTGTGTGTATCTTTATTGGTGAAGTGTGTTTCTTATAGGCAGCATATAAGTGAGTCTTATTTTTATTAAGTAATTAGCCAGTGTGCATCATTTTATTAAAGAATTTAGTCCATTTACTTTCAAAGTTATAATTGAAGACCAATGATTTGGTCCTGTCATTTTCACATAAATATCCCTATTGTTTGCTTGACTCTCCTTTGTGCTTTTACTACCAGGTCTTCTGCCCTGGCATTCTTTTGTGATGCCGATTATCCTTCTCTCTTTCTTAAGTATCCTTTGTCAGGTTACCTGGGTTGTGAAAAATTCTTTCAATATTTGCTTGTCCTGCTTGATACTCATTTCATCTTCATTTATGAATGAGACCTTCACTGGCTAAAGTCTTCTGGGTTGGCAGGTTTTTTTTTTTTCTTTTAGGACTTGGACTATTCTCATACATTATTTTAGTTGAGAAATCTGTTATCAGTCTGATAGGACTTACTTTAAAAGTGTTCTGGAATTTCTCTCTTCCAAACTTTAAAGTATTCTAAATTTGGCTGTAGTGTGGTGGTGAGGATTTTTTTCTGATCATGCTGATTTTGGATTATATATGCTTCTTGTATTTGGATGTCCATATCTTTCCCCATATCAAGTAAATTTTCTGCTGTTATTTCATTGAATAGGTTTTCTAAGACCTTCTTATTTTCCATAGCTTCAGGAACTCCTAACACTCTTATATTTGGTCATTTATTTGATTGTATCCCTCAGATCTCAAACACTGTTTTGGTCTTTCTAATATTCTTCTTCTTTTTTTTTTTTTTTTTTTTTTGTCTGATTGTGATATTTCAAAAGAGCTGTCCTCTATATTGGATATTCTTTCCTTTGCCATACCAAGTCTGTTGTTAAGACTTTCTATTAAATTTTTATTTGATTTTTTGACTACTTCATTTCTAACATTTATTTTATTTTTTCAATGCCTCTATCACGTTTCAGAATTGTTGCTCCCCCTCTTCATGGAGGAACGACACCAAACCCTGCGTAGGCTTCATATCCAAGTCACGGCACCATTATGTCGCTCCCCCTCTTCGTGGAGGAACGACACAGGACCCTGCGCTGTTCTTTCGTCTGCTCGGCCCTCCCCGGGTTTGCTGCTGGTTCTTCCCGGGTTGGCTACTGACCCTTCCACCTCCGTGGAAGGGCGGTTCCCCCTAGCCACTTTCCCCACTTCCGCAGGGGAGCGGCACACCGCCGGCCGGCTCTCTCGGGGGCTGCACAGGTATTCCTTCAGATAGATGTTCCCCTTAGATGTTCCTGGTGCATGTTGTCTCTCTCCTCCTTTATAGTCCTCTTCCGCCAATCCCAACTCGGCTGCCCACACGCCGAGTACGCTGCTCTCCTCCAATCAGGAGCAGGATCAGCTCCTGGAGGTCATCACTCAAGTTGGCAAGAGGCAGCTGCGTAGAAGCTGTTTTCTCCTCTCCCAGCACCATATTGTGGGAAAGCAGATGCATAGAATAAGTCTTAATTCCAGTAACTTAGTCTAGTCCGAGTTGCTCCCAGTTGCTCCCCACACAGAATTTCTTCTCCACACCATGTACTGATTTCCTTATCTCATTGAACTGTTTCTCTATGTTTTTGAGTAAGTCTACAATCATTCTTTTGAATTATTTTTCTGACATTTCACCAGTCTCCCATTCTTCACAGCCTAATTCTGTGAATTAGTGTGCGACTTCTGTGGAGTCATATTGCCTTCCTTGTTCATGGTTTTGTGTTTCTACACTGAGCTTGGCATGTCTGTGAAATCAGTCACTTGTTCTATCTCCTGGTGGTAGAGCAGTGTGAGGGAGAATTTGAGTATGGAGTTGCAGTGATTTCTGTCTTCACTATGATGAATCTGAGGTGTGGGTGCGAGATGGGGCTGATAGCCAAACAAGCAGACATGAGCCAGCATTTGGTCGTACAAAGATTGGTGAGTTTGTGGACCAAGAGAATATCTTACAGTCAGCTGACTTAATCCTCTTGAGACTGCCCCACAGCAGGGCAGCGTGAGAAGAGCCTCCAGAAGAGGGCGCTGCAGTGCAGACAGTGGCTCCCCGTGCTGAGGAATGATGTGTGGTCAGGGCACCTCCTCTCCAGAGAGCAGGACGACATGGAGATCTGGGCTTGTGAGTGGTTCTCAGGAACATAACGTACGTGCCCTAAGGAAGAGTCAACATCTGAGTGCCATCCTTGTCATTGCCATTCACATTCAAGAGGAAATTTCTAATAATCCCCACTAGTCAGAGGAATGTTTTTACTTTTGCCTCTCATTCCTCTCATCCTCAAGAAACCAGAACAAAAACAAGGGAAATTATGCAGGAAAGAATGGGCTGGGACCAGTGAGAAACAGACTACTGTGCCTTTCCCTTTGTCGTTTCTGGATCCTGAACAATGGACCCGAGGTGGAAGAGTGGAATCTTCAATGTATATGGCCCTTTAAAATTCTCAGTTGCACCAGTCAGTTAACCTGACATGGCTGACAGTGAATTAGGCACTAAGGCATCAGCCTGGCATGCTGCTGGGGGCAAGAAGAAAAAATTTCAAAGTTAGTTGAGAGCAGCAGTAGAAGAAAAATCACCCTTTGTCCTAAATTCCACCCTACTAAGCCTGGGTCTTCTAAGAAACCAGCTGCATTAAGAAATTTAAACAATGTTTCCCATAAATATTGGGTCTTCTGATCAAATTTGGAAAAATATCTGCTTGAATGTTCTTTCCATTTATAATCTTAGTTAATCTTTGAATTTATTTTGACTAGTCAGTTTTTGGTTTTTTGTTTTGTTTTGTTTTTGACAGGCAGAGTGGACAGTGAGAGAGAGAGAGACAGAGAGAAAGGTCTTCCTTTGCCGTTGGTTCACCCTCCAATGGCCGCCGCGGCCAGCGCGCTGCGGCTGGCGCATCACGCTGATCCGAAGGCAGGAGCCAGGTGCTTTTCCTGGTCTCCCATGCGGGTACAGGGCCCAAGCACTTGGGCCATCCGCCACTGCACTCCCAGGCCATAGCAGAAAGCTGGCCTGGAAGAGGGGCAACTGGGACAGAATCCAGCACCCCGACTGGGACTAGAACCCGGTGTGCCGGCGCCGCAAGGCAGAGGATTAGCCTATTGAGCCAAGGCGCCGGCCGACTAGTCAGTTTTATGAATATAGAGTGAGTTTTACTTTATGGAATCAATGACTAATGGAAACAACTAAGTGAAATTCAAAATTATAAGTAAATTATCCAGTTAATAGCAGCTTACACTAATCATTACACAACCAATTTACATATATAAATACATGCAGGGGTCAAATCAATTTAAATTACTTAAGAATGCTTAATATTTTAATTAAAAAGTCTTAGCAAACATTTAAGTTTCTACTCAATGGAAGACCCTGGAATTGAAAATCTGGAAATCAAGAAACATAGAGGAGCCAGTGCTGTGGCATAGCAGGTAAACCCACCACCTGCAGTACCAGCGTCCCTTATGGGCTCTGGTTCATGTCCCAGCTGCTCCACTTCTGAACCAACTCTCTGCTATGGCCTGGGAGAGCAGTAGAAGAGGGCCAAGTTCTTGGGCCCCTGCACCCACGTGGGAGACCCAGAAGAAGCTCCTGGCTCCTGGCGTCAGATTGGCCCAGCTCAGGCCATTGTGGCCCTTTGGGGAGTAAACCAGTGGATGGAAGACCTCTCTGTCTCTCTTTGGCAATGCTTCTCTGTAACTCTGCCTTTCAAATAAATAAATAAATCTTTAAAAAAAAAAAAAAAGAAAAAGAAAGAAAAGAAACAGAGAATGCAGTGGGAGTGGTTCAACGTCTAAGTCCTTATGTCACCAAAACCCTCAAGAATGCCTCTCTTCCTGTGGGGGCTTTCCATTTTGAATCATGCTTGGATGTTAAGAGGAATAGAAGGTAAAAGTGTAAGCTCACCTCGCTGAGCTGAAGTTATTGTTAGATTTAATGCCCCTCCCTGATGACTTTTTGTGTGCATTGATCTCCTGGTTTCCAAATATTTAGGTGTAATACTTCATTCCACATTCCATCCTTTACTTTTGATCTAATCTTCAAACCTCTGCCTTCTAACACCTGGAACTCAGCAGGACTCTTCACTGTATAAACAGTGCATTGGCTTCTAAATCCCAAACGTGTTCTGAGAAAACTATCAGGCAGACGATGAACTTTGTTCATGCGGTCACAGGGCACCGAATGGTCACCATGTGTTTGATCATCTGATAAGTAAATTCCAAAACCTATTTTTAAAAAATAGTCTCATTTATTATGAGGGAAACCTTGCTCAACATATATGTCTGTAGTCCAGTTTACTTTTTTTAAAAATGTTCCCACTTGTTCTACAAAATACGAGTTAATAAGAAACTGTTTGAAAAGCTCATCACTCATCTACTCATTAACTGGTGTCTTGCTTCATGTCAGAAACTCCCACTCTGATCCTTTGCCTTTTACTTCAGCCTCAGACTTGCCTTACCTCCACCCTGTAGGCTCAGACTGTTAGCTGTGCATTCATATGGCCACATACAAGTGTTTCAGCCAACGACAGACAACATATACAGTAGTGGTTCCATAAGATTCTATGAAACTTTCCTATTGCCTAATGAAGTCTCAGCCATTGTAACATCCTAGTGCAATATATTATTCACATGTTTGTGGTGATGAAGATGTGGAAAAACCTACTGCACTGCTAACCCTATAAAAGTAAGACACATGTAATTATGTATAAGACATACTACTTGGGGCTGGCGCTGTGGCTCACTTGGTTAATCCTCCACTTGTGGCGCCAGCATCCCATTTGGGCACTGGGTTCTAGTCCCGGTTGTTCCTCTTCCAGTCCAGCTCTCTGCTGTGGCCCAGGAAGGCAATGGAAGATGGCCCAAGTGCTTGGGCACCTGCACCCGCATCAGAGACCAGGAGGAAGCACCTGGCTCCTGGCTTCGGATCAACGCAGCACGCCAGTCGTGGCAGCCATTTGGGGGGTGAGCCAAGGGAAGGAAGACCTTTCTCTCTGTCTCTCTCTCTCTCACTGTCTAACTCTATCTGTCAAATAAAAAAAAAGACATACTACTTGATAATGATAATAAATAACCAAGTCACCATTTTGAGTTTGCTACTCTACACTTTTGACATTATATTGTAGTGTATGCCTTCCACTTATCAAAAACGTTCTCTGTAAAATAGTATGTCTTAGGCTGGCAACAGCCATACTCATCTTGGGTATCTTATATCTTGATTTCCCTTGTTCTCATTGTAATCTTTCATTGTTTTGTCCATTATGGCCTATATATATATATATATATATATATATATACACACACACACAAGCTAACCTCAGTCTGCCATGGGCTTTTCTATGTACGCTTATGTAAACAGTCTAAGAAGTTTGCACAGTATTTGTGTGCTGTTAAAAGTGCCTGACCCATTACCCATCATTAAGCAGCAATGATATTTGGGTTAGTTTTTGCCTTAAACTACATCTATTTAACAACTCATAGTCGAGAAGGGAAGGTCTCAGTCTGTCTCAGGGCTGGTGACCCATTCAGTCTCCCCACCCTCTGCCTGTGGTCTCACTGCCCCTCTTCCGTGTCAGTTTTTCCTCAGTATACTACCCTCTGTCTCCAGACCTGCATCTACTCTAATATTCCTACTTCCTTAGTGATATTTTACAATGAGTTTCACAAATCAGTAGTTCTCAAAGTGCGGCCCCCAAAGCAGCAGTGTCAACACCTCCTAGGGATAAGCGGAAATGTGCATTATCAGCTATCAGCATCTAACGCAGACCTGCGGTGCCAGAGATGATGGAGAAGGCCACGCCTGGCACAGTAAAGTGAGACAGTACAGACCAAAGAATGTTCACACGTCTAAAAAGTGACGTGATTAGAGAGCGATTGAAAATGTGTGCCTGCTACAGTGATTTCACTAAGACAAACATTTTTAAAAAATCATTTTAGTGGAGTCAGTTTTAAACACTGCATATTGAAAGGATCTTTCCAATGAAAGCTTTAACAAATTTTAGTAAAACAATGTGTTTCATATTACCAAACGAATAAAATAGTGTCTTTGCAGCAAAGGCAGAACGCTTCCTCATTCCAGTAGAATTCAATGAAGCATTGACAGGTATTGTGTATCCTCCTCTGCAGGTGCTTAGTTTTCTGAAGGATTAAATTAATCCACTTTTTAATTGAATATGAAATCCTTTGAGTTTGACCTTTAGGTGATAGTGGATTTTTGAATATTTGAAAATTAAAAATATTATTCCATTAGGTATACACCCTGTATGTTGTAAGAAATAGCATCCAAAGGAAGATTGCAGATTTCTAAACCATAGCAGAAGGATTGAGTTGCTAGGTTAAAAAGAGAAGTAGAGGGACAGGCGCTGTGGCGCAGCAGGTTAAAGCCCTGGCCTGAAGCGTCAGCATCCTGTATGGGTGTCAGTTCTAGTCCTGGCCTCTCCACTTCCCATCCAGCTCTCTGCTATGGCCTGGGAAAGCAGTAGAAGATGGCCCAAGTCCCTAGGCCCCTGCACCCACATGGGAGCCCCGGAAGAAGCTCCTGGCTCCTGGCTGTGAATAGGTGCAGCTCTGGCCGTTGCAGCCATCTGGGGAGTGAACCAGCAGATGGAAGACTTCTCTCTCTCTTTCTGTCTCTATCTTTCTCTGTAACTCTGTCTTTCAAATAAATAAAATAAATCTTTAAAAAAAATAAAGAGAGAAGTATAAGGCAGGTGAGAGGACAGGAGCACCATAGACAAATTCTCCTGGTTTATATTGCATAGGGATAGCACCTCTGGTCAGGTTATTCAATTATTTTTATTTGTTTATAAACATGCCTAAATGATTTTGATAAGTAGAGCCTCATATTTTATAAGTATTATTAAATTCACTTATTTACCTCTTTCTAGGCTTCGCCAGTGTCTAGTGTGATATTTGAGCTCTTTCCCTGTTTATTATCTTAGAATATTGCACACACGGATATTACAGTGAAAATATAGAGGTTCTTCCGTGTTCTCTGCTAAATGGAAGGTTTAACACACCATTCATTTGAAGAACACTCAGTGTCAAGGTTATTTTTTCCTGTATACTTTTTAAATATCAAACCATGGGCATGAATATCAAGGGTCAGCACAGCCTTAGGCAACAGTAGCACTGGTTAATGATGTTTATTTCCATATTTTGTAAGAAGTGTTATTTCAAGGCATTTTGGCAATAATTCCTTGGTTTCTATCTTCATTCTAAAACTTAAGTAAAAGAAAGAAGGTTGAAAATATGATTTACCTCCTCCCTTTAAAAAATTGTATGTTTTATTGCCATGTCTTGATTAATTAATTAAATAATTTCTTACCTGAAATGCAGAGAGAGAGAGACCAAGACACAGAGACAGACGGAAATCTTTCATCCACTAGTTCATACCCCTTTTGGGTATAAACACAACATCATTGGCTATGTCAGGACAAAGCCAGGAGCCCAGAATTCAGTCCAGGTCTCCAATGTGGGTGGAACTGACCCAAGTAATTAGCCCATCATCTTCTGCCTCCTAGAGTTGGGACTTGAACCCTGGCTCTCAGACTGGGGGTTCAGACACTGTAAACGTCATCTTAACTGCCGTACCAAATGCTTACTGCTGCTTACATTTTTATAACAATGTAGTTCCTTTGCACAAGGAATGTTGCTGACCTATGATTAAATTCCAATGTGAGGTTGAACTTCATCAAATGGTCTTGACATGCATTGTCTGTATACCTGAGCCACCACATGGGGTCTAGTTTTCATTTACACTCTTAGATGAGATCATGCTTCTTTGCTTTATTATCTCTAATCCCATTGGAGTGGAATTATGACAGGAATTTGAGTGATGTATTTAATGTTATATGTTGATACTTGGTTGCACACAAGAATTTTAATGATACTTGGAATGTACATCTATTTGGGCTTTTTCTTTGCAGATGATTAGTGGAACAATGTTCTTTCTTCGTTTTTCAGCTACAGAATTGATCTCAATGTCATTTCTTTAGAAAATAAATGTAAAATCCATACATACTAACTTCATAGGTCAATAATCTAAGTAGAAAATCAAATCATCACATTATCTTTTGTCCCAAAATATCCAGATACATGATTATAAATATTGTCTTCATGGTTACTAAATTTTAAGCTGTCATGCTTAAATTAATTTAACCCATTTGAAATCTGAATCTTGATTTTTGGCATCATAGAATTTTTACTGGGTAAAATGCCTACCAGAGCAGAGTCTTATCACACAGAATATTCTAGCTCAGTACCAGAAAGCATTTAGCACAGAAGACCATGGCACTTTGATGGATAATAGCACATTCCTAAGCCTGTTCCTCTCCCAGCTGCAGCTGCACTATTACATTTCTCAAAATAATTAATTTGACAGCACTGCCTTTAAAGAAGTCTTCACAATTAAATTCCAACTCACAGAGATATATCCGGCAGTAATTCTTGAACTTTTGTTATCATGACCCATTATTTTTTTTTTTGCAATTCCTCAATTCTTGCATTCTCTAGTCACCATGGTATATATTTATCTCCTCACAGTTAACCAATATTTATTGATCCCTTACTATAAACCAAAGGGACATTTTGCTGGGCACTTTATGGGGCATACCACATTCTTTACTTCCTGGAACTTGCAAACTAACTTTATTTTTCAAAAATGAAATGCATTGAATAGAACCAAGGGCTGCAGAATTTTAGAATAGCCTTTGAGATGCCCAGAAAGTTGCAAAGCAAAGTTTAGAATTGTTGCTTCAAAATCAGATTTTTCAAACACAGAATATCCAGACATGAACAACAGTTCTGTATGTTTATTTCGCTTACCAAGACAATGCCTTAAGTTATGCAGAAGGTGTCAATAAATACCAGCTATTATCATAGGCTGAGTAAGACCATAATACAATTGTGTATAGATTAAAACAATTATTTTTGCAGTGTATAAATGCTAGTGAGTCAGTCGGTGCCTACATTAGATATCACCTGTCACAAAAGTGAATTTGAGTAAGTTCTTGCTTAACTAGAATAAATAAGGCATTTCTCACATCAGTTGTGTCTATGATGTCCACTTAAATTAGCTGAAACTGCAGAGACAACACCATCTGTGCAGAGACTGCACCTCATGTCTACCCTATTTTTCCATCATACAATTTAATAATTGAACTCTCACTATAGAGAATGCATGCCAGGAAAAGTTGAAAGTGAGTGAATGAATGAATGATTAACAATAATGAATCCCTATGCTCATACATAGAATGGGAAGAGGGAATGTTTTGTGATCTACATCGATGTCACCAAGGGACGCAACAATGCTTTCTGAAGTCTGAAGACACAAAAGTCAATGCAGAGCTGCCTTGGTCACGCCTCCTGTACTTAATTGCCTGCATTCTTTGTTTCTCTGTAGAACGATTCAATGTGTATCTGATGCCAACACCAAATCTGGATATTTATGGCGAATGCACAATGCAGATCACTCATGAGAATATCTATCTCTGGGATATCCACAATGCCAAGGTCAAATTGGTGATGTGGCCTCTTAGCTCGCTGAGAAGATATGGTCGAGACTCGACGTGGTTCACCTTTGAGTCAGGAAGGTAAGTTCTAACTCAGTGACCTACTGCAGGAGGAGGGGGCAGACTCCTAAAAGGAAGTTTCTCTCTGCCATTACAGACAATGGGATGACCGCAGGTTGTTTTTGTTGGTTTGTTTTATACAGAGTAGAAGTTAACTTGTATATAATTTTTTCAGGTTCTTGTTGATACTTTGGATACAGTGGTGCTAATTCTGTGGCAGGTTAATTACCCCATTCAAAATGACTTCCTTCTCTTACAGTAACATCAAATTAGTTTCATGATTATTCTAATAATGTGATACACTTTGAAGTTTTATTACAATACTACGTTTTTTGCATGCAGTAAGATTTCCATAAGTTAAATGTGTCCCTGTTCACATTTGTTTCTGAAATTTTCATTAACAAATAATGTTAAAGTAAATTTAATATAAAATTATATATATATTGCCACTCCGGTTTGAGATAAGGTAATGTATTTCTCATTCATACAGATGTTTATGTTAATAACATTAGTTAAGTTTAATATTAATTAAGAATGACTGAAGAAATGTTGGCAGATCCATAACTTATGAGACATGTAACTCAAATTTTAAACCTAGTCAAGGAAGGCAAATATGTCAGTTTCTTCAGCACAGCATATGGTTGGAATCCATAAATGTTTGAAGTGTACACTTGATTCACAGCCATTATTCATGAACATAGATTTAGACATGAGCCACAACCAATCAAATATATGCCTTTATGCTGGGTCACTTTGTGACATTGTCACACACACAAGATAAACCTGCTGTTTGGGAGTTCCATATAAGAAAGAGATGTTTGATACATCAGTCTTCACACAGGTATATAATTTATCACATTCTTAAAATGCATCTGCAGTCCTAGAAGATAATTATGAGGTGTCACTGCATTTCATATAGCAATTTTAAAATTCATAATTTTCCTCTTAAAAACTGTTAAATATTTATTCAAGGTCAGATTCTATCACTGTCTATACAAGGTAAGTTGTGTGTCCCTTAAAAATCTAAGAAAAAAAAATCCTGACCTGGATGATTTTACTAGTTGGAGCCAATTTGCAGTAAGGAAAATTGCCTCCACCACACTGATTTCTCTGCAAACTCTTGGATCTTGTGTTTACTTAACAGTTATGAAATCATTCAACTACCTATTTCCATCCACCTGGATGTTAAGAGTCTAATATCCACACTCTGGATAAATAATGAGGAGGAAAATTTTTCATAAGAAAGTAAATATTTTTAAACATCTTCACTATTTTAAAAAATTTTTGTTTATGAGAAAGGGACTTTTTTAGGGGTTCACTGACCTAACAATCTGATACATTTATTTTACTGGCCTTAAAGTGACTATCCCTATGAAAAGCAACTGAATATTTTTTCTCCTCACTGGGCAAACTTTGAGATCCTCTCCTGGGCATCTTTGTGTGCATACCTGACATCTTTTCTTATGCAGAATAATTTTTCTTGTGTGTTCATCATTTCAATAGGTTTCCTTTTTTTAGAGAGTTTTTATTTAATAAATATAAATTTCATAGGTACACCTTTTGGAATATAGAAGTTCTTCCCCTCCCCCATACGTGCCCTCCCATCCGTATTCCTGCCCCACCTCCTACTCCCTCTCACATCTCATTATTACTTAAGATTCATTTTTAATTATGTTTATATACAGATGACCAACTCTATACTAAGTAAAGATTTCAACAGTTTTCACCCACATAGACACACAAAGTATGAAGTACTGTTTGAAGACAAATTTTACCATTAATTCTCATAGCACAACTCATTAAGGACAGGGGTCCTACATGGGGAGCAAGTACACAGTGACTCTTGTTGTTGTTTTAACAATTGACACTCTTAATTTTGACATCAGTGATCACTCGAGGCTCTTGTCATGAGCTGCCAAGGCTATGGAAGCCTTTTGAGTCCACAAACTCTGTCAGTATTTGGACAGGGCCATAAGCAAAGTGGCAGTTCTCTCCTCCCTTCAGAGAAAGGTACCTCCTTCTTTGATGGCCCCTTCTTTCCACTGGGATCTCATTCACAGAGATCTTTCATGTAGGTCATTTTTTTGCCACAGCGTCTTGACTTTCCATGCCTGAAATTCTCTCATGGGCTTTTTAGCCAGAGCTGAATGCCTTAGGGGCTGATTCTGAGGCCAGAGTGCTGTTTAGGTTGTTTGTCATTCTATGAGTCTGCCGTGTGGTTTCTACTCAAATAACAAGTATTCTTTCCTTTTCAGTAACTTTGCAGAATTTTCACCCCATTTGTACCTGTCCACATTAGTCTTTGTCAATTTCTTGTTCCTTTAATCTTTAATGAGAGTGAACTGAATCTGCACAGATGTTTGAATCAACATTCTCAACCAAAACAGCAAGTTACTCAATGTACAACTTGTCTTATTGAATAATCAACATGAATTGGTCTTGTACAATCTTGATTTTTAAAAGCTTTAAGACTGGGGCCAGGGCTGTGGCACAGCAAGTTAAAGCCCTGGCCTGCAGTGTCGGCATACTATATAGGTGCTGGTTTGAGTCCTGGTTGTTGCACTTCTGATCCAGCTCCCTGTTAATGTGCCTGGGAAAGCAGTAGAAGATGGCCCAAGTCTTTGTGCCCCTGCACCACATGGGGGACTCGGAAGAAGCTCCTGGCTCCTGACTTCAGATGGGCTTAACTCTGGCTGTTGCAGCCATCTAGGGAGTGAACCAGCGGATGGAAGACCTCTCTCTCTCTTTGTCTCTACCTCTCTCTGCAACTCTTTCAAATAAATAAAGTAAATCTTAAAAAAAAAAAAACTTTAAGATACATGAAAAACATAAACATATTGGAATCAATAAGGTCCATAATCTTCAAAGGTTTTATTGTTGTCTTAGGAGATATTTTTCTCTTATTTGTTTTGGCAGAATAACATCTTAAAACATCAAATATCCTAATATCTAGAAATCATCTTAATACCCATACTCCTACGTGCTCTGGATATGAGAGCATTAGATTTAAATAAGAACTCTTTCACTTAATGCCTCAATCCAGGTCATTTGCAACCTCTGAGTTTCAGTTTTCTTTTCTTTTTTTTTAACTTTTATTTAATGAATATAAATTTCCAAAGTACGGCTTATGGATTACAATGGCTTCCCCCCCATATCGTCTCTCCCACCCGCATCCCTCCCCTTTCCCAATCCCTCTCCCCTTCCATTCACATGAGGATTCATTTTCGATTCTCTTTATATACAGAAGATCAGTTTAGCATACATTAAGTAAAGATTTCAACAGTTTGCTCCCACACAAACATAAAGTGAAAAATAATAGATGATTTTTTAAATGATGATGAAATCAGATCAGACCTATTGTCATGTTTAATCCCAGTGAGAGTCAAGTTGGGAATTGATAATTTCTTCTTCTTCTTTTTTTTTTTTTTTTTACAGAAGATCAGTTTAGTATACATTAAGTAAAGATTTCAACAGTTTGCACCCCCATAGAAACACAAAGCGAAATATACTGTGTGAGTACTCATTATAGCATTAAGTCTCAATGTACAGCACATTAAGGACAGAGACCCTACATGAGGAGTAAGTGCACAGTGACTCCTGTTGTTGACTTTACAAATTGACACTCCTGTTTATGGCATCAGTAATCTCCCTATGCACCAGTCATGAGTTTCCAAGGCTATGGAAGCCTTTTGAGTTCACCGACTCTTATCTTGTTTAGACAAGGTCATAGTCAAAGTGGAGGTTCTCTCCTCCCTTCAGAGAAAGGTACCTCCTTCTTTGATGACCTGTTCTTTCCACTGGGATCTCACTCACAGAGATCTTTCATTTAGTTTTTTTTTTTTTTTGCCAGAGTGTCTTGGCTTTCCATGCCTGAAATACTCTCATGGGCTTTTCAGCCAGATCGGAATGTCTTTAGGGCTGATTCTGAGGCCAGAGTGCTGTTTAGGACATCCACCATTCTATGAGTCTGCTGAGTATCTCGCTTCCCATGTTGGATCACTCTCCCCTTCATTTATTCTATCAGTTAGTATTAGCAGGTAGTAGACTTGTTTATGTGCTTCCTTTGACTCTCAGTCCTTTCATTATGATCAATTGTGAACTGAAATTGATCACTTGGACTGGTGAGATGGCATTGGCACATGCCACCTTGATGGGATTGAATTGGAGTCCCCTGGTATGTTTCTAACTCTACCATTTGGGGCAAGTCAGCTTGAATAACCTATGCTTTTTAGCTGTGTTTGGAAACAATGAGTGAGTTAGTGTGTATAAAACAGCACACCACATAGTATGGCCATATATTGGCATTATTTTTTTAATATTTATTTATTTGAAAGGTAGAGTTACAGAGAGGCAGAGAGTGAGATCTTTTATCTACTGGTTCATTCCCAAATGGCCACAACGGCCTGAGCTGGGCCAACCCGAAGCCAGGAGCAGGATCTTCATCCTGGTCTCCCATGTGGGTGCAGGGGCCCAAAGACTTGGGCCATTTTCCACTGGTTTCTCAGGCTATAGCAGAGAGCTGGACAAAAGTGGAAAAGCCAGGTCTCGAACCAGCACCCATATGGGATGCCGGCCCTGCAGCAGCGGCTTTACTCCATATGCCACAGTGCCAGCCCCATAATAGCATTTAAGAAATCATGATCGCGTACTGTTTCTCAGACATTATATAATTTGTTAGACTCTAGTATCTGAATTAAACTGCTTGTTCAGTGTGAAGAATTCTCTCCGTGGAGCACTCTGCTAAAACGTATCCTGAGACCAAAGCACAGGACGTGAAAAGGGGAGTGAATGCAAGCTTGGGAGAAGCTTGCATTCAAATGCCAGAGAGATCCTTGTCAATCTATGTCTAGGAATCGTCAGTGTTACTCGTGAGTCCAGAACTTGAGGCCCTATTTGTGAAAATGGGACCTGGTGCCTCAAGACTTACAGAATAAAGGAAATGTGGAATAGTCACATGCATGCTAACTGGTGCTTTGGGCATAGCTACAGTTAATAGATTCCTATCTCTTTGAAGAGTCAATAGGATATATTAAGAACCTGCTCATTTATAAGGTGTCATTCCTTAGATGAGTATGTACTCCAATATTGCTGTCCACTATAATAAATAAGGCCACTCATCACATATAAAGACATAAGCAATTCTCGAGTTATGTTCTTAGCAGGACCTGTTTAAAGAATTTCTAGACAAAGCTTGCAGACATTTGAAAGCTTCTTCACAATACAGTAAGTTGCTTTCATGGAAAGTGGTATCCGTTCATAAAATCTCTGTAAGTACAGATAGAGTGCACCCTTCCCCCATAGATGGTAACATTACAATGACGATTTAAGATCCATTTTCTTTTAAGATTTATTTGAAGAAAGAGAGAGAGAGAGAAAGAGAGAGAGAGAGATCTTCCATCCTCTGGTTTACTCCCTGAGTGGACAATAGCCAGAGCTGAGCCAAGCTGAAGCCAGGAGCCAGGAACTCCATCCAGGTCTACCACACGGGTGGCAAGGACCCAAGTACTTGGGCCGTCACCTGCTGCTTTCCCAGGTGCGTTAACAGGAAGCTGGATCAGAAGCAAAGCAGCTAGGAGTCCAACTGGCACTCTGCTATGGGATGCTAGCCTTGCATGTATGCCATGACGCCAACACTGAGATATTTCTACTTTGGCAGAGGAATCTGTTACATCAGTTTTGTTCTTTGCTATTTTATTCTTTGTCATTGAGGTTGGAGTCTGTCCTTCTATGCACAGTTTATTTTTATTTTTCCCTCTCTGAATTTTGGGTGTCATTTACCCTTTAATGATTGCTGTATTTATTATACTATTGTGCATCTGACTTGTAAATTCCAAGTTCTCTAGCGCTTGTTAAAGGGAGTCCAGGGCAGAGTGTTATGTTGAGGACTGACCCGAGAAGTAAAAGTGTGGGTCTGGCCTGGTGAGAGTGCTGGTGTTGAGATTGGGGACAGTTTAAAGGTCTGACTGGCAAGTCATCTTAGCATATAGGAGCCTATCATCTAAATTTTCCACATTTTATTTCATTAGCTTGCTACACAAAGCATATTATTTAGTATAAAATTTTAGCCATTCACTTATATTTCTGTGTTTACTGGAACGTTAAAATAGGATATGGCAAAATGCTCTTTTCTTTCTGCCAGACTTGTTCAGATGCATTGTTAAGTTCTGTTGTACCACCGAGATATAAAGTGAACAGCAGGGGCGGCTCTAGATCACCTATTCGGGAGGAACATACCCTATTCACCCTGGTCATTAGAGTCATGCGCTGTGGACCAGCTGAGGGGAAGCAGTGCGAGTCCCCCTCAGTGAGGCCGGACTATGAGGAATTCATAGTCTCCCCTCAACTCACAGCAATTTCCCTTTTACCATAATGATCATAAATTTGCATTTTAAGAATAAAAAAACAGCCAATTTGCCATGCAAGCTCATTTGCCCCTCAAAAACTAAAAACAAACAAAACCCCACAGAAGGTACCAGACCTGCAGAGGAGCTCATGGGATTCTTGCTTGATTTTGTGCAGTCTTACCCTATGAAAGGCAAAACTACTTTCCCAACTGCTGGTGTGGCATTTTCGCTTCATATAACCTCATAAATATTGTAAGCAGAAATCGCATTGAGTTCAAATGCCTGTAGGACAAAATCCAAGTAAGCCTCCAAACCGTTTTGTTTTTTTTTAGTAAAGTGTTCAACACCTAACACCGCATATTTAGCACAATGTTTAGTATCACAAGATTGATATTAAAATATATACTGATGTTAAAATTATTTGTCTCTGGGGTGAATGGTTGGTGTAGTGGTTAATGATACCTACATCCCATATCAGAATGCCTGGGTTTGACTCAAAGCTCTACTCTCTACTCCCTAACAATGCACACACTGGAAGCATCTGGTGATTGCTCAAGTATTTGGGTCCCTGCCACCCATGTGAGAGAACTAGGCTGAGTTCTTGACACCTGCCGTAGGCCTGGCCCAGCCCCACATATTGTGGGCATTTGGGAAGTGAACCAGCAGATGGGCGTTCTCTCTCTCTGTCGCTTTGTTGACTTCTGTGCCATTCAAGCAAATATAAATATATGTTTCACTGACTTTCATAGTTAGCCTCTATTTAGAAGACTAGGAAAATTCTAGTTATAGATTTTAACGACTGGAAATGTGAAATAATACTAAATATGTTTTTCTTTTTTTTTTTTTATTTGACAGATGAAGTTAGTGAGAGAGACAGAGAGAAAGGTCTTCCTTCCGTTGGTTCATCCCCCAAATGGCCACTATGGCCAGAGCTACGCCAATTCGAAGCCAGGAGCCAGGTGCTTCCTGCTGGTCTCCCATGCGGGTGCAAGAGTCCAAGCACTTGGGCCATCCTCCACTGCCCTCCCGGGCCACAGCAGAGAGCTGGCCTGGAAGAGGAACAACCGGGACTAGAACCCAGCGCCCATATGGGATGCTGGTGCCACAGGTGGAGGATTAACCAAGTGAGCCACGGCACCAGCCCCAATACTAAGTATTTTAATGGTTCCTATGAGATGAGGGTTAATAGAAGCAGTTGCTCTATAAGGTGTTAATATATGGTGTATTAAGGATTCTGTGATATCATAGTTAGCTTAATTCATCTTTAAGTCTTCCTTCACCAGAATATAGAAAGGAAGCTTTCCTCCACTCATGCATGACCAAGTAACCAAGTACATTTTAGAAAGAAGTTAAAAAGAGAAAGAAAAGGAGTTATAAATGGAAAGATAAACAGGGGATACTTAAATGTGACTCAAAGCTTGGAAAATATATAATGTGGATATATAATGTAAAAAACACCTATCTATGTTAAATAGAATATTAATTATACAGATTGTGTGTTCCTTATCCTAAATTCTTGGGCCAGAAGTATTTCAGAGCTTTTCAGACTTTGGAGCATTTACCAGTTGAACATCCCAATCTGATAATCCAAAATTTGAAATTCTCTGAAATCTACAACTATTGCTTTAGATTTTTAAATTTTGTATTTTAGGATTAGGGTTATTCAACCTTTCTAAGGTACAGGTTAGTGCAGGAGTTTCTAAAGCTTTCTCACATACAGAGTCTAATTCTTCTGAAACAACCCTGAGTTATTAGTGCCCTTGGTTGTTCTTTTTTCACAAAATATTTTTTATTTGCCATCAAGAGTGTTAGCAGCACACATTTCTCCATAAAGGAGTGGGCTGTTGTCACTCTAGAGTTTCCTTTTGCGGTATGTGCTCTACAAGTTTTAGGATGGTTGATGCATAGTTTGTCTTCTAGAAGATGTTCGTAAGAGGTTTTGAGACAACAGATAGGACTCTTGTTCCCAAACAGTCCTACGACAGGTCTTGATTGAGACCTTTCAGAGTTGCAATTGGGGCCGGCGCTGTGATGTAGTGGGGGAAAGCTGCTGCCTGCAGTGCTGGCATCCCATGTGGGCAGTGGTTCGAGTCCTGGCTGCTCCACTTCTGATCCACTCTCTGCCATAGCCTGGGAAAGCAGTGGAGGATGGTCTGGGTCCTTGGGCCTCTGCACCCACGTGGGAGACCCAGAAGAGGCTCCAGGCTCCTGGCTTCAGATCAGCTCAGCTCCAGCCATGTAGCCAGCTGGGGAGTGAACCAGCAGATGGAAGATCTCTCTCTCTCTCTCTCTCTCTCTCTCTCTCTCTCTCTCTCTCCTTGTCTTTCTGTGTAGCTCTGACTTTCAAATAAATAAAACTTTTAAAAAAGAGTTGTAATTGATTAAACTGGAATATGAGTAAATTCAAATGAATCACCAACACTGAGATAAGTTCAGTAGAAGTGGGAAAATCTTGAACATGTGCATGTGGAGTGTCCTCATTACCACATGGCAGCAAGCTCTGACTGATGCTATTCAGAACAAGGTGACATAAATCATTATAAAATACACTTACAGCCGGCGCCGCAGCTCGCTAGGCTAATCCTTCACCTGCAGTGCCAGCACCCCGGGTTCTAGTCCCAGTTGAGGCGCCGGATTCTGTCCTGGCTGCTCCTCTTCCAGTCCAGCTCTCTTCTGTGGGCCAGGAAGGCAGTGGAGGATGGCCCAAGTGCTTGGGCTCTGCACCCGCATGGGAGACCAGGAGAAGCACCTGGCTCCTGGCTTCAGATCGGCGCAGCACTGGCCATAGTGGCCATTTGGGGGATGAACCAACGGAAGGAAGACCTTTCTCTCTGTCTCTCACTGTCTAACTCTGCCTGTCAAAAAAATAAAATAAAATACACTTACTTCCCGAAATGCTAAGTGTAAAACTGTGTGTATCTGAGAAATGAATGAATTAATCAATGAATAGTGTGATTGTTCTAATAAATCCAGGAGCAGTGAGTTCATGGGAGACGAGAGTCTCGGGGTAGAGTTGGTGACCATTTATCAGTCCAAGGGGGTATCAAATCAGAAGTTCCTTTCTCTCTCGGTGCATTTTGTCCATTTGATTCCAGATATCCTTTCTTGATAAGACTATTAATAAAGTTGGAAAACTTTCTGAAGGAGAATAAAAAGTCCTAAAAGGAAGGCTAAAACTGTCGTTGTATCCCTATAGACCAATTAGTGAAAAGCAATTCTCATTAAAGTATGTGTGGGTTCAATAAAAATGTATTGAACTTTACAGTCAATGGAGCAAAAACTAAGATCAGAGCCTCCATTTCTTGATAAGAACAGTTTCCTAAGGCATTTAATTAATGCTTTCTCCTGGGGGAAAGTTGGTCTTAGTATTATTATAGCAAGATTTACTAAATTAGAAAAGGGGGAGTTGGGAGAAGAAAGAACCTAAGTCCTTAAAGGTTTTGTCTTCACACTATTTTTTTGGAACTAGAGGAAGGATTTGGGGTAGACCTCTCTTTTTTTATGTTGCATACATTGCTGGTATAAAATTTCACAGCCTTTCCTAATTACATTTATCATATAATTAAAGCTCAATTAACATTATGATTTTTATCTTTTTGTGACATCAGAAACCCCATTTATTCACTGAACTTAGTTCATTTTTCAAATACTACAGTAAGGACTAGAGAAGTCAAGATTGGGTAATACATAATCTCTCCCCTTAATAGCTCAAAGGTACTGGAGAGACAGATAAACAAATGGTTAGGATAAAAACAGAAACACAGGAGGTTAAGTATTAGGAAAATAGGTTAAGTTATGCTGTATAATTTCAATGATAATAATAATATCAACCCCAGATCCCAAAGGCCGAACATAACGAAGATTTACTTCTCACTTGGGCTGTATCTGATGCAGGCCTAGACATGCAGCTGAGCCTCAGGATTCAGGACCACAGGCTGCTGCAGTCTGGTGACCCAGACATTCAGTTCTCAGCCGCCACCTCAGTTGTCAGAGCAGTGGGAAAGGATTGGAAAGTTCTCCAGCAAGCACATTACGGATTGACTAGTGTCTCCCCAAAATCCATGCGTTAAAACTTTAACCCCCCGATATAACTCTGGATGGAAGTCGGGCTACTGTGGAGGCAAGAAAGGTGAAATGAGCTCATAAGGGTGAAGTCATAAACGAAACAGAATATGGGCTTTTTGAGAGAGAGAGAGAGAGAGACCATTCTGCCCCTATGCAAAGGAAAGACCATACCAACACGCAGTGAGAAGGTGGCCATTTGCAAACCAGGAGAGCCTTCACCCCAACCTGACCATGCTGTCAGCCTCATCTCGAGTCTCCATTTTTTATGAGAAAATAAGCGTCTGAAGTTTAAACCACCCAGTCGGCTATTTTGTTACAGTAGGCTGAACACAAACCATTCAAATAGTGTGTGTAGAAATAATGCGTGTTACTTCCAGACAAGCCAGAGCACTGGTCGCATCATCCCACCTAAACAGCACAGGAGCACGTGGACTACTCAGTGAGCCCGCCTGTCCACCACAATCTACCTCTAGTCAGCCAGACTCCTGTTCGCGCCTTTTCCCTACACAGTGGCCACTGATTCTAGAGTCAGCAGATGATTTGTAGCTGGTCTACCTCAGGCCCAGGTGTGACTTCTCTTGGTCCTGAACGAAGGATCTAAAAACATTTGATTTTGCGTCTGCCCGCTCTTACCCAGTGAACAGTGGTTTAGGAGAGTCAGGAAGCCTACCACTGCAAACACCCCGTTCAGGGAAAGAGGAACTGACTCTGAGATACTTGCTTCTTAGATATCCATGAACAAGGGTGAAGGAGGATTCTCATTGCACTCTGGGAGGAGCTTTCTCATTGTGTTCTCCTTGACTCTGCCCTCTGTCCCTGGATTTCCCTTTATCCGTATCCTCCTTGGCCATGTCTGAAGCAGACATTGAGAAAATGTTCCCACCGTGTTCCAAGTTTCTCAGCCTTCTTTGTGCCCTGAGGGCCAACAATCACCTAATCAATTTTTTGCCCAGGTTGTTTTTTTCCAATTAAAGATTATGTTGCATAGAGCACCCTGAGACTGCTTTTTACCTTGGTACACCTTAATCAACTGAGAGATTTTAAAAGCAAAAGGTGTGAAGATTGCACACTTAATCTGCTCTTCCTCTTAAGACTTTAACTTGCAATTGTCACCTAAAAACTTTACTAATTTTATCTCCTGCTATTTGGTGTCTTAACATAGTCACTTTATCCAATTTTGCAGGGATCTGAAATCTTCAAATCTCTTTTGTTTCATTGCAAATTCTCAATTTCTTCCTCAGGCTTAATTTTATTTTGTTTTGCTTTGGTAGTAATAGTTTGCGAGTCAACAAAAACTATTGACATTTTCTTACCCAGTGTCTTCCACTGAATGTTGGGGAGATGTAAATTTAGAAAAAGCTCTTCTCAGTGCAGGACACTATTGACAAGTGTAAGAGGGAAAGCAAGCATTCTTATTATTGATTAAGGTTAAACCAGATGTTACAAAGACAGAAAGAAAATCTCACCCTTTTATATAGTGAAGCAGACACAACCCATCACATACGTATTTCCAGAATAAACAGTAACTTCACGGAAGAGAACAAGACGGCACCATTTGTCATAGGTAGCTCGTTCTGGTAATTGGGGTGGCCACCTGTATTAGTTGATTTGCAGAACATCCAGAAGGGGGCAAAAACTCTCCTACCTTATGACAAGAGGAGGTGGCTGGTTCTTGAGGTTAGGCTCCCAGGGCTGTCAGAAACTGAGTGATAAGGATGCTATCTCCCTCATGTTTACATGTCAAAGAGAGCTCCTGATTCCTGGAGAGAAGCCTTTCAGGGTCTTTAAGCTGACCAAAGAGCGATCAAGTTTTTGGAAGAATTATGTACATCTCAAAGAGAGAAGAGAGGACTTACAGTTACAGGGTTTCTAAAGTAAATGTGGTAAGAAAAGTGATAGGAAGAGCAGGCTTTTATCCCCTCCCCATGTCTTAGCTGAGAGAATTAATCCTCTTGTTTTTAATTTGTTATTTGTTCTTACAACCTAGAAGCTCATGAGTCATGCAACTGGCCTACCAAGTTACCACAGATTTCACTATGAGGCAAGCATTTCACGAAATGTCTCATTGCCAAATATAATTTTCCCAGCTCCCATATTATTTTCCTTTATCCCTGGCTCAGTCTTTGTTTCAATGCCACATATTTGAGAGATATTTATTTATTACCACAGCATTATTAGAATTAAATAGATTTATTCTGAAATACATACTAACTCAGTAGCTTAATGCAAAGGAATTTATTTCCCACTTACGCTAGCCCACTTTGGATCTGGGCAGTTATCCTGGGCAACCACAGCAATACTTGCTTCAAGAAATAAATTCTTTGGCTTAAGTGCATCCCTTCTGTTCCCAGCTCTTTATCAGGAACTAGTCATCTGGCTCCCAGACTGCAATGGGTGTTGGGAAATGTAGGGGAGCAGGAGACATTTGGAGAACAGTGCTGTTTAGGCAAAAGGGGCAGCAAATCAGTTTAAGGATTTAGGAAAGGTTTAATGAAGCAAATGAGCTGCAATGAGGACCCTAAAGAATGAGCTGGATTATTGAAGGTAAAGAAGGAAGTTGGCACGGTGATGGGGACATCAGAGCATTCGCAGTGGAAGAACAGGATGGGTGAAGGATGGATGTTGCATACTAGAGCTTTGCTGCTGGGGGTAGGGTAAGAAAGAGCAAGGGGGAAGTTTCTTAGAAAGGCAGATACAGCCTAGGACCAGGAATGTTTTCCAGGCCATACCAAACAAACAAAACTGGTCTTTGATATAAGTAGCAGATAGTTGCTTTTAATACAAGAAAGTAAGCATAGATTTAACTTTTAGATGTGTCTCTTTGGTGACTTCACAGAGGCTGCCTGTATAAGGAAATCTTTAAATAGTTTAATAATTGTTAATAAATAGAGTACATGGGTCATTGTTCTCCAGTATGAGAGTGAATCAGACATATGAAATGCTGTTGGGAGAATGAATAAGAGCCAAATGGGTGGAAGAATGACAGCTCAGACTGGACTTCTTTATCTGCCAGCCACTTACTTTCCCCGTGACTCAAGCTACATCCTATTAACCTTTCTGAAGTTTGATTTCCTCATTCATGAGAACTTGGTAAAAATATATATTCTGCTGTGTCTACCTACAGTGCTGATATGAGGGTCAAGTGAAATAATGTGCTTTGAACTAAGGGCTTTGAAAGCTATCAGATGTAACAGATGTAAGAGATGATTAAAGTCGGAAATCACTTGTTTTAGTACACAGTACAGTAAAAGGCAATTCAGAAAATCAGAAAGGATGTTGTCCAACAATCAACACTCTTAGAAAATAGAGACTGTATTTTGAGAAATGTGGTGACTATGAACACACAGAGAGGCTATTTCTGGGAAAGTAGCACCTATGCAGGCAGCGCATATATCACTGTTTTGTTGAAGTCTCTGAGACCATTAATGAAGCCTGCTTAAAAAGAGCTTTCAAAGCTAGCTAATGTGCACCTCAAGATCCATCGCATGATTTAGGGTTCACTTAAGTTCATGGTGCTGTTAACCACATGTAGAAATCCACCAGTGAATCCTCGGGACTTAAGTGCTAAAATGATAGTTTTAAAGCTAGAGAGCTGTAGTCTTGTCAAAATTCTATACAAATGGAAATATTTGAGTCCTTAAGTGGTCAGAGGAATTTTTATCCTTGACTCCAAAGTTATTTTCTCATATTTTTATGGAAATAGTTTAGTTTTTTAAAAAAGAAAAAAAAATATGTGAGCTCAGCATCTGGTTTTGTTTGACAAAAGTGTGAACTCTCACAACAAATTCTAAGAGGTGAATCAAAATGGTGGTTATTTTTGTATTTACTAGGGTTTGTTTTTCTTGTTGTTGAATACAGTCTACATAAAGATTGTGATAGTATCAGCATCTTGATCTGTTAAAGATACACACCACATCACTTACACGTGCTCATGGTAGCATTTAATTCACAGTATTTTAAGCTTGCCTTATATTTCACTAAACTTTAAAGTTCAAATGTTCTGAGTTTTTTTAGCATTAGCAAAAAAGTGAAGACAATATGACACAATAGTGTTGTCAAAGAAATTGAAGCTGTGTCAAAATCAGCTTTTCAAAATGTATTTTCGCCTAGATTTTCATTATCTTAAGCCCCCATTTAATTTTTAATTACAAGTGTTATAATTATTATTCAATTCTTACAGTAAATCATAGCAAATAAGTTAACAAGGGAAAAAGCCTAATATTTTGAGCACTGGATATATTTCAAATATTGGTAAATTCTCATGTATTTTTATCATAAAAGTCATATACAGTAGGTATTCTGATTCTTATTGTCACAAAGGAAGGGAGTGAACCACAAGAATGAAAATAAACTTGCTCAAAAGCATGGTAGAACCAGTTCAAATCTAATAGTGCTGCAAAGCACTTGTCTTCTAATTATAAATTTGCTAATACTTCTATGGTGTCATGTATGTAACTCAGAGGACGTGATTTGTCCTTTGAATTCATTGTTTCCAGTGGTGATTACTCACAGATGATGAATAGACACCATAGTATCTTTTGGCACAAAAATAGATTAGATTATGAGAACAAAAATTAGTGTTAAATGTAGAGCAAAATGCATTTCAGCACTTCTGGACACTGGATTTCTTCATGAACATGTCCAGGTGGATCGTGGATTGCTAATTTCCTTAAAGCCTATTTAAGGCTGTTCTGTCATGAAAACAGAAACTGATTAAACTACATATGAAGTTGGATATTGTTTGTTCTTTCTTATTTTAGCATGAAGAACTGATGTATATTAAACCTGCAGCCTTGTTGATTCAAACTGACTCCATTTTCACCTGACCCAAGGTTAGTTATTGCCAGAAGATGCACAGATGCCAGGGTTACTGGGAGCACCAGGCTCAGCAGTTGCTGCAGGGTTGGATCTGCCCTCTGACTTTTTGTTTTTTCCAAGGTAGCCCCTAATTCCAGAGAAATACTGTAGCATTCAAGTGAGGAGGAAAAAAAGTTTGCAAATTCATTTTCCAAATACAGAACCTGGAGCATGGCCTTTATACAAAAACACTTCAAATTTCTATCATTTGAGAAGATCAAAGACAAATGCACAAAGCACATCCCCACCAATAGTGTATGAGTTCCCCTTTCTCCACATCCTAACCACTGTCTTTTCAACAATACCCATCCTGACAAGGGTGAGATGATATCTTACTGTAGTTTTGATTTGCGTTTCCCTGGTGGTTAGAGATACTGCACATTTTTTTCATATATTTGCTGACCATTTGTGTATCTTCTTTTGAGAACTGTCTCTTCAGATCCTTTGCCCATTTCTTAATTGGATTGGTAGTTTTCCTGTTGTTGAGTTTTTCAAGTTGCTGATATTGTCTGGATATTAATCCTTTGTTGAGTAGGTAGCTTACAAATACTTTTTTTTCCCATTCTGTTGTGTCTTTACTATATTGATTGTTTCATTTGTTGCACATGAGCTTGTGAGTTTGATATAACCCCATTTGTCTAGTTTCACTTTTATTGTCTGTGTCTTGGGGGATCTTATCCAAGAATCCATCACCTACAACAATGTCTTGAAATGTCCTCCTACATTTTCTTTCGACAACTTTGTGTCTCAAGCCCTAAATTTAGGTCTGTGATCCATCTTGAGTTGATTTTTATATATGATGAGAGATGGGATTCTAATTCATTCTTCTGCATTCCCAGTTTTCCCAGCATCATTTATTTAAGAGATTTTTTTTTTTCTCCAATGTGTGGTCTGGGAACTTTTGCAAAAATTAGTTGGCCGTATGTACATAGATTAATTTCTGGGCTGTCTATTCTGATCTGTTGATCTAAGTGTCAGTTTTTGTGAAAGTGCCATGCTAATTTAATATAGCTTTATAGCATGCTTTTAAGTCAGTTATTGTGATGTCTCCATCTTAATTTTTTTCCCTCAAGATCACTTTTGCTGTTCTGCAATTTTGTGATTTCACATGAATTTTAGATTTGTTTTTCTAATTCCAGAAAAAATGTCTTTGGTGTTTTGGTAGAGTTTTCATTGTCATTCAGAGTCATTCATATGTTGATTACTTTGGGTAGTCTATACATTTTAATGAAATTAACTCTTCCAATCCATGTGCAAGAAATATCTGCATTTTTTGTGTGTCCTTGATGATTTCTTTTTTTGTTTTCATTGTGGAGATATTTCACTTCTCTGGTTATATTTATTCCTAAAAATTTGATTTTTTGTGACTAGAAATTTTATTACATTTTATTTTTCATATTGCTTCATAGCAAACCAATGTACTATGATGTATCCTCTGAATCATTTTTGAGAAGTAGCATCTACTTGAACTAAAAATTGGATATGGAAAGTAATATTGCATTATTCTTTAGAAAATATATTTGTTCCTTGAAATTCAGAATGATCTTTTTTCACGTGTTGTTTGTTTATCCAAGGAACTCCTTAATCTTCACATTTACCTTCTCTTCCATAGCTTGCTCTGTTTCAATCATTCATCAATGATGCAAATAACAATTTTATCCTGTGATGTGAGATCAGTGACAAGTCACATAGAAAAAGAAATGGAATATCTCTTCAGGTTGGAAAGAAGTGTTTCTGGATTTTAGTCCTTTGTGGATTCCGTAGACTAAACTATTCATGGCAGGTCCTGTGAAATTCTGTTTCTATAGAAATTCAGTTTATGGCAATGAATGTTATTTGTTTATTTTAAAGAGTGAAAACAACTCAAAATAAAATTAGAAGATTCTAATTTATAACTCTTCACAAAATTAAAAGAAAAGCAAGATTTTCCAGATGAAACAATTTCTCAAACATACAGTATATAAATAACCAACCAACCATTTGGATGTACCAATTACCTATGAATGTACATAAGAAATGTCTCCAAAAATCCCAAATAAATGAAGTGTTAAATTTTCTACTCTTCTTATTAAGGTAAAAAGATCTTTAAAATTGTATAAGCTTTGACACCCACCAAACTTGCCTCTGTACCTACTCATTTTTGTATCTGTTGAATTATTTCGCTGATACGAGTGCTGGATTTGGGTATCTACCTTCCTCATACACCCCCCTGTTCAAGAAGAATCAGTAAAAGTCACTTTCAAGACAGGCCTGCACTGCTATTAATTCACCATGAAGTCCGATGCTGCCTGTACCATGCAGGAAGGAAGCCCTGATCTGGTCTCTAAACCTCATCAGCACCCCAGTAAGACCATACAAATAAGTTGTAAATCAGCAACTTATCCCACCACAGAGAAGAGTTAAATCTGTGAGATCTGTTTCTCTCCCGAGAACCACTGGGAGGTCCACAGTGAGAGGAGGAGAGGAAACAGAAGGAAAGCTAATCCAATCTAATCATCTTGTAGCCGTTTTTCCTAGAAAGAGTTTCTGTGTTGCTGGAATACTTTTAGCAAAATGCTTCTAGTTCAGGATTAAAACTATGGTAAACAAACCTATATTCTGTAGACTCATGAGGCAAAGCTCCCTGGAGAACGCCTGCTTGAACTAAACATTTGGGATGTAGAACAGACATGTCCTAACTCAAACACTCCTTTTTAGGGGTACTAGCCAGGCACCTCGCTTGGCGACCTCATGTAATCTGAAGCAGAAAATGCACATCCAAAGCCAGAAGCAAGGTCCTGTGTGCTACCTTGCTGGTCCCAGACTCTGTCTGTGCCTCTTGGTTGTTTCTGTCAGTGACAAATTCGATATTTAGTAAAATCATTGTAATCAGTTTTCATTGACTCACTCATCAATATGCTCAAAACACGGTTGGCAAAGAATAAGTAAAATAATTTTAGAACAAAAACTGTGATTCATTAATATCCCTATTAATATCCTTATAAACTTTTACCACTATATCTGGATTAGAAAAACAATGAATGTCTCAAATACATGTTTGTCAATACTAATGTACCATAGTATCTGAATAAAAAGAGATTAGAAGAACATTTTGCAAGACAATTCACCATGATTATTAAATATTCAGCAGTATTTTCACGTGATAAATATTTTATTTACAGAATGACATTCTCCAGAATAGAATGAGTGCACTCATCAATATGTAAAGAATTTAGATGCATGGAATTATGCTTTCATTGGCTCATAGAATTGTTCTAAAAGTACAAAAATCAAGAAGTATTTCATACAAAGAATATATGTACATACGTATCAGATTATTGGCATTTTTGTATTTTTATGATAAATGTAATATGTAAAATACATTCCTTAGGAAAAAGCATTAGAAGAACAACTGTTTGATGTCTGACCAAGTTGGCACTATTACATCATAGGTGTCTCACATTACTGTCTTGTAATGAAGAAGTTTAGACTAGAATATGATGTGAAGAAGAGAGTCAATACAAGTTGAAATTCCCTTGTGCAAGACATTTGACTTCTTTAAGCATCCATTTCTTCATCCGGAAATTGGAGATTAATTTCTCCCAGGCCGTGTGGTTAAGAATGAAGTGAGACGATACCGATGTAAATCAGTCATCACAGTGTCTGACATTGGGTAAGCACAGAGTGCATGAGAGTCACAAGTGCATTAGTTATCTCTGATTAATTAGATGTCTTCTGTAAGATCTTAAGGCAATATTGAACTTTCAGGACATCAGTGTTTTTTTTTTTTATTTTAAAAGACAAAGTAGACATCAGTCCCAGGGTAGCGTGCACATTTGCTAAACTAAATAGCCTATAGCACGGCAGGTTCAGACTGCAGGAGCATCAGTCCTCTTCTTTCATGTACCCTGTCCTGGGTGTCAGAACTGTCAGTCAGGTTCGTTGTTAACCACATGCCTGCTGGGGAAGGGGAAACTCAACTTTGACATTTGATTCTGTGGGTGAATGAATTCTTCCAGGCTTACCGTGTTTGAAATAAAGGACTCTCTCAAGTTACACTTGACTGACCTGTGTTGCATTACTCTGTAAAGGGATTGTGTTTGAAACACATCAAATCAGGATCTGAATTGGTTGTGTTGGCAGTAACTCCTCCCCATGGACTTTCTATTTGCTTTCCTATTCCCATTCTGAACCCAATCTGCTTGTGCATTTGGGGATTTTTGAGGCATTTTTGAGGTATTTGGTGATTTTTTGAGGTTGCCTTCGTTATATCAGTGTTAAGAAAATTGGCAGAAACTAGTTCATTCATCAGAGAGTTGAGGAAGAAAAAAGATGCTAATTCTGCTGGAATTAGCAGCCTTATGTGTAAATATAAAATCTAATCAAAAGAACAAGGAATGCTTAGACAGCATCATTTCGTCAACTGAGTCCAGATCTATTCAAATAGATTCACTTATATTCTTCTAACTGTGTTAAGCAGGCTAAGATCCTAACCTACTGCTCCTGGGTAGTCCAGGGTATAACGTAGACCCCTCCCAGATGGAAGTCTGCCTCTCCGAGAAGTATTCTTTTCTGCCGGCCAGGTCACTGATGGAACTGATTATTTGAAACCCTCTGAGTCCATATTGTTCTGCAGATCATTCTCCAGAAGTTAACTGGAAAATTTTAGTGGAGAATGTCTCTGTAGAATGAGAACTATTGGGGCCGGCGCTGCGGCTCAATAGGCTAATCCTCCGGCTAGCGGCGCCGGCACACCGGGTTCTAGTCCCAGTCGGGGTGCCGGATTCCGTCCCGGTTGCTCCTCTTCCAGGCCATCTCTCTGCTGTGGCCAGGGAGTGCAGTGGAGGATGGCCCAAGTGCTTGGACCCTGCACCCCATGGGAGACCAGGAGAAGCACCTGGCTCCTGCCATCGGATCAGCGCGGTGCGCCGGCCGCGGCAGCCATTGGAGGGTGAACCAACGGCAAAAGGAAGACCTTTCTCTCTGTCTCTCTCTCTCTCACTGTCCACTCTGCCTGTCAAAAAAAAAATTAAAAAAAAAAGAATGAGAACTATTGGGTCATGTAGTATGCAGCTTAGTTCATTAATGAAAAACTGTAAATGTGCTGCAATGAACTTCTAATACCAATGTCTCTGTTTTCTCTTCACTATGGAAATGGTACAAATCTTTACCTGAAATCACTGGGGTTTTATTGTGGTTTGTATCTTTATTTGTACAGATTCTGCTGACCCTTTACTGTATCAACACTGTTCTTAGCATGTAGTGATCTTCCTTAAAGTGTTCCTGCTTTATCTCAGGATCCTTACTGCCTTCTGAAGAAAAAATTCTGAGTGGGACTTAGGCTACCCAATGTTGCCTTAGCTAACAGACTCTGCAGAACTGACAGAAAAATGTCTTCCACTGGTTACCTACAGCCAGGAACTATTTCCTGTTGTGCTTTGTCCTAGAGTGTTTTGAATTATGGTCCTTTTGCTAAAAATAGCTTTGTATTATTTTTAGTTTTCAAGTAGACACCCACGTAAGCAACCCTGTCCGCCCTACACCAGCCTCTGAGAAATATTGATCTGGTTTATATCGCATGACAGGTTTCTACACTTTAGCATAATGCTCTTTCAAAAAATGATTGATTTGAAAGGCAGATATACAGAGGGAAATAGAGAGAGAGAGCGAGAGAGAGAACTTCCATCTGCTGGTTCCCTCCCCAGATGACTGCAACACACAGAGCTGGGCCAGGATGAAGCCCAGGTCACCTGTCATGCTCTGCTTTTCCAGGTGCATAAGCAGGGAACTGGACCAGAGGCAGAGCAGCTGGGACTCACACGGGTGCTCATGTGGAATGCTGGCATGGCAGGGGGATGAGCCCACCCTGCCACACTGAAGACCCCAGAATAATGCGTTTCAGATTCTTTCATAATGTTTCTTATATAAGAATTCATTCATTTTTATTGGGATGTGAATAGTCCACAATTCCTTTACCTACTCACCAATGCAAAATTTTAACCTACCTTTCTTTCTTTTTTTCTTTCTTGCTTTCTTTTGAGATTTAAAAGCAAGATTTATTAGAGTCAGACACCTACAGCCAGAGTGGCTTGGAGGACTGCTCCAAGGGGGAAAGACCTGAAGGGGCCGCTGGTACTGTTTTTTTTTTTTTTTTTGGAAAGATTTGTTTTATTTATTTGAGAGGTAGAGTTACAGACAGTGAGAGGGAGGGACAGAGAGAAAGGTCTTCCTTCCATTGGTTCACTCCCTAAGTGGCCACAATGGCTGGAGATGTGCCGACCTGAAGCCAGGAGCCAGGTGCTTCCTCCTGGTCTCCCATGCAGGTGCAGGGCCCAAGCAATTGAGCCATCTTCTACTGCTTTCCCAGGCCATAGCAGAGAGCTGGATTGGAAGAGGAGCAACCGGGACTAGAACCGGCACCCATGTAGAATGCCAGCACCACAGGCAGATTAGCCTACACAGTGCCTGCCCCGGTACTGGGGTTTTTAAGCACAATTTTGGGGGAGAAAAAAAAACTTGACATTCAGTCACAAGGCAGGGATAAAACCCATCAAAAGACATGATTTGCAATCTTTTATCCTGTCTGGTTTGCTCATAATAAAGCAAAGAGCCACCAGAAGGGTGGGATACCTAATTTACTCTACAATAAACTGGGAACTCAACAGGAATTGCCACTCCCTTGCTATTCTCAGGATAAGTTGGAAACTTTCAAGGAGTGGACAGGCAGGCACTTTTGACCTTGCTAAAGAGTTTGCCCCCTTGATTTCCACTGGGACCACTCCAACTGCCTGTTAACCCATCTGACTCCTCACATTCCATCCCCCAAGAATAATGGACCCTAACTTCTGTTAGGGGAACTGGGTGATGACCTCTCTGGCTGCTTCATGCTGAAAAGAGGTGTCACTGGGAGTGACAGTCAAGACAGGGTTCCGGCAGGAGGGGAACACAGCGCCACCTTGTAGGAACTGCTTCCATCCCAGGTTTCATGTGCTTGGCCATCTAGAATTTCAGTTGCAAGTCTGGAAAAAGTGAATCTAAGAAGCAGATTAAACTGACAGGGGCTAAAACAAAGGACAAAGTCAGTATTAGAGGACCTAGGAAAGGTACTATCTAAACCACAAGCAAGTTTTCCCATTGAGAGGCAAATAGAAACTGAAGGGATCTGCTACTAATCAGGTAGGCTTTAAGGCCTGGCTACACATATCTATTTCTTCACATGGGGAACCAGAGAGACATCCTAAGGGAGGTGTGGACCTCCTTAGGGAAGCCACCCTGTTGACTTCCATTGCCAGCTGCCCTGAATAGAAGGTCAGTATAAAATAGGCAGGATCTTTAAAGGCAGATCCACAGCTGTGCCTGCAACGTTCCTGACCCTAGGCTGTCCCTGTGGGGGCAGTGGTTGCTTTGGAAGCTGGGCAGAGTGAAAGCTTCCATCAGCTTAGAGCCAACAGGATCTGTGACTCTAACTCAGGAGTCCTTTAACCCTTAGGCAGTTCCATTCTCAGTGATCCAGCTCTTGGTTAACAGATCAGCCAGAGCTTTCCAAAGGTGGACTTCTATATCAGCCCGAATCCCTGGCTTTCCACATCAAAAACCAACGCCATTTGCTGTTGACTAGCCTGTTGGATCTCTTTGATGGCAGATCACTGTGTAGAGAAGCCACTGGTTAGACTGCCACCTACCTTTACATTGCTACTGCTGCCTAGCTTCTCCTCTTTCCTCCTGGTTTCTGGTAAAGGAGGCCAGAGGAAATCCTTAAGAGGATGCAAGTCAAGGGGGTGCTCCATCTCATTCTCAATCTTTGTTGGCCTAAGCCAGAAATCTAGAGTCACAGGCATGTTCTGATAGTGGCTTTTCTGGGAGGTAGATAATGCCCATGAGGAAAGCTATGTCCTCACTTTAAAACTCTCTCCCTTCATTTGGATTATAAAGGGAGCTTTTACCTGTTTACTGTGCCCATGTCAAAGTAAATCTAGCTGGGAAATCATAATTTAAGCTCTCATTTTTGGCTATGCTATTGTTACAGAAAAATGTTAGCCATCCCTAATATCTAAAGATCAAACTGTACATCCTGGAGGGTGAAGATTAGTATAGAGTCAGTTTCCCATCTTGAAGAGAACAGAGAAATGAGGGAACAAGTCAGCCTTCCCAGATTGCTTACTGTCAATAACTTAATATCACATGAAAACACAGCAACCAATTTTAACTGTTAAAGAACAACTTATGAAAGCATTTACCATAAAATCCAACGCCTTCTATAAATTTCAAGACTAGAGTACGTGTATTTGGAAACATCACTTAAATATCTAACAGAAGTGTAAATTATTTGACCAGCAAACCCAAGTAAAACATGTCAATGACTTTTAGTTTCTTTCTACCAACAAATTTAAAACATCTGATACAGAGATTTATTTAGGTCACATGAACCAAAAAAGGTATTTTTGATTAATGTAGCAGTTTAAGTTTATGAGCGCTCTTATCTATGAGTAAACTCTTAATAAATAAAATTTTCCCATGTAGACATATGATACATACACATGTATAACATACAAGATAGAAGAATAAAACAGTTTCAGTAAGTTTCTTAAAATCTAACTTTTAAATTACCATCAATCAATTAGAATTACTTCCTGCTCTTAGTAACCTGAATTAGCCATGCTTTATCTCAGTTGGAACTTGTAGTCCATTATTGGCTTTATCTGCTTACAAAACTGTCCCAAAATATTGAATACAATAGAGGTCAGGGAAAAAGAAGTCCTTTGAAACCTAAAAGAAAACACATTTAAACACAGAACCAACAATGTTTCAACTTCATGAGCAGTAAATCTGATTTTTAGTGTTTAGAAAATATAAAACTGTGGATGACAAAAAACTTTAAATAGCCAAGTTTAAAATTATAAATTCATTAACCAACAAGAAGAAGCACTTGCTTACCCCACACAGTATTTTGAAAGCACCTGTAAGATTTTATAAAAATACTTATCCTCTTTAGGCCTCTGGGCCTGTCTCGTTAAGATGTCCATCATATTAGATAAAAACACAACAAGATCATTACATTATCATTACTTAAAATTCTGTACAACTTACTACTTGAAAGTATCTTTAATATAATCCAAATAGTCTTATTAGTTGGTATCTCTACAAGATGAGAGATGTACTTTTTTGTTATTTCCAGGGGCCCAACTTGAAATATCAAAGTTCAAAGAATTTGGAGCTTTGATTTTCTTAGATGCCTGTCAATGATGCCAAGAAGGCTTAAAATATCTGCTTGAAATAGTATCTCTTAATGTAATGACATAATGTAGACCATATTTGATCATTGTTACAAAATGATAATTCAGGGAGGAGAAGTACAATTTGGGACATGCTCAAGCTGACTTGCCCCAAATATTAGAGTTAGAAATGTGCCAGGGATTCCAATACCATCCCATCAAGGTGGCATGTATCAATGCCATCTCACTAGTCCAAGTGATCAATTTCAGTTCACAATTGATCATACTGATAGGTTTAAGAGTCAAAGGGATCACATAAACAAGACTAGTGTCTGCTAATACTAGCTGATAGAATAAAAAAGGGAGAGAACGATCCATCATGGGAAGCGGGATACACAGCAGACTCATAGAATGGCAGATGTCCTAAACAGCACTCTGCCTCAGAATCAGCCCTTGAGGCATTCGGATCTGGCAGAAGAGCCCATGAGAGTATTTTAGGCATGGAAAGCCAAAACATTCTGGTAAAATAAAAAAAAAAAATCTAAATGAAAGATCTCTGCGAGTGAGATCCCACTTTGACTATGAGCTTGTCTAAATAAGATTGAAGTCGGCAAACTCAAAAGGCTTCCATAGCCTTGGTAACTCATGACAAGAGCCTAGGGTGATTACTGACGCCATAAACAAGAATGTCAGTTTGTTAAGTCAACAACAGGAGTCACTGTGCACTTACTCCTCATGTAGGATCTCTGTCTTAATGTGCTGTTCAATGTGAATTAATGCTATAACTAGTACTCAAACAGTATTTTTCACTTTGTGTTTCTATGTGGGTGCAAACTGTTGAAATCTTTACTTAATTTATACTAAGTTGATCTGTATATACAGATAATTGAAAATGACAAAAAAAAAGATTACTCAACTACTTTAGAATAAGTATATAGTCAAATCATAACTGTTAACAAAAAAAAAAAAACCTGAGTTGTTTTTAAACAATTAGAACTTAACAGAGACATTAAGAGAACACAATGAATTACTTCAACAGAACACAAAATCTCTGTCTCTTTGGTCATCCCCAAGAATCAGAAATAAAACTTAAATATAAGAGCACAGAGAATCATCCCATAACTTAGAATAATTTTAATAGAGTCAGAACTAGGGGAGAGAAGATAGCTTACTGGAGCTGGCTAGAAAACTAACAGAGAGTCACCAATTAAACAAAAACTATTAAAAGGAGATGCTGAAGTTTTTAAACAGGTTTTTGCAAAACAAAACAAAACAAAACCTCATGGCTTTAACAAAGGATCAGATTCTATTCTACTTTCAAGCACCATTGAACTGTTTTCATATGGACAATTTATGAAAACATGTTAGCAAACCCAAATAGCTTTTCCGTAGAGTATAAGGTGCTAAGAGTACCAAAGTTTACATTTGGACACATGTGTCTCATTTGCCTTTACCCAGTTTAGTTTCTTGCTTCACATAAACGCATGAATTCTGTTTTATTTTAATTGACAAATTCATCTTACACGTATTTATGTGGCACCAGGTTTCAGTGCATATATATGAGTTCTTGTTTCCTCTCACCTTTTTTCACAATGAGCAAAGTTTAGCTCATTTTGTTCCATAAATTCTAGAATCCGATGTAGATATACTGCTGAATTTTTACATAATGTAATATTTCTTGTCAAAAAGCTTTCATAACATAAAGAGTAATATGTGAAAGTATCCCTTAAATCTCATTTGTAATTATATTTCTCGGTAAAACATAAGCTTTTGAAATGAAAAATGGCATGGAAATGATGGAAAAATGAGAAGTTGTATTTTATATTGCACTAAAAAAGTGTTTAAAAACAACAAAACATAGAGTACACGGGTAATGTTTTTAACAGGCTTTATTATTATTTGGGAATGATGAGATCAGACTCAGGATATGATTGCCATTAATAGAAGCACTTTGTTACTCACAGTTCCCAAGAGAAAAACTTAGGCCAGGTGGGCACAGGAGGCACTGAGAGAAGTACTCACAGCAGGCAGGAGGCCGAGGAGGGAAGCGCCAGCCCACAGTTTCTGTGGTGGAACTGGTGAACCAGGAAAATCTGGTTGAGGACTGCCTTGTTTGAATAGCTACAGTGAATATGGGGCCTTTGGGAGACCATTATTGTCTGGTGTCTGCCCGGGGTAAATAGGAGAAACAGAGTCCCAGAAGTGTGAAATCTCAATAAAGGAGGTGAGTGGAGCTGTTGGCTCTGGATTGACTGCACCCTTGCAGGTGAATTGTTTACCATCTCTTGGGATTGGCTGTCCCATCAGAATCAGCAAGATCTAAAATCAGAATACAGAAAATAAAGAATATAACTGGTACAGAAAGATGTTCTCTAAGCATATTTCTTTAAGAAATGTGACTGCCTCAATGCTTTTGTAAAAATCAGCAGAGGAGCCAGCATTGTGGCATAGTGGGTAAAGCCGTTGCCTATGATGACGGCATTCCATATGGGTGTCAGCTTGCATCCCACCTGCTCCACTTCTGATCCAGCTCCCTAAGCAGCGAAAGTTGTCCCAAGTGCTTGGGCTCCTGCCACCCACTGTGGAAGATGGGAAAGCCAAATGAAGCTCCTGGCTTCTGTTTGGCTCCACCCTGCCCGTTGCGGCCATCTGGGCAGTGAACCAGGGGATGGAAGATCTCTGTGTGTCTCCTTTTCTGTATAGAACTGTATTTCAAATAAATAAGTAAATCAGCAGAAAGTTGCCTCTAACCCTACATGGCACAATTCCATGTCCCCACATCGGATGGGAAAAAAGGCAGGGAAATCTGTAGTAAACACCTTGAGTCTTGTAGACACTGTGGGGTGAGTTTGTCTCTTGCATTTGAAATTCACTGGCCAGCCAAAGTGCTTTTGGCTGGAAGGAATGGAAGAGTTTGGGGAAGAGCACCATGCAGTTAACTGAAAGCTGAGGGAGACACAATTTCTAAGCAGCAAGAGGACACACTGAACAGTAAATTCTTAGGTGAGTTGAAAAATAACAATAGAGTACCTTTATCAAGAAATTGGGAGGCAGAGGCTGAAAATAACAAGGTAGTAAAATTGTTAGGGAAATTGCTTCTCTACTGGTATAATAAGGCTCCTGTTAGCTTAAAGTGGGATGTATATCTTGTGTAGTGCCTTACCTCTCCTAAATAGGAGAGAACTTGCTTAATGTTCTTAGACTAGTCATGAATTCTACCACTCAAATAAGGCCAATAATACTCACAAATGAATACCTGCTTCATCTCCAGTCAGCTGAAGATTTGACCTGGATAAATCCTGGAAAGGAGAATCAGGACAGCCATCCTCACTGACGGATGAATACGTTAGATTCTGACATGAAGGAATACTGGGATCTCTGCTCAAAATCTAAATAAAACTATTGCAGAGAATACAACATGATGACTTAATGTGTTCCTAATATAGTAAGATTTAATATTTCTGATCTTAGAAAAGGAAAGAGCATAGCTAAAATTGTTGAAGACAAAATGTAATCAGTATCTCAAAAATCTAGGCCTCATTTGATTTAGAACTGGTTTATATTAATTCTTCTCTAAAAACAGGCTTTACCGATTAAGGTTGGAACCTTAATTTAGCAAGCACAGACTTGCTTGATGATGTTCACATATATGGACTTTATTATCTAATATCCATTATTAAGTAAACTATAACTATTTATTTCCCATATGTCATAGTTTTATGATCTCTTTTTAATAATCTCTTTATCTGCATATTATTATTATATTTAATTGTAATGATAAAAGAAGTCACAATAAAAATAATTGTTAGTTATAGTGAAGTATAATATAATGTTTATTTATGTATTTGTTATTTACTTATTTTTCTTGCTTTACATTATTATTCAGAAGTCAACCCATTTTTGTGGCCCAAGACCTTCCCAGTACATTTCAGCATTCTTTTTTTTAAAGATTGATTGATGATTGATTGATTTGAAAATAAGAGTTACAGAGAAAGAGGGAGAACAGAGAGAGAGATCATCCATCCACTGATTTACTCCTCTGATGGCTGCAACAGCAGGGGTTGGGCCAGGCCAAAGCCAGGAGCCAGGACCTTCTTCTGGGTCTCCTAAGTGACTGGCAGGGGCCCAAACCTGGGGTCATCTTCTGCTGATCTTCCCAGTCTCATTAGCCAAGTGCTGGATCAGAAGTGGAGCAGCTGGGACTCGAACCGGGGCACTTATGAGATGCGGGCATCTCAGGTGGCAGCTCCACCCACTCTGTCACAATGCCAGCCCCTCAGCAGTCTTTTGTACTCTCCTAATGTGGGATGTTAATTTTACTACAGAGCTAGTTATTTTAGTTATTTTTAATAGTTACTTATTGTTGCCTTTCTTGCTGGTGAGACCTTGGAATGTTGATTTTATAACTTATTTGTCCCCATAACTTCAGTGTTTGTTCACATTAATTAATTCTGGAATTAATGGATTTTCAAAGTGATATGATTTATTTAATTGCAAAGATATAATCTTAATTTCTATTAAATTTATTTCTCAAAATATTTAAGTTCAAGTCCCTATCTTAAGTTAAAGATTTCATTTTGATAACTTTAAATTTGCTCAAATTTCCGTCACCTACTAAGTCATTCTGCCAGCAACTGCAACTCAGTGTGGGGAATTTATTTACAAAGGCAGGATCTTGGGGAAATGAGCATAAGTAATTTCAAAATGAAGAAAATATACATTTTAAAAGGCTTTGATTATTTCCATAAAAACCTGTTAGACTAACTTAAAATGTAACATAGAGAGACGAGACTGTATAAGGAACAACAGGAATAAACAATGGACACTAAGAACAAATCCAAAGAAATACTAGGTCCTAGAGTTACCATATTCAGCCTTCAAAATAAATATGCTTACAATAAAGAGATAAAAATGAGATTTCATTATAAACTGAACTTTTATAAAAGTGAACAAATGAGAATTTCAGAATGAACAAATACAATGTTTTCATTACTTAACTACTGTCTGAAGCTTGGTGGTATAAAATAAAAAAAATTATTCTTTTTAGTAGTATTACTATTAACATAATCATCATCTCAATTCTCATATGACTGGATTTGGCTGAGCAGTTTCTTCTCACTTGATTCTCACAAGCATGTACAGTCAGATGGCAACCAGGGGTGGAATCATGCCAAAGGCATCCTTATCATGGATGGGAGAGAATGTCATCTCTATGTTAACCGGGAAGTGGGCTAGAGCACGGCACAGAGTCCCCTCCATGCAGCCCACATGTCCACAACAGTCGGGGCTGGGTCAGGCTGAAATCCAGAACCTGGAACTCCATCTGGCTCTCCCACATGAGGGCAAGGACCCATGTACTAGAGCCATCATCAGCGATCTCCCAGGGTGCACATTATCAGAAAGCTGCATCAGAAGTGAAGCCCAGACTCAAACCCACAAGTGTAGGATGTAGGCCATCCTAAGTGGTGTCTTAATCACTGCACAAAATCTGTGCCACTCCATGAACTTTTGAGTTAGCCTGTATCATTAATAAATGGCTCATATAAACACTAAATACTGAACTTCTAAAACAAAGCAAGAAGGAAAAGACAACTCAGTACGGAAATGAGCGAGTAACTTGAATAGGCACTGCACAAAAGTGGGTATCAAAATAGCCAGTAAAAATAGTAAGTCATTAAATCTTGTAATTACTAATAAATTTATAACTTCAAGTTAAATGAGATACAACTATCCACACTTAATATTGGTTAAAATTAAAAGAACTGATAATATTTTAAGTATTAATGAGGATGTGAAACAACTAGAATTCTCATATGAAGTAGTAAGTAGTAGAAATTTGAATAATTACTTGTCATTTCTTAATAAATAGGAAAATACACATACTCCATAACAAAACAATTTCACTTCTAGATATGTGCCCAATAGAAATGCTATACATAGTCCCCAGTAGATATGTACACAGTATTTATGTATTTGGTAGGAGACCCAATATGGGAAAAACCTCAATGTGGTTCTGCATAGTATGGAAAAATGATTTAGCATAATTAAACAACATAATTAATAGCTTAATAAAAATTAATTATCAATACACAAAACTACTTGTATGAAAAAGTGTAATTTTTTTGCCAGGCAGAGTGGACAGTGAGAGACAGAGACAGAGAGAAAGGCCTTCCTTTTCCGTTGCTTCACCCCCCAGTGGCTGCTGCGGCCAGCTCACTGCGGACGGCACACCGTGATGATCCGAAGCCAGAAGTGTAATTTTTTTAAAAAGTTTTTTTTTAAAGATTATTTATTTATTTGAAAGTCAGAGTTACAGAGAGAGAGGAGAGGCAGAGAGAGAGAGGTCTTCCATCCACTGTTTCACACCCTAGTTGGTCGCAACGGCTGGAGCTGCACCAATCTGAAGCCAGGAGCTAGGATCTTCTTCCAGGTCTTCCACGCAGGTGCAGGGGCCCAAGGACTTGGGCCATCTTCTACTGCTTTCCCAGGCCATAGCAGAGAGCTGGATCGGAAGAGAAGCAGCCAGGACTAAAACCGGTGCCCATATGGGATGCTGGCACTTCAGGCCAGGGCATTAACCCACTGTACCACAGTGCTGGCCCCTAAAAAATATTTTTAAATTTATATGAAAGTCAGTTACAAAAGGGAGAGAGAAAGAGAGAGAGAGAGAGAGAGAGAGAGAGAGAGGTCTTCTATCCACTGGTTCACTCCCCTTGTGGTCACAAGGCAGGAGCTTCATGTGGATCTCCCCCATGCATGGTAGGGGTCCAAGCACTTGGGCCATGCTCTGCTTCTTTTCCCAGGCCATTAGGAGGTAATTGGATAGGAAGTAGAGCAGCTGGGACTTGAACCAGTTCCCAAATGGCATGCTAGTGTTGCAGGTGGAGACTTTATCCGACACGCCACAATGCCAGTCCCCAAAAAGCGTTAATTCTCAATGAACTAAAGAAGCCAAATCCAAAGGAATGAAGTTGCAAAATCAGCAACACTAAACTACAGTGTTATTAGATGCATAATGATATGGGAAACAAAGAAAATCAAGTAAGCTGTTGTCCTAAACATCTGGTTACATCAGAGTGGAGTGGAGAGGGCAGGAAAGTGGAGTGCAAAATCCAAGGATGCTAACTATAATTTTTTACTATGGGGTAGCAGTTATACTATCACTAAAGTTTGCTTTTTCCTAAAAGTCTTTGAGCAGCTAATTTATATTTTATTTTATCTTATTTTCTGTAAGCATTTCTCACAACTGTGGTTGAAAATGAAAATATGCCGGCGCCGCGGCTCACTAGGCTAATCCTCTGCCTAGCGGCGCCGGCACACCGGGTTCTAGTCCCGGTTGGGGCGCCGGATTCGGTCCCGTTTGCCCCTCTTCCAGGCCAGCTCTCTGCTGTGGCCTGGGAGTGCAGTGGAGGATGGCCCAGGTGCTTGGGCCCTGCACCCCATGGGAGACCAGGAAAAGCACCTGGCTCCTGGCTCCTGCCATCGGATCAGCGTTGTGCGCCGGCCGCAGCGCGCCGGCCGCGCCGGCCATTGGAGGGTGAAGCAACGGCAAAGGAAGACCTTTCTCTGTTTCTCTCTCTCACTGTCCACTCTGCCTGTCAAAAAAAAAAAAAAAAAAGAAAATATTTAAATCATAATTTTAAAGAATGTGCTTTTCTCATACATCAAAACTTTCTGATTGTCATTTCAGAGCACTGAGATGTAGAACACATTGAGAAATGTAATAATTCTATTGTGCATATCTGCTTGTATTTTGCTATTATGATATTAGGCCAACTTTCAAGTCATTACTTTTACCTTCCAATTTCTGAACTGAAAGAAATGTTTACTGAATAATTAGATTATGATAAGTGGTCATTATCAGGGAAATACATGTTTAAATTTCCCTTTTGATCATGTATGCTTATTTTAAATTTAAATTTGCTTAATTGAGACAATCAAGAAGTTCACAAAGAATTGCAAAGGTGATAAATGGAAAATATTAACTCAAAATGCAGATCAGTTATAGTTGCTAGCACTGACACAGAATATCAAAGATGACCAATCTCTTGAGGGATGCTCAGTTATGAGTTCATATAGTTAGAAGTCTTCCATCTAATTTTTGTCATAATTTACGTGAACATAATGCCTCATTGATCCACTTTTGTCTTCATACAGCCACAGAGTTCCGCAGCTGTCAGGTTCTGGTTTTTGAAACATAGTTAGCATGCTGATAGTATTATCATGTTCTCTTGAAAGACTATTTCTTAAAATCAAAGCCAAACTTTAAAAGATCTCCTATAAAATAGTTCAATAGTGACAAATTTAACCAAATGTAGATACTTTAAAATCTAAAGAAGTGGAATATGTGAATTCCTACATAAAGGACCGAATGCAACCAGAAAGGAGGGAATTTTTCTTTGGTTCTTACAACTATGTTATACATAGTCAGTCCCAAAAGTGTAATTGTAAGTGGAACCTTGACTTCCCTATCATTCAGTCCTTATTGTTGGGCATGCTCACTAGCAGGAGGGCTGCATGTAAGTTACAAGTCTTTCTTTCCTCAGGCTATAAGAAGAAGAACCTATCCTCGTGTCCTACCCGTGCTGTCACACAAATGACTTAAAAAGTTCCCTTTTTAACTCAATAGGTGTTATAGAATGCAGACCTAAATCCTTTTCTGAAAGTTACTTCCTCCAACCAGCAGATGAATTCATATCATATCCTGGATTCCTGAGAAATATTAGCTTCACCTCTTGAGACATGTGTAGCCTACATCAGATATTTACTTGAAGAGATATTATTTAATTTATTAATTTATTTATTTTTGGCTAAACTTGCGTTCAAGTAACAGGGGCTTAATGAATTACTTGGAAACATTCCAAGATAATGGAAACACTGCAGTAGACTTCACCAAAATCTAAAAAAGAAATAAGCATTAGGTTACCAATAAAAATGCACCTATCACAATGTAAATTATAAAACTAGAAATGGTTGCATATTCTAAAACAAAAATATTTTAAATTGACTTTCTGCATTCACATTGTGCTGTGGTATGCATATACCTTCAGAAATATTCTTCAACTACAATAAGCATTTTCATCTCTGTGGCTTGACACCAGTCATCCATCAAAAAATGCTAATTACATTACTTGCTTCCTAAGCCTTCTCGCTTGGAAGGGATTTTTAAATGCAGTGGAAGCATTATCATGAATTGACTTAAAGTATGTATTTCATACATTTATTGATGAGAACTGAATACAGAGAAAATACCTTACTAAGGAATTATTTTTCTTGTGGTTTGAAAACACAAACTAAAAAATACAAATAAATAATGTAAGTAGTGCTGTCCTTTTAAATAGACATGAGACCAGAAGATCATTGAAAGTTTATGTTCTGCCATGTGAACTATGACTGTGCTGGATAAAACCTGTTTGATTTGTCTTTGAACAAAGAGGCTTAATTTGTGAGAGAATTTTCAGATTGCAAAGGGTCAGTTCAAGGGTATGTATGGATTTGGAATATTATAATAACTCAAGGGAAATTGAAACCTCACTCAGAAAAGATATGGTGCTATTTCAAACCTCTTTTCAATGGAGATCTTAATTTAATTCCATAATATAAAATGAAATCATGTGTTTGGGTCTATGTGCCACTTTTGATCACTGTCGAGGAGCTTTGATATTCTTAATCCTTTCTTCAGGGAAGAAAATGATGCTAATACTATTCACATTTACACCTTTGAACCTTTGGTTCATATTTATCAAAGAGGGTATTGTCCAAGTAAATTATTATTCTTACCTTCAGATGAGTGCCTTCAAACAGCCCGGAAAGCCCTCATTAATATGGAGGGCATCTGCATTGGCTATAAGCCCACATTCTCAGCCTGGTTACCTTTCTCTTTTGATCTAAAGCTAGGAGGACATTAATGATCAATTTTTAAAACATCTATATGTCCTCTCCCCAAACAGGCAACCCTTTGGTGCCTCTCCCTCATACTTAACAATAGACTGGACGGCTCATTGTCCAAACCAGCATACTTCATTTCTAGTTACCAAACACCCAGTTAAAAAAAAAATGTAGCTCTTTACTTTTTCAGTGTAGTCACATCACAATTTTCTGGACATCTTTAAGGAATAAACACTTTGGAAGAATATTTGAGTAATGTTTATCGTCATATTCTGTTTGATTTTGCAAAGACTAACCCTCCTGTCCAAAACACAAGGCTCTGTGACCTAGTTTACAGCTAGATTTACTCTCTGATCAAGCCTGAAAAGCCCTTTTAACTAAGATCTGTCGTTCTTAAATTCTATGTTCTCTCTCTCTCTCGACCATGATCCATAGAAATTATTCCTCTTTATTCCTCTTCTGCTATTTATTTCCCTTTTATGTTGTTGTTCTCATTATATAATTTTTTATATTTTATAATTTTAACTTATATGCAACGTGCAAAATCATCTTTTGACACTCATGGCCAACATCCCTTTCGAGACTTAAATGTTAGAAAATACCTCACTGTTTAATTTCCAATGTACAAACATTGTACCCTCAGCAAAATTGCCCCAGATTCTGCAGAGACTCCAGAAAGCACATTTTTGGTGCACATTTCTCTCCCATAATGACATTTATAATAATAATATTTTCAAAAATTTTGTATATTTTATGTGCAGAGAATGAGTCTACCAGTTATCCATTGCTACGTAACAAGTCACCCCAAAATTTAATGATTTAAACAGCAGCCATTTGTTTTCATGCGTTTCCAAGTTATCTGAGCAGTTCCAATGAACTGAACCTGGTCATACTTCTGCAGTCACTTAGCAGCTTCGTGGGCACAGGACAACTGAATACAGTGCCCCCTACTGTCTTGGTGGCTAGCTCCATAAGTAGCTGAGTACAACCAAGAAGCAAGATAGCATGCTGATAGCATGATCATTTCTTTTTTTTAAACTTTTATTTAATGAATATAAATTTCCTAAGTACAGCTTATGGATTACAATTGCTTCCCCCCTCCATAACTTCCCTCCCACCCGCAACCCTCCCCTTTCCTGCTCTCTCTCCCCTTCCATTCACATCAAGATTCATTTTCAATTCTCTTTATATACAGAATATCAGTTTAGCATATATTAAATAAAGATTTCAACAGTTTGCACCCACATAGAAACACAAAGTGAAAAATACTGTTTGCGTACTAGTTATAGCATTAAATCACAATGTACAGCACATTAAGGACAGAGATCCTACATGAGGAGTAAGTGCACAGTGACTCCTGTTGTTGACTTAACAAATTGACACTCTTGTTTATGGCATCAGTAATCACCCTAGGCTCTTGTCATTAGCTGCCAAGGCTATGGAAGCCTTTTTAGTTCACAGACTCTGAAGCATGATCATTTCTTAAAGTCAAAGCCAAACTTTAGAAGATTGCCTACAAAATGGTCCATCCACAGGGACAAATTTTTTTTTCATTTTCTTTTTTTTAAAGATTTATTTATTTATTTATTTGAAAGTCAGAGTTACACAGAGAGAGAAGGAGAAGCAGAGAGAGAGAGAGGTCTTTAATCTGCTGGTTCACTCCCCAGTTGGCCGCAATGGCTGGAGCTGCGCAGATTCAAAGCCAGGACAGGAGCCAGGAGATTTCTTCTGGGTCTTACACGCAGGTGCCAGGGCCCAAGGACTTGGGCCATCTTTTTCTGCTTTCCCAAGCCATAGCAGAGAGCTGCATTAGAAGTGGAGCAGCCGGGACTCGAACCAGTGACCATATGAGATGCCGGCACTGCAGGCGGCGGCTTTACCTGCTATGCCACAGCACCAGCCCCCAAATAGTGACAAATTTAACCAAATATAGATCCCTCATCATCCAGCAGGCTACCTAGTCTTGTTCACATGGTAGCAAGAGTCCAAAACTACAATCAAGCCCAAGTGCCAAATGCTTTCTAATTTGTAGATAGATTCCCATTGCCTAACTGACTCAGAGCCAAAGGACAGAGAGAAATGCCACCTCCAATGGGAGGGCCCTCGTCAGCACGTGGCAAGGGCATGCATGCAGGTGGGAAGCAGCATGTGACCATTTTGCATTCCCCAGAAATCGGTATTATGATCAAAGGGTGAACTTTGAAGTCAGATTCATGATGAACGTCAGGTGTTGTTATCGTTAGACCCATCCTTGTTATTGTTCATCATGGCAGCCTCAGGAAAGATACTGTTTTCTGCGTTTTGTGAATGAGAAAAATGAGACCTAGAAAGTTTACATGGCTCGTTAAAAATTAACTTTAGACCCAGAAGGAACGACGTGACCTCCTTGGAGTTTACCTGAAGAGAGGTCAATGTGGGGATGGCTTAAAGAGATGCGGGCCTGACTGGGCAACAGTCGCAGCATGGTGCAGCAAGACTGGCAGTGGAGCTGAGCTTGTGCCCCATCGCTGCTTCCCAGCCCCAGGCCTGAAGGCACGAGGAAGCCAGAACCCAGAGAGACTGTGAGTGCTTGGGAAACGAGACACTGTCCAAACGACAGAGCTGAGTGGAAGGACAGGCTGAGGGAAAGAGCCTCAGCTGCACACGACAATCCTTCTGTTCTCTGTTAACGCCCCCTCTTTGGCCAGAACCAGAAGGCAAGCAAGGCTGGGACGGTAGAAGTCAGCGGGGTACCAGAGACGAGACAGGAGCGGACAGAAAATAGATAACAGAAACAAACAAGCCAGCAGTACCTTCAGTATCCCCTGTGCATCCTTAGCAGTATAATCAGAGGAAAAGCCCTTCTCCACAGGGACTGCATTCAGGGCTCCTTTATTCAAGTAGAAGCTCCAAGTTGGAAAATACTGTGTTACTTCCTCTGGCTTGTGTTTGTATTAACAGCAGAATGCTTTATATCTGTAAAATAGAATTCAATCGTATATGTGTTAATTAACAAATATTCAGCACCAAAATCTACCATGGCAGTATAGGATCCTGAAAAACTAGCATTGCTCCATTGGCAAACAAATCTGGCTCTAAATGAGCCATACAACAACATAGAAACTGTAAAGAAATAAGAAATACTCACTTAAAAGGAAGTATGTCCTCTTCCTCTTTGTGCCAAAGTAAATGGACAGATTTTAAAGAAAAATAAAGTCACCTAAATCCGAAATCTGAACCAGCCTTTTCGATTTATTCTGATGCTGATCAACTACAAATATTTTTCACGCTGCATTTCTATTAACTATGCAGAAAGCTGACCACAAGTACAAGAATGGATTATTTCACTTGCAGTTCTAACTACATCATTTGCATGCTCTGCTGACCAAGTACAATAAAACTTGGCATAGGAGGAAGACAGTGCAAACCCCAAGAACAAAATGAATTCCAAAAAAGGCACGATTGCTGGATCTAGACACTCCCAGCCTTCCACCGCAGAAGAAACAGGTGGGAATGTGAGGGGTGGAGACATGCCCAGTGTATTTCGTTCCATCCTCAAACTTTGTTTCTGTAGAAGCTGCCATTTTACCAGGGGAGCAGGCACAATGGCTCCTTTGATGGAACATACAGGAGGCTGCATCGGACCTGTCAGAGGTGTTGTGTGTCACTGAGTGGGTCACCCCCTGGGGACAGGAAACCCATCTCCAGACATCACCGAGGGAGGTGGCAGAGGCTGCGCACCCTCACAAGCACAGCAGGAGAGCATTCGCAAAGGAGGATGGTTGGGCCATGCAGATATGCAGTGACGTGGACACGTCTCTCACAGTCGCTGACTCAGCCTTTCCCAGCGCCTGACCCTCCCAGCCGTCCGCCAAGGGGCACAGGGCAGATAGTCTCAGAGATGCATAGCCAGGGAGGCAGAGATCAGGTGGCTTCTCCAAGGCTTCCTAGCAAAGCCCAGGCCCTTTGGCGTCTAAGCCCTGTGTTTCCCCAGGAGGCCTTAAGCCTCTAAAGGCATCATCTTAACTTTGCAAGTTCCCCTTAGCACTGTCTGTGAAACCCACAGCTTGGGTCTCTTAACCCTTGTCTGCAAACCCTTACCAACTCCTTTGATATAACCATAATTGACAAGAAACATAGGAAATTGGCTTAGCAATTCTCTCTTGTTTTCCGCCTTGCTAATTCCTTCTCCTCTTTAATTTTAGGAAAATAGCAAGGCAAATAGTCACTGGGAATGAAAATGTAAATCAGCCCTTGGACGGAGAATTTAATGTGAGCTAGATACATATGAGTGGCCTTCAAAAAGTTCATGGAAAATGCATATCCTGAAAAAACTGTTCCTGGATTTCAAAAATAATTTGCACCAAAATAAGTCTTTACAAAATAACTTCACATTTAGAATTAGACATCAAAGCACCACAAGACTTTATATCATTGAGATTCTATAACTCATCATTATAATACACAATGAAAAAATGAAAGCTTATAGATACTACTTTGCAGTAGAAATTCTTTTGTTCATAGAGAAGACAGCATTTAAAATGAACACTTCAGGGCTCGGCACTGTAGCATAGTGGGTAAAGCTGCCACCTTTGATGCTGGCATCCCATATGGCATCCCATATTCCGGATGCTCCACTTCTGATCCAGCTCCCTGCTAATGGCCTGGGAAAAGCAGCAGCAGATTGCCTAAGTGTTAGAGGGAGAGGGAGAGGGAGAGGGAGAGGGAGAGGGAGAGGGAGAGGGAGAGGGAGAGGGAGAGGGAGAGGGAGAGGGAGAGGGAGACCTGGAAAAAGCCCTCTCCTTCTCCCCCTCCCTCTCCCTCTCTCTTTCTGTCCCTCTGTGCAACTCTGACTTTCAAATGATAAATAAAGCTTTAAGGAATAACATTAACATTTCAAGGATCCTTAACAGTAAGAAAACAGGAGCGATATTTTTTACACAGATAGCTTCATCCATGATTGGTATTTACAGTATACAGCTCACAACTTTGACCATTAAGAAAAATAAAATAAAATGTATACTTCTTGAATTTCCTATTAGGCCTCCAGGGTAAAAAAGCATATTTCTCTCAACTATTTTCCTTACGGCATTTTCATTCCACCCTTTACAGTAGTTGATGCTGGACTGAGAACACTAGAAAGGATCCAGTCAACTCCTACCTCCCTTATATTTCCGGTGGGTGTTTCATCTGGGGCAAGGACAATAGCCAGGAAGGAGGCAAAGCCGTTGGCTCACTCTCTCTGCTCCCTACTTGCCCTGCTGCTTGTGAAGGGGGCTTTGAAGAGTCCAGAGGATGTAAAATCAGCTGGATAAAGTGCCTAAACCAGCTCTTGCGAACATTGTATGGAATGCTAAATTGGCATCATCTGCCACTTACGAATGGTGTCTCCTTTTCTCTTCCTGGTACGTTCTTGCCTCACAAGGGCTTGCACAAACAACATTTCTAAATACTTGAAATTATCCTCTCCAGAAAATCCAAACTACAATTCTACTAATGCTTCTTAGTTTCAGAAGCGATTCATCAATGCCTACCACGAGCTTCTCAGCTCTCTTGGAGGTGTTTAATTAATAACTGAAGATATTCCTAGAAACATGGAAGAAATTTGAGTTCAGTGATGATGACGCAGTGAGCTGAAGAGAGTAGAATAAATACTACTGCAAGGAAGCACCGGGATCTTAGTCAGACAGGTGGTTTTCCAATTCGCCACCCACCAGTGTGCAGCCGCTACTTGGCTGGGCAGACTGTCTTGCATAGAATGAATGACAGATTATTGTTTGCTGAATAAATAAACAAGCTAATGAGAATTTGGGTTGGGGAGAAGGCTCTCTGGAGTCCTTGGCTGTCTCCCATGCTTGATGGATCAAAAAACCATCCTGGGATGCTTTAAAAGTGTTTGTTTCAAGTGTAAATATGAAGGAAAAATCACTGGGAGTGTTTATGCAAAATATGGATACCGTCTTTATGATGAGAAATCATATGGAATGCAAATATATAAAATGAAGTACACAGGGTATAAGACGTAGTAGAAAGAAGAGCTGAACTGCGGGAAGAGACCACACCTTCCCTAAACTGGTTTCCCCTTCCCCCACTTCTCTCCTTTCACAACTGAACATCTAACACTGTGATTGGTACCTGTGTCCTACGGCGTAAGTCTCTCAACAGGGAGAACTGGATTGTCTCCTTTGCACCTTGACCTGCCAGGGAAATGCAGTGGGTATCCCCAGCTGTGTGGGCTGCATGAGAAATGAGAGAGGAATGAGGGCAGGCCTTGTATTTTAAATTGGACACTGTTTCCTCTCCTCCTCCTTACCTTCACTCCTTTGACCTTTTCTGTCCTCAGCGCACAGCCATCTCAGTCCCTGGAAAAGGGCTGTTTTTGAATAATCATTTTCTCCTCGCACTGCTGCTGGTTTTTAGTTTGACTACCTGAGCCTTCCCACTCATCATTTCGTCTTGTAACGTCTTGTTTTTGCTGCTTCTCCCCTGCTCCCTCTCTCATCCCATCATTCTTCCAGTGTCTTATCAAACATTGATGTCATCCAATACACTGTTTTTAGCCTGCTGATTCATACTCTTCCAATTTCCATTGTGAATAACAAAAGCAGACAGGACTCCAGTGCCCAACCACGCCTCGACCGTCCTTGGTCCTTGTGACCTTTCATACTTTTTCTCACTTTTTTTATTAATATATGTGTACCTTTTTATGGGGACCATAAAGTATTTTAACACAGTATACGGTGTAAATTGATTAAATGAAGCAATGATCATTTCAATTTTCTTGTGTTTTCTTTGTGTTTGGAGACTGTAACCTCCTCTCCTCTGGTTCTGTATTTAATACTTAAGGAATTGCTGTCAGCTACAGTCGCCTCTGTGCTGTGAACCCTAGAACCTATAACTTCTACCTAAATGTTTCAGTGCTCAGTTTCCAACCTTCTGTATGACCCATTCCACCTTCAAGCCTCTGGTAATCACTATTATAAGTTCAATTTATGAGAGAGAACATGTGGTATTTGCTTTCTCTGTCTGCCTTCTTTCAGTTAATATACCGACCCTTTATTGCTGGACCCTCTCTTACCCAACTTGGGGAACTTTAATGTAATAACTGTAACTTCCACAGAAGAGAGGGCATGCGGCATGTCTCTCTCTGTGTCTGCATTATTTCACGTCCTTTATTGTTGGACCCTGTCTTAATCCAGTTGGGCCACTATCACAAAATACCTTAAACTGGGCGGCTCAGAAACAGCAGATGTTGCTCTTCATGTCAGTGACCTTATTTGATCTGTAAAATGTTTTACTATTCACTTGACCCCCCAAAAAAACACAAAATTATGCAAATCAAGAGGTTCAAATCTTCATGTGCACTTTAAGAACACAGGAGAGGCCGGCGCCGCGGCTCAATAGGCTAATCCTCTGCCTTGCGGCGCCGGCACACAGAGTTCTAGTTCCAGTCGGGGTGCCGGATTCTGTCCTGGCTGCTCCTCTTCTAGGCCAGCTCTCTGCTGTGGCCCGGGAGTGCAGTGGAGGATGGCCCAAGTGCTTGGGCCCTGCACCCGCATGGGAGACCAGGAGAAGTACCTGGCTCCTGGCTTCAGATCAGCATGGTGTGCCGGCCGCAGCGCGCCGGCCGCAGCGGCCATTAGAGGGTGAACCAACGGTAAAGGAAGACCTTTCTCTCTGTCTGTCTCACTGTCCACTCTGCCTGTCAAAAATAAAAATAAAAAATAAAAACAAAAAGAACACAGGAGAAACTTCCCAGGCCATCAAGTACGTGAACATCCAAAAAGCCACCAAGAATCTAAAAGATGTCACATTAAAAATGCAACATCTGCCAATCCATCAGTACAATGGTGGAGCTGGGGGGTGTGCCCAGGCTAAACAGTGGGACTAGGCATAGGGTTGGTAGCCAAAAAGTGTGTTGATTTTTCATTGCACTTGGTTAAAAATGTGGAGAGTAATGCTGCGTGCCAGGGTTTGGGTGTGGATTCTCTGCTCACTGAATATATCCAGGTACACAAGGTGCGCCACATGTCTGCAGAGCTGCTGGTCGGGTTAACTCATCCCGAGTTCCCTGTGCCCCTTGAGATGATCCTCACTGAAAAGGAACAAACTGATCCTAAAGCAGAAAAGGAGAATGCGCAGACGAGAAAGCTATCCCAGAAGAAACATAAAATTATTATGACCCAGCAATAAATTTAGCATAAAATAAATGCAAATAGAAAAAAGAAACAACAAATATTTCTTTCTAGTTCTGGAAGCCGAGAAGTCACAGATCAGAGTGCCTGCGTTTCCAGGGTCTGGTGAGAACCCACTTCAATAAAACAGTGCTTCACGCTGTCCTCAAATGGTGGACGGACAAGCAAGTGCCTTGGGGGTCACTGGCAACAGCGCTAATGCCATTCAGGAAGATCTGCCTGGTGACCCAACTACCTCCCGGTGACCCCAGCTCCCAACACCATCACCTTGGAAATCAGATTTAAACACATGAATTGTTAGAGGGCTCAAAATTTCAGCACACCATGGATTTTTGCCTGATGTCATGGAAATCTAAATTGTTAGACCCCATTCAGGGCCTAACAATATATACAAGGGTACTTCAAAGTGTTCCCGGCTGCTCCACTTCGGATCCAGCTGTCTGCTATGGGATGGGAAAGCAGTAGAAGATGGTCCAACTCCTTGGGCCCCTGCACCGACGTGGGAGACCTGGAAGAAGCTCCTGGCTCCTGGTTTCGGATCAGCACAGCTCTGGCAGTTGTGGTTGTCTGGGGATTGAACCAGGAGATGGAAGACCTCTCTCTCTCTCTCTCTTTCTCTCTCTCTCTCTCTACCTCTGTCTCTCTATACATAAATCTCAAAAATAAATAAATAAATAAATAGACCCCATTCTGGTATGTACAAGAGTACTTCAAAGTGTTCATAGAAAATTAGAATTAAAAATAAGTTTATTTTGGTGCACAAAATTTTGAACATCATGCAGTTTTTCCATAATGTGCATTTTATGAGTTTTTTGAAAACCTCTTATATACATGGATTTCAAAAATTTGCATCAAAATGAACATCTTTTCATTTGATTTTTCTGGTGAACTTTTGGAAGTACCCTCCTGTCATTGTACATGATCAGCATATAATAGATTTTTGGTATGGGTGCTTTATCTGGCTTTTTGACAGTAACACAGCTAATGTAACAGGATGCACTCAGTTCATTCCAAACCATGTTGTGGCCATAGAGGCCAGGAGGGCTGTATGTGATGGATATTTCCAAAGATGTGTCAACAGAATTTTAGGAAGCATGTTTTCCTAACAAGTTCGTGGAGAAACTGTAGATCTGACCAGAGAACTCTATAAATGTGAGTTCACAATAAAAGGAGAACTTCGCCAATTAATTTTCATAGATGAGGGGGTGAGGGTGTTACTGTTTGAAACTGCATGTTTAATATCCATAGCATGTGTCAGCGTTTTACACAACTTGTTAGAATTGGAGAGCCTTTATCTTCTAATATTGCTCAATTTAAAATTACCCGTTCCAGGTGACTCACTTCGGTGCTACACAGTTTTCTTTCCCTGCTTCCAGTTTTTCTCAGTTTGATGCTTGAACACACAAAAACTTTTCATGACCTTGGAGTGACAGGAACCTCAGACCTTGGACTGGCTGGTCTGGTTGCTTCCATCCTGGCGTCTGCTGGCAAGCAGCTGTGCTCCATGGCCCTCAGGAGGGTATCGCTCAGCCCCCACTGTCACCACGGGCATATCGCGCAGTCCGCACAGTCACCACGGGTGTATCGGGGCAGTCCCCACTGTCACCACGGGTGTACCGCACAGTCCCCGCTGTCACCACGGGCGTATCGCGACAGTCCCCGCTGTCACCACTGGTGTATCGCGCAGTCGGCACTGTCACCACGGGTGTATCCCGCAGTCCCCGCTGTCACCACGGGTGTATCGCGCAGTCCCCACTGTCACCAGGGGTGTATCCCGCAGTCCCCCTGTCACCACGGGCATATCGCGGCAGTCTGCACTGTCACCACGGGTGTATCGTGCAGTCCCCACTGTCACCAGAGGTATATTGCTGCAGTCCCCGCTGTCACCACGGGCGTATCGCGCAGTCCCCACAGTCACCACGGGTGTATCGCGCAGTCCCCCTGTCACCATGGGCGTATCGCGGCAATCTGCACTGTCACCACGGGTGTATCGCGCAGTCCCCATTGTCACCACGGGTGCATCGCGACAGTCCCCGCTGTCACCACGGGTGTATCCCAGAGTCCCCGCTGTCACCACGGGTGTATCGGGGCAGTCCCCGCTGTCACCACGGGTGTATCGCGACAGTCCCCACAGTCACCACGGGTGTATCGCGCAGTCCCCACAGTCACCACGGGTGTATCGCGACAGTCCCCGCTGTCACCATGGGTATATCGCGCAGTCGGCACTGTCACCACGGGTGTATCGCGGCAGTCCCCGCTGTCACCATGGGTGCTGACCCCTCCTGTAGGGCCCTTGTGCCGTTCGCTTGTCCGTCCCGGTCCTGCACAGAGGAATTTCTGGGTGCCCTACACCAATATTTAGGCACCAGTGCCCACACTTTCTAATCCTTCCCTCACCACTTCTCAGTCACCCAGGACCACAGACAGCAGAGTCGTTGCTTAAATCAACTCCTAGCTTCCCTTTAGTCGTGATTTACGGAAAATTGATGCAGTTAACTAGACCCAGCTTTTGGAAATTCATAAAAATCTGTTGGGCTAGTGACTGAAACCCTACTCTCAATTTGAGAAGCAAAATACAGACTGCATGTTTATTTTGCTATAATATTTCCCAAAGTTAAATAAAAACTCTTGCTGGATTAGGGGGAAAGTGCACAGTGCTTTCTTGGTAGGGAAAAGTACTTAATATACTGACAAAAAGTTAATCATCATACCAAATAGCTCTTCTACCTGATTACTGAAGTCCATCTGTGCCTACAGCTGTGTTTGGGGAAGAGAAAACAGCTTACTGGCTCTGGTGGACAGGATTTTTCTTACTCTCTGTGTTGCCCATTTTCTGTTACTATCACAAAATATCTGAGGCTGGGTTACTTTATAAGGAAGAGAAGCTGATTAAGCTCAGAATTCTGGAGGTTCACGTGTACAATACTGGCATCAAATCAGCTCTGGGGAGGGCCTCCTAGGAGTGGCTCCAGGTGTAAACAGGTGGAAGAGTGAGAGATCACCTGGTGACACAGGAGCCAGAGCAGGGGGAGGGCCAGCCTTGCAACCTCCCTCTGGGCCCTTCCTTGATGTCCCCACCCCTTGTCAACATTACCACACTGAGGACCAAGCTCCTCACACATGAACCCTCAGGCGCATATTCAAACCATATCCAATACTAGCTCCATCTTTGTGTAAGCTGTCTCAGAGGGAGAGTCCAGGGGAATCTCAGCAAAAGAGAATTTGATGATTTGTGCTCGTGTCTTTTTAAAATATGATTTTAAAAATATTACAACTCCCATTGAAAAATAATATAATCGGGGCTGGTGCTGTGCCATAGTGGGTAAAGTGGCTGCTCCACTTCTGATCCAGCTCTCTGCTATGGCCTAGGAAAGCAGTAGAAGATGGCTCAAGTCTTTGGGCCCCTGCCACCATGTGGGAGACCTGGAAAAATCTCCTGGCCTCTGGCTTCGGATCAGCACAGCTCTGGCCAGTGTAGCCATTTGGGGAGTGACCCAACAGATGGAAGACCTCTCTCTCTCTGCCTCTGTCTCTCTGTAACTCTGCCTTTCAAATAAATGAATAAATCTTTTAAAAAGAGAGAAAAATAATATAACCAGAAAATAAATAATATAGTACCTGATTCATGTTGACCAACAAATAAGCAAAACCTAAGAAAAGGCAAGCCTTCATCAATGTAAAATCAGTATGATGATATATTTAGAGAGGTTTATTTATTTATTTGAAAGGCAGACTTACAGAAAGAGAATGATACACAGAGAGAGAAAGAGATCTTCCTTCCACTGGTTCCCTCTTCAAATGGCTGCAATGGCCAGGGCTGGGCCAATCTGAAGCCAGGAGCCCATCAGTCTGTCTAGGTCTCCCACATGAACAGCAGGTGTCCAAGCATTTGGGCCACCTTCTGCTGCTTTCCCAGGCACATTAGCAGGGAGCTGGATTGGAAGTGGAGCACCCAGGACTCAAACTGGTGCTCCTCTGAGATGCTGGCATCATAAGTGGTGACTTGCTGCACAACTATGCCAGCCCCCAAAGTACAATGTTAGCTTTCCTATTTTGGTTATAATTGAAAATTTTGCAAAATAATGAGTTAAGACACTGAAAGGATCTTTTTTTATTTATTTTTATTTTAATTTTTTTATTTTTGACAGGCAAAGTGGACAGTGAGAGAGACAGAGAGAAAGGTTTTCCTTTTGCCGTTGGTTCACCCTCCAATGGCTGCCGTGGCTGGCGCGCTGCGGCTGGCGCATCGCGCTGATCCGAAGCCAGGAGCCAGGTGCTTCTCCTGGTCTCCCATGCGGGTGCAGGGGCCAAGGACTTGGGCCATCCTCCACTGCACTCCCTGGCCACAGCAGAGAGCTGGCCTGGAAGAGGGGCAAACGGGACAGAAACAGTGCCCCGACCGGGACTAGAACCCGGTGTGCCAGCGCCACAAGGCGTAGGATTAGCCTATTGAGCCACGGTGCCGGCTTGAAAGGATCTTTTAAATAACCAAAAAATACTTTAATTAACTCTGCTTAAAGGAAAAAATAGGATTTTTCAAACCGTGATTTCTTGTTCTTGTACTCTGAGGGAATATAGTGATCTTATTTTTAGGTCCTTCTTAAAAATAGCAAGGATATGCACAACTTTTTTAATTCAGTGACGAAATGTTAGTTGCATTTTAAACCGTAGCAATTTCCTAACCATAAGCTTGAGTTGTTATTAGTGCATCCACAGGAAAATAGATTTTCATCTGTGTCTGCAGCTGTTCCATACGATATACACACAGACTCCTTCAAACAATTTAAAAATAGAACAAGTGTGGATGAGCTGGGAACATGAGAATGTATCAGTTATCTGTGCTTTTTATTATTATTATTATTTTGTCTACTCAGATGAATATACTGACACCATAAAATCATTTTTCAAAATAAGTTCCTCTCTTTACAATTAATTTTGCTTTTTCATATCACATGCTATCCTGTAGTAAGCACATAAATAATTTTCAAGTCATTTAAGTTAACGAACATTCATGGAGTGCACTGGATGCTTTTTGTCATTGACAAAGAGGTTCAAAGATATTGAAAACCCTAATATTCAAGGGGGATCCAGTATATGTACTTTTTTATTTTTTTGACAGGCAGAGTGGACAGTGAGAGAGAGAGACAGAGAGAAAGGTCTTCCTTTTACCATTGGTTCACCCCCCAATGGCCGCTGCGGCCTGATCCGATGGCAGGAGCCAGGTGCTTCTCCTGGTCTCCCATGCAGGTGCAGGGCCCAAGGACTTGGGCCATCCTCCACTGCACTCCCTGGCCACAGCAGAGAGCTGGCCTGGAAGAGGGGCAACCGGGACAGAATCCAGCGCCCCGACCAGGACTAGAACCCAGTGTGCCGGCGCCGCAAGGCGGAGGATTAGCCTAGTGAGCCGCAGCACTGGCCCCAGTACATGTACATTAAATCCGACAGGCAATAAGGAAGAATATAAAATTGACTGTATGACTTTTAGATTTTTTTCTATTAATACATTAACATATAATCTAACCATGTAATAATAACTGTCATGGTAATTTGTGGACATGTTTTGCAGTTGTTAGGGAACAACTGAAGTCTTGTGATAACTTTTCGTCCTCATTGAAATGTCCAGCTCTGAATTTTAGAGCGTATTTTGCATGGATATCTTTTCAAGTGTCTGTTAAAGCAGAACTTCAGACTGTTTTGGTGAAACTCAGTTGTTTCTCTGTCTCAATAAAAACAAGAGAGGCAGGTGTTTGTCGCTTGGGACACCTGCATCCCGTGTCAGAGTGCCAGGTTGGAGTTCCAGCTCCTCTGCTTCTGATCCGGCTTCCTGCTGTGACCCTGGGAGGCGGCAGGTGATGGCTCAGGAGCTCGAGCCCCTGCCCCCGTGTGGTTGGCATGGATTGTGCTCCAATCTCCTGCCGTTGGCTGCTCTGTTCTGGCTTTTGACGGCATTTGGGGGGATGAACAAGCAGATGGAAAGTATCTCTACCTATCTCTCTCTGACTCTCTGCTTTTCAATTAAAATGAAAATAGTTTTTTTAATATCAAAGAAACGCTAAAAGGAAATTTGGAAGTAATAAAAATTGAACCAAGTAAAAAACTTATCTGAAAAGATAAGGATGTAGTTTAATTACTATGGTTGTGACTCTGTCAGCACTGGGTCATGGGGGAGGAATCATAGATTTTTGCAAGACATGTGTACCTTAGAAATCATTTAAGTTAATTCTTTCATCTAAAAACTTAACTTTATAGAGCACCACGTGACATTTAGTACAACTAATTTATAGCAGAGCTTGGACTAAAATCAAGATTCCCTCCAAAGTTTGGGTTTCTCAACTTCTTTAGGTGAAATCAACCAAGAACAGCCACCCTGTCACCGAGCATTTGAGATCAAACATTCGCACGAAGGGCAGAGACAGTGTTCTGGGATACCTTCTTCCCCACAAAGGATTTGAGATAAAGTTGGGTCTGCAGGGAAAATCTGATTCCAGTCACTGACCTTCATGTGCTTTTCACTGGGTATTTGTCTTGGTAACCTGCCTTGGCAAGGGGAGAGAGAACCTTGAAAATATGTTATCCCAAGTTACAACCCGAGCTGTCTCTCTACTACAGAAAGTTCCATAAAGACAGAACTGTGCGTATTTCTCCGCTGCTCCAATTGATGGGTGCAGTGTAGCTTAGTGATAATGAGTTAACCCTCCAAAACCCCAGTGGCTGCAGTCAGGCCAAATATGAATGAACCTGGTCAAATTTTGTAACATCCTTAAGACAGTGCTGCAGGGCCAGTGCCGCGGCTCACTAGGCTAATCCTCCGCCTTGCGGCACCGGCACCCCAGGGTTCTAGTCCCGGTCGGGGCGCTGGATTCTGTCCCGGTTGCCCCTCTTCCAGGCCAGCTCTCTGCTGTGGCCAGGGAGTGCAGTGGAGGATGGCCCAGGTGCTTGGGCCCCGCATCCCATGGGAGACCAGGAGAAGCACCTGGCTCCTGCCATCAGATCAGCGCGGTGCACCGGCCGCGGCGGCCATTGGAGGGTGAACCAGCGGCAAAGGAAGACCTTTCTCTCTGTCTCTCTCTCTCACTGTCCACTCTGCCTGTCAAAAAAAAAAAAAAAAAAAAAAAAAACAGTGCTGCAGAGGGAACCGGGGCCTTGAGGTTACTGTAAGGCTCTAAGACATAATGCACATAACCTCGCCTCTCACTGTGGGTGTCCAGAGTCTGTTCCATGAGCGCTAGCTGTTGTTATGATTGTCATTGTTGTTATTTCAGTATATTGCAAACCACAGCTCTGCAAAGTGGACCAGATGCCTGTGCCACACTGGAAGGAGTTTAAGGGTGTACTTATCTATAAGTGCATATGCTGTGTGTGTGTGTGTGTGTGTGTGTTTAGACCACAAGCGAGGCCCTAATGATGAGCACAATATTTTATAAGTCTAACCATAAAAGTGTTCTTGCCAAGTGACAGAGACTGAGCTAGGCATATTATAAACACCAAACTTTCAGGACCGGCACCTTGGCTCGCTTGGTTAATCCTCCGCCTGCGATGCTGGCATCCATATGGGTGCCAGATTCTGTCCCGGTTGCCCCTCTTCCAGTCCAGCTCTCTTCTGTGGCCCGGGAGTGCAGTGGAGGATGGCCCAAGTGCTTGGGCCCTGCACCCCATGGGAGACCAGGAGAAGCACCTGGCTCCTGGCTTCGGATTGGCGTAGTTCTGGCCGTAGCAGTCATTTGTGGGGTGAACGAACAAAAGGAAGACCTTTCTCTCTGTCTCTCTATCTGTCAAAACAAAAAAAAATCACCAAATTTTCATGACAGCCTTGTGAGAACTCTGTAAAACCTTGCTATAAAATGTGATGTGTTAATTTAAATGCATTCAATTAAGTTAATAAATCAGTAGTATTGTTCTCTCTCTCTCTTTTTTTTTCTCACTACGGAAGAGGTACTGTGAACAGCGTCTTCCCATTCTTTTGCCTTACCTGTTTTCACTTCACCCCCATGAGACAATGCCAACTACCACCCTCACGTGCCTTAGTCACCATGCTGAACGATATATTCCTTGATCTTTTCCCTCCTATCTAACTGCAGTTTTGTCCCACACATATTTTATACAAATGTTAGCACACTATATGTGTTGTGTTCACCTTGTCCTTTCATTTGGCAATAAATTTTAGACATACAACTATTCCAATAATAATGTTAATAATAATGGCACATATATTTAATGAATAATGGTGTTACTGACATTGTTTTAGGATTTACATACATTAATCCATTTAATGCTCGGACAGTCCATTCAAAAAGGAAATAAAAGTACTGACATCAGACCTATGTAAGGATTAGAAATGGTCAGTGTCGTCAGTGTCAAGTGTTTGCCTATTTTTATTTGCCTCTTGATATGATGATTTCTTTCTTTTCTAAAAAAAACTTTTCACAGGCAAATTTATTATCTGTCTTTTCTTTTACTACCTTTTCATTGGAATCCTGACTTAAAATGCCTTCCCCTATCTGAGTTTATATAAGAATATGGGAATTCTATATTTTATTCTAGTGGGTATTGCTTTCTCTAGAATTGTATTCGCAGAGGTGGAGATACAGATTGAAATTTGTTTCCAAATAGCCTGCACACAATGCAGTTTATTAAAGACTCCAACTGTCCCCCACTGATTTGAGATTATACTTTGATGGAATATTTAAATTTCACAGGAATTATGCCTATTTATGGACTTCCTACATGGTGGCTTCAGTCTGTATTTTGCTCAGTTTCTTTTTTTTTAATTTTATTTAAAGAATATAGATTTCCAAAGTACAGCTTATGGATTACAATGGCTCCCCCCCCATGGCTTCCCTCCCACCCGCAACCATCCCCTTTCCCGCTCTCTCTCCCCTTCCATTCATATCAAGATTCATTTTCAATTTTCTATATATACAGAAGATCAGTTGAGTATACATTAAGTAAAGATTTCAACAGTTTGCACCCACACAGAAACACAAAGTGAAAAATACTGTTTGAGTACTCATTATAGCATTAAATCTCAATGTACAGCACATTCAGGACAGAGATCGTACATGAGGAGTAAGTGCACAGTGACTCCTGTTGTTGACTTTACAAATTGACACTCCTGTTTATGGCATCAGTAATCTCCCTATGCTCCAGTCTTGAGTTTCCAAGGCTATGGAAGCCTTTGGAGTTCTCCGACTCTTATCTTATGTACACAAGGTCATAGTCAAAGTGGAAGATCTCTCCTCCCTTCAGAGAAAGGTACCTCCTTCTTTGAAGACCTGTTCTTTCCACTAGGATCTCACTCACAGAGATCGTTCGTCTTTCATTTAGGTTTTTTTAATGGGCTTTTCAGCCAGATCCGCGTGCCTTAAGGGCTGATTCTGAGGCCAGAGTGCTGTTTAGGACATCTGCCATTCTATGAGTCTGCTGTGTATCTCGCTTCCCATGTTGGATCACTCTCCCCTTTATTTATTCTATCGGTTAGTATTAGCAGGCACTAGACTTGTTTATGTGATCCCTTTGATTCTTAGTCCTTTCATTATGATCAATTGTGAACAGAAATTGATCACTTGGACTAGTGAGATGGCATTGATACATGCCACCTTGATGGGATTGAATTGGAATCCCCTGGTATGTTTCTAACTCTACCATTTGGGGCAAGTCAGCTTGAGCATGTCCCAAATTGTACATCTCTTCCCTCTCTTATTCCCACTCTTATATTTAACAGGGATCACATTTCAGTTAAATTTTAACACTTAAGAATAACTGTGTATTAATTACAAAATTAAACCCGTAGTATTAAGTAGAACAGACAAAAAAAAATACTAAGAGGGATAATGTATTAAGTTGTTCATTAACAGGGCTATGCTGATCAAGTCACCGTTTCTCATAGTGTCCATTTCACTTCAACAGGTTTCCTTTTTGGTGTTCAGTCAGTTGTCACCAATCAGGGAGAACATATGATATTTGTCCCTTTGGGACAGGCTTATTTCACTCAGCATGATGTGTTCCAGATTCCTCCATTTTGTTGCAGATGACTGGATTTCACTGTTTTTTACTGCGGTATAGTATTCTAAAGAGTACATATCCCATAATTTCTTTATCCAGTCTACCGTTGATGGGCATTTAGGTTGGTTCCAGGTCTTAGCTATTGTAAATTGAGCTGCAATAAACATTAGGCTGCAGACCTCTTTTTTGTTTGCCAATTTCATTTGTTTGGGTAAATTCCAAGGAGTGGGATAGCTGGGTTGTATGGTAGGTTTATCTTCAGGTTTCTGAGGAATCTCCAGACTGACTTCCATAGTGGCTTGACCAGTTTGCATTCCCACCAACAGTGGGTTAGTGTCCCTTTTTCCCCACATCCTCTACAGCTTCTGTTGTTGGTAGATTTCTGTATGTGAGCCATTCTAACCGGGGTGAGGTGAAACCTCATTGTGGTTTTGATTTGCATTTCCCTGATTGCTAGTGACCTTGAACATTTTTTCATGTGCCTGTTGGCCATTTGGATGTCCTCTTTTGAAAAATGTCTATTGAGGTCCTTGGACCATCTATTAAGTGGGTTGTTTGTTTGGTTTTTGTGGAGTTTCTTGATTTCTTTGTAGATTCTGGTTATTAACGCTTTATCTGTTGCATAGTTTGCAAATGTTTTTTCCCATTCTGTTGGTTGTCTCTTCACTCTCCTGACTGTTTCTTTTGCAGTACAGAAACTTCTCAATTTGATGCAATCCCAATTGTTAGTTTTGGCTTTGACTGCCTGTGCCTCCCAGGTCTTTTCCAGAAACTCTTTGCCTGTGCCAATATCTTGCAGGGATTCTCCAATGCTCTCTAATAACTTGATGGTATCAGGTTGTATATTTAGGTCTTTAATCCATGTTGAGTGGATTTTTGTGTAAGGTGTAAGGTAGGGGTCTTGCTTCATGCTTCTGCACTTGGAAATCCAGTTTTCCCAACACTATTTATTGAATAGACTATCATTGCTCCAGGAATTAGTTTTAGATCCTTGATCAAATATAAGTTGGCTGTAGATGTTTGGGTTGATTTCTGGTGTTTCGATTTTGTTCCATTGGTCTATCCATCTGTTTCTGTACCAGTACCATGCTGTTTTGATTACAGCTGCCCTGTAGTATGTCCTGAAATCTGGTATTGTGATGCCTCTGGCTTTGTTTTTGTTGTACAAGATTGCTTTAGCTATTCAAAGTCTCTTGTGCCTCCATATGAATTTCAGCATCATTTTTTCCAGATCTGAGAAGAAGGTCTTCGGTATCTTGATTGGTATTGCATTGAATCTATAAATTGCTTTTGGGAGAATGGACATTTTGATGATGTTGATTCTTCCAATCCATGAGCATGGAAGATTTTTCCATTTCTTGGTATCCTCTTCTATTTCTTTCTTTAAGGTTTTGTAATTTTCATTGTAGAGTTCCCTAATGTCCTTGGTTAAGTTTATTCCAAGGTATTTGATTGTTTTTGTATCTACTGTGAATGGGATTGATCTTAGAAGTTCTTCCTCAGCCATGGCATTGCCTGTGTATACAAAGGCTGTTGATTTTTGTGCATTGATTTTATACCCTGCTACTTTGCCAAAATCTTCTATGAGTTCCAATAGTCTCTTAGTAGAGTTCTTTGGGTCCCCTAAATGAAGAATCATATCATCTGCAAAGAGGGATAGTTTGACTTCTTCCTTCCCAATTTGTATTCCTTTAATTTCTTTTTCTTGCCTAATAATTCTGGCTAGAACTTCCAGAACTATATTGAATAGCAGTGGTGAGAGTGGGCATCCATGTCTGGTACCAGATCTCAGTGGAAATGCTTCCAACTTTTCTCCATTCAATAGGATGTTGGCCATGAGTTTTTCATAGATTGCTTTGATTGTATTGAGGAATGTTCCTTCCATACCTAGTTTGCTTAGAACTTTCATCATGAAAGGGTGTTGTATTTTATCAAATGCTCTCAGCATCTATTGAGATAATCCTATGGTTTTCTTCTGCAGTTTGTTAATGTGGTGTATCACATTGATTGATTTGCAAACATTGAAGCATCCCTGCATACCAGGGATAAATCCCTCTTGGTCTGGGTGGATGATCTTTCTTTTGTGTTGTTGCATTCTATTGGCCATAATTTTATTGAGGATTTTTGCATCTATGCTCATCAGGGATATTGGTCTGTAATTCTCTTTCAATGCTGCATCTTTTTCTGGCTTAGGAATTAAGGTGATGCTGGCTTCATAGAAAGAATTTGGGAGGACTCCCTCTTTTTCGATTGTTCTTAATAGTTTGAGAAGAATTGGAGTTAGTTCTTCTTTAAATGTCTGGTAGAATTCAGCAGTGAATCCATCTGGTCCTGGGCTTTTCTTTGTTGGGAGGGCCTTTAATACTGTTTCAATTTCTGTTTCAGTTATGGGTCTATTTAGGTTTTCTATGTCTTCCTGGTTCAATTTAGGTAGGTTGCTTTTGTCCAGGAATCTATCCATTTCTGATAGGTTTCCTTGTTTGCTGGCATACAAGTCCTTGTAGTAATTTCTGATGATTCTTTTTATTTCTGTGGTATCTGTTGTTACGTTTCCTTTTTCATCTCTGATTTTATTGATTTGGGTCTTTTCTCTTCTTTTTTTAGTTAGTTGGGCCAATGGGGTGTCAATTTTGTTTATTTTTTCAAAAAACCAGCTCCTCATTTGGCTGATTTTTTGTAATGTTTTTTTGGATTCAATCCTGTTAATTTCTTCTCTGATTTTAATTATTTCTCTTTTCCTACTAGATTTGGGTCTGGTTTACTGTAGATTTTCTAGATCCTTGAGGTGAATTGAAAGCTCATCTATTTGGTGCCTTTCCAATTTCTTGGTGTAGGCACCTATTGATATAAACTTTCCTCTTAACACTGCTTTTGCTGTGTCCCATAAGTTTTGGTTTGTTGTGCTGTTATCCTTATTTACTTCCAGAAAATTTTTGATTTCTCTTTTAATTTCTTCTATGACCCATTGTTCCTTCAGGAGCATGTTGTTCAGTCTCCAAGTGTTTCCATATTCTCTAGGGATTCCTGAGTTGCTAATTTCCACCTTCATTCTGATGTGGTCTGAGAAGCTGCATGGTATGATTCTAATTCTTTTGAATTTGCTGAGACTTGCTTTATGGCCTAGTATGTGGTCAATCCTAGAGAAGGTTTCATGTACTGCTGAGAAGAATGTAAACTCTTTAGCTGTAGGATTGAAAGTTCTGTATATATCTGTTAGATCCATTTGGGATATAGTGTCGTTTAAATCTACTGTCTTCTTGTTGATCTTCTGTCTCGTTGATCTGTCTATTTCTGAGAGTGGAGTATTGAAGTCCCCCAGTAATATTGTATTGGGATCTAAGTCTCCCTTTAAGTCCCTTAACAAATCTTTTAAATAAACCGGTGCCCTCTAATTAGGTGCATATACATTGATAATTGTTATACATTCCTGTTGAATTGATCCCTTAATCATTATATAGTGCCCCTCTTTGTCTCTCTTAACAGGTTTTGTGGTAAAGTTTATGTTGTCCAATATTAAGATGGCTACGCCTGCACTTTTTTCATTTCTGTTGGCATGGTATATCTTTTTCCAGCCTTTCACTTTCAGTCTGTATGGATCTTTGTTGGAAAGATGTGTTTCTTGTAAGCATCAAATAGATGGGTTTTGTTCCTTAAGCCAATAAGCCAATCGGTACTTTTAACTGGACAGTTCAGGCCATTAATGTTCAATGTGACTAATGATAAGTGGTAACTTTGCCCTACCATTTCCCAAAGATAAGTTCTAATATATGCTTTGAATTCCCTGTGATCTTTTGCTGTGAGGTTTCCTTCCTTTACCTTCTTTCATATTGATGACCCTGTTTCTGTGTGCAACACATCTTTAAGCATCTTTTGCAGGGCTGGACGAGTGGCCACAAATTCTTTCAATTTCTGTTTGCTATGAAAAGTCTTTATTTCACCTTCATTCACAAATGAGAGCTTTGCAGGATATAATATTCTGGGCTGGCAGTTTTTCTCTCTTAGTACCTAGGCTATATCTCGCCATTCCCTCCTAGCTTGTAGGGTTTCTGATGAGAAGTCAGCTGTGAGTCTAATTGAAGATCCTCTGAGAGTAATCTGACGTTTCTCTCTTGCGCATTTTAGGATCTTTTCTTTATGTTCCACTGTGGGGAGTTTAATTACAACATGTTGTGGTGAGGATCTCTTTTGGTCGTGTTTATTAGGGATTCTATGAGCTTCCTATACTAGGATTTCTCTGTCCTTCTCCAAACCTGGGAAATTCTCTGCTAATATCTCACTAAGAAGGCCTTCTAATCCTTTCTCTCTCTCCATGCCTTCAGGAACTCCTAGAACCCGAATGTTGGTTTTTTTTAATAGTATCCTGTAGATTCCCAACAATATTTTTTAGATTTCTAATTTCCTCTTCTTTTCTTTGGTCTGACTGTATCCTTTCCTGTTCTCTGTCTTCTAAGTCCGATATTCTCTCTTCTGCTTCACCCATTCTGTTTTTAAGGCTCTCTAATGTGTTTTTCATTTCATCTATTGAATTCTTCACTTCATTATGATTTCTCGTCACTATCACAGTTTCCTGTTGTACTAGTTGTTTCATTTCATTTTGATTCCTCCTTAATATTTCATTTTCACGAGAGAGATTTTCTATCTTGTCCATTAAGGATTTCTGTAGTTCAAGAATTTGTTTTTGAGAACTTCTTAATGTTCTTATCAATTTTTTGAGATCTGCTTCTTGCATTTCTTCTATCTCATCATCTTCATAATCTTGAACTGGGGTGTCTTTTTCATTTGGGGGCGTCATGGTGACTTCCTTGTTTTTATTACCTCAGTTTTTGCGTTTGTTATTTGGCATAGTGGAGAAATTTGGTTTCTTCACTGTGGTGTTTTTTCTTGTTATACTGTGACTCTAAATTAAGTGGACTGTCTGTTTTTGATGGAGCCTTAGAGGCTTGAGATGGGTGTGGCCTGAGAGCTCTGTTTGGTGTGCCAAAGGTGACACTCCCAGGTTAGGCGTGGTAGATCTCTCTTTCTTTCTTTTTTTGATTCAAAAGGGAAGTAATTCCGCACAGCTGAACGAAGTTGGAGGTAGTTAGCAGGCAAATGATATGCCCACAGGAGCCAAAGATCGGAAGCTCTTTCCCAAGGACCACACAGGGAATCTATTCTGCCCTCAGAGTGGGCTCAAATTCTCCTTCAGTCTCCCACTGGGTTGCCAAAGTTACGGGATTGTAGCATCTCTGGAGAGTACTCATGTGAATTCCGTGAGTTCTCTCCCCCACCGTCTCTTTTTTCACAGTCTCAGTTCAGTAGCACCACAAATTCACTAGGTCCTAATGTCCTGTTAATTCGCCCCACGCAGAGTCAGGTTTTTCTGCTAGGCTCAGGGCCGGTGCAGACCTGAGGTCACCCTGCTTATGACGTATGTCCAAGATGGCACCTACTCTTTGTCTTGCTCATCTTTGAGAGGTGAGCAGAGAGAAACCCGTGTCCGTATCGGTCACTTTTTTTCTCTCTCTCTCTCTGTCTTCTAGTTAGCCTGGTGAACTTTTCCCCCCGGGGTCGTTCCCTCTAGTCTCCTTTTTCCACTTGCCTGCCAGTGTCTCAGGCTATTGAGGTTCAGCTCACCTCGCGTTCCAGCGCTGGTGTGTTGAGTCTGCCGCTGGTGTTCCGAACTGTGGGCTCCCACACTCTCCACGCAGGTCCACTGTGAATCACTCATTCCGGAAGAGTTTCTTCTGCTGTTTCTTCCCCTACTCTTCCTTGGACCTGCAGTATCTCCACTTTTATTAAACTGTCTCTCCGCGGACTATCAGTGTACTCCCTTCCTATTCCGCCATTTTGGTACCTCTATTTCTTTCTTTAAGATTTTGTAATTCTCATCATAGAGATCTTTATCGTCCTTAGTTTATTCCAAGGTATTTGATTGTTTTTGTAGCTATTGTGTATGGGATTGATGTTAGCAGTTCTTTCTCATCCGTGGCATTGCTTGTATATACAAAGGCTGTTGATTTTTGTGCATTGATTTTATATCCTGCCACTTTGCCAAACTCCTCTATGAGTGCCAATAGTCTCTTAGTAGAGTTCTTTGGATCCTCTAAGTAAAGAATCATATCGTCTGCAAAGAGGGATAGTTTGACTTCTTCCTTCCCAATTTGTATTCCTTTAATTTCTTTTTCTTGTCTGATGGCTCTGGCTAAAACTTCCAGAACTATGTTAAATAGCAGTGGTGAGAGTGGGCATCCCTGTCTGGTCCCAGATCTCAGTGGAAATGCTTCCAACTTTTCTCCATTCAATAGGATGCTGGCCATGGGTTTTTCCTAAATTGCTTTGATTGTATTAAGGAATGTTCCTTCCATACCTAGTTTGCTTAGAGTTTTCATCATGAAAGGGTGTAGAATTTTATCAAATGCATTTCTGCATCTGTTGAGATAATCATATGGTTTTTCTTCTGCAGTCTGTTAATGTGGTGTATCACATTGATTGATTTGCAAACATTGAAGCATCCCTGCATACCAGGGATAAATCCCACTTGGTCTGGGTGGATGATCTTTCTGATGTGTTGTTGCATTCTATTGGCGAGAATTTTATTGAGGATTTTTGCATCTATGTTCATCAGGGATATTGATCTATAATTCTCTTTCAATGCTGCATCTTTTTCCAGCTTAGGAATTAAGGTGATGCTGGCTTCATAGAAAGAATTTGGGAGGACTCCCTCTTTTTCGATTGTTCTTAATAGTTTAAGAAGAATTGGAGTTAGTTCTTCTTTAAATGTCTGGTAGAATTCAGCAGTGAATCCATCTGGTCCTGGGCTTTTCTTTGTTGGGAGGGCCTTTAATACTGTTTCAATTTCTGTTTCAGTTATGGGTCTATTTAGGTTTTCTATGTCTTCCTTGTTCAATTTAGGTAGGTTGCATGTGTCCAGGATTCCATCCCTTTCTGATAGATTTTCCTGTTTGCTGGCATACAAGTCCTTGTAGTAATTTCTGATGATTCTTTTTATTTCTGTGGTATCTGTTGTTACGTTTCCTTTTTCATCTCTGATTTTATTGATTTGGGTCTTTTCTCTTCTTTTTTTAGTTAGTTGGGCCAATGGGGTGTCAATTTTGTTTATTTTTTCAAAAAACCAGCTCCTCATTTGGCTGATTTTTTGTAATGTTTTTTTGGATTCAATCCTGTTAATTTCTTCTCTGATTTTAATTATTTCTCTTCTCCTACTAGATTTGGGTCTGGTTTGCTGCAGTTTTTCTAGGTCCTTGAGATGCCTGAAAGCTCATTTATTTGGTGCCTTTCCAATTTCTTGATATAGGCACCTATTGCTATAAACTTGCCTCTCAATAGTGCTTTTGCCGTATCCCATAAGTTTTGATATGTTGTGTTGTTATCCTCATTTGATTTCTCTTTTGATTTCTTGAATGACCCAGTGTTCATTCAGGAGCATGTTGTTCAGTCTCCATGTGTTTGCATACTTTCTGGGGTTTCCTGAGTTGCTAATTTCCAGCTTCATTCCGCTGTGGTCTGAGAAGCTGCATGGTATGTATGATTCTAATTCTTTTAAATTTGCTGAGACTTGCTTTATGGCCTAGTATGTGATCTATCCTAGAGAAGGTTCAATGCACTGCTGAGAAGAATGTAAAGTCTTTAGATGTAGGATTGAAAGTTCTGTAGATATCTGCTAGATCGATTTGGGCAATGGTGTCGATTAAATCTGCTGTTTCCTTGTTGATCTTCTGTCTCGATGATCTGTCTATTTCTGAGAGTGGAGTATTGAAGTCCCCCAGTACTATTGTATTTGAATCTAAGTCTCCCTTTAAGTCCCTTAACATATCTTTTAAATAGACCGGTGCCCTGTAATTAGGTACATATACATTTATAATAGTTACATCTTCCTGTTGAATTGAGCCCTTAATCATTATATAGTGCCCCTCTTTGTCTCTCTTAACAGTTTTTCTATTAAAGTTTAATTTGTCTGATATTAATATGGCTACACCTGCTTTTTTTTTTGGTTTCTGTTGGCATGGAATATCTTTTTCCAACCTTTCACTTTCAGTCTGCTTGCATATTTGTTAGAGAGATGTGTTTCTTGTAGGCAACAAATATTTGGATTTTGTTCCTTAAGCCAATCAGCCAATCGGTGTCTTTTATTTTTCTTTTATTTTTTATTTTCATTTTTTTGACAGAGTGCACACTGAGAGAGAGACAGAAAGAAAGGTCTTCCTTTTTGCCATTGGTTCACCCTCCAATGGCCGCCACGGTCGGCGCACTGCAGCCGGCGCACCGCACTGATCCAATGGCAGGAGCCAGGTACCTATCCTGTTCTCCCATGGGGTGCAGGGCCCAAGTACTTGGGCCATCCTCCACTGCACTCCCTGGCCACAGCAGTGAGCTGGCCTGGAAGAGGGGCAACAGGAACAGAATCTGGTGCCCCGACCAGGACTAGAACCCGGTGTGCCGGCATCGCAAGGCGGAGGATTAGCCTAGTGAGCCATGGTGTCGGCCCAATCAGTGTCTTTTAACTGAAGAGTTAAGTCCATTAACGTTTAATGTGACTATTGATACATAGTGACTTTGCCCTGCCATTTTCCCGGAGATATTTTCTAGTATATGCTTTGAGCTTCCTATGCTCTTCTACTGGTAGGTTTTCTTCCTTAACCTTCTTTCATATTGATGGCCGTGTTTCTGTGTTTCTGAGTGTAGCACATCTTTAAGTATCTTTTGCAGGGCCGGACGAGTGGCCACAAAGTCTTTCAATTTCTGTTTGCTATGAAAGGTCTTTATTTCACCTTCATTCACAAATGAGAGCTTGACAGGATATAATATTGTGGGCTGGCAGTTTTTCTCTCTTGGTACCTGTGCTATGTCTCGCCATTCCGTCATAGCCTGTAGTGTTTCTGATGAGAAGTCAGCTGTGAGTCTAATTGAAGATCCTCTGAGAGTAATCTGACGTTTCTCTCTTGCACATTTTAGGATCTTTTCTTTAGGTTTCACTGTGGTGAGTTTAATTACAACATGTTGTTGTGAGGATCTCTTTTGGTCATGTTTCCTGGGGTTCTATGTGCTTTCTGTACTAGGATGTCTCTGTCCTTCTCCAAACCCAAAAGTTCTCTGCTAGTATCTCACTAAAAAGGCCTTCTAATCCTTTCTCTCTCTCTATGCCTTCAGGAACTCCTAGAACTTGAATGTTGTTTTTTTTTTTTTTTTAATAGTATCCTGGAGATTCCCAACAATATTTTTTAGATTTCTAATTTCCTCTTCTTTTCTTTGGTTTGACTGTATGTTTTCCTGTGCTCTGTCTTCTAAGTCCTGTTGCTCCTCCATGAAGAGAGGGAGCGACATAATGGTGCCGTGACTCGGATAGGAAACCTAGGAGGGAAGAAACGGGAAGAAGTGGGAAAATACCGGAGAGAGAGATTAGCAAAGAGCCTAGGGAAAAGCCGGATGGAAAAGGTGCCGGAAGAAGCTATCGAAAGCCTAGGCATAGACTCGGATACGGACTGTGGGAAAGAAGTTAGGATTTAAAGTGAAAGCAAGAAGAAACTTAGACTCAGATATGGACTGCAGGTTGAAAGTGAAAGTGAAACCTAGAAGAAACTTAGACTCGGATACGGACTGTGGGGAGAAGCCAGGAGAAATGAGAGGGGAATATTGTTGTTGGAAGAAAAGTTAGGGAAACATACCGGGTAGAGAAAAATGTTAGGGAAATTGAAGCCAGGGGGGCAGGCCGAGGCGGAGACGTAAGCTAGCTTGGAATTCTTTAAGTCAGCCCGGGGGGCAAAAGGCGAAAATCTGGAACCAGAGGCAGAGACGTGGGCTGCCAGGTTGGAATCCGTCAGATTAGCCCGGGGAGCAAAGGACGGGAAGCCAGACCGAAAGGCGCAGACGCGTGAGCTATGTTGAATTCGCCAGGTTAGCCCGGGGAACTTAGATTGAATACCAGTGGCGGAAACGTGAGCTATGCTGTGTGACTCGCGGAAGCCGCCGCGTGCAGAGAGAGCGCGCGGGGCGTGAACAGATAGGGAACGTGGGGCTAGTGCGAGGCCGTGGTGCAGGCGCGAATGGGCGCGGAGACCGTGGACTGCGCGCGCAAAGCTGGGAAGCCGCGCAGATGAGAGAAGCGCGGGCTGAAGCGGCGCAGAGCCGGGAAGCCGCCGCGGGGCAAGGCGCGGAGAAGCAGCCTCGGGGCAGGCGCCGGGAAGCCACGGGGATAAGAGAAACAGAAGTATAGAAGTAAAATGAGAGAAATAGGAATGCTGGCAGATAGAAGTAAAATAGGAGAAATAGGAATGCCTGGAGATAGAGAAATAGAGAAAAATGAGGCCTCCCCACAACATGGCAATGAGAGAGCTTGGATTCGGTCTGCCTGATTAGTAAGACGATAAGCACCTGCTGGCGGCTAGCAGCTTACCCGCTGCGGGGCACCGAAGACAGGCGCGTATCAACGCCAGAAAATAAAAAGAAAGGGGGATCTGTGGGGAGCAACCCGGACTAGACTAAGTTACTGGAATTAAGACTTATTCTATGCATCTGCTTTCCCACAATATGGTGCTGAGAAGGGAGAAACAGCTTCTACACAGCTGCCTCCAGTTCAACCAATAAACTGTAGGACCTGCTCCTGATTGGAGGAGAGCAGCGTACTCGGCGTGTGGGTAGCAGAGTTGGGATTGGTGGAAGAGGACTATATAGGAGGAGAGAGACAACATGCACCAGGAACATCTAAGGGGAACATCTATCTGAAGGAACACCTGTGCAGCCCCCTAGAGAGCCGGCCGGCGGTATGCCACTCCCCCGCGCAAGTGGGGAAAGTGGCTAGGGGGAACCGCCCTTCCACGGAGGTGGAAGGGTTGGTAGCCAACCCGGGAAGAACCAGCAGCAAACCCGGGGAGGGCCGAGCAGACAAAAGAACAGCGCAGGGTCCTGTGTCGTTCTTCCACGAAGACGGGGAGCAACAAGTCCGATATTCTCTCTTCTGTTTCGCTGACTCTGTTTTTTAGACTTTCTAATGTGTTTGTCATTTGATCTATTGAGCTCTTCATTTCATTTTGATTTCTCTTCACTATCACACTTTCCTGTTCTACTAGCTTCTGCATTTCATTTTGATTCCTCCTAAAATTTCATTTTCACGAGAGAGATTTTCAATCCTGTCCAATAAGGATTTCTGTAGTTCAAGGATTTGCTTTTGAAAACTTCTAAATGTTCTTATCATAAATTTTTTGAAATCCGTATCTTGCATTTCTTCTATCTCATCATCTTCATAATCTTGGCTTGGGGTGTTTTGTTTATTCGGAGGTGTCATAGTGTCATCGTTGATCTTGTTCCCTTGATTTTTGTGTTTGTTGCTTGGCATTGTTAATTCTTCTTCCCTGACTGTGAGCTTTTTTTTTTTTTTTACTATGTCTGTGTTAAGTGGACTGCCTGCTGTTGGAGGAGCCTTGGAGGCTTGAGATGGGTGTGGCCTGAGAGCTCTGCTTGGTTCTTCCGGGTTACGGGTGTGCAAAGGTGACACCCTCAGGTTATGCGTGGTAAATCTCTCTATATTTACTTATTTATTTTATTTTATTTTATTTTTTATTCAGGGGGTAAGTAATACCACATGGCTGAGCAGAATTGATGGTATTTAGCTTCTGATCTCTGGCTTCTACCCAAAGAGTCTGTGCCCGCTCAGTTTCTCCTGCGGACTCCCACTGGGTTGCCTAGGCTACTGAATTGTAGCCTTAGCTCTCCCCTTTTGTTATGTATTTCCCGAGTGGGGCCTGCTCTTTGTCTCTTGCTGGCCTTTGCAAGGTTGGCGGAAAAGTGAGAAACTTGTTTATACCAGTACCCCCCCCACCTTTTTTTTTTCTTTTCTTTTCCTTCTCTCCTGTAGTCAGTCTGGTGAACTTCCCCGCCTCAAAGCCCGCTTCCCTCTAGATTCTGTCCACCGTTTCCCCGCCAATGTCTCCTGTTACTGAGCTCACCTCCCCTTCCAGCGCCGATGTGTGGACTCGGAGCCCTGGGCGTCCCTGCTCTCCCCGCTGGTGTCTGTGTCACTTCCACTCCCCTTCCCACACTGGCCTTTGCTCAGTTTCTTAGCACAGATCAACGTCTGACCAGAGCTCCTGGAGAGTAACCAATCTTCTCAAAGCTGCTTTTTTTAATAAAGGAAAGTAGGTAGCATTATTAAATGACACTAAAGTACAAACTCTTAATAGAATAAAAGTATTAATTGACTTTAACTGCCCTGCAAAAGAGCTGTGATTTTTTTAATTTTAGTTTTAGTTTTTTCGTTTTAACACAGTCAGTGTAGTTCATAGATACAATTCTAAGAATATAATGATATTCCCTTCCTCCCTCCCTCTGCCTTTCTTTCTCTTTTTAGTTTTTGACAGTATATTTTTTAATTTACATTACAACCAAGGGCTTAATTATCCACCAAATAAAAGTTTAAAAAATAAAACTCAAAGTCTCTGGTTTACCAGAAATATAGACAAGGGCTATAAACAGTAATGAAATGGAAAGATGACCATTTCATTCATAGCATATTTTAAAGTAAATACAGATCATTAAAGAATTTCATTACTTTCTATAATTACACGTTGGATTTTAAATCCTGAATAGAAACAGAATTGGGTGTTCAGGAATTGATTCCCACTCTACTCCACTGTGAGAGTTTAAAATTTCTGTATGGGGCTGGTGCCGTGACAGCGGGTTAAGCACCACCTGCAGTGTCAGCATCCCACATGGGCTCTGGTTCAAGACCCGGCTGCTCCACTTCCAATCCAGCTCTCTGCTATGGCATGGGAAAGCAGTAGAAGATGATCCAAGTGCTTAAGCCCCTGCACTCACGTGGGAAACCTGGAAGAAGCTCCTGTCTCCTGGCTTCAGATAGGCCCAGCTCCGGCCATTGCAGCCATTGGGGGAGGGAGTGAAGCAGTGTATGGAAGACCTCTCTCTCTCTCTCTCTGTCTCTGCCTCTGCCTCTCTGTAACTCTGCATTTCAAATAAATAAATCTTAAAAAAATTTCTGTGCACATGAAGGGTAAATATTTGGTTATCAAATATGCACACAATACTGCAGATGCTACAGTGGGAATGAAATCATACAGCTATGAAATGGACAAATTTGTCAGTGGTCAATTAATTCATCTGTAGCAGAATTTTATCCAGAGATTTACAGAGAATTGTTTTATAGTAGCCATTTTTACTTTGTGAAAGTGAAGTGTCTCTATAATTTTTGTGTTGGTAAATTTCTTTTGCTTCTCACTTGGGAGGATGCCTGGCACTTTGAAGTCACCTCTTCATAAAGAATGAGGCTTGAGGGTTAAGTGCAGGAAAAGGAGGGCATGGTCCAGCAGTCATATGGTCGTGGTGCTTTCTCCAGCTAAATTGCTCTAGTTCACTGTCAGCTGGGGCTGTTTCCCTCCTTGAAGGCAGGAATGAGAGTGGAGCATCTGATGTAAAGTTCAGTTTTTTACAAGGTCTACATCTGCATACTTTTTCATTCTTCCTTATTTATTAGTTTGCAACAGAGACAAGACTAACTGTGCTGTTATTTCAAGTGCTACTGGCAGCAAGCAGTGGTGGAGGATAAAGTTAGGACAGTGTCAGATTCCCCAGGAAAATGGAATTCACAAAACAGCCATGTGGGGAAAAGACGAGGATGCTTAGATTCTTGGTGTAGTAAGATACCTTGATGCTCTACCATGTGCAGCTGTCTCCAGTGGAGGGCCCCAAGACCACTCTCAAGCTCAGTGGTTCTCCGTAAGAACTGTAAAACCCAGGAGATGCTGTTACACACACAGTAGGCTCAGTGCAGTAAGAGTACAGGTAGAGTCAGCATAAGGAGATGGCACACGGGAGGGAGAGCAGGAGAGGCCAGCACTGCTGCGGTTCCATGGGGACACTTAACCCTCCCGGCAGTGGTGACTGCCAGCACATGCGAGGTGCTGTCAATCAAGGGAACTTCCCCATACTTTGGGGCCCAGGGTTTTTATTCGGGCCCTCCCTGTAGGCACGCAGCACCTCCAAGTCCCACCTCAGTGCCTCAGACTCCACCCTCCGTCCGCGTAGAGGCAGGCACTTAGTCTAAGTCACATTGTTGGGATCAAGTTTTCTGGTCAAATCCTGCAGCGTGGCCCACAGCCTCAGTCCTACAGAGAGAGACTGAAGGTTTCAAAGGCTGGGAAGAGGTGTTCCAGATGCTGGCTGGGGGCCCTTCCCGCAAACAGGGCTTTCCTTGCCTGGTGCAGGGTTAGAGGAACCTGGGCTCAACTGAATTCCCTTGCCTGCCTATGATCACATGTGTTACTTTATTAAGTTTTTTTTTTTTTTTTTAAGGGGGAAAAAATCTAGGACAAAATCTTGTAGCTTCAGTTTCCCAGAAGAGGAGCCAACAGGTAACACATTTCCCCATTGACTGTCCGGTTACCTTCTTCATGGCTCCATACCGCCCCCTGGTGGCAGATCAGTGGTTGTCTCCCTCCAACATCTGGAACGCCTTGGGGTAATGGACCATGACATTTTCCACTCCTGATTTGTAGTGCCTACTTGAAACATAGGTGGTAAATCTATATGACGGGCCGTGTCATAGTGATCGAAGTTTGTGCTATGACAGTCTTTTGAACCCTATACTGTTAAAGTTCCCCTTATATCAAAGTGTCAAAAAAAAAAAAAAAAGGAAATAAGTATGTCAGTCCTTCTCATCTCCTAGAATTTTTATGAGTCTCTAGGCTGTTCTTCAGAGTGGAGCAGGACCTCAGAGATTATATTCTTCAACAGTTTATTCTACTGTTTAAGTTGTTAATCTCTAATTTATTTGAGAGGCAGGCAGACATAGATATACAGAAATATAGACAGAAACTCAGAGAAGGAGGGAGGAAGAAGAGGTAGTGGGAATGGAAGAGAGAGAGAGAGAGAGAGAGAGAGAGAGAGAGAGAGAGAGAGGTCCCAATCCAGGGGCTCACTTCCCAAAGGCCCTCCTGGCACCAAGAATTTAGTTCATGTCCCCCATGTGGGTGGCAAGGACAAAACCACTTAAGCCATAACCTGCTGCCTGCTAGAATGTGTGTTGTGAGCACAGGCAGGATCTGAACCCAAACACTGATAAGGGATACAGGCGTCCCAACCAGCATTAAGCAAATATATTAATATTGCACAAGTATATTGTTAAGTCTGAAGAAAAACATTTGTTACTGTCTGTAAATATCAACAGAATTCTAGTTTGGAGGCAGAGCAAACATACATCCTCTATGTTATCACTTTTTCACAAAATAAATGCAATTGAAGAATGTGGCAAGAAAGACTTAAGTGAAATTGCTCCTTTGTATTAGCTCTTCCCAAATTAAGGGAAGGATTCTTGTGGTTATTTACCCCTGTTTGTCTTATTTCACCCTTTCTAGCCTTTGATTTCATATTTCACAGTCTTTTAAAAGCTGCATAAATATGACTTCTAGTTTGTCCTCATTTGGGTTCCATGTGTCATCTCTCACTCCCTTTACTGAAATGGTTCCCTCAGGTTTGCGACTCACAAACCACCCTGCACACATGAGCCACACGGAGCCTTGAGATTCAACTGTCAGGGACAACCTCCCAGTGACACAGGTGCAGCTCCTCCGCTGTGGACCATTCCTTGAAGAGCCATCAAAAGCAGCTACACCTGTGTTTCCACTTGTCATCTTCCCTGGCATTGACTTAGGACCACAGAACATTCTAGACAGATAAGAAAAAGCCTGCATAGCTGTTCCCTAGCAGCCCCCAAAGAACCTTTTAAACCACAACCAGAGAAACCTCCACTTTTTATCCCAACCTGGCTGACAAAGTCATCAGCGTGAGCCCATGGTGCTGACGACGTTTGACCTTCAGTTTGGCTCAGGTACAGACACTGAAGAAGGAGCACCTTCTGCTTAAGATGTCAATGCTTTCTGTGTGATATTTTTAAAATGTGTTGTTTCTTGATTAAAGGATAAAGTTTATAGTTTTTATATCAGAAACTGAAAACAAAAACAAAAAAAAAACTCTTGTAAGCGTTCAAAGTGCCCTTGGGCAGCTGTCAGCCCCAGGAAATGGACAAGCCCTGGCACCTCACACGCAGGGACAAAGCATGAAGTAGCATTTGCGTGTTCGTTATCTCATTTCCCAAGGCTAGCAGCCAGTGCGGTTCCCAACGAGGAGCCCTTGCAACGTAGCAATGGCGCCGCCGCTGCTGCTGCTGGATTTCCTTGCTCCTCCGACTCAACAAAGCAAGCTCATTTGTTTCACTTTGTGAAAACTCTTCATTTTCCCCCCAGATTTCCATTTCACGCTGTGTGAATTTTATTAAGATCTCTCTCACAGAAGCTAAGTGCTGGCTCGATGAGGCCCTACGGGATCCCAGTTGCAGCCTCTGTAATGTCTGGAGCCTCATGAGACTTTTTCTACTGAAAACTCCTTTGAGACCAATAAGGAAGAATCCAGAATCTTTCTGGTGTTTGAAGAAATAGTGTGGCCTCATGAATATGCTAATATTACAACCTGCGAACCTTTTGAGGTTAGACCTTGAAAGCCAGCAACCTAACAATTATGATCCAGTATCTAAGTATTGATATCAAATTGATTTTGAATGGTTCTTTCTTTCTGAAGGCATTCAATTATTTTTAAAAGCTGGTTTAAATAAATGATAGTTAAAAATAAGTTTTTTAGGGCAGGCTTTTGGCACAGTGATTAATAGATCACTTTGGGCAACAGGATTCCTCAGTGGAGTTCTTGGGTTCATTTCCTGACTCCGCTTCAATTCTATCTTCCTGCTAATGAGCACCCTGGGAGGCAGCAGGTGATGACCCAACCTCTTGAGTCCCTGCCACCCACATAAAATATCTGAATATTGCGTTTGGGATGTGAACTAGCAGATGGATGATCTCTGGTTCTCTCTCTCTCTCCCTCTTCCCCCCTTCCTCCGCCTCCCTCCCCCTCCCTCCCCACCCTTGTTTTTCAAATAAATAAAAATAAATTATCCAAAATTAAAAATATATTTTTCATTTCAGGATAAATCCTTGTTAATAAAATTTGTCTATAATCCTTTTGTCTAACAACTTGTTAGTGGATTTTTTACAATAAAATTACTTCATAAAAAGATAATAATTAAGTAATTAAAATAGTTTGCATACTGATTTTCCTCTTGGATTTACATAATAAAAATTTTAATACTGTTTGTTGCATAGTAGTTGCTGTGCAGTAGTCATCTGAAATACTGTATCATAATAGTGTAACAGGGGGCCAGCGCTGTGGCATAGCCAGTAAAGCCACCTCCTGCAGTGCCAGCATTCCATGTGGGCACCGGTTCAAGTCCTGACTGCTCCACTTCAATCCAGCTTTCTGCTATGGCCTGGGAAAGCAGTAGAAGACGGCCTGAGTCCTTGGCCCCTGAACCCGTGTGGGAGACCTGGAAGAAGCTCCTGGCTCCTGGCTTCGGATTGTTACAGTTCCGGCCGTTGTGACCAATTGGGGAGTGAACCAACAGATGGACGATCTCTCTCTCTCTCTCTCTCTCTCTCTCTCTCTCTGCCTCTCCTTCTCTCTCTGTGTAACTCTGACTTTCAAATAAATAAATAAATCTTTTTTAAAAATAGTGTAACAGTCTGTATCATAATAGCAGATGAAAATGGTATTAATCCAGCCTTTTCGCTATAGTGGATATTTAGATTAGTTGCAAACTTTATGATAAAAATGGTGAACATTTTGACCACTTAATAAGCAACACTGTATGTATTTGTTGCATCAACTCTTTTAACGTTCAGAACAACCTAACAACTTGGTCTTATCATCACTGCTGTTTTAGTAATGTGAGAAGGAATTCTAGGCAGGTTGGACAGCTTGCCCAGGGGTACATGTGGTAAGTGCAAGAGTCAAAGTTCAGGCCGAAAATTCTCATAGTCAAATAGAGTCTCCATTATACTGCGCTAGACTATACTTTATACCAAGATTTACTTAAGAATTCCGAGAATTAAATGAAATATTTGGCTTATGAATGCAAATCCATAAAGTTAAAAAATGTGTAAAACTAAAAATGCATTCTCTTTGATTCCAATAAGTATAAATTACAGATTTATCCTGAACTCTTTACATTTCAAGAGAGGTTGAGTCACATGTGCTATTGCTCTTGTATCACAAACATGAAAATCCTTAAACCACTCTGAGTAGTTGTTTCTATTTTTAAAATATTGGTAAGGTACACAGTATCACTTTTACCTGTTCCTTAAACTGTCTTGAATGCCTCACCTGTAATGATCCAGATGTGCATGGATTTCCACCTCTGTTGCATTTTTGTGCGCCATTTGCCCCGAGTCGGTTGTGTGGTCCAAGACCAATCTGCCTCACTAACTCCTGTGGAATTCGAGGAGGAGGGAACCCAAGGGCGAGGGCGTCTTTTACGTGGAAAACTGTTCCGCACTTCAGCACGTGAAGACCCATCTCTTTCCCTGTCTCTGTTCTCACAGAATGTGTGACACGGGAGAAGGACTATTCACGTTTCAAACACGGGAAGGAGAAATGATCTATCAGAAGGTCCATTCTGCGACACTGGCCATAGCTGAGCAGCATGAAAGATTAATGTTGGAAGTGGAGCAGAAGGCCCGGGTAAGGCTGCCTCCGTGGTACCCTAACAGCTTGGGAATGAAGGTCACTGAGGTCCAGTGTGCAGCGTGTATATGTGGGTCCTTCCGTGTCAGCACCTCGGTGTCCACCCCTCCCCTGGCCCAGAAGGCCCACCCCAGTTACCCTACCTCCACGCCCAACCTCTTGTCCCTGTAATACCTACTCAGTATGTCACAAAAGCTGTTATCTGTGGCCACTGTGAGCCCTGCACTCCCTGTATCTATCTATGTATGAGGGCTTCCCTTGGTTACCCAGAGAAGAGTGGAGTGTGTAGAAAATGAAATAAGAAGCAATTTTGTGCGCATATTTCCACCCACAGTTGAACATTTGGAGATTCCACTGTGCACCCAAAATAACCAGGAAAATTAAGCTACTACCAAAAAGAATCCTGCCTTTATTTTAATCTCTGTGTTTATCCTAGGTGCTCTGACATTCCTAACTCTTTATTTCCATTTCAGAGCCAATAGTACAATGTTTAGCAACAGAATAATTTGTTTGATGTTCTGTCCTGGGACTGTACAAGAGTACTCAAGTCAAGCCAAGAAATAATTTGGTAAAGACTGAACTAACGAATTTTACTACTAGCTGAAAAAAACGATAAACTTTACTACTAACTTGTTTGAATGCAAACAATGGAAAGGTGATTGCTATCATCTTAACAGATGAATATTCCCTCTTTCTTCAAGATTTACAGATGCGTTACAGTCCCCATCTGAATGAGTAGTGGTGCTTGGGGAAATGCCCACCATTCTCCTTGGGAAGCATCAGTATGTCTATGGCAGTTCTGGATGATAGAGTTTTATATTGAGTATTACATTAGTTTCAATGTTTAAAATTTTACATACTATTTTGAAGTAGAAAAGAAAATGTCTTTGAACAAAAGCAAGGTTGCTCTTAGTGCATACTCGTAATCCAGTTCTAGTTTTTTCACTGCTACATTATACGGGTCTATCTTTGCATCTAGGATGTGGCTGAAGAGCCTCCCTAACACTGTTGGTGGACAAGAGAAAGTCAGGCTTATCCGGGACACTGTTCCCTCCGTGAGATGGATGAGCAGACAGCATTAGTAGGAGTATTCATATGCAAGTGAAGACTGATTAAGAATCATCAGCTGGGAGGTTGGAATGCTTCATATTCAAGATAATTTGGGTCAAATTCAAGCTTTGCAACAGTTACCTAATTAATAGACCATTTTTCTAATTAATTCATGTAGGTGAAAAATATAACTATCAAATTTAAATGATTTCAAAGCCTTGAACATTCATTATTATCCCGTATTTACAATCGATTAGGGCTCATTTTCAATGAAAATACTATTCAGAAGTGTAGTTTCTTTTACTTGTAGTTGTTCTAAATGGGCAAATGCTCATGAGCAAAGTGATTTAAATTATATGTTCATAAAGTAAATTCCAAAAGCTTTTGTGCTACCATAACCATGTGCCCTAAAGAAGAACAAGTAATTTGTGTCCTGGGCTTGCATCCCAACACTGCCACTTACTGGTTGTGTAATCTGGGACAAATTAGTCACTCTGTGTCTTGTTCTCCTGTACCTATAACATGGAACTGTAATGGTTGTCATTTAGTTGTTAGGCTGTGTCTGCATTAATCTATAGAAAGGGCTGAGAATTTGACCAGGCACATAGAAAGTACCATGAATGTGTTCAATGCTGTGATGCTGGTGTAGGAGTGATTTTGATCATAAGATTCACAGTCTTTTATTGTTATTCTCAACTCTGGCTGCATAATACCTTTCACACTCTTTCTTTTTTTAATTTTTTATTTAGTAAATATAAATTTCCAAAGTACAGTTTATGGATTACAATGGCTTCCCCCCCCCATAATTTCCCTCCCACTCACACCCCTCCCATCTCCCACTCCCTCTCCCATTACATTCACATCAAGATTCATTTTCAATTATCTTTATATACAGAAGATCGATTCAGTATATATTAAGTGAAGATTTCATCAGTTTGCACCCACAGAAACACAAAGTGTAAAATATTGTTTCAGTACTAGTTATAGCATTACTTCACATTGGACAACACACTAAGGACAGATCCCACATGAGAAGTAAGTACACAGTGACTCCTGTTGTTGACTTAACAATTTGACACTCTTGTTTATGGCATCAGTAATCTCCCTAGGCTCTTGTCATGAGCTGCCAAGGCTATGGAAGCCTTTTGAGTTCGCCGACTTTGATCTTATTCAGACAGGGTCATAGTCAAAGTGGAAGTTTTCTCTTCCCTTCAGAGAAAGGTACCTCCTTCTTTGATGGCCCCGTTCTTTCTACTGGAATCTCACTCACAAAGATCTTCCATTTAGGTCTTCTTCTTTTTTTTTTTTTTTTTTTTCGCCAGAGTGTCTTGGCTTTCCATGCCTGAAATACTCTCATGGGCTCTTCAGCCAGACCCCAATGCCTTAAGGGCTGATTCTGAGGCCAGAGTGCTATTTAAGACATCTGCCATTCTATGAGTCTACTGTGTATCCTGCTTCCCATGATGGATCGTTCTCTCCCTTTTTGATTCTATCAGCTAGTATTAGCAGACACTAGACTTGTTTGTTTGATCCCTTTGACTCTTAGACCTATCAGTGTGATCAATTATGAACAGAAATTGATCACTTGGACTAATGAGATGGCATTGGTACATGCCACCTTGATGGGATTGTATTGGAATCCCCTGGCATGATTCTAACTCCACCATTTGGGGCAAGTCAGCTTGAGCATGTCCCAAATTGTACATCTCCTTCTCTTATTCCCACTCTTATATTCAACAGGGATCACTTTTCAGTTAAAATTTAAACACCTAAGAATAATTGTGTGTTAATCACAGAGTTCAACCAATAGTACTAGAACAAAACAAAGAGAACTCTTTCAAGAATGTATTGCAATCTTGTGCCAAAAACAAGTAATCACTGTTAAAGTCACGGAGACCAGGCTCTGTTCACCATGATCCCAGGAAGTCTAAACTGGATGTGTATACCACAGGTGTGTGGGTCAATGCTCAGAGATAGAAGGAAAGTGCAGCAGATGTTCAAACAGCAGGCTCAACAGAGAAACCCAAATCAGAGAGAGTCCATCACTTGGTGCATATATGTAGATGAAATATTTTGTTTAATTTAAAAAACAATTTGATAACTGTGCCTTTCTGTGAAGGTTACTGCTTGTGAAAATTACTGCATACCTCAACCATCTCCAAGGTGAGCTGAGTATGTGTGGTTCTCAGCTTGTGTTGCCTCAGCTCGGCTGCCATATTCCCAAAGGCCAGGTCATAGAGAAAGGTGTCCAGGTGTTCTGTTTCAAGGACTTCCTCCATGTGCACAGAACTTTAAAAAGAATATCCAAAAATATGAAATCGCACTTAACTAACCTCTATCTATTTGCTGATTTAAAATAAATTTTTATTTACTTGGAAGGCACAGAGACAAAAAGAGAGAGATTTGTCTCCTACTCACTGGTTCACTGCCCCAAATGCCCACAAAAGCCAGGGCTGAGCCAGGCAGAAATGAAGATCCCAGAACTGAATCCAGGTTTCCCACATGAATGGCAAGGACTCAAGTGCTTAGGCCATCACCTGCTTCCTCCTTCTTGCACATTGGCAGGAAGCTAGAATCAGAAGTGGAGCTAGGACTCAAACCCAAGCACTGCAATATGGGACACAGGCATCCCAACTGGCATCGCAATCAGTACTAAATGCCCTCCTTCATTTGGTCAAAGTTTAAAAATGAAATGAACTTATGCCAGCAGGTTGAGCTGCCTCTTGGGACAGCTGTGCCCCATATAGAGTGCCTGGCACAAGTCCCAACTTCCTGTTAATGTGTCTGGGAAGTAGCAAATGATGGCCAAAATACTTGGGTTCCTACACCCATGTGTGAGATTGAGCTCCTAGCTTTGGCCTGTCCTACTTCTGGCTTTTGTGGATATTTAGGGAGTGGACCAGCAGTTGGAAGAAACCTCTCTCTCATTCTGTGTGTGTGTGTGTGTGTGTGTGGCTCTGCCTTTGAAATAAGTAAATAAATCTCTAAAAAGTTGGCCAATGCCACAGCTCAATAGGCTAATCCTCCACCTGCGGCACCAGCACACCAGGTTCTAGTCCCGGTCGGGGCACCGGATTCTGTCCTGGTTGCCCCTCTTCCAGTCCAGCTCTCTGCTGTGGCCCAGGAGTGCAGTGGAAGATGGCTCAAGTCCTTGGGCCCTGCACCTGCATGGGAGATGAGGAGAAGCACCTGGCTCCTGGCTTTGTATCAACGAGGTGCACTGGCCGCAATGCACTGGCTGTGGCAGCCATTGAAGGGTGAACCAACAGTAAAGGAAGACCTTTCTGTCTCTCTCTCTCACTGTCCACTCTGCCTGTAAAAAAAAAAGTAAAATAAATGCTTCTGCTTAAACTATAAATAAATATATATATATAAAAATTATAGGCAAAGTATAATTTGGGACTTGGAATGATACCAAAAACTCTTTCTAAGGTATGAAAATGTTGCATTCCATTTATCATGCATACTGCAAAATAGGATGACAAAAAAGTTGGCTTTCTAGTTTTAAAAACCAGTCATGTGAGAGTAATATTGATCTGATAAAAATGTTTATTTATTTAAATGTGATTGAAAATATTTTATAGGAGTAAATTACAAAAGAAATATGTAAGCAAGGAATGACCAAACAGTTCAGAAAATTATAGCATTTACTTTCATCCTTTAAAAGGAAGATAATTTAAGAGTATTTCTAGCTTTATAGAAAAACAAACCTGAATAAGATATAATGTGTTTTACTTTTTTTTAGATTTTATTTATTTGAAAGGTAGAGTTACAGAGATAGGTAGAGACAGGGAGAGAGAGGTCTTCCATCTTCTGGTTCACGTCCCAAATGGCCACAATAACTAGGGCTGGGCCAGGCTGAAGCCAGGAGCCAGGAACTTCTTCAGGATCCCCCATGTGTGTGCAGGGGCCCAAGCACCACAGCCATCCTCTGATGCTTCCCCAGGCCATTAGCAGGGAGTTGGATTGTAGGCAGAGCAGCTGAGACTCAAACCAGCGCCCATATGTGATGCCGCTGCTACAGGCCAGGGCTTTAACCTGCTACGCCACAGTGCCAGCCCCAGACATAATGTTTTTACAACCACTTCCACCACAAAAGAAATGCTTCCATATGATCTTCAACTTCATATATTTATAAAACCTTGTTTTGTGCTTGTTTATAACTTTCCTTTTGGGGGGCCACATGAATAAGTGTATTTTGATATATCTCTGTCATCTACACTAGGCCATATCTCTATTCTTGCTTGAGGAACCTGCTATCTGGAAAAGTTTCCCAGGGTTGTAAATGATTCTGTGCATCTCCCATTAAACAATACTGACAAAGAATCATTAGTTGGTAAGGCAATTATTTTATTTATCTGAAAGGCAAGGCAAGAGTTTCAGAGAGAGCACGGTTCCATCCCCTGGTTTACTCCCCAAGTGGCTGCAACAGCCAGAAGTGGGCCAATCCAGAGCCAGGAGCTAGGAGCTTTTTCCAGTTCTCCCAGATGGGTGCAGAAGCATTTGCGCCATCTTCCACAGCTTTCCCAGCCACATTAACAGGGAGCTAGATTGGAAGTGGAGCAGCCAGGACTTGAACTGGAGCTCATATAGAATGCCAGCTGTACAGGCAGCGGCTTATTCTGCTGTGCCACAATGCCAGCCTGGTAAGAGAATATTTTGATTTCCCTTACTGAGAAAGATAATGAAGGAGCTAGTGATTACTACTGGACTCAATTAAGATGGCTTTCAGTGGAGGTTAGCTATTTATCGGCAAGAGTTTTCCATGCCTTAAGGTAACTATGGGCAAGACATCACCACCAGAAAATTTTGATGTGATCATGAAAATACTGATTGAGTGGATGATGATGGAGCCCCATTGGTTCTTTTTTTAAAAAATATTTATTTATTTTATTTGAAAGGCAGAGCTACAGAGAGGCAGAGGCAGGGGAAGAGAGAGAGAGAGAGAGAGAGAGAGAGCGAGAGAGAGAGAGAGAGAGATATGTCTTCCATCCACTGGTTCACTCCCCAATTGGCCTCAAAGGCCGGAGCTGCACTGATCCAAAGCCAGGATCCAGGAGCTTCTTCTGGGTCTCCCACGCCAGTGCAGGGGCCCAAGGACTTGGGATATCTTCTTCTGCTTTCCCAGGCCATAGCATAGAGCTGGATCGGAAGTAGAGCACCCAGGATTAAAACCAGTGCCCATATGGGATGCCGGCACTGCAGGTAGCAGTTTTATGGGCTGCACCACAACGCCAGCCCCCTCATTGGTTCTTGAAGAATGAAGCAGCTCATTGGAAGTTCCTCAGTCAATCCTCCTTAGAGAATGACTTCTGTAGCATAGGCAGACAGCTTCCATGTAAAGTTACAGCCCCTCACTCTCACATCCAAGTGACAATCAGGAAGTGCTCGGACAGCAATCCTAAGAAGCTCCCAAATGTACTTGACTTCTTAACCCAAAACCAGTCTCCTTTTAAAAGAATTTTGCATTCGTGGGTGCATGAGAGAATTAACCCAGGGTAAAAAATTTTAAACTGGAATTATTTCTGATAGAATATTAACATTTGAGTAATTGAAGAAATGACTGTAGATGGGTATGTAAACAGAATGACATCTCTAGAATTCATTTCCTTTTCACAGAGATGATTCTGGTTCTTAGAACCAACAGAGTTCCTCAAATTCTTTTGCCAAATATACTCTGCCATGCATGTGCAACTTCAAAGAAAGCTTTGACTTTCTTTGTAGTAAGAGCCGTTTATCCAAAACTGCATTGCAGATGCTACCATGGGATTTAGTCTGTTGAGTCTGAGTTTCAACTAAAATCACCATAGACAGTAAGGCTGCAAATGCCCTAAATTAATTGAATGTGGGTTTTCATCAGTCCATGATGCACACAATATGGATGAAGTTCTCTTTTTAAATTTTCTTTTTAGGCTGTTAAGCTTTACACATTTTATAAAGTACCTATAAGTAAAGAGCAGCTGAGAAAACACAAATGAATGAAAAGAAAACCAGCTTATTTGGCTATTTTTTAAATAAATGGAAAGGAGAATTTTCATTAGTAATTGCCAGCTTTCGAACATCACAAGTAATTTAGAAACATGTGTGTAGGCGTGGCCATTTTGCCCAGCTGTTCAGATGCCACCTGGGAAGTCTATGTCCCATACCCGAGTGACTGGATTGAGGATTCGAGTAGCAGTCTCCTTCCAGTTCCAGTTCCAGCTTCCTGTTAACGCGCATCCTAGGCAGCAGGAGATGGCTCAGGTTTTGAATTCTTCCAGTGTGGATGATCTGGATTGAGTTCCAGGCTCCTGGCGTTGGCCTGGACCATCCTTGGCTGTTGCAGGTATTTGAGAAGTACACCAGTGGATGGAAAATGTCTCTCTATCTCTGTCTCTCTGTTTCTGTGTCTTTCAGATACATTGTTTAAAAAGAAGCATGTGTATATAAACAGCCTCATGTAGTAAAAATTACATTGTATCCCTTTTAAAAAGAGCAATTAAGGTGCTCATATTGTCCTAAAAATCCTGTTTCCTGGTCACCAGAAAAACCCTGTATATATTTTAAGGACAAGTAGCATCAGTGCTGTTGAAATACCACCAAGAGGGCAAAATTGCATCTAATGCCTTCAAAACACCATCCGCAGGATTTGCACAATGGGCTGCTTTCTGAGCTGTCAATCCTGTGGTTTTCCTAAACCAGGCTAGATAGTAACGAGCATTTTCAGAGTCTCACAGAAACTCCTTTCCTTTTTTTTTTTTTTTTTTTTTTTTGACAGGCAGAGTGGACAGTGAGAGAGAGAGACAGAGAGAAAGGTTTTCCTTTGCCATTGGTTCACCCTCCAATGGCCGCCGCGGTCGGCGCTGATCCGATGGCAGGAGCCAGGAGCCAGGTGCTTATCCTGGTCTCCCATGGGGTACAGGGCCCAAGTATTTGGGCCATCCTCCACTGCACTCCTGGGCCACAGCAGAGAGCTGGCCTGGAAGAGGGGCAACCGGGACAGAATCCGGCGCCCCAACCGGGACTAGAACCCGGTGTGCCGGCACCGCTAGGCGGAGGATTAGCCTAGTGAGCTGCGGCGCCGGCCCAAAAACTCCTTTTCTTAAAAACAAATACATGTTTGCTCTTTCTGTTATTTGCTATTTTACATGCTACATTTCCTATTATTAGAAATACATGGAATAAACTCAAGTCAAATTCAAATATTTAACAAACTAAAAAAACTGTATTGTTCCAACAACCATAAACATTTTGAACAATACCTATTTTACAATAAATTATTTTACTTCCTTTTATAATACAATGGTAAAGGAAATTTCTGATAAGAAGCAACACGGATTTGCTCCTGGCTGCCCACATTACCACATAAAAATGTGTCACACGAGGTCTGCATCTCAGAGGGAGACAAAAGGAAGAAAAGCATAAGAAGAGAGGACAGATAGAGAGGAGAGCTCACTTTGTGTACAATACATTGAAGTAGTGGCTACAAATTAAGTAAATTTGCCTTTCTACAGTTATACTTTATCATAAAGTGCATCGAACTATTGACTAGTGTCTGCCTATGGAAATGTTTCTTCTAAATGGCTTCATGAACTGCATGAAAAATATTTCCATGACGCACATGTTTTCCATATTTTTATACCTCCTAAGTCAAATGTTAGTTACAGTTTAATCCGCAGCACTACTTTTTCGTAGTGCTACATAAAATAATGCTTTGTGTTATAATTGATGACATCTTACAGTCTATAAAATATGGTAATACTTTTTATAGCCAGAGACCACACACTCATTTATCATTTTTGAAAGAGTAAAAAAGCCTTCCAGAAGTGTTCTATTCTCAGCATTTGGCTCCCATTTCTGAGAAAACATTCTTCTTAACCACATTTTACAGGAATCTCTATCAGCCATGAAAAAAATAATAACCCATGCTCCTACCCTAAAAATACAAAGAATTTGGATGTATCACACTCTTATGAGGAGTATACAGAAAATTTTAACAGTTTTTGCAACTTCTTTTCTGGATATATTTTGAGTGTATTTCTGAATATATTCTGGGAATGTCATTTGAGACATTCTAAGAAAAGTTTCAATGTGTGATTTGTGATTGAAAGTGGCATATAATGTCTAATATATAAGAATAACTGCGAATAAATTCATTATTTGAAGTTCTATTCATGATCTACTGCTTAATATTATCAATAATAATCATAAAACAAGAACTTTCATCATCAGTGAGAATGGCTGAGATCCTGTGGGGAATGTATTTGCGTATTTGTGAAACTTTTCCTTATTGGTGGACATTGATCGTAATGAGCCAACACAAGCTCAATTAAAACAAATTACTATGCTCAGTGATGAAGTGGACTGTGATCCAGCTTAACCAAGTTGCTTACTGTTGTCCAGTACCAGAGCATCAAGAAAGCATAGTCTTCAAACAAACAAAAACAATACAAGAAAACACACACACAATGAGATGAAAATGGTGAGAAGACAAGGTATGATTTGTCTAACAGAAGTATCTGATAGAGGTGTCAAATGGAAATTTTAATTTATTTTTTAACTTTTAATGAATATGAATTTCCAAAGTACAGCTTATGGATTACAATGGCTCCCCCCCAATAACTTCCCTCCCACCCGCAACCCTTCCCTCTCCCGCTCCCTCTCCCCTTCCATTCATATCAAGATTCATTTTCAATTCTCTTCATATACAGAAGATCAATTTAGTATATGTTAAGTAAAGATTTCAACAGTTTGCACCTACGCAGAAACACAAAGTGAAAAATACTGTTTGAATACTAGTTATAGCATTAAATCACAATGTACAGCACATTAAGGACAGAGATCCTACATGAGGAGTAAGTGCACAGTGAATCCTGTTGTTGACTTAACAAATTGACACTCTTGTTTATGGCATCAGTAATCACCCTAGGCTCTTGTCATGAGCTGCCAAGGCTATGGAAGCCTTTTGAGTTCACTGACTCTGATCATATTTAGACAAGGTCGTAGTCAAAGTGGAAGTTCTCTCCTCCCTTCAGATAAAGATACATCCTTCTTTGATGACCTGTTCTTTCCACTGGGATCTCACTCGCGGAGATCTTTCATGTAGGTCATTTTTTTATCAGAGTGTCTTGGCTTTCCATGCCTGAAATCCTCTCATGGGCTCTTCAGCCAGATCTGAATGCCTTAAGGGCTGATTCTGAGGCCAGAGTGCTGTATAGGACATCTGCCATTCTATGAGTTTGCTGTGTATCCCGCTTCCCATGTTGGATCGTTCTCTCCCTTTTTGATTCTATCAGTTAGTATTTTCAGACACTAGTCTTCTTTATGTGATCCCTTTGACTCTTAGATCTATCAGTGTGATCAACTATGAACTGAAATTAATCACTTGGACTAGTGAGATGGCATTGATACATGCCACCTTGATGGGATTGTATTGGAATCCCCTGGCACGTTTCTAACTCCACCATTTGGGGCAAGTCAGCTTGAGCATGTCCCAAATTGTACATCTCCTCCCTCTCTTATTCCTCCTCTTATATTTAACAGGGATCACTTTTCAGTTAAGTTTCAACACTAAAGAATACCTGTGTATTAATAACAGAATTCAACCAAAAGTATTAAGTAGAACAAACAAAATAAATACTGAAAGGGATAAAGTATTAAGTTGTTCACCAACAGTCAGGGCAAGGGCTGATCAAGTCACCGTTTCTCATAGTGTCCATTTCACTTCAACAGGTTTCCACTTTGGTGCTCAGTTAGTTGTTGCCGATCAGGGAGAACATATGATATTTGTCCCTTTGGGACTGGCTTGTTTCACTCAGCGTGATGTTTTCCAGATTCCTCCATTTCGTTGCAAATGACCAGATTTTATTGCTTTTGATTTCTGTATAGTATTCTGTAGAGTACATATCCCATAATTTCTTTATCCAGCCTACTGTTGATGGGCATTTAGGTTGATTCCAGATCTTAGCTATTGTGAATTCAGCTGCAATAAACATTAATGTGCAAACAGCTTTTTTGTTTGCCAATTTCATTTCCTTTGGGTAAATTCCAAGGAGTAGGATGGCTGGGTTGTATGGTGAGGTTATATTCAGGTTTCTGAGGAATCTCCATACTGACTTCCATAGTGGCTTGACCAGTTTGCATTCCCACCAGCAATGGATTAGTGAGCCTTTTTCCTCACATCCTCGCCAGCATCTGTTGTTGGTAGATTTCTGAATGTGAGCCATTCTCATCGGGGTGATGTGGAACCTCATTATGGTTTTGATTTGCATTTCCCTGATTGCTAGTGACCTTGAACATTTTTTCATGCGTCTGTTGGCCATTTGGATTTCCTCTTTTGAAAAATGTCTATTGAGGTCCTTGGCCCATCTCTTAAGTGGGTTGTTTGTTTTGTTGTTGTGGAGTTTCTTGATCTCTTTGTAGAGTCTGGTTATTAACCCTTTATCTGTTGCATAGTTTCCAAATATTTTTTCCCATTCTGTCGGTTGCCTCTTCACTCGCCTGACTGTTTCTTTTACAGTAAGGAAACTTCTCAATTTGATGCAATCCCAATTGTTAGTTTTGGCTTTGACTGCCTGTGCCTCCCTGGTCTTTTCCAAGAAATCTTGCCAGTACCAATATCTTGAAGGGTTTCTCCAATGTTCTCTAATAACTTGATGGTGTCAGGTCGTAGATTTATGTCTTTAATCCATGCTGAGTGGATTTTTGTGTAAGGTGTAAGGTAGGGGTCTTGCTTCATGCTTCTGCACTTGGAAATCCATTTTCCAAGCACCATTTAATGAATAGACTTTCCTTGCTCCAGGGATTGGTTTTAGATCCTTGATCAAATATAAGTTGGCTGTAGATGTTTGGGATGATTTCTGGTGTTTCAATTCTGTTCCATTGGTCTATCCAACTGTTTCTGTACCAGTACCATGCTGTTTTAATTACAACTGCCCTGTAGTATGTCCTGAAATCTGGTATTGTGATGCCTCCAGCTTTGTTTTTGTTGTATAAAATTGCTTCAGCTATTCAAGGTCTCCTGTGTCTCCATATGAATTTCAGCATCATTTTTCTAGATCTGAGAAGAATATCTTTGGAATCTTGATTGGTATCGCATTGAATCTATAAATTGCTTTTGGGAGAATGGACATTTTGATGATATTGATTCTTCCAATCCATGAGCATGGAAGGTTTTCCCATTTTTTGGTATCCTCTTTTTTTCTTAATTTAAGATTTGTAATTTTCATCGTAGAGATCTTGAACGTCCTTGGTTAAGCTTATTCCAAGGTATTTGATTGTTTTTGTATCTATTGTGAATGGGATTGATCTTAGAAGTTCTTCCTCAGCTGTGGCATTGCCTGTATATACAAAGGCTGTTGATTTTTGTGCATTGATTTTATATCTTTTATATCCTGCTACTTTGCCAAACTCTTCTATGAGTTCCAGTAGTCTCTTAGTAGAGTTCTTTTGATCCCCTAAATAAAGAATCATATCATCTGCAAAGAGGGATAGTTTGAGTTCTTCCTTCCTAATTTGTATCCCTTTAATTTCTTTTTCTTGTCTGATGGCTCTGGCTAAAACTTCCAGAATTATGTTGAATAGCAGTGGTGAGAGTGGGCATTCCTGTCTGGTACCAGATCTCAGTGGAAATGTTTCCAACTTTTCTCCATTCAGTAGGAGACTGGCCATGGGTTTTTCCTGAATTGCTTTGATTGTATTAAGGAATGTTCCTTCTATACCCAATTTTCTAAGAGTTTTCATCACGAAAGGGTATTGAATTTTATCGAATGCTTTCTCTGCATCAATTGAGATAATCATATGGTTTTTCTTCTGCATTCTGTTAATATGGTGTATGACATTGATTTGCGAACATTGAACCATCCCTGCATACCAGGGATAAATCCCACTTGGTCTGGGTGGATGATTTTTCTGATGTGTTGTTGTATTCTGTTGGCCATAATTTTATTGAGGATTTTGCGTCTATGTTCATCAGGGATATTGATCTATAATTCTCTTTCAATACTGCATCTTTCTCTGGCTTAGGGATTAAGGTGATGCTGGCTTCATAGAAAGAATTTGGGAGGATTCCCTCTTTTTCGATTGTTCTGAATAGTTTGAGAAGAATTGGAGTTTGTTGTTCTTTAAATGTCTGGTAGAATTCAGCAGTGAATCCATCTATCCTGGGGTTTTCTTTGTTGGGAGGGCCTTTATTACTGTTTCAATTTCTGTCTCGGTTATGGGTCTGTTTAGGTTTTCTATGTCTTCCTGGTTCAGTTAAGGCAGGTTGCATGTGTCCAGGAATCTATCCATTTCTGATAGATTTCCCTGTTTGCTGGCATACAAGTCCTTGTAGTAATTTCTGATGATTCTTTTTATTTCTGTGGTATCTGTTGTTATGTTTCCTTTTTCATCTCTGATTTCATTGATTTGGGTCTTTTCTATTCTTTTTTTAGTTAGTTGAGCCAATGGTGTGAATTTTATTCATTTTTTCAAAAAACCAGCTCTTCTTTTGGTTGATTTTTTTTGTCATGTTTTTTTTGGATTCGATCCTTTTGATTTCTTCTCTGATTTTAATTATTTCTCCTCTCCTACTAGATTTGGGTCTGGTTTGCTGCAGTTTTTCTAGATCCTTGAGATGTGTTGAAAGCTCATTTATTTGGTGCCCTTCCAATTTCTTGATATAGGCACCTATTGCTATAAAATTTCCCCTCAACACTGCTTTGCCGTATCCCATAAGTTTTGATATGTTGTGCTGTTGTCTTCATTTACTTCCAGAAAGTTTCTGATTTCTCTTTTGATTTCTTGAATGACACAGTGTTCATTCAGGAGCATGTTGTTCAGTCTCTATGTGTTTGCATACTCACTAGTGATTCCTGAGTTGCTAATTTCCACCTTCATCTGCTGAGGTCTGAGAAGCTGCATGGTATGATTCTAATTCTTTTAAATTTGCTGAGACTTGCTTTACGGCCTAGTATGTGGTCAATCCTAGAGAAGGTTCAATGCACTGATGAGAAGAACGTAATCTTTAAATGTAGGATTGAAAGTTCTGTAGATATCTGTTAGTTCCATTTGGGATATAGTGTCGATTAAATCAGCTGTTTCCTTGTTCATCTTCTGCCCAATTGATCTGTCTATTTCTGAGAGTGGAGTATTGAAGTCCCCCAGTACTATTGTATTGGAATCTAAGTCTCCTTTTAAGTCCCTTAACATATCTTTTAAATAAACTGGTGCCCTGTAATTGGGTACATGTACATTTATAATGGTTAAATCTTTCTGTTGAATTGAACTCCTAATCATTATATGGTGTCCCTCTCTGTCTTTCTTAACAGTTTTTGTGTTAACATTTATTTTGTCTGATATTAATATGGCTACACCTGCTTTTTTTAAGTTTCTGTTGGCATGGAATATCTTTTTCCAACCTTTCACTTTCAATCTGCATGCATCTTTGTTGGAAAGATGTGTTTCTTCTAGGCAGTAAATAGATGGGTTTTGTTCCTTAATCCATTCAGCCAGTCTGTGCCTTGTAACTCGAGAGTTGAGTCCATTAACGTTCAATGTGACTATTGATAAGTAGTAAGTTTGCCCTGCCGTTTTCCCAAAGATATTTTCTAGTATATGCTTTGAGCTTCTTATGATCTTCTACTGGTAGGTTTTTTCCCTTTACCTTCCTTCATATTGATGGCCATGTTTCTGTGTTTCTGTGTGTAGCACATTTTTAAGAATTTTTTGCATGACTGGATTTGTGGTGACAAATTCTTTCAATTTCTGCTTGCTATGAAAGGTCTTTATTTCACCTTCATTCACAAATGAGAGCTTTGCAGGATATAATATTCTGGGCTGGCAGTTTTCCTCTCTTAGTTCCTGGGCTATATCTTGCCATTCCCTCCTAGCTTGTAAGGTTTCTGATGAGAAGTCAGCTGAGTCTAATTGTAGATCCTCTGAGAGTAATCTGACATTTCTCTTTGCACATTTTATGATCTTTTCTTTATGTTTCACTGTGGTGAGTTTAATTACAATGTGTCGAAGTGAGGATCTCTTTTGGTCATGTTTATTAGGGGTTCTGTGAGCTTCCTGTACTAGGATGTCTCTGTCCTTCTCCAAACCTGGGAAATTTTCTGCTAATATCTCACTAACAAGGCCTCCTAATCCTTTCTCCCTCTCCATGCCTTCAGGAACTCCTAGAATCCGAATGTTGGTTTTTTTAATAGTATCCTGTAGATTCCCAACAATATTTTTTAGATTTCTAATTTCCTCTTCTTTCCTTTGGTTTGACTGTGTACTTACCCGTTCTCTGTCTTCTAAGTCCAGTATTCTCTCTTCTGCTTCACTCATTCTGTTTTTAAGGCTCTCTAATGTGTTTGTCATTTGATCTATTGAATTCTTCACTTCATTATGATTTCTCGTCACTATCACAGTCTCCTGTTCTACTAGTGGCTTCATTTCATTTTGATTCCTCCTTAATATTTCATTTTCACAAGAGAGATTTTCTATCTTGTCCATTAAGGATTTCTGTAGTTCAAGAATTTGTTTTTGAGAACTTCTTAATGTTCTTATCAATTTTTTGAGATCTGCTTCTTGCATTTCTTCTATCTCATCATCTTCATAATCTTGAATTGGGGTGTCTTGTTCATTTGGGGGTGTCATAATGTCTTCCTTGTTCTTGTTTCCTTGGTTTCTGTGTTTGTTGCCTGGCATTGTGGAGATATTCTTTGGTTTCTTTGCTATAGTGGTTTTTCTCATTATACTATGACTCTAGATAAAGTAGACTGTCTGCTTTTGATGGATCCTTGGAGGCTGTGATGGGTCTGGCCAGAGAGCTCTGTTTGGTTCTTCAGGGTTAAGGGTGTGCCAAAGGTGACTCACCAGGTTGTTTTCTCTCTCTCTCTCTCTCTCTCTCTCACTAGCTCTCTCTCTCTCTCTCTTTTTTTTTTTTTTGACTCAGAAGGGAAGTAATTCCGCACAGCTGAGAAGAATTGAGGGTAGTCGATGTATGAAATCTGACCCCTGTGGGTATTATATTCATCTGCTCTACCCCAAGGACCACACAAAGTGTCTATGCAGCCCTCAGTGTGGTCTCAAATTTCTCTGCAACTTGAAAAGCAGAAACACAGTATATGTGTAAGGGAGAGAAAGAGAGAGAGTGTGTATGTGTTTCCACCTGCTGGTTACTTCTCAAATACCTGTAACAGCCAGAGGTAGGTCAGATGAAGCCAGTATCCAGGAATTCGTCTGGGCCTCCCACATGGGTGGCAGGGTCCCAGGTACTTGAACCATCACCTGCTGCCTCCCGGGCACATTAGCAGGAAGCTGGATCAGAAGCAGAGGTGCCAGAACTCAGTCCATCACTCCCATATGGGATACAGATATCCCAGCAGTGGCTTACCCCACTGAACCACAGCGCCTGCCCCAGTAATAATTTCTAGCATTCTTCTGAAGCTCAGCTTCTTTCATACTGCTTGAAAGTATTTATGTTGATATATAGTTTAAAATATACAATAATAACAAATAATAATAATAGTAATTTAATGAAAATACTCCACAAAGTCCAATTAAAATGGCATCTAGCAACTTCCATAAAATGTGAAAAATCATATTTCTTTTGTTATCTTCGTACAGATTCAGTGAATTATCTTCTAAATCCTTTTCATTTATTTTGAATAAAATGAAAGATTAAGTATGAGATGTCCTCAGTTGAAAATTAAGCCAAGTCTGGGAGAAACTGATTTGCCCATAAACCTTCAGAATTTCAGAGGACTCGTTGAACAAATCCAAGCAGTGCCAAACATGGCTGGCAGTCTCTGGGGTCTCTTTTCCCATACACTTTTCAAGTTCATGAGCTCTTTTCCAAGAACAAATAAAACGAAGTGTTCTCAACTGGTAGTACACTTGTATGCACTTCTTTATTAAACAGAATGGCATTTTTACAACTGGCATCCAGTCTACTTCGTGATTCCTGCCACTTGTCCCTTGGCAGTGCTTTTTGATTCCAATGAATTTCCCTACCCAGTCCCTCTGGTGTCAGTCATACCAGGGAACACACTGACATATGCACCAGCTGGCATTTCTTTAAGAGAAAGCTGTGACTGTGCTTCCCTAGCTTTTGTTATACATGTGTACTCACACGCACACACACACACGCACACACACAGCCTGCACCTAGCATTGCTCACCTGCCTCCTAGCTGTCGCTCACCTTTCTCCACTCACCCACATGGACCAGCTATTTTCTATGTTCACTTTGGGGGGTTTTGTACTTCTATTTGGCTCTTAGGCTTATAACCAAATACTCATGTGTCTCTGCCTTTACTGTCATTCATTTGATCGCTCAATTTTGACAAATTTCTGTGTTTTGACCAAATACTCACATAGGAATCCCTAGCCTAACAGCACTAACAATGTATGACCCTGTGCTTCAGGTGTGACAAGTGCTATATGTCTCACTCTAAATGCACATAGTACATAATATTTATAACAACACTTAACATAGATTACTGTAGCTTAAGCTCAGAGATAAGGAGAAACTGAATTTTTATTAAAAAAAAAGTTTAAGAACCTTTCTAAGGTCAGATGACTAGACAGCTATGGAGTCAATATTTAATATCAGCCTACAGCAACTCTGTTATTCTGTTGCACATACTGTGCTGTTCTCTCTTTAAACATGGGGAAGAGGCACTTGCATTCCTGCCCTGGTCCTGTGGAATTGGCTCATTTGTGTAAGTCTCATCTTGTGTGTTCCCTAGAGAAGGAAACAATAATTTACTTTACGATGAGTTGCAGTGAAGAGAGAAGAAGATTACAAGCTGTGAAGCTCCGGGTCATTGTTCAATGGCTGTGTCATCGTGAGCCTCCGGGCTGCATTGTCATTGTCTGTGAAGTTCAGGTGGCATATTTTTGACAAGTTACGTGAATATTCAGAGAGGCAGCAGATGAAACCAGTTTGCACATTGCCAGGCGCATAGAGAACGGATCATAAGTGCTAACTCACAAATGCTGCATTTCTTCTCTCCCGACTGACAGATCTGTGTATGAAGTGGTAACACAACTTTAAAATTTCTAGACAAGCAGTAGGGAGGTACAGAGCAAAAGTAAGGCGATTTTGTTAACAGTTTTTTATATCAGTGTATTTTATGCAAATGAACACAAATAGCATTACTATTCATTAAGGGAGAGACGAGGTGTCAATACAGCAAAAGGAGAATACAAAAGGCAATAAAATGAACTAGATGACTTTTTGGTAAAAGGAGGAAATGTTTCTGGGAGCCAGTATCTTCATAAAAGTCCCAGCAGTGGCCAGGCCCTTCCTGCCTTTCCCAGCAGCTCGGGTCCTCTCAGAGTCTGGGCTGGATCAGCATTCAAATCTAAAGAGCAGTAGACTCAGAGCCCAGAGAACTGTGTTTTATTAGAGCCTCTATGGATGGAATCTTAAGCAAATACTGAGTTTTTCTGGATATTGATTTTCCTTCTACAACAATTGATGGACTCTGTAGAAGATGTAAACCTGAGTTACTTGGCCTGTCCACGTGGTTAGCTTGGACTTCCTCACACCATGGCAGCCCTCCACGTGGTCAGACTCACACAGTGACTCAGAACAAAGGAAGGGAAGAAGGAACTGGTTCCACGGTCTTAAAAGTCACGCTTAACAAGAGATACAGTGTCGTGCTCCTCGTATGTTGATGGTCAAAGCAGTGACCAACCAGCCCTGATTTAAGGAGCGAGAATACAAACTCTGCCTCTGAAAGCCACGCTTTTCAAAGAATTTGCAGCGATCTTCAGTCTTTCAGAAAATAATGAAAGATTTAATACTACATAAGATGCAAATTCTTTTGAAAGGCATTACATAGAATTTCCTGATGTCCCAAAAAAGCAGAGAAGTGTGGAGCACAGCTCTGTGTCTAGTATCAATGCTTCCACAGTATATTTGGCTTTAAGAATGTCAACTAATTTCTCAACGCCTCACCTCCTTTCCTTTTAAAGGGAATGTCATCCCTTTCCAATCTTCTTGGAATTATTTTAGAATTTAAATGAATAACATAAGTGATTTATGGATTAGGTTCCAGATAGAATGACTAAAGGGATATAAAAATATAAGCTACTTGAATTGGGCTGAAATTAAAGAAATATTATCTGTATGTTGGAAATGCCCAGTGACTTGTACTAGCCCATATGGAGGTGAAACAGAGAAGACAGAAACAGTTGATGAACAGCACAGTTTCTTCAAGAAGAAGCCCAGGCTTCTTCGGAGATTATTTACCTTTTTATCTGGAAGAGCAGGAGCTAAAAGATGCAGGTGCAGTTGAACATTGGGCCAGGGAAGAACTTTCATAAGTAGAGTTAACAACTAAATTAAGGAATAGAAAAGCAAGTTATAGAACCAAAAAACAGGAAGTTTTTTTTTTTAAACTTTTATTTAATGCATATAATTTTCCAAAGTACGACTTATGGATTACAATGGCTTCCCCCCCATACCGTCCCTCCCACCCACAACCCTCCCCTTTCCCACTCCCTCTCCCCTTCCATTCACATCAAGATTCATTTTCGATTATCTTAATATACAGAAGATCAGCTTAGTATACATTAAGTATGGATTTCAACAGTTTGCTCCCACACAGAAACATAAAGTGAAAAATAATAGATGATTTTTTTTAAATGATGATGAAATCAGAGCAGACCTATTGTCCTGTTTAATCCCAGTGAGAGTCAAGTTGGGAATTGATAATTTCTTTTTTTTTTTTAACAGAGGATCAGTTTAGTATGCATTAAGTAAGGATTTCAACAGTTTGCACCCCCATAGAAACACAAAGTGAAATATATTGTTTGAGTACTTGTTATAGCATTAAATCTCAATGTACAACACATTAAGGATAGAGATCCTACATGAGGAGTAAGTGCACAGTGACTCCTGTTGTTGACTTTACCAATTGACACTCCTGTCTATGGCATCAGTAATCTCCCTATGCTCCAGTCATGAGTTTCCAAGGCTATGGAAGCCCTCTGAGTTCTCCGACTCTTATCTTGTTTAGACAAGGTCATAGTCAAAGTGGAGGTTCTCTCCTCCCTTCAGAGAAAGGTACCTCCTTCTTTGATGACCTGTTCTTTCCACTGGGATCTCACTCGCAGAGATCTTTTGCCAGAGTGTCTTGGCTTTCCATGCCTGAAATACTCTCATGAGCTTTTCAGCCAGCTCTGAATGCCTTTAGGGCTGATTCTGAGGCCAGAGTGCTATTTAGGACATCTGCCATTCTATGAGTCTGCTGAGTATCTCACTTCCCATAAAAACAGGAAGTTTTATGTGTCAAACAAAACATAATTTTCGTGTATAAAAAACTACTTTAATAAACAATGCACAGCCGGCGCCACGGCTCACTAGGCTAATCCTCCGCCTTGTGGCGCCGGCACTCCGGGTTCTAGTCCCGGTTGGGGCACCGGTTCTGTCCTGGTTGCCCCTCTTCCAGGCCAGCTCTCTGCTGTGGCCCGGGAGTGCAGTGGAGGATGGCCCAAGTCCTTGGGCCCTGAACCCCTTGGGAGACCAGGAGAAGCACCTGGCTCCTGCCATCGGATCAGCGCAGTGTGCCGGCCGCAGCACGCCGTCCACGGCGGCCATTGGAGGTGAACCAACGGCAAAGGAAGACCTTTCTCTCTGTCTCTCTCTCACTGTCCACTCTGCCTGTCAAATAAATAAATAAATAAATAAACAATGCACAAAGAATCCAAGCAGACATTTCTCAAAAGAAGACATACAAATGGCAAACAAGTTCATAAAAAATGCTCCATGTTGATAATCATTAGGTAAATGCAAATTGAAACCACAGTGACATATCAGCTTATGTCTATTTGAATGGTTATTATCAACAAGAAAATATTAACAAGCATTGGCAGGACGTGGAGAAAACAGAATCCTTACACACTGTCACTGTTGGTGGGAATGTAAATTATTATAGCCATTATGGGAAACTAGATAAGTTCTTCAAAAAACTGAAAATAGAATTACCATGTGATCCAGCAATCACTGGGTACTTAGCCAAGACTTGAAATGAGTATGACAAAGGGAAATCTTTAAACTGTGTTAATATCAATGCTATTCATAATAGCCAAGGTATGAAGCCAGCCAAAGTGTTCATCAGCAAATAAATGGACAAAGAAAGAGTGGTGTATTTCACAGAGGAATACGGTTTGGTCTTTAAAAAGAAGGCAACCCTGTTAGTTGTGACAAAATGGGTAGAATTGGAGAACATTATGCTAGGTGAAATAAGCCAGAAACAGAAAGAAAAATGCTGCATAGTGTCACTTATATGTGGAATCTAAAAAAATCAAACTAACATAAGCTGAGAGTAGAATGGTAGTTACTGAGGCTGGGGAGTGAGGAGAAGGGGAGATGATGGTTAAGGTATACAAAATCTAAGACAGGAGGGATCAGCTTTTTCCTTGGGATGTTTTGTACAGCATGATGAACATAGTCAATGATTATATTTTAAAATTGCTAAGAAAATAAATTTCAAATGTCCTCATCACAAAAGTATTCATCAATAAGTTAATTAGATTGATGTAATCATAAATCATAGCCTCACAATGTACCCATAAATAAATACAATTAAAATTTATTGATTTATGATAAAACACTTTAAATAGTACTTAAATATACAAAATCATGCAAAATAGTCATTAGAAATCAATGCTTTCTCATCTTAATAGAGTAAACAAATAAATGTTGATAGAACAAATAAATGTTGAGAGAACAAAATATACATTGATGAGTGTGTGTGTAGATTCTATATCAATATATTTTCTATATATATATATATATTCTATATCAATATATTTTCAAGTACCCATAAAATATATACAGAAATTGATCACATCTTACATAAAAAATTTAAAAATAAACTTCAACCTATGGAAACTGCTCAGCCCATGCTCTGATTATATGACTAAATGAACACTAGTATTAAAACATGTATAAAAATCAATTCTTAATGAAATGCACAAGGAAATATTTTATATATAAAAAGGAAGTAAGACTATAATAATAAAATTTTGGAAAAGAATTATTTTATTTATAAAGATACTGGGAGGTGGGCTAAGTGAAAATGCAAAAGCAAATGCCTTCTTTAAATGAGTAAGATTATAATTACAAATAGTTAACATAGGAAGATAAAAAAGAGTAAGAAAACAAGAGAAAGAGCAGGTGGACATTAAGACAAGAGCAAAACATAATATATAAGAAAAAATTGAAAAATATAATTCTTTACACAAATGAAAGCCCAAAGTCTTTCTAAAAAATAAAAATATAGAAAAATTGTCCAAAAGTAAATATAAGTAGTGTCTGTAAATTGGAGATACAAAAGGCTTTGTAAAAATAGGAAAAATTCTTCTTAAATTCTAAAAGAATTTGTTGCTTTTATATAAAAATGTAAATACCAAGGAACTTTAAGAGAATTGATGACTCTTTGAAAAACAGTGGTGATAATTCTTATCTACACTCAAACTGAAGTCCCTAGATGGAATTCTGACCTTTATTATTTTATTTTTATTTCTCAAAACCCCTTAGTACTCATATTGGGATTTGTTTTTGTTTTGTTTTTAACTTTTATTTAGCAAATATAAATTTCCTAAGTATAGCTTATGGATTACAATGGCTTTTTTCCCCCCATAACTTCCCTCCCACCCACAACCCTCCCATCTCCCGCTCCCTCTCCCATTCCATTCACATCAAGATTCATTTTCAATTATCTTTATATACATAAGATCAATTTAGTATATATTAAGTAAAGATTTCATCAGTTTGCATCCACACAGAACATAAAGTGTGAAATACTGTTTGAGTACTAGTTATAGCATTAATTCACATTGAACATCACATTAAGGACAGAGATCAGAGATTGGGATTTGTTAATTTTAGCATCAAAAGAGCAAAAATAAAGGTCTTTCAATGTGGATATACTGAAAAAATTGGAGACATAATGAGATGGCCCCTTGGGTTAGTCAGGGCCCATGTAATGGAGTCTGTGCTAGACAGCTCAACAGAGGAACTTCCGTAAGTCAGTTTACATTCAAGGTATGGGAAGAGCTGAGCCAGTGATCAGAGATTAGAAAAGCAGGCAAGAGTCTACCACCCCTGCTTCCATTGCCTGCGACAGTTTAATGGATGCTGGCAAAAAAACGTGAAAGGCTTTTCAGTCAGAGACAAAGGACTTTATGACACAGCAAGCATCGTGAATTTCATGTCCATCAGACTCACTGTTCCGTATTCCCGTGGGGCCATGTGCAGCTGCCCAGATGGACACTCACTGTGGACACAGCTGGAAACCTGGCTTCAGGAGGTTCCCAGTCTTACAAGATGGCTGCTAGCAAACCTTGGCAGTGCTTGTCCTAGAAGACATTATCTGCGTTTCCCTGGTCAAGGAACAGTGTGCCCTCTGGCCTGGAAGAAGACACCATATTTTCAAATTCTCTGTGTAATGTAAGCGTACTTGGAAAGATAGTAAGGGACAAAAGCTGTCACAGGAAATGCTAAGTCACGAGTGACTCAGGAGGAATTGTTTTCTGAAATTGCCCTTTCAACCAAATGTGTTCAAGTGAGTTTTATAGTAAGGAAAGATGAAGATTGCAGCAGGAAATGGCATTGCGAGCTCTCTCTGACATCAACTACAATCTCAGATGCTTACAAATAAAAATTAAGTTTGTTTATTTACTGCCTTAATGGGAGTGAGTGGAGGCAGCCAACCCTTGTTTATTTATTTATGAGATTCCTCTCAATATAAGGCTCTTTTCTTTGGGTTGTTCCTTTTCATCAATTTGAGGGTAGCATAACCCTTATCCATAAATAAATAAAATAAATAAAGAAATAAAATTTTAGCGTGTGTCCTATGGCACACTTTGAGTCTAAGTCATTTTCCTAGGATGTGGGATTTCTGAGATTTGTGGATGCAGTTCTCAGATAGAACACAAGCATTCTCATTCCTCTCCAGACTTGGTTGAGCTGTGGTCTTTACTTTTTCCAGATGCTAACAGCAATTTCTGATTCATTGCTTAGTATCTCAGTGAACTGACTGCTACCTCAGAAAAATGGAACCAAGAGTCAGGTAGAACCAAAACGATAGATGATACCACAGGTGTCTCCAAACCTGAGTGCACTGCCTCCATGTCCAGTTACACTGCAGATCCTTTCCAAATCCTGCCCCGTGTGAGAGGAAGAGCAGGGTTTCTTGCCTGCAGGAGAGACCACAGGTAACTGCTGAGGGAGTTCTGGCACAAACATTTGCAGAATTTTGAAGCTCATTGAAGAATTTTCCACTAACTCTACATAAAGCACAGCAGATCCTCATACATGATCTAGAAGATGTGGATCCGTCCTAGTCAACTTTATTTATTTATTTATTTATTTATTTGACAGGCAGAGTGGACAGTGAGAGAGAGAGATAGAAAGGTCTTCCTTTTTTTTTTTTTTTGCCGTTGGTTCACCCTCCAATGGCCGCCATGGCCGGCACACTATGGCCGGTGCATCGCGCTGATTCGAAGCCAGGAGCCAGGTGCTTCTCCAGGACAGAAACAGTGCCCCGACTGGGACTAGAATCCAGTGTGCCGGCGCCGCTAGGTGGAGGATTACCCTAGTGAGCCATGGCGCTGGCCGCAATTATTGTATTTTAAGAAGTTGACTAGGGAGCTGGCGCTATGGCTCACTAGGCTAATCCTCCACCTTGAGGCACCAGCCAGATTCTGTCCCGGTTGCCCCTCTTCCAGGCCAGCTCTCTGCTGTGGCCCGGGAGTGCAGTGCAGGATGGCCCAAGTGCTTGGGCCCTGCACCCGCATGGGAGACCAGGAGAAGCACCTGGCTCCTGGCTTCGAATCAGCGCGATGCGCCGGCCACAGCGTGCTGGCCACGGCGGCCATTGGAGGGTGAACCAATGGCAAAAAAAAAAAAAAGGAAGACCTTTCTCTCCGTCTCTCTCTCTCTCACTGTCCACTCTGCCTGTCAAAAATTTTTAAAAAATACAATAATTGCTTACAAATGATGCCACGATATAATTTTCTCTTTTATATATGTGAAAACAGATTTTTAATTAGATATTTATTTGCAATATAAATATAAATATGCTTTTTTGGTATATACAATTTTGCGATCCTGAAAGCCCTCCTTGTTAAGTTGATGTATTATATATAGTAATTAAGAAATTTGTATAGTATTTTCAAAGTTACTGTTATCTTAGTGCTTTCAATTGTTATAATATTATAACACTTAAGGGTAGTTTTTGTATATCCTTTTTTTTAAAGATTATTTATTTGAAAGAGTTACACAGAGAGAGATGGAGAGGCAGAGAGAGAGAGAGAGAGAGAGAGAGAGAGAGAGAGAGGTCTTCCATCCACTGGTTCAATCCCCAACTGGCCACAATGGCCGGAGCTGTACCAATCTGAAGCCAGGAGCTTGGAGCTTCTTCCAGGTCTCCCATGTGGGTGCAGGGGCCCAAGGACTTGAACCATCTTCTACTGCTTTCCCAGGCCATAGCAGAGAGCTGGCTCGGAAGTGGAGCAGTCAGGACTGGAACAGGCACCCATATGGGATACTGACCCTGCAGGCAGGGGTTTACCCACTGTGCCACAGCGTCGGCCTCGTATTTCCTCTTGTTGAACCTTCCCATCAAGAGAAGTGTTAGCAGGAGCTTAAAATCAGAACCAACAAAGTCTTCTAATAAAGTGTGTGAAATACTGTCACACACTTAGTTTAGTCATTGTAGACATCAAAAAGACTAGTTTATAACATACTGCTGTGGCATAGTAGATGAAGCCTCCACCAGTGGCATCAGCATCCCATATGGGCACCAGTTCCTGTCCTGGCTGCTCCACTTCCGATCCAGGTCCTTCCTTATAATGGCCTGGGAAAGCAATGGAAGACATCCCAAGTACTTGGGCCCCTGTACCCACATGGCACACCTGGAAGAAGCTCCTGGCTCCTGGCTTCAGATCATCTCAGCTACAGCCATTGTGGCCATTTGGGGAGTGAACCAGCAGATGGAAGAACTCTCTCTCTCTCTGTCTCCCTTCTCTCTGTAACTCTGCCTTTCAAGTAAATAAATAAATCTTTTAAAAAATAATGTTTCTTAAAGTTAATACACAAATTAAAAGTCACCGGATAGCTCAGAGAGATCCCACATCATTTGTTAGATTGTCCATGGCCCAGATACTTGTACTAACTTCCTAGAGCTGCCATAACAAAATACCACAGATAGGGTGGATAAACAGAAATTTATCTTCTCACAGTTTGGGAGAATCAAAATGCAGGATCAAGATGCTGGCAGGATTGTTTGTTCTAAGATCTCTCTCCTTGGCTTACAAATGGCCACCTTCCTGTTGTGTGTTCTTCTCTGGGGTCTCTTCCAAAATTTTGGAATTAGGATTAGATTTTGGATTAGGATTCCACTTTTTATAAACCCCTTTAACCTATCTTAGCCTCTTCAGAGGCCCTATCTTCACATAAAGTCCCAGCAGGGGGTTGGGGTTCTCCCCATGAATTTGAGAACAATCCAATCCATAGCAGTACACAACCCTTGATTATGAGATAGCCAAGATACACTGGACAAGATTTGTATCTGTGGCAAAGATCCTGAGAAAATCTGTGATCAGGTACAAACACAAGTCTGCCCGTTTTCTGCAGTTAAATGTGGAGGTAGAATGAAGGAAAAGCAAAGAAACAAGTGAGGGTAGAGACGCTGCTGAAGGCAAACTAGAACTGGAAAATGGGGATGAGTGAGAGCTGGAGAGACGTGAAGGGCAGACGGCTGCAGGGACTCAGCTGGAGGTGGCTCGGAGGTGTTCTCCTCTTGCCTCCGTTTCCAGCAAACAAAATGCGTTTGCTCCATCCCTATGGTGCTTAAGACTAACCATTTGGGAGGCAAAGTATTTCCCAGAATAAAAAAGAAAATTCGTTTTTGTCAAATTTTGGAAAGACTTATTATAAATAGATCTATTATAAATATTAATAAACAAATTATATTAGAAAAGAGAATGAAGAATGGTGAATACTACTGTAGACAGAACTATAACTAATATGAGACTCATTATATGGAGAAATTGATGTTATTAATGAGATTGCTAACACGAATTAAAGATTTATGTGTTTAATTAAGTTTATGGTTCATGAGGGAAATTGGCTTTAAAGACAAAAGCCCTCTTTTTTCAGTAACAATTTCATAAAATGAGCCTTGTCTGCACTGCCTTGCAGCAGATGAGAATATTTTACATATTCTCAACATGCGTAGTCCACCCATGAGTTCTGCCCTGGCGAGGTGGGGAAGTGGAAAAGTGCAGAGCACATGCTGGTAACAAGCATCCAGATTCTGAGAGCTCTGCTCTGTTCCAGCCCAGAAACGTGTCTTTTCTCTCTTCACTTCCCCTGCCTCACCCAAACTTGAACATGTCAACTACAGGATGCAGGAATGGACAGGAAAATTTTGAAATATGTTAAATATAGAAAAATATACAATTGGGTTGCCATATTGCTGTTTGGAGACATCTTTTTTTAGTGTAAGTATATGTTTTATTTTATTTAAGTTTTATTTAATAAATATAAATTTCCAAAGTACAGCTTTTGGATTACAGCAGCTTTTTCCCCTGTAACCTCCCTCCCACCCACAACCATCCCATCCCCTACTCCCTCTCCCATCCTGTTCACATCAAGATTCATTTTCAATTATCTTTATGTACAGATCAATTTAGTAAAGATTTCAACAGTTTGCACCCACACAGAAACACAAAGTGTAAAGCACTGTTTGAGTACTAGTTATAGCATTAATTCACAATTCACATAGTACAACACATTAAGGACTAAAAAAAGAAAAAAGAAGGAACTTCAGCAGTGCCAGATTTCGATGTGGCACTTTCATGTTAAGAGAGCAGTTCTGGAAATGCCTCCCTAGAAAAGGATAAGTGAAGTGTGTTCAAGCTCCCCCACTGCACCTTCTGTTAAAATGTAGACAGACCTTAGCCTTCTGCAGGGTCAGAAGACCTTTTACATCACGTCAGTTGGAACAGGCATCCTGATGTAAAGAGTAACAAGATTTGAATCCAATGCTGGATGCAGAAGTCTGTGAGATACTCATGGGAAGAAGCACCGAGCAGAGTTCACACTGCAATGAGCAAAAGAGGACAACAGGGCTGTACCCAACACAGTCAAGGCTTTGTCATGCCCCACTTTCACAGAGTCAGGAATTAAATGGGGGAAATGTAGAATTTTATTTATTAGGGGATTGTCCATTGACTGTCAAAACGTGAATTCTTGCTCAAGTTGTGTAAGGGGAATGTATACTAAGATGCAATAAAGCCGTTTCTGTGTGTTTTAAAATCCTGGTGTGACTCAGAGATGAGAACAATGTGAACTATTGTTTTACATGAACTGGTGCCCGAGCCAGTGATCTGATGTGGCATGGGGCTCCTCAGCTAATTCTAAAATAGATGCTTCAAGTAAGACAGTGTGCCACACTTTCATCACAGTTTCTCAGAGAAAACGCTGTTTTAATATGCATAAGGTTCTATCCCAAGAGCAGCAGAAAGCTACTAGAGGCAGTAGCCGCTGGGTAAGGGTGTGAGGAGGTGTCAAGGAAGAGGCTCAGGGGACTCCAGGGGCCGAAACACTGTGCGACCTGTGCCTGGCACCTGTCTGGGGCACCAGCTTCTGAAGAGTTTCTTGCAGTCTCCTTTTGAGCTATTTACCATGCTGAATGCTGCAGAAAGCTGAGAGTAATGCAAGTAATCCTCGTCTGTAGGAATGCAAACCAGGGCTATGAGTCTGTGCTCCTGAGGAGCAGTGGTTTTTAGTCCTTGTTGATTTAGTCCTTGTTGATTTCTTTATTTAGTGGTGGATTAAGTTTCTGATTACAAATTGAAAGTAAGTCATTGTGAAAATAAGTTTCTGATTATAAATTGAAAGTATGTCATTGTGAAAATCAAAAGAAAAATCAAAGGAGGAAGGAGGGAGAGAGGGTAGGATGGGAAGTATCATTATGTTGTTAAATCTGTATATATGAAATACATGAGATTTGATCCCCTTATATAAATTAAATTGTTTAAAAATTCCAAACTCTGACTAGGAAAAGTGTTTTTAAAGTACACTTTCAGAACTCAGTACCTATTATGTTACTGTCAGAAAGATTTCAAGTCATCTTTATTATAACCCTGTGTGTCATAGCAATGGTAATAAAGTAACTACAGTTAAATGCAAAATCAAAGCCAAAAAATGCAAACAAATTTATCTGTGGAATCCAATTGATTATGGCCTGAGATATCTGCCAGCAATGCAGATTAGTGATAAGCCATTGGAATTCTCCTTAGGATCATTAGTACCACCTTAATGTTCCCCTTTTTTTTTTTTTTGATTTTTTTTAACTTTTATTTAATGAATATAAATTTCCAAAGTACGACTTATGGATTACAATGGCTTCCCCCCAATACCGTCCCTCCCACCCACAACCCTCCCCTTTCCCACTCCCTCTCCCCTTCCATTCACATCAAGATTCATTTTCGATTATCTTAATATACAGAAGATCAGCTTAGTATACATTAAGTAAGGATTTCAACAGTTTGCTCCCACACAGAAACATAAAGTCATCTTCTGTAAAAAAAAAAAAAAAAAGAAATTATCAATTCCCAACTTAATGTTCCCTTTTTAATAAGTTAGATTAAACTGATTCCAAATATTTATCTATGAGAATTAACAGTAAAACTACTAGTCGAACAGTACTCTATGTCTTGTGCGGTTGTGTGGGTGCAGTCTGTTGAAATCTTTGCTCAGTATATACTAAGTTGATCTTCTGTATATAAAGATAATTGAAAATGAATCTTGATGAGGAGTGGCATGGGAGAGGCAGTGGGAGATGGGATGGCTGTGGGTGGGAGGGAGGTTATGGGGGGAAAAGCCACAACAATGCAAAAGTTGTACTTTGTAAATTTACATTCATTAAATAAAAAAGATTTATATTTATTTATTTGAGAGGCAGAGTTACAGAGAGGGAGAGACAGAAAGAAAGGTCTTCCATCGCTGATTCACGCCCCAGATGGCCTCAACCACTGGAGCTGGGATGATCCGAAGCCAGAAACCAGAAGCTTCTGGGTCTCCCACCCACATGTGTGCAAGGGCCCAAGCACTTGGTCCATCTTCTACTGCTTTCCCAGGCCATAGCAGAGAGCTGGATAGGAAGAGGAGCATCTGGGACTTGAACTGGAACCCATATGGGTTGCTAGCAGAGGCTTAGCCTCCTATGCCACAGTGCCAGCCCCGGAAAATTATTTTTACTTTTAAAAAAAGTTATCCTTTAAACAGGAAACTCTGCAGGTATCTAAAACGCATTCTATTATGTGTCACCCAGATTAAACCCTCAACATTTAAAAGGACAGATGTCAGTTTCATATTTTAAATAAAGCCTAAGATATGTTTTCCTTTTTTTTTAGCTTCAGACAAGCCTGACTGAGCCCATGACGTTATCCAAGTCGATCTCTCTTCCTCGTAGTGCGTACTGGCATCACATCACTCGTCAGAACAGTGTTGGGGAAATCTACAGTTTGCAAGGCAAGTAACCTTAAAATAATGAAGTTGCTTCAGGTGCACCAGGAGTCATGCAAATCACTGTGTATTTACACTGCTGCATTTTCCTCCATTTCCATTTGTCAGCTGTCATCGGCCACAGTGGGAGCTTGGCAATTTACAGTGGCTTTTTAAAAGCTATCATTTCATACATCAAGGATAAAAAAAAATTATTCTGAACATTACTGTGAAGGCCGAGGACCCAATTTGGCACAAGACTTTGACTAAAACATGATACAAAGCGCATTATCACAAGCTAAAAGCTAATGCTGAGGTCTGTTTCATGCTGTGTTTTAAAAGGGGTTTCTTTCTTAGCATGGTTTTTCCTTAATCAGATTAAGTATCAGTTGAGAAGGCTGACTTCTGACTCCGCAATAACCTGCTGCATAGACCTAATCACTAAGGTTTTAAGGTTTAGCCAAAGCCTTGACAGAGATAGCATATGGAGAAGAGATTGTAGGGTAGACGAGGTCAAGTGTAAACACTTTCTTTGCTTCTGTGTATTTCCTAACAAAAAATGGGCGAATAACGAGTATTGAGTTGGCTTGGCAGGTGGATAAATTAATAGGTAGAAGGATGAGTTCAACATCAGCAGAAGCCTCACCATCAATAGTTGTCTTCCTATTCCTTCCCTTCTGATTTAAAATGAATTTTCTTATCCTTCAAATAAAATATTCAGTTAGAAGCAAATAACTAAGAGCTGAACCACACTGGGGGAAGCCAGAAGCTAAGAATAAGACTGAAGCATACATACCTGAAAGCAACTTAGCGTCCAACAAAAGGAATTGAGCACCACAGGATGGAATGTGATAGGTGTCCAATATGGTCAGGAGTGAGCAATTGTGACCTTGAGCATAGCTGAGCATTCAGAATGCTTTTTTCCTTTAATTCTCTAGCTGTTGCACACAATAATAATGCTAGGTGTTTAAACAAAGAAAACAACCTCTCTTACAAGCAAACTGAAGTCACGTGAGGATCTTACAGCAGCAGTATTTCCTTTCCAGTGTTTCAGTCTTATGGTAATGGAATTTGATTGATGACAATTAATGGTTGAAGATATAAGCTGCAAGGAAAAACAGTGAAACAATTTTAGTCACTTACTGAAGGCAATTTAGGTTTATTCTGTAAAGGGCCACTTATATTTATATTTTCTATTAACAGATTGGCTGATTTCAAAGATAGCGGTTAGCTTTTTGTGTTATTTATTCGTATGATAAGATATTTACTAGAGTAAGGATTAGAGGACTGAGAAAAGCAAGAGTTACTTATTTGACAGTTTCAAGAATCAGAAAGAATGGTGAGGGTCAGGTGTCTGGCCTGGTGGTTAAGATGCCAGTTAGGAGATCAGCATCCTGTATCAGAGTACCTGAGATCAGCCTTGGCTCTGGCTCCTGAATCCCACTTCCTGCAGACTACGGGAGACAGAGGCGTTAGCTCAAGTAGTTGGCTTCCAGCCATCCATGTGGGAAACTTGGATTGCTTCCCACTCGTTTTTTTTTTAAGGATTTTATTTATTTATTTATTTATTTGAAAGTCAGAGTTACACACCAGGGAGAAGGAGAGGTAGAGAGAGAGACAGAGAGAGAGAATCTTCCATCTGCTGGTTCACTCCCCAGTTGGCTGCAATGGCCAGAGCTGTGCCAGTCTGAAGCCAGGAGCCAGGAGCTTCTTCCAGGTCTCTCATGCAGGTGGAAGGGCCCAAGGGTTTGGGCCATACTGCTTCCCAGGCCATAGCAGAGAGCTGGACCGGAAGTGGAGCAGCCGGGACTCAAACTGGCACACATATGGGGTGCTGGCACTGGAGGCGGCGGCTTTACCCACTATGCCACAATGATGTACACCCCCCCCCTTCAGTTTTCACCCAGCTCTAGCTTTTGGAGACATTTGGAGAGTGGATCAGTGGATGTGCACACTCCCTCTTTCTCATAAATTAATATTGTTTTCAATTTTTTAATGTGAGAGAGCAATATATGAGCTTCTCCTACTTTTGCTTCTCTCCACAAATGCCAGTGACCATGTACCCAAGTTGCTTGAGCCATGATCTTATAAAATTAATAATACCTACTCCTATGATTAGAATTAGAGAATTGGCTACCCATATTTGGTTATGTCTAATTGAACATAATCATATACATTTAAAATTGATATTTGTTTGAGGAAAACTAAGACTATATTTAATTGGGAAAATGAAAACCGTCACAATTTCCAGTGGAAAAAAAAAAGGTGAGATGTTAATATGAATAGTTTGGGAAGATGTTGAAAAGCTGTATAATGATAACTGTGGATTTTGTCAAACATGTTAATCTGTAAATACAGAAAATAAAACACTGTTGCTCTCATTTGGTAGTATAAGTCACATGCTTCTCACAAGGGAGTAATAATATTTAGACTACACACACCTCATAAACAATGTTGTGTGTGTCCAACAGGAAATATTAGAATGAATTGAAAATATGAAAATATTGCCAAACTCTTTGAAGGACAATATTAAGTTACCTCATCAAATACATATAATAATTGATTGGAATACTCTGATTTATCTCATTAATATTAATTCTATCAAATTTAGAGCTTGAAATTGCTTATTAATTACAATGAATAATTTACTTACATGGTCTCATATCACATTCCTTTCTGGTCAGTTGGTTATTGTCTGTGCAACAGCAAATATACATCGACTTAGGTAATTACTGTAAATCCAATATGCAGAGAAGGTATTCAGTGTAAATTCCATTTTACTGAAATGCTGTGGGCTGACTTGTTGCACTACGTTCTTCTTAGACCAGCATATTATAACACTTCAACTCCCTTCATTGTATTGTCGCATCATGTATGAGGGTAACTCAGAAGAGCTGTGGCTGGGTGGACATGTAGCCTATCAGTTAGGACATCACTTAGGATGCCCATACCCCAGATTAAAGTACCTGTGCTCAATTCCTGGTTCTGGCTCCTGGGCAGTAACAGCGATGGCTCCAGTAATTGGGTTCCTGCCACCATCCCAGGATACATGGCTTGTAGAGTTCTCCCCCTCTCTTTATCTCTGTCTCTCCTCCTCTCCCTTCTCCTCCCCTCCCCTCCCCCTCCTCTCTATCCAAAATAACCAAGATGTGAAACCACCAAGGTGTCCATCAATAGATGAATGGATAAAGAAATGTGGTATATATACACAGTGAAGCATTAGCCTTAAAAAGGAAAGAAATTCTATCATTTGTGGAAAAATGGATGAATCTGGAGGACATGATGTTAATGAATAAGTCAGACAAAGAAAAGTACATACCACATGTTCTTCCTCATATATGGATTGCTTAAAATCTCAACTTAAAAATGGAACAGCATTTACTAGAGGCTTGGGGGGGGGGTGTTGAAGGGGGATAGAGAGAGTTTGAATAACATGAGAGTTAGATTGAAAGAATAAGTTCCTCATGTTACACAGCATAATGAGGTGACTATGGGTCATAATAACCCAATGTATGTTTATTAAACAAATAGAAGAAAAGAGCGCCAAGCTTCCAGACATAAAATATTGTCAGTGAATGAGAAACTTTGATTTACCCTGACTGAATCAGCACACATTTTATACTTGTATTGCAATGTCACACTGTAGCACAAAAATATGTACTTATTGTGAAATAAAAATAAAATATTTGTGTAAAATAGAATTAAAAGGTTTATGTTGGTGCAAAAAATTTTGAGATCTATGCATACAAAGGATCTTCAGTGAGTTCTTGGAAAATTTGTAATATGTGAAACTAACCATAGGCTTCAAATTTTGCACCAAGATAAGTTTATTTTTAATTCCATATTTCCACAAAGTTTTTGAAGTACCCTCATATGTAGTAATATAATATCAATAACTGTATATCCAGATACATAGATAACGTATAAGTAGATACAGATATAAACTTAATGATACATTAACAATGATGATTTATTTAATTATCCTTTTGTCTTGTTGGAGTGGTCAAAATTAAACAGAGGACAAGGAACTCAATAACTTTTTACTGGGGCTATGTACTAATGGATCAGGACAGAACAAAACTACTAAAACAAGGAAGAAATGAAAACAGGAACAATGAACTTCAGCACCCTTCCATGCATGTACATATTTGTCCCACAAAACTATATTTAGAAGTAAGGTTCATTTGTGTATCACTTTCCATTGTGCTCCATGGAATGGCATCACTTTTTTTATTAAACAGGAAAATATACTTAGCCAACTATCACCATCAATGTTACAGTAAAAGTAAAAACCTTGTAATGCAGGTGTTACATCGCAGAGTTAACTCCAGGACATTGAGGAATGTAAGTGCATCTTTGTAATTTTCTCATCATACTTTTCATTCTGACTGTGAAGCTGAAATCAATATGAATTAAATTCAGGAGGCTTCACTCAATAGATAAGGGGAGGATTATATCTATTTAAGGTTTAATAGATTGGGAGTCATTAGTAAGTGGCACAAGAAGTAGAATTGAAAAAAAAATCGTGGTGTGAAAACAAATCCATTCTGTATACTGAGCCTTACCTGTAACTTCGACTGCCAGTTACCCTCAAAGCTTCACACTTAGCTCAGTTTCTCTGTATTTGCTCTGTCACACATTCTGGATGCAGTCTTAAGTGCCAGATACTGAAATCCTGCATCTACCTTAATATTTGGAGAATAAGTGCCATAGAATTTGTTCCTCTCTTTGGGCTACTCCCAAAAGGGTGCTCTGACAGAACGAGTTATTATAGTTTCCCTATTGTACTCCTGTAATCTGAAATCAAAGAGAAGCACTAATTAGCTTTCAGCAAGTGCATATTATTCCAAGTAATAGTCAGTTTCTGTTTAAAATCTCTACCCAGATGTGGTTTGCAATTGGTTGAATATGCTACCTCTTCTTGCAGAAGTGGTAAATACTTTTCTTTTCTCTTTTATGACAAATAAGAATGATTGATATGTATTATAAGATAATATTCTATTTGCATTTCTCTAACTTACTTTTCATTTATGAATCTTTTCATCTTCAGATTTTAATATTAAAGTGTTGTTGTGTTCCATTGTGAGAAAAGCGGTCATTTTGCCATCCTTATTCTTGTTTCTTCAATTTTTGCATTTGTTTTTAGGTATTTGTGGAAATAATTTTTTTCCCTCCGATCACTTTTTTCTTTGAACTGTGTCTCTGTGGCTTAGTGGACTGTCTGTGCTTTTAGTGAATACCCAAAGGCATGTGCTGGGTGTGGCCAGGAAGCTCTGGTTAGTGCTCCAGGTTGGAGAGAGTATCTAGGGTGACACCCATTTTGGGCATGGTCTCCTATTTTTTTCACAAAGGCGAGTATGATCACCTCTGTTGGAATAATCACACACTCTTCCTCCTCTCTTCTAAGGTGGTCAGTGCCCGGATGCTACTCCATGGTGGGCTATACTCATACTGCACGAAGGATCTGTGCAGCACCGATTCCATTGCAACAACCCACCCCAGGCAATCAGGGAGCTTTGAGCATATAGAGCCACTCACAGTGATTGCCCAGACACCTGGCTACACCCTGCACCCTGTCCTGCAGTCAGAGTTCCCACAGCCTCAGCACACAAGGTTCCCACGGTCTCAACACACAAGATTCCCACAATCACGTGGTGCAGAGGATCCACTCCACACCGCTAGACTGTCCATTCACAGAGAGACAGAGACATTCCCAGAGCCAGCTGCCTGTGGGTTCTCCGCTTAGGCAGTTTAAGCCCTGGAACCTGTAATATTTGAGAGGCTGAGGACACCTTACAGTCCTATGTGAGTGCCCAGCCTGCTGTCAGTCCTCCCAGCCAGACTCAAAGTCAGTGGGGAACAAAGTTTTTTCCCTCTGGTAAAATCCATGGATCACACACATGCACAAGAACTGCCAGTCACAGCCCATTCTTGTTTCACAGTGATGTTTTCTTCCAACTGGTTGCTGCTGCAGCTAAAGCTGACAAGATGATGTCTTGTGTCGACCAGTTGCTGGGCACGTGCACAAGAACTGGCACAGCTGCTACGTATGTTCAGCATGGCCCCTCCCTCTCTCAACCAGTTTCGGGTACCATTGTAGGGGGATGGAGAGGGAAATCTGCCTCTTTTTTCTGCTAGGTTAGGAGGTACCTATCCTGCACCTGACTCCAGGCTGGGCTCAGACTAGGCTCTCCCTGCAGTTGTATCACCAGTGGCAACAGCTCCCATAATCTGATCTTGCCTCACTCCTCAAAGCTGGTGCTCTCTCAGGCTCTCAGCTGCTGGGGTACTGTGTTGTGTCTGTGCTCCTGCTGCATGTCCACACCCTCCCTGTAGATCCAGTGCCCTTCTTCCTTCCATACAATCTCCACGGCGGTCTTCTCTCTAACTCTCCCTGAGAGTGCACTCCCTCCAGTTTTTTTACCATCTTCCCCTAGCCTAGAGCAGTACACTCCCCCTATTCTGCCATCTTGGAATTCCTCTCCTTTTCATTTGTGAATAATGTTGTGTCACCAACATACTAGAGATATGATGGCTAGACTTTGGGAAACCTAACTGCTAAAGGGAAGAAAATATGAGTATGAATTCTACGCGTTCATCACTTAGAAGTGAATGCTTCCCAGGGCAGGCATTTTGGTGCAACACGTTAAACCACTGCTTGGGATGCCCACATCCCATACTGGAGTGCTGATTCGAGGCTCCTTTGCTTCCAGTCCAGCTTCCTGCTAATGTGCCTGGGAAGCAGTGGCCAAGTACTTGTGCTCCTGCCACCCATGTGGGAGATCCAGATAAGAGTTCCTGGCTTCTAGTTTCAGCATGGCCCAGTCATGACTGTTGCAGGTATTTGGAGAGTGAACTACCAAATGGAAAATCTTTCCCTGTAACTCTCCCTTTCAAGTAAATAAATATTTTCTAAAAAAAGAGAAGTGAATGCTTTTGATATAGTATTTGTTTTAGTATTGATACAATTATGATTTGACTTCCAAGGCCTTGGCAAATGTGTTGGAAGCATGATGAACATTCAGAAACTCAAAAAGGGGGGGGGGGGAGGAGGTAAGAAAAGGGGGAAGGGGAGGAGAAAGAACAAAAAGTATGAGAAAAAAAAAAGCATAGGGAGAGGAGCTGGTGCTGTGGCGTAGCGAGTAAAGCCGCCACCTGCAGTGCCGGCATCCCATATAGGTGCCGGTTCGAGTCCTGGATGCTCCACTTCCAATCTAGCTCTTTGCTATGGCCTGAGAAAGCAGTAGAAGATGACCCAAGTCCTTGGGCCCCTGCACCTGCGTGGAGACCTGGAAGATGCTCCTGGCTCCTGGTTTCGGATAGACCAGCTGCGACTGTTGTGGCCAATTGGGGACTGAACCAGTGATTAGAAAACCTCTCTCTCTCTCTGCCTTTCCTTCTCTCTCTGTGTAACTCTGACTTTCAAATAAAAATAAATAAATCTTTTAATAAAAGCATAGGGAGGTGAGATTACCAAGATTTTCTTATATTAGGACTCTCATCTTGGTTTTGAATCACTACTGGACATATTTAGGTGACAGAAAATATAGTGAATTCTTTAACTTAACAGTTTGTAAAGATGACAATGCATGTTTTGAAAATGACAAATTACTAAAAACCTCTGATGGTACCAGGTGCACTGCAGGCACTCAGTGAGTCTTTATTGAATGTAAAAAATGAATGAGCAATGCTTTAATGGGACACACAGTGGCGATGACATCTACACCAGTGCTCCTCCGTGAGGGTGGGCTTAAGGAGCAGCATCCAGTCCCACCCTTGGCCCAGTTCAGGCAGCCCATGTTCATCTGCACATGGCTGGGTCTTGATCAGCATGTCTGCTCCTTGCCTTAGGTACCTGCTACCACTAGTCTTTATTTTGGTAGGCAAAGGAGGTGCTGTGAAATCCTGTGGAGCTGTTCCTCTAACCTGGTTAACTTCATTTATGTCCCTCTCCACCTACTGCTTTCACGCTGCACCTATTTTCTTATCAATAAACTGAAATGATGAGAAGGAGAGCCAAGAATGTGAGCTGAAATTGGTCCCAGTGAGCACATTTTTATGGGGCTATGTACTGTGCTTAAACCTTCTTTGATATATGTCATTACTTACTTTCACACAAAATTATATGGGATACACTTTGGTTCATACTTTTAACAGCTTGAACAACTTCATGCTTTGAATCAAGGATGACTGGGTATCCCTTTATAAAGGTGACACCTTCTGGAGTCCTGCGTTCCCTAGCACCAGTTAACACCCAAGTGCCAACACCGCATTGTCTACTTCCCTTCGCCCTCTGTGCATCTGTAAGTATGCTGCAGACCACTGGTGTCAGCACCGAAGCATACCTGATTACACAGGAGGCATTTATTGCTCCCAGAAAGGGCATTTGAGACTCCAGTTTCTCAGGACAGGATGCAGACAGCAATTAGAATTAGAGATAACCTTCAGGAACCAGTAAATAGAGCTCCGCCTTGGATTAGCGTGGTGAATCAAAGGGTTTATTTACTCTACTCGGCTGTGACCGCCGTCCTTCATGACTACCCATCAGTGTCAAGCCTGCACTGGGTATCATTTGCTTCCATCGAGATGTTCTACTTAAGTTTTCCATGATATGATGCTTTGCAAATTGCAAAGTGAATAAAGTTCTCCTGCAGCAAGTTGAAAAATTACAGAAGTTTGCAAAGGAAGTGAAAAGGAACCTGGATGCATTTGAGCTGCCCTCTTCCCAGCATTTGGTGTGTGCATTTTCAGGTGTGTCCATCATAACAAACTCCCTGCAGGCGCAAGCCTACTCTTGGCAATTTGGCAACAGTCCTGAAAAGCATGAGCTGTTTCCTAAAAAGAAATACTTTATTAAACTTTATTTATGAATAGTTATGACATGTCCCTTCCTTAAGAAAAGGAAGTCAACAGAGGAATTCAGTTTTCAGGGCCGAATAAGTGAATTAGCTGCTTCCTCAAATGGACATCATAAAAAAACACTAAACTTCTGCACTATGAATGAAAGCTTTGTCACATCCTGCAGTCAGTCGATCACCCCGCCCCCACCCAGATCTGCTTCTTCCACTAGATTGTAAGGTGGTAACTTTACAAGTGATTTTCTTAGCCACATAGCTGAGCCAAACTTTGAGACTCAGTTGTTGTGAGAAGCCACTTTCCATAATAAGTTGACATCTTGAGATTTGGAGCCAAATAACTTGAATTTAAGTGTATTCAACTACAGCTGAGTTACGTGGTTTGGGGCAATTTACTTAATGTTTCTAAGCCTTATTTTATTCATCTCTACCTTGCAGATAATAGTATCTGCCATGGTGATTAAATAAGATCAGCCATATAAGCTACAAATGTTCAATAATATTAACTATGGCAGATACATTAAATTAAATTTACATAGAGGTGTTTCTTTTGCTGGCAGAAGCAGGTATGCTACTCTATTCCAATTTAACCTGGTATTTTCTTCAAAAATGTTATAAAGATTCTACCATGAATAAAAATTTGTTTGACTCTAAGGTTCTAAGGACTTTTAAAAATCAAAGAAATGATTTCTACTTCTTAAAGTTCTAGAAAAATTAAATCTAAGCCCAATACTCTGTTGTTAATACAAGAAAAAATATTCAGTCTTAAGTCTTCCTTACACCTTAGACAAACCACTTCTCCCGAGCTTTACATCACTTCATCAGTAGCATAAGGGACATCAGAAACCCTTCTTCAGGTCTGTGATTTGCAAACCCCTGGAAGGATTTAATTCTGCTCAGTACGGAGGAGGTGGCCCCTCCCACCCACCATCCACCACAACTCAGTTTTGCGGATTTGCTTGCCCTGACTGCCGGGAAGCATTTCCAAGAGGCCTCCTTCTCCACTGGGCACCACCCTCTTTCCTGATGTGGACATGCTTTGCTTGAGCCAGGTGTGCCCAAATCTGTTCTCTCAGATGGTGCATTCTACTGGCCACTGCAGCAGTAAAGGAGCATTTAGATTGCTAATTAAGTTCTCCTGACAAGGCACAAAGCAAAATCAGACGACTCGCATTGGAAGATATACCAAATCCTCCATTGTATCACCTTTACAAGATATATAAAAGTAATTACTGATAGGTAAGGAAGTTTGCAGATGCTACCATGGGTTAGTATAATCCACCTATACTATACTATACTCTACTATACTATACTACTCGTTAGAATAAATTGCTTCACCCTCTTTAAATTAAACCTGAAATTAAAATTTCTATTTGGCCTCTAGATTTTTCTCCAACAAGCATATAATATACAACATATTATTCTACAATAATTCTACTTTTATTGAATATTTTATGTATGTATATATATATATATACATTCCATTTTATTCAGAAAGGAGTAAACACAGAACATATCAGTTCAAAGGGATTAATATTGCCAGAATAGTTAATACAGATATTAACATAGGCAGATGCTCAGATGTCTTTGTCATATGTATTTGCAAGTGCACACACACACACACACACACACAAGCACTGGTTCATTGCTATCTCACTCTCAATTGTGTCATTGTGTCCCTCAAAATAATTTCTGCTTCACAATTGTGAATGACATGTATAAACCTAAGGGGAAAATGTTTAAGTCTCTTTCTTCTCCCAACACCTCTGCTTCCTGTTCTATTTTTTAAGACCTCATCTCTAACTCTGGTCCTGCAGCCAGATGTACCCTATCTCTAGGTATGGGCTGCATGAATTTTGTACATTTTCCCTTTATTTTCCTGTGTCTTTCAGACAGGCAGTGTGTTTTCTCAGAGATTTGACAATGATTGGAGAATAAGATGAGAAATATCAGGAAATTAGCATCATTTTAATTCTACTGTTCATGAATGAACCACAGAGTTGATATAGATTATGTGAATATATTCTCTGAAGACGTTCTTGCTCCTGCCCCATAATCTAAAATAATAGATGCTGATGAAAAGTGTGCTCCTGCAAACATCCCATTTCAGCACTTCAAAACTTGGAAGTATAGTTTTATAAGAAGAACTTATGTAAAGAATTAAAGCCTTGTGTTTACATGCATTTAATATAGAAGAATATAGTTTGAATGTATCCTTAGAAATTTTTGGTTGTCATTACTATGTTATATTGGCTTCATCGAGAGTTTAAACCCTTTGTTTTATCATTCATAGTATGAGAAGGGGAAATTGGATATCAGATTTTCAATGACGCAGTATGTTTTTACACGTACATTCAATGATAAAACATGCAGGATTTTAGAACAAAATCTCCTACTGACAATTTAACTCTCTGGCAGATACTGCACATATCCTTTCGTGCATCAGAAAATCCCATTCTTCCAAACAGATTAGGAAAGCTTACTGTAAACGGCCCTGTCATACCCATCTCAGAATTCTGTGTATGCTTGTAAAGGGTGCCAGCTGCGAAACACCCTGCACTTGTATCTGCACAATAGGAGCCCCCCTGCTACCTGAGGCTTTTCTTTGAAATAGTTTTTCATTCATGGATTTCTTGGTAAAATACTTTAAAAGTTGTCAAAACTTTCACTGGTAAAATATACCATTGTTCTTAAATTCATAAAAAGACCACTTTTTGCTAAAAAAGAAAATAAATTGTAGCATGACCAGTTTTATTATTTAAGCATGTCTTTACATTAACTTTACAGTTTCCTTGGGGATGAATTAAATAAATTGAAACATGTAGGAAAATGGAAGTGACCGTGTGTTATTTCCCAATCTGCTTACATCCTTTATCCCAGCTCTGCATCCACAGTGAGATCCTAAGAGTCAGAACGTCATCCTCGTTCACAATTGAACCATCACCCAGTTTCATTGACCCACATGTGGTCTCTCCGGTCAGTTAATGTTTGATGGTTGACCCTTTACCCGGTTTCTTTCTTTCTTTTTTTTTTTTTTTTTTTTTTTTTTTTTTTTGACAGGCAGAGTGGACAGTGAGAGAGAGAGACAGAGAGAAAGGTCTTCCTTTGCTGTTGGTTCACCCTCCAATGGCCGCTGAGGCCGGCGCACCGCGCTGATCCGAAAGCAGGAGCCAGGTGCTTCTCCTGGTCTCCCATGGGGTACAGGGCCCAAGCACTTGGGCCATCCTCCACTGCACTCCCTGGCCACAGCAGAGAGCTGGCCTGGAAGAGGGACAGAATCCGGCGCCCCAACCGGGACTAGAACCCAGTGTGCCAGCGCCGCTAGGCGGAGGATTAGCCTAGTGAGCCGCGGCGCCAGCCTCTATACCTGGTTTCTAACGGAGCTGGGGATAGTCTGAGTAGAAAATGAGGATAAGCGTAACATGTTTAAAAGTCCTTTACAGGGAAGACTGAGGTGTTTTATTGACAATCTCTATGACCAAGATATTATGCTAGGAAATGTTACAAATACAGTCTCAGGTAAACCACACAAGCTCCTCAACAGGGACATGGTTAGGAGTTCAGCTGTCACAGATGGGAAAAGGCAGTATCAACGTGGCTCCCGTCTGGTGATCTGGTCACGCTGTTCGTGATGTTTAATCTTCCCAACAATTCAAAATGTAAGTGCAGTTATTATGATCATTTTATAGATCAGGAATTTGAGGAACAGAAATATAAAATAATTTGCCTCTGGACAAAGAGCAGGGCTATCAGCGCAGGTGGTCTTGATTTTCCTAGTCAGTTTGCTCTCTGTAATTGTTCTGGGCTGGGACAGAGCAGGTATGTTCCCTGATCGTCATTCTCCTTGAAACATAATCAAGGTTTAAAAGAACTGTTCCTCTGAACGCAGGCAGCTCTCTCCAAAGTGCAGTAAGTGAGGCAGCCCAGCTGGGGGCCCTCTGGACAAGTGGTGGAAAATATGGGTTCTACACGGTTTGGGCACTGCTTTAAAATTCCATACAGCAGCCTCTCCTGGAATGATTTAGAGCGCATTGTAGAAGTGCATCAACCAGGTTAACTGGAGGATTTCCATTACTTTTCAAGCTTTTTAGCTAGGCTTTACAGCAAGTTCAAATGTGTTCCTTACTCATCCCAATTTCTTTATAAATGTCTCATTTTAGAGATTTCTTTTTCAAAAAAAAAAGATTTTAATTTATTTATTTGAAAGACAGAGTGACTGAGAGAGAGAGGGAGCAACAGAAAGATCTTCCATCCAATGGTTTACTCTTTAGATGTCCACACGACATCACCTACTGGCTTCCCAGGCTCAAGAGCAGGAAACTGGTTGGGAAAGTGAGCAACCATGACTTGACCCAAGACTCCAATATAGGAAGTTGGCATAGCAAGAGACAGCTTAACCTGCTGTGCCACAATGCCAGCTCCCATTTTAGAGATTTCAAAACCACTTTCCTAGGAGAAAATCCTTCTTACTTTGCTCCGTGTGCATCAGTTTCGTCTCTGCTTTAGGCTGAAAGGTTGAGAGCACCATTGTAACTTCATGTAACTTCCCTCACAAAAATTCTCAGCCCTCAGAATGACTTTCAATGTTGCTTGAATAAACCATGTTTTTCTTGCATTGAAAAGTGATTTTTTTAACTTTTTTTTTTAAAGATTTTTTATTTATTTGAAAGTCAGAGTTACACAGAGAGAGAAAGAGAGGCAGAGAGAGAGAGAGAGAGAGGTCTTCCATCTGATGGTTCACTCCCAATTGGCCGCAACAGCTATAGCTGTACCAATCTGAAGCTAGGAGCCAGGAGCTTATTCTAAGTCTCCCATGCCGGTGCAAGGGCCCAAGGACTTGGACCATCTCCTACTGCTTTCCCAGGCCATAGCTGAGAGCTGGATTGAAAGTGGAGCAGCCAGGTCTTGAACCAGCACCCATATGGGATGCCGGCACTTCAGGCCAGGGCACTAACCCGCTGCACCACAGCACCACCCCCCTTTTTTAACTTTAGATAGTCTAATTTCTTAAAATCTCAGAAAATTTAAAATGGATAAGTACACAAAGTTTTACTAAGGTTAATAATCACATTTATAAACTGTAGAATAAATATACCTTAGTTGAAAAAGCTCAAGACATAAAGAAACATGTGAATAAAAGTATTGTATTCAACACTAGTACTGCCATACATTGTTAACCTTTTAGAATGAGTGTAGATCAATATAAAATTCATCTGTATTTATAAAATTGAGACCATACTTCATATGCATTTATTTTGGTGTTGAATATATTAGAAACAAACTCTAATTTATATGGTAGTTGAGGACTGCATGATATCTCATGGAAAAGGCTAATTTATTTAACCATTTCTCTATGGTTCAGCAAAACCATCTCTATAGTATTTGCTGGCTGCCAGTGTTCGGAAGGGGGTTAGTCAGTACAGGCATGTACAACTCATTCTGATGAAATATTCTTATAAAGTCTGCATAAGATGTGACACCAGGTTCTTCACTCCTATTTTAATTATCATGGTTATTTTTTAAAGGTAAATTTGACTTCTCTGAAGCATCAACATTCCAGCACTCACATTGTCGCTCCCCCATTCGCAGAGGAACGACACAGGACCCTGCGCTGTTCTTTCGTCTGCTTGGCCCTTCCTGGGTTTGCTGCTGGTCCTTCCCGGGTTGGCTGCCGATCCTTCCACCTCCGTGGAGGGGCGGCTACCCCTGCCACTTTCCCCACTTCCGCGGGGGAGCGGCACACCGCCGGCCGGCTCTCTCGGGGGCTGCTCAGATGTTATCCGGATGTTCCCCTTAGATGTTCCTGGTGCATGTTGTCTCTCTCCTCCTTTATAGTCCTCTTCCACCAATCCCAACTCTGCTACCCACACGCCGAGTACGCTGCTCTCCTCCAATCAGGAGCAGGATCAGCTCCTGTAGCTCATCAGTCAAGTTGGCAAGAGGCAGCTATGTAGAAGTTGTTTACTCCTCTCCCAGCGCCATATTGTGGGAGAGCAGATGCATAGAATAAGTCTTAGTTCCAGTAACTTAGTCTAGTCCGAGTTGCTCCCCACATTACATGTTAATTTCTTTTCTGTAAATAAGCTTTCCTTGACATAGTTATTTTCATTAATATTTAAAAAGTGCATTATAATACAACAGTATTAGCAGGAATTTTATTTTAATAATCCTTAAAATTTCAGAATTCTTTCATGGAGGTAAAATGTTGTTGAATTATCATAATGGGGTATACTACTGTCACTTAGTCCTACTATTTATGGTAAAATTACCCTTTGGGTTGTATGGACATAAAATACTTAACATAGCACTTTCTCGCCTGTCATTCCTTAGCAAAGTTCTTCACTTCACCCACCTCTTTAATTCAGGTTTGCAAGCTGACAGTCATCGTCAGTTCTTTGTTGCCCTGACAATTGACCTAGTTCTGTTCCATAAGCATAAATGCCAAAGAAGCGCTGTGCCTGGTCTGGGCAAAGGTGAATGAGAGGCGCTCACAGCTGTGCGTTTGCCTTGTCCTTTACTGAGGTCCACATTTCCAACAACTCAGTTGTCCATCTGCAGTGCACTTGCTCAGCCTGCTCCCGCCCTTTCTCATGGTTTCCCACCTGCTCTCTTTCAATACCCTCCAAGTGCTGGCTTCAGTTCTTCCTTCCCTTTAGAGTCAAGGAGATCTTCGTGATGGACAATTCTTTCTCCATTATTCTTCTGCTAAAAAAAATTCCAATTGCAGAATGTCGACAGAATTTAACCAACTAATGCCTTGAATAGTTTTTCACTAACTTGAAATCTATCAAAATGAAGATTCCATGTTCAAACAAGGGAGCAAAATTTTCTCTTTGATAAAAACAGGAAACAGAAGCATACTTCTTAGATTCATAACAATATCTGATAAATGGAGTAAACTTTGCACTGAGATTTAGTAGAAGAGACTAAAATCTGGCACAGATCTCCACAGTCTCGGTACAGGTTGTGGAATCAGTGAAGTGTTCCCAGACTTATCAATAGGGTGTCGTTTTAAGGAATTGTACAAACTCACAGGAAAGAGGGGAAAACTGAAAAACCAGGCCCTGGGAAAAAGAAGAACTGAGCAAACTCCAAGATGCAGGGAGCAGCCACGTTCTCAGAGCATGGTAGCTCCGGGCATGACTACTGTCTTATGCTGCCGTATTCAGTAAGTGAGACCCAGGGCCTCCCCAAGAGGTGTAGTTTGACTTATTAGGTTATATGGCTTGTAGGGCTTCTAGGTTAAATGCATGGGCACAGCGGCTTACTTCCTCCGGGGCCTCAGCCACAGGACGTTTCTGGGGTGAGTTAGAAAGAAGGGGAAGAATGGTGGGTTTTGCAGTATTTAACAAAAGACCATCAAATGGCAGAAAACATTGATCACCCCTTAAAGATCTTGGAGGCTTCAGGGACCACCCCAAGCTGCAGACCTGTCCATTATCTCGATCAAGGCAAGACCCGGCCTGTCACAATGGAGCACCAGTTTTATGAGAGTTTTTTTTTTAAGTTTTTATTTACTTAGTTGACAAGCAGAGAAACACAGGGAGACACAAACAGAACTCACATCTGCTGGTTCACGTCCCAGCTGCCTGCTGCAGTTGAGGCTGCACGAGGCGGAACGAAGGAGCAGGGAGCTCTCTCTCCTGGTCTGTCTCCTCTTTTACCGTTGCTTCCACCCCATCGCATTCCTGCCTCTGGTTTTGATGTTTCAGGTACTGAGAGGTCCAGATAAGAGTGAATTAATCTGGTCTTTCTCTGTATAAGCTCCCACCTGCTCACTAGATCCTCCGAGTAGAAAACAGTGTCGCTTTCTGCAGTCTACCTAGCATAATGTCTGTGAAGCCTTAGGTGATGGATGCCATCGCAGTGAAAAGCAGCTGAGTGCTGGAGAGAAGTGTCAGTGCTGCTAGGCTTGCTACTTATTAATACTTAACATTAGACTGCCTTGTTTCAAAGAAATTGTGCCACGGAGAGATGTGCTCAGGTCATTTGTCTCTGATGTATATGTTTAATTTATTGCTATATCATAGTTAATTTGACTTCCTATTTAGGTAGCTGTTAATTGATTTTCTTGTGAATATGCAATGCCTACAATGTCCTTTAAACCTTTTCTGTCTTGTGAATAAATATTTTGTGTAGTTTTCATATATTCCTATCCTTGTAAAAAGTAACTTGAATCCAACTTTAGTATTCTATTTATTGTGTTTTGTTGGGAAAAGAAAATATTTGATGCTGAATTATCTGCATCAATTTATAATTATATAAATAATTAGGCATGAAAATAAGGACTTAGCTTCACATGTGAAGAAAACAAGTCTGAAAAGAGAATTAGGAATTAGGAAGATTATATATTTCAGTATCATAGAATATAAAGTTTTGGTGGACCTAATTTATCTTTACATGCAGAATAGAATATTAAACAACCCGTATCTTCTACTGTGTGTGAGAGTTATTACGCAGTTGAATCCTCGGTTCAGGCAAATTATGAAATGGAGTTAATATTTTACATGCAATTCATAGAGTCCTGATATACATGAGTGCATCCCTAAGTGACTGGATGAGAAAAGCTCTGTTTCTGGTCTCCTTGTATTTCAGTGGACTTGGAATGTGAACATTTACAGGCTGTCCACTGGACGACTGTGTGCCATAGCCATGGGATTGCTTAATGGAGCCCATGAGAGCTCCGTTGATATCTCTGTTCACTGCATGGCAGGCAGCCATTTGTTGGGCTTGCCCTGTATTTTTGTGATACATGCGATTTCAGCTACCAAGGGAAAGACTCTGAAAACAGTTTCAGAATTCTTACGGATCTGTTTGTCCCCTGAAGATTTTCCAGAGAAACTGACAGAGGATAGTTTTTCTTCACTTTATTTGTGCTCTTAAATAGGAAAGGATCTTTTTCTTCAGTGTTATATAAGGTTTTTTTTTTTTTCCCAAAGAAAGAGTGGAGAGGTTTTAGTTGGCAAGCTTGACTGTTAGATGTTTTCTCCTACGACATTTCCTAGATTTCTTGAAGAAAATACTCCCGTGGTTATGTAAGCTGTCACTCATCCTCTGCTCATGTCACTTTTACATGCAAAAGCTCTAGTTTTATCATCAGTGCTAACAAAATCACATTGTGATGAGAAGTAAGTGTCACTGATGTCGTGTTTACATACAATGACACGATTTATTTGTCACCTAAATATATGATTTTGCAGAGAAGGTGAAACTGTTGAGCGTAAAACTTTTGTAAAATACTCTGACTACTACACAGATTCTTCTCTGAGTAATTGTCTTGACTGCAGTTGGAGAAGCTAGGCTTAAAGGTACTTTTAGGGGCTGGCACTGTGGTGCAGTGGGTTAATGCCCTGGCCTGAAGTGCCGGCATCCCATATGGGTGCCTGTTCGAAACCCAGCTGCTCCACTTCAATCCAGCTACCTGCTATGGCCTGGGAAAGCAGTAGAAGATGGCCCAGTTGGGCCCCTGCACCCACATGGGAGACCCAGAAGAAGCTCCTGGCTCCTGGCTTTGGATTGGCACAGCGCTGGCTGTTGCAGCCAATTGGGGAGTGAACCATTGGATGGAAGACCTCTCTCTCTCTCTCTCTCTCTCTCCCCCCCCCCCTGTTTAAATCTGACTTTCAACTAAATAAATAAATCATTTTTTTAAAAAAAATGTACTTTTAAAATAGTCTCCCCTGGTTAATATAATAATGGTAATTTAAATTAAATGTTTCAGATATGGGGCCAGTGCCGTGGCTCACTTGGTTAATCTTCCGCATGCGGTGCCAGCATCCCATATGGGCGCCAGGTTCTAGACCCAGCTGCTCCTCTTCCAGTCCAGCTCTCTGCTGTGGCCCAGGAGGTCAGTGGAAGATGGCCCAAGTGCTTGGGCCCCTGCATCCACATGGGAGACCAGGAAGAAGCACCTGGCTCCTGGCTTCGGATCGAATCAGCGCTGGCCGTGGCGGCCTCTTGGGGAGTGAACCAACAGAAGGAAGACTTTTTCTCTGTCTCTCTCTCTCACTGTGGCTCTACCTGTCAAATAAATAAAAATTTTAAAAAAAAGTTTCAGATAAAAGTGATTGAAATCATCATATCAACTTATGCAAATTAGCTTGGAAGGAATATTTCTGAAATTTTGGATTTTCTTCTATCAAAATAAAGCAGTGAAGTACCAATAGCCTTTTGATTCACATAACTACCTTGATTTTTTTTAATTTTTAAGACGTATTTATTTATTTGAAAAGGAGAGTTACAGAGAGGCAGAGGCACAGAGAGAGAGAGAGAGAGAGAGAGAGAGGTCTTCTATGTCCTGGTTCACTCCCAAAATGGCCGCAATGGCCAGAGCTGTGCCGATCCGAAGCCAGGAGCCAAGAGCTACCCCCAGGTCTCCCACACGTGTGCAAGGGTCCAAGAACGTGGGCCATCATCCATTGTTTTCCCAGACCACAGCAGAAAGCTGGATCAGAAGTGGAGCAGCCAGGACTCAAACCAGCATCCATACAGGATGCCAGCACTGCAGGCGGCAGCTTTATCCCCTATACCACAGCACCGGATCCCCTACCTTCATTTAATATTTACTTTCTAAAAGAAAATTTTCTTATTTAAGTAAACATATATTTTATTACTTTTGGAAATCTGTTATTTAATAAATATAAATTTTATAAGTACAGCTTTTGGAATACAGTGGTTCTTCCCCCTCATACCTGCCCTCCCACACCTATTCCTTCCCCACCTCCTACTCCCTCTCACATTTCATTCTTCATTAAGATTCATTTTTAGTTATCTTTATATACAGAAGATCAACTCTATACTACATAAAGATTTCAAAAATTTTCACCCACACAGACACACAGAGTATAAAGTACTGTTTGAGTACTAGTTACACTGTTAATTCTCATAGTACAACTCATTAAGGACAGAGGTCCTACATGAGGAGCAAGTGCACAGTGACTCCTGTTGTTGGTTCAACAATTGACACTCTTATTTATGATATCAGTGATCACCCGAGACTCTTGTCATGATCTGCCAAGGCTATGGGAGACTTTTGAGTCTACAAACTCCGACCTTATTTAGACAAGGCCATAATCGAAATGGAAGTTGTTTCCTCCCTTCAGGGAAAGGTACCTCCTTCTTTGGTGGTCTCTTTTTCCACTGGGATCTCACTCACAGAGATCTTTCATGTAGGCCATTTTTTTTTTTTTGCCACAGTGTTTGGCTTTCCATGCCTGAAATGTTCTCATGGGCGTTTTAGCCAGATCTGAATGTCTTAAGGGCTGTTTCTGAGGCCAGAGTGCTATTTAGGGCATTTGTTATTCTATGAGTCTGCTCTGTCACCTTCTTCCCATGTTGGATCATTCTCTCCTTTTTAATTCTATCAATTCTTATTAGCAGACACTGGTCTTATTTATGTGATCCCTTTGACACTTTATCCTATCTTTATGATCAGTTATGCACTTAAAATTATCACTTTAATGAGTACGGTGGCGTTAGTACCACCCAGATAAATGGGATTTGGAGTCCTATGGCAAATTTTTAGCTTTACCCTTTGGTGTAAGTCCGTGGGAACGAGCGCCAAACTGTACATCTCCCCCTCTCTTATTTCCACTCTTATTTTCACAGGGATCAATTTTAAATTGGATCTAAACACCCAAGAATAATTCTGTGTTAAGTAAAGAGTTCTACCAATGGTATTAAGTAGAAAAAGAAAATACTAAAACGAATAAAATAGTAAGCTGTTCCTAAACAGTCAGGACAAGGGCTGATCAAACATATATATTTTCTAAAAAAAAAAAAAGGAGATTTCATTAAATGAAAAGAATTCTTTGGCCAACTTTGTGGTACAGTAGGTTAAGCTGCAGTTTGTGATGCCAGCATCCCATATCAGAGCACCAGTTTTGAGTCCCAGCTACTCTGCTTCTGATCCAGCTTCCTGTTAATGTAGATGAGAAGGCAGTGGAACATGGACCAAATTCTTGGGCCCCAGATTCACACCCACATGAGAGACCAGGATGAAGCTATGGGCTCTTGACCTCAGCCTGGCCCAGATCTGCTTGTTTTGCCCTTTGGGGGAGTGAACCAGTTAAGGGATCTGGATTGGAAGTGGAGCAGCTGGGACAGGAACCAGTGCCCATATGGGATGCTGGCATTGCAGGAGGCAGCTTTACACGCTACACCACAACACCAGCCCCAAATCTTACTATTTATGGAGTTTGGCAAGCCATTCATTTGTGATATAGAATTAGCATAGGAGAAATAATAAATCTGAAAGGATGACATAGAGAACTGTTATGACGTATATAACTATTATGGCCCACAGTTAATGTAACTTCTTAATTAATATAAAAATGGAAGAATTATGGAGAGAATAAATGCAGAGGCTAGAAAGAGTGGATGTTTTGAAGAATTCAGTTATTCTTTCTCTGTCCATGACTGGGGAGTTTTGAAAATCTGGAGCTATCTGGCAATTTCATGTCTAAGATTTTCAAAAGCTCTATACATCTTCCTGAAGAAACTATCTTAGGAGTTAGCTGTACAAAGGTGAACGATCAACTTGTGTTTTATCAAATCATTGCCCCAAAATACTAATTTTGAAGACACATTAAAACAGATCATAGATGGTTTAAAATGCAAGCTTTCTGTTCATTCCCACTTTCTACTCCAAAGTATAGGTCCTCTTTTTGTTCGCTATTGGTATCCAGACTCTCATTCCAGTAGCCACCTACGTGCTGTGTCGCTCATGCAATTGGGAGGAATTAGACAGCATGCTGATTACAGCAGGAGCCACACTGGTGGCCTAAATCGTGTGTTTCACTTGCTCAATCAAAGGCACTGATTCAGAGATGGACACTGAACCAGGTAGGGACCTAAGCCTGCATCTGACACTTTTGCTCGGCAGCAATCCTCCTCACCCACCTCGTCTACTGAGAAACCAGATAGCTCCTACCATGCTTGCTGGCAGCCGTTCTGCTGCCACAGGAGGGGTCCAGCTACCGTGAAGTTCTGCAGTGCCTGGCTACTGTGACATGTGGCTTCAGAGCACTGGAGATCTGAGTAGTCCAAAGTGAGTGGGGTGTACTATCAGTGTGATACGTACATAAGAGCTGAAGAGGTCAAGTGACGGGTTGAACTGATAATATTTTGGAGAATTGTGTTAAAATATGCTATCAAAATTAACTCTACCCTTTCCTTTGAAGAATTTTTCAAAGACTTACTTATTTGAAACTCAGAGTTACAGAGAGAGGGAGCAAGAGAAAGAGGGAGAGTTCTTCTGTCCCCTGGGTCACTCCCCAGAAGGCTGCAATGGCCAGAGCTGAGCCAAGCCAAACCAGGAACCAGGAGCTTCTTCCAAGTCACCCACATGTGCAGCAGGGGCCCAAGCACTTGGGCCATCTTCCACTGCTTTTCTGAAGCTACTAGCTAGATGGATCAGAAGTGGAGCAGCCAGGACTCGAACCAGTGCCTATGAGGGATGCTGGCGTCACAGGCAGCATCTTTACCCACTATGCCATAATGCCTGCCCCCACCCTTTCCTTTTAAAATTTTCCTATTCATGAGCCACAAGTACGTTGGACATCACATGTGTGGCTCACAGATGGTCTGTCTGTAGTGTCCAGCAGTGTTCAGGAGCAAGCCACACGCTAGTGACATCCTTGAGTGGCCACACCAAGCAACCCTGAATTCCACCAACCTCTGCATTTCCTACAGACGTTTTCAAGACATCTCTTTATTTTTGAAATCACTTTAGGTTTGTATCTCTCACTATTTACAATCAAAAGTGTCTAGAGTAATACTTTATAATTTTATGTTTAAGTACTTGATTTATCTGAAATATATGAAGATTTATTCTAAATTTCAAGATTGTTACAACTTTTAATTATATTTACTATTGCAAATAACATAAAATTAATTTAATGCAATCTTGTGTATTAATTTATGTTTAAGATATGTGCTCAAAAGTGATGTATTTCTACCATATTGTTAATATTACAAGTATTACTGTCACAACCGATTACAAAATAAGTTTGATGTAAAATTATATGAATATAAGTGGATATCATAAAATCTATATTATAAAGAACTCTGTACTTCTGAGACATGAAATTAATCAATTTGAAGTTAAAAATTAAACTTTTAAATGAATAGTTAGTTTTGCCCTTGACAAAACATCCTGCATTTTGTATAGGTTTTGTTATATATAAAAATTACTGTCACAACATTAAAATGTCAAAGAGCATATTTGATTTTATAAATCCAAAATGAAATATCATGCATTTGTGTCTTATTATGCATGTAAGATTGTGATTAATTTCAAAAAAGTGCATGTAATTAAGTGAAAATGCTATTAGTCATCACTTTATGATGAACTACATTTTATTCCTGTCAAAAAGTTCATTGGTGCATCTAATTGTATTTCTAAGATATTCCTGAACACCTATCAAATATGACAACCCAGTTATTCCTAGGGGGAAAATGTATTTCTACCAGATAGATCATTCTTGCTTTTATATAAAATTTTCACATCATGTTTTTGAAAAGTTAATGGACATTCATCAGATTTTTATTTTCTTGGTCATGGGTCATTGACTTTAAGAAATGCAGGTAAATTGACTTCCCTATTATGTTTGTATAATTATAAATCCCAAAGTCATAAATCCCAAAGTCATAAATCCCAAAGTCATAGAAACTATTATCAGCATGTTGCTGCTGAAAATGCAATCCAAACCTGATTCCGTGGACAGTAAGGCAAATCTCTAAACTGAAAACCATAATCTCACCTTACTCACTGTAATTGAAGTACATTCAGTGTTCTTTTGATGGGATGGCAAATGACAGGCTTTGGTAACTTGCTTTTCCTGTTATTGCTGTCATACAGTATATGTATCTTAGCTAGTGCTTCCGTTTCACAGAACTCTAATGTTTACAATGACAGCCCAATATCAGCAATGTCTTGTAGATGTATTAAAGGAGATAAGATTACCTGTTTGGAGCTAAAAACTATAAAGTTCATTTTGACAATGTCTTCGTGAGTATCTCTTTCATCCACTGGAATTTTATTAACTATAATATGTAGGTCAGCATCTAAGTGTTTTGGTCGAACTAAAGCATTTTTATATGCTGGAAACAAGTTCTATTGACTCTGTTTTGCCTAGTCAGCTATAATTATTTCTTCTGACTATATGATTATGATGGTCTCCATTCAGATTTTAATTTAAAAAAAGTTAGTGACCCTTGCAGCAAAGGCCACTGTTGTCCAACAAAGAAATGAATATTCAAATAAAAAACATGGAAAAGTAAAGACATTAAATAAAAGGCAGGTTTTGGTCTCCTAAATTGTGCAAGTTATTGGTAATTGGGAAACTTCTTTCAAGAATAGTTATGATTAGTGCAAGGTTATGAAGATCTAGAAATCTCTAGAATTCTCCATTTTACAAAAGACTTGAAACGCATTCACAGCCTTCTTTTTAATCACATTGCTCATTTCTGCATATTTCTGACATTTCTTTCCTCATTCTTGATATTACTTTATTCATTACATCACTCGTTTCTCAAGGTTTGTATCGTGTTACCTCAAATGCCTTTATGTACAGTTGCTAAATATGTGTTAATCAAATATGATAAAATACTTTTCCAGCTCATTGTTAGAAGAATAAGCTCTCTGAGTCAATCCCTGAAACTAAGTTATATACACTCAGATACCTAAACGTCATTTAAAATATCTTCAGGATAAAAAAATAGAACTGGGGAATTTAAAACTTTTAGTTCCAAGATTTCACATACACTCCACAAACTAAAAGAGAAAAAATATTTAGTAAGCTTCATAACCTAGGTACTTGAATATTTTTAATGCTTTTATATCTATGGTGATTATAAAAACTACTGTTGAGGCCGGTGCCGTGGCTCACTTGGTTAATCCTCCACCTGCGGCGCCAGCATCCCATATGGGCACAGGGTTCTAGTCCCGGTTGAGGCACCGGTTCTTTCTCGGTTGCTCCTCTTCCAGTCCAGCTCTCTGCTGTGGCCCGGGAGGGCAGTGGAGGATGGCCCAGGTGCTTGGGTCCCTGCACCCGCATAGGAGCCTGGAAGGAAACACCTGGCTACTGGCTTCGGATTGGCGCAATGTGCCGGCCATAGCGGCCATTAGGGGAGTGAACCAGCGAAAGGAAGACTTTCTCTTTGTCTCTCTCTCACTGTCTGTAACTCTCTCTCTCTCTCTCACTGTCTAACTCTGCCTGTCAAAAAAAAAAAAAAAACCTACTCTTGAGTACATATTGATGTATACATATAGCCATTTTTGATACGTATGTTTAACCCTATCCTGATGTCCAAACTTAAATTTTTCCCAACTAATTCTAATTATTGCTTTCTCTTCTGATACTTGAGCCAGCACCACTGTCCATCATTGGCTCACCTCTAAGCTAGTCTCTGTGCTACTGAATAGTACTCTCAGTATTTCTATAAGCACTGTTGTTTGTGAAATTTGTGAAGGTTCCCTGACTTACCTTGCCTGTCTTGTTTCCAGAAACTAGGATCAGCTATTTTTTAGAAAAAATTTTTCCCTTGAGTAGGGAATAGTTTTACAGAACAACTGGCAGGGTACACATTAGACTGTTGTAAATGATGGCAAAATGGTAATTTAATAAGTGTATGAAGTAATAGAATTAGAATTTTCTCTCACTTGTCTCTCTCTATCACAGAAATGTGTCTTCATTTATTTCTTTTCTGGTTCAACTTTTTTCCATTAAAACTGCTAATTTTAGTATACCATTTGTGATATAACATGATACAAATATATTTCTTCAGTGTTGCACCATCCCAATTACATAAAACTAGTCAAAACTTTTGGAAAATATTCCCACATATGAGATACATGTATTTTAAGTTCATTTTTCTACAAACAATTTGAAGTGCACACATCTCTTTATTTAAGCATATTTCAGCTTGTTGGGAATAAAATGAAAGCAATTTTAAAGCATCGTCTTACTGACAGATAGCTTGTGTGCTTTGAAATATCCTGGTCTAATATGTTCTGCTCCTGTGGGATAGACAGAAGAAAGGACACCAGCACATGGCAGGATTACTCATGTCCACTTCCCTTTTATTTCTTCTTCAAGAACCACTCTAATTTACTGTCAGAAGAGGCTCAAGTGTGGGCATACCTGTCCCCATTGTAAACCTTGAGCATGCATTAGAATCAACACCAAACCAACCAGACCCATCAGAATGGCAAACATAAAAAACACAGTATCAACTATTGTCAAGGATGTGGAACAACCAACACTCTCATGCTGTGTTTTGTGAAGTAGAAATTGACACAGCCACTTAGGAAAAACGGATCATCACTGTCTAAGAAGGCTGAACCCATGCATATTCAGTGATCCAGAAGTTCCATTCCCAGGCTTACAATCAACAGAAATTTGCATATATTTATTTATAAAAGATATGGAAAGAATATTCTTGGCAGAACTATTCATAATAGACAAAGGTGTGCCTAATCCTAATGTCCACTTACAGTGCAATGGATAAATAAACATGGCACATTCAAACAGTAGAACCCAATATAGAAAGCAGAATCAACAAACTACAACTACATGTAAACACGAAGACAAATAACCTTATTGAGCAAAAGAACCCACATATAAAATATTACACATTGGCCGGCGCCGCGGCTCACTAGGCTAATCCTCCGCCTTGCGGCACCAACACACCGGGTTCTAATCCCAGTTGGGGCGCCGGATTCTGTCCCGGTTGCCCCTCTTCCAGGCGAGCTCTATGCTGTAGCCAGGGAGTGCAGTGGAGGATGGCCCAAGTACTTGGGCCCTGCACCCCATGGGAGACCAGGAGAAGCACCTGGCTCCTGCCACCGGATCAGCGCGGTGCGCCGGCCGCAGCACACCAGCCGCAGCGGCCATTGGAGGGTGAACCAACGGAAAAAAAGGAAGACCTTTCTCTCTGTCTCTCTCTCTCACTGTCCACTCTGCCTGTCAAAAAAAAATTACACACTCCACATTTGCATTTATATACAGTCACAAACAGAGCAAGCTAATCCATGACATGACAGTTAAGGTAGAGTTTTTCTAACCGTAGTGTGGGCAGCAGTTACCAGATGATCTGCGAGGACCACTGGCTTTCTGGCTATATTCTGTTCCCTGGTTTGGGTGATGCTGTGGAAAGTCATTGACCTACACTCAGGGTTGTTCACTTTTCTATATCTAAATTATACTATAAAATTTACAAAAAACAAACAAACAAAAAAAAAAAAAAACAGTAGCTCAGCTCCAGGATTCTTAGTTGAGGTTGGACCTTGACTTGGCCATGTTTTGTTTTAACAAGTGTGAGATCCACTGTCACAGACTTAGCAAAGCACGCACTGCCCTGCACTGCCTCACCCCGTGTGCCCTCAGATCAGGGGCCCTGGCTATTCCTCCACGTCCCCCAGAAGATGTGAGAAAAACATCTTTTCTTTTCTTTTTTTTTTTTTTTTTTTTTTTGACAGGCAGAGTAGACAGAGAGAGAGACTGAGAGAAAGGTTTTCCTTTGTCGTTGGTTCACCCTCCAATGGCCGCCGTGGCCGGCGCCTTGCAGCCAGTGCACCGTGCTGATCCGATGGCAGGAGCCAAGTGCTTCTCCTGGTCTCCCATGGGGTGCAGGGCCCAAGTACTTGGGCCATCCTCCACTGCACTCCGTGGCCACAGCAGAGAGCTGGCCTGGAAGAGGAGCAACCAGGACAGAATCTGGCGCCCCGACAGGGACTAGAACCCGGAGTGCCAGTGCCGCAAGGCAGAGGATTAGCCTAGTGAGCCAAGGTGCCGGCATCTTTTCCTTTTTTTTTTTTTTTTTTTTTTTTTTTGACAGGCAGAGTGGATAGTGAGAGAGAGAGACAGAGAGAAAGGTCTTCCTTTGCCGTTGGTTCACCCTCCAATGGCCACCGCGGCCAGCACACTGCGCTGATCCGGTGGCAGGAGCCAGGTGCTTATCCTGGTCTCCCATGGGGTACAGGGAATCATAGCTAACCTCTGATAACTGCAGTCAAAAACTTGTTGGCTCTTAAGATCTATTTTCAACATTATTGCAGAATTTATCTCTGGCTTATGTAGCTATATGACAGTAGTTGCTTCCTACATACCCAATATATATGTCCTGTTGTTACCTGTATGACATTCTCTGAACACTGGGCCTTAGTTAAGACTCTTGATAATTTGGCCCTCCATGTAACCCCAGCAGGTTTTACTAGTCAGAGGAAACTTGGCAAGATCCATTCGTCAACCTTTTACTTGTGTTTTTCTAATTTTCGTATTTCCATGTGAAAGGAAAATCATTTCTACATACTTCATTTATGTACTCCATAAATATGTACAATTATTGTGTGTCAAAAAACAATCTAATTTTAAAAAGGATTGTTTCAATAAATGGTACTGGCAAAATTGGATAGTCAAATGTGGAAAAATGAACTTAGAACCTCATCTCTCACCACATATAAAAATCAACTCAACATGGATCCTAAATGTAAAATCAGAAGTTATGAAAGCATATGTTCAGCCAATTTTCAGATAAGATCCTGAAAGCACAGGCAACAAAACCAAAACTAGACAAATGGGATTATATCAAACTCAGAAGTTTCTGCACAGCAAAGAAAACAATCAAGAGTGAAGAGCCATTTGACAGAATGGGAGAATATATTTGCAGGTGACTTGTTTGACATGGGATTAATATTCACAAACATAGAAGTAACCAAAAAAATTCAACGTTTAAAAAAGCAATTCAGTTAAGGAATGAGCAAAGGCTCTCACTGGCATTTCACAAAAGAAGAAATATATTTTATTTTTATTTTTTGAGGGCAGACACACATACAGAGAGAGAGAGGAGAGAGTTCCTATCAGCTGGTTTACTCCCCAAATGTTCACAACAGCCCAGGGATGGGCCAGGTCAAAGCGAAGAACTGGGAACTTAATCCATGCAGGAGGCAGGCTTCCCAGAGTCAGGAAAATGGAGTCAGGAGCCACGGCTTGGAATAGAACCCAGGCATCTGATGTCGGATGTGGACATATTAACTCAAGGCTAACTGCCTGCTCCCTGTCTTCCACTTCTGTGTACTCCACTCTTAAGAGTGAATGGGATTCTAGAGCAACCAAGGATAATCTAAGTCTGTTCTATATTGAACTGAGTGCCCCAATATTTTTCACACAAAGCGGGATTAACAAAGTCACAGCATCAGTGCACTGCTGGTTGTATGTGCAAATATCACTGAGAATCTGGGACTCTCCTAAGGCTTCCTCTCACTCACCCAGACAGCTCTGTAGTTCACAAACAAAGCAATGACTGATTTACTTGCACAGTGTAGTCAGAATTTATAAGCATAAATGGGAAGAATTGTAAAACAGAAGAAATTAAGGAGCTCAGTCCCATTTTCATTGTGTAGACTCATCAAAAGTGTAGAATTCAAGTTTCCAATGTTATATAGCAGATTTAAAAAATTAAGGAATAGGTGCATTAAGATAATGTCAAGCATGTGACTCATTTAAACTTGGCAAGTAAAGCTATCCAATGGGTCCTGACTGATCATTTGGAAGCCCGGCAAAAGTGGCTGGCATAAAACAATATGCATTAGTGTAATCAGAATGTGTAAATTGTAATCATAATGCCACTTAAACATACCCACGTCAGTAACAGAATCACCCGGTAATGAAGGCAGAATGCCTGATGATAAATAGCTATATCATTTACTTCTTCAATATGTTCCAATCTATAAATGAGCAGCATAAAAAAATTGGTTAAGCTGCCCCATGTTTTCTTTCACATTTAACAAGGCTATCTCATGAAATAATGGAAGTGTTTTCCTTGGATAACTAAAGTACAGAGATAATGTGACTCATTAAAATACAATAGAGTATACATCACTCCAGCTCATTTTTAACATGGATGGTGTTCCCAATAAACATTTCCCTAAAATGTTAAATTAGTGACATTTATTGCAGTTCCTTAAGGATGAATAATGTCTTAATATTACTTTTTTTAAAATGCTGTCAAATAGAAATAACCAAGACTATATATTTGGATTGCAAATATGATGAGTCCAAGTATGCATGACCATGGTGAAAAATGAAGGCAGTACAATTTTGATCCCCCTAATTTTGAATTCTTTCTTTTCCAGTACTTATCCATTGGGTTTATATAAATCATTAAATATTTTCTAATGAAATAATGCATGGTAAATGTGTGTGTGTGTGTGTGTGTGAGAGAGAGAGAGAGAGAGAAAGAGAGAGAGAGAGAAATCTGGCTTTAAAATAATTGGAGTCCTGTATTTCCCTTTACTTTTGTTTTATTCTATTTTGTTCTTTGTATACCAAAATTAAATGCTTACATTACATTGGTAAAGCTTCCTAAATTCTCACAAAACAACTATACTCTAAACAGAATGGATTTTTGATCATATATTGATCAGGTGTATGTGTATATTTGTGCTATAACCACAATTTAAAAACAGAGAAAACTATATTATCTCTGTAAGTTGTAATAGTTCAACACAAGATAAGAAACTGCTATAATTGACTTTAATTGTACTCTTGTTTTATATTGTGGTAAACAACTGAACACATGGAATTGTCCATGTTACTTAACATAATATTTTTTAAAGATTTATTTATTTATTTGAAAGGCAGAGATACAGAGAAGAGGGAGAGGTGGAGGGAGAGGGAGAGAGAGAGAGGGAAAGGGAAAGAAAGGGGAGAGAGACTCCATTCATTGGCTGGGCCAGGCCAAGGCCAGGAGCCAGGAGCTTCTTCTGAGTCTCCCATATGGGTGCAGGGGCCCAAGTACTCAGGCCATCCTCTGATGCTTTCATAGGCACATTAGCAGGAAGCTGGATTGGAAATGGAGCAGCCGGGACTTGAACCAGCATCCATATAGAATGCCAACACTGTAGGCAGAGGCTTCTACGCCATAGTGCTGGCCCCATACCTAACAACATTTTAATAAAACTTTTTACAAGAGTACTTGTCAATATTCTTTCAAAATTATATCAATGTACCAATCACATCCTAACAGATTAAATATAGGAAATACAGTGTTTTACAAATCTAACTATGGCTAACCATTCAGAGTTCAGCTGGAAGTATTTGAGTCTCGAGTTCTGAATAAATTTTTTTTCCAAATACATTTTAAGTGCTTTTTCTTCTTAAGTTGAATTTCTGGCAGGTGTCCTGCTACCAAACCCTCTACACCACCGTGAGGTCCTTAGGGGAGACTGCAGTCTGATCTCAGGGGATACTCACTCTTTCTAGAAAACAAAGATATCCCTTGCGACTCCCCATGCACGTGAATGAAAAGGCACTGCAGATTCCTCTTTCCACTGCAGGGAAGTTACAAGATAAGAGCCTCAGAGACGACGGAGAGGCGCTGCTGAGCTCCCAAGTCCTCTATGACAGAGATTTTCTCAAAGGGGAACATGTCCCCTATTCTAGCGGAAGCTTTAGGCACGTCTGCCATTTAAAAACAGTGTTTTTGAGAACCACTGAATAATAAAATTTATAAAATGTTTATAATTAATTCTGCTATTGCATTAAAGAAAGATTGTAAGGCTTTTTAAATTTCTAAAATCTATAGGAGATGGGCCGGTGCCGCGGCTCACTAGGCTAATCCTCCGCCTAGCGGCGCCGGCACCCCGGGTTCTAGTCCCGGTCGGGGCGCCGGATTCTGTCCCGGTTGCCCCTCTTCCAGGCCAGCTCTCTGCTGTGGCCAGGGAGTGCAGTGGAGGATGGCCCAAGTGCTTGGGCCCTGCACCTGCATGGGAGACCAGGAGAAGCACCTGGCTCCTGGCTTCAGATCAGTGCGGTGCGCCGGCTGCAGCGGCCACTAGAGGGTGAACCAATGGAAAAGGAAGACCTTTCTCTCTCTCTCTCTGTCTCTCTCTCTCACTGTCCACTCTGCCTGTCAAAAAATAAAAAAATCTATAGGAGATGTTCAGATCCTAGTTTTCAGTCATTGGCAATATTTGAAATAATGCACGGTTGGAGTCCAACTGTGAACCTTATCCTAGGATGTAAGCAAATCTCTCCCAGCAAGAATAAGATCACTTGATCCTTCAGGCTTTAAATTACAACATATTACATGCTCTTCCAGGTTTTTTTGTCCTAGATCACTCAGGTAAATAATCTTTCAGGAAATAGTAAAAACCTGTGCAAATTACAGAAAAATAAGAAACAATTGTTTCCAGAGAAAATTAGTATGATCTATTAAAATATAGACTGCATGACTGAAAATGAGAAAGTACTTAAAGACAAAATATATTCATCTTTATAGCCAGCCATCTTCTATGAAATATTGAAATAAATATCCAATACATTAGAAACAGTTAGTTGTATCATCACATTACTTTGTATTTATTAAATCTCCTATTTTTGGCAAAAAGAAAATAGCACTACAGTATTAAGCAGTTGTGTCATTTGTGAACTGTTTTGCAGACAGGAAGCATAACTCATCACAAGGTTGACTTAAAGCTCTCAGGTGAATTTTCAAATTTTGACTGTAATCTTTGGGTTACAGTTTCTAGAAGTTTAATACAAACACAAAAACATCATTTTATTTAAAATAGAATCAGCATATAAGTTTATTATCTACAAATGCAAGGCACTATCCCAGGCATACAATATTTTCTACCTATCTTAAATCCAACAGGTGGCACAGTCATAAATCGATAATGAATTCAGGCTGTAGACAGCAGAGTCCAGCTGACTGATCCCTGCACGAGATTCTCACTAAGTGGCGTCCTGCCCATTCCACACACTGCCAGAGCCCACTTTGAATTTGTGGATAGGGTTGCCTTGGCACACATTGTTCACAAAATAGTGTTTTATTTTAAATACAGTGTCTTCTAAAGGGCATGTTAGACTATATGAGGGCCTGCGGAAGGATATGGAGGTCAGAATTAAATTATTTAACTGTGCAGGTGCAGGTAACAGCAAGAATTTAAACCCAAGTTTTCTGAGTTTCTCCCACTACTAGAGAGAAAAGGGAAGATTTCTGAGAAGCATTAACAGTTCCCAACATCTTTACCTTTTCTGGGGGAACATAAGGAATCAAGGAAGAAATTAAATTTCCATGGTTCCTTGAAAAAAAAGAAACATCTATACTAAGAACTACAGGACTAAAACTCAGTGGGATTGAAAGGTAAAAGCCGCTCTCAGTGAAATTGAGGCATTTTCTATGGTTTTGCTGAGATGCTGTGATATCATGGGCATTGAATTTAACCAAATGCCATCTCATGTTTAGCACCCCCAATATGCCCACCACTTACTGGTTGTGAGTAGTTGTATTGACTATCCAGAGATACGGCAGCTTAGTTCCTACAAAAGTAGCTCCTTCTTGTAATGTTGTGAGCAAGCATGGCCTCCCTGGCAGAGATTCGCATTCATGCAATCAGCCAACAAAAAGCAAGTTTCCAAACCTACCAAATACATTTTTGCATCATTAAGACTTTTCAGCTATAAAATCTAATACTGTGTTTTTTAGAATGAAGTGGCACTGGGGCTTGGGAAAACTGGCAGCAGTATCGGTCACGTGTTATATTTCAGGAACTGACATTTCAGGACAGGTAACTAATAATTTGAGGAATGTTTTCATCTTCATCATTCCCTATTTTTTTTGACAGGCAGAGTGGACAGTGAGAGAGAGAGAGACAGAGAGAAAGGCCTTCCTTTGCCGTTGGTTCACTCTCCAATGGCTGCCACAGCCGGCGCGCTGCGGCCGGCGCACCGCGCTGTTCTGAAGGCAGGAGCCAGGTGCTTCTCCTGGTCTCCCATGGGGTGCAGGGCCCAAGCACTTGGGCCATCCTCCACTGCACTCCTGGGCCACAGCAGAGAGCTGGCCTGGAAGAAGGGCAACCGGGACAGAATCCAGCACCCCGACCGGGACTAGAACCCGGTGTGCCGGCGCCGCTAGGTGGAGGATTAGCCTGTAGAGCTGCGGTGCCGGCCCATCATTCCCTATCGACAGATACAATGTAAAGGGCACTACTGTGGGTGTTTGGACACTTGGGTTTTTATTCCACTCTGGTCATCCGTCTTGGAACAACCCTGGACAAGCTGATTACTCTTTGGGCTGTACGGTTCTCATGTAAGATGCATACCACATGGTTAAAGGTCATCGAGGCTTGAAAATGCTGAGCTCTTCAATCTCTTCCATTTGGACTATGTTTTACCACAGTCATTGAAATCCTCATTCAAAACACGGGATGAACGGTCCGAGGGTATTTCTACAAAGCTAAGAAGCTATTTATATAGTAGACATGGACATTTTGTGAATCTTAATAGGGATATTCTAAAACATAGCATAAACCAGTGACCAGAAAAAGTTGACAAAAAAGACAAAAATCTCTCAGAACAGTGCTTAACGCAAGATCAGGGTCCAATTCTCTGATGTTTGTGTTCTTTAACAAATGTGTCCTGAACACCGACTGTGTGTTATTCAAGGTGCCAGTGACTCTTTCATTACAAAGTTCGTTTTCATTATACAGACGGAATTCGCTGAGTGACAGGCTGTGTGGAAATGTTATCCACTGGGCCGGCAGGATAAATAGGATGCATTGCTGCACTGAGAGTAGTGATCTTTAATGAGAAACTTTATCTGCTTTGAGCCACCTCCTAACAAGTGGGAAGGAGAGCAACAACTCTATGTATCTGCCCAGCGGATTTTTCCTCTGAGTAATCACGCTGTGCAAGCAGCCCTCAACCGTGCAGGCAAGGAGCTGGCCACGGGCTGGTGAGCTGCAATCATCCTGTAACTGAGGGCCTGGGGCTCTCTCTAGAAGAATGAGCTTTCTGCCTGAGTGTTTCTTCAGAGAAGAGAGAAATGAAATGTCGCAGCAATTATCTGGGCCGTGGACAGGGCAGGGAGCGCTGGCTGTGGCCCGAGTCTCAGTTACTGGATTAGGCAGAGGTGGCTCCCAGCCACTCCTGTCACTTTGAAGGGAGCTTAGAAACAGTACGGCGGCAGGAATGAGGAGTCCTGAAAACACACAAATAAGCCTGACTTGCTTTGTAGGAATGCCTAGGGATCCACAGTCACAAAGAGTTCCTGTAAGCCTGACTGCTGCTAGCCCACATGATGAAAAATTGCCGCTGAGAATTTGCAAAATCAGCAGAGCCACCTCTCATTCCCGTACCCCGCAAGTCTAATCAATTTCTTATCAATATTTGTGAGTCCAACACATAGGTCTGACGAAAATAGCCTTGTGAGAGCCTAAGAGAGCTTGGGCACTTTCTCTGGAAATTGCACTTGTTGATCTAGTAATTTTGCAGAAATTAATCTCTAATTTCCAGTTCTTCACTCTGGAAAGACAAAATTGCTATATTTATCAGGAAAGAATCAGATACCAGTGATTGATGCCTGTACAAAACTACCACAGCTGATAGGACATCTCAACTGAAAGGAGAAGTTATAATTTAAAAATTCACTGCCCTGAAATAGTTCTTCTAAGATTCTTTGAAAAAAGAGATGTAGGCTTTTTATGGGAATGAACTTCCATCCTCACTGTAGCCAGATAATTTGCTCACTGCAAATGCATATAAAATGTGGAAAACACAAGACAAACGATTAGGAAAGTGTATCTCACAGCCTTAATTTCATATTTTAAAATTCTTGTTCCACTTATCTGAGATTACTACGTGCTATATAAGCTGTGTCTCATTTACTGGGGTGTCTCTTAAAAGTGGCTTCTTTTCATTTAGGAAACATAGAAAGTTGTCAGAATGGTGCCTCAGGATGTGAGCATCTTGAAATGACATTAACCTTTACAAAATACCTCTATTCATTAAACCAGAACATAAAACAGAAGCAGGAATCTATTTTGCTAGTGCTAGGGAAAATGGCTTTAATGTACTGTGTAATTCTGAATATAAACTTGATATAAGAAACTGTTATTGTAAATATCTTCCCATAGGTTAACTTCTACCTCTTCTGTTAATACTTTTTCAAGTATTGTCTTAACAGCATGTAATTTTTTGCTCTCTTGGACTGCCACAACATTTCTTTCTCCTTATGATTTTTTTTTTTTTTTGACAGAGTGGACAGTGAGAGAGAGAGACAGAGAGAAAGGTCTTCCTTTGCTGTTGGTTCACCCTCCAATGGCCGCTGTGGCCGGCACACCGTGCTGATCCGAAGCCAGGAGCCAGGTGCTTCTCCTGGTCTCCCATGGGGTGCAGGGCCCAAGCACTTGGGCCATCCTCCACTGCACTCCCTGGCCATAGCAGAGAGCTGGCCTGGAAGAGGGGCAACCGGGACAGAATCCGGCGCCCCGACGGGGACTAGAACCTGGTGTGCCGGTGCCGCAAGGCGGAGGATTAGCCTACTGAGCTGTGGTGCCGGCCATCTCCTTATGATTTTTACCACTCTACAGTAGTTATTACAGGGATGTTACACAGAGTTTAGGTTGAGGTGCCCCTTTTATCCTTCACACTGGCTATCACTTAGTGTTTTGTTCTTTTGTCAGATGTTTACAAAGGCAGGCAACAACGTACTGAAATGCAATTTTTGTCTCCAAATCTGATTCTTCAGATTTTTACCAAAGTTTATACTCTGAAGTTTTATATAGATGCGCATGAAAGGCCAACTTGATTAACCTATGTTTTTCCATACAATTCATTTTTTATAATTGCACTTAATTCACAAACCTTTAGTCCAGGTCTTTGAGTTCTGAAAATATACTCATTAAGCAACCACCTAAAATGAGATACAGAATTTACATTGCCCAAAGAAAGTTCACTTGTGTCTCCTTCCAGATTTCCATAGAATTCTGATTTATAGCACTGTAGAATCTCTTAAGCATATACTTGGACTTCTATAAATACAGTCCCACTATGCATATTATTTTGTGTCTGAATTCCTTCACTCAATGCGTTTTTGAAATATATATTGTTGAGTTGTTTAGTACTTTATTTCTTCCTACTGTTGCTCCATTACTGTCTGCAACATTGAATGCTATTCCATTGTGTGATTCCACTACTATTTGTTTATCTTCCCTCTTTTTCATCATCATATGGATTAATGCCAGTTTCCATTATCATTAATAAGACTTCCAAAAGCAACCTTGTGCAGGTTTTTGTGAAATATGTTTTCATTTCTCCTGGGTAAGTAATTGGAGAAGACTCACAAGGTAATATGTTGGATATATGTTTAACTTTATAGGACAACCTCAAACATTATTTTACATCTCCACAAACAATGTATTAGAGTCCCAGTTGCTTTTTCAACATTTAGTAGCATCAGTCTTCTCAGTTACATCCACTGAAACAGTTGGCAATTCCAGTTACCTCACTTTCTATTTAATATTTGGTATTATTGGATTTATTAATTTTAGCAATTCCAGTGTTTTATTTATCTCACATTTCACTTTTCATTTGCACTGATGTGATGAATTATAATGTTGGATATATTTTCATGTGATTATTGTCATCTCCAAAATGCACATTCAAGTCTGTCACTCTTCAAGATTTGGTTTTGGGTCTTGTTGCATTTATTTTTCAGGCATTCTTTGTTTTTCCTCATACAAGTTATTTCTCAAATATACGTATTGAAAATTTTGTCTAATTTCTTTATTGTGGCTTTGCTTTATGCTTTCTTAATCATGTCTTCATTTTGAAAATGCTTAATTTTACATTTTTTTTTAAGATTTATTTTATTTATTTGAAAGTCAGAGTTACACAGAGAGGTGGAGACAGAGAGAGAGGTCTTCCATCCGCAGGTTCACTCCCCAGATGGCCGCAACGGCCGGAGCTGTGTCGATCTGAAGCCAAGAGGCAGGAGCTTCATCCAAGTCTCTGATGTGGGTGCAGGGGCCCAAGGACTTGGGCCATCCTCTTCTGCCTTTCCAGGCCATAGCAGAGAGCTGGATCAGAAGAGGAGCAGCTGGGACTAGAACTGGCACCCATATGGGATGCCGGCACTGCTGGCCAGGGCGTTAACCTGCTGTGCCACAGCACTGGCCCCTAATTTTACATTTTTTATGATTTGTGCTTCCTTAAGTCTTCTCAAAAAAAAGTTATTTGCTCAAGAAGGTGACTTCCTGTGTCTTCTTCTAGAAGCTCAACAGTCCTTGATGGTCTTTGGTCCATCTCAAATCTGTTTTTCTAGATGGAGTGAAGTCAGGATGCAGGCTCATTTTTTTTTTACCAATATAAATATTAACTTGTTCCAACACAATTTGTTGCATAGAATTTGTTTTTCTGACAACTGATGACATCTTAGTAAAAAATAAGTTGATGGCTTTTTACTATGGTTGAGTGAATAATTAAGATAATCAATCCTCCTGCCACTAAACTAACTATAATTACATAAACTTGAAGAGAAAAAAATATTTAACACTCTAAAAATAAAGAAAAGCTATATAAAAATCTGAGAAGCATTTATGTTGAAATATTGCTGAGCCTGGGGTAAGAACAATAAGAATCTGCGGCATTGTTTCCTGTTCTGCTTTCATTTGGCGTTCTCTGCCAGGTAGTTTAAAATCTCAGTGGGCAGTCAATGACTGTACTAGACCAAGCTCAGGTTCATGGCGGAGACTGAGCACATCTCAGCAAAGAACAGCAAGGCCTGTTACCCACACACTCTTGGCTGACCTGAAGCTGTATGATAAGCAACAGAGAAAGAAAAGAGCCCATTACAAAGTAAAATCCAAGACAGACTTGGAAACAACCTGACCTTTTTTCTTCCTAGCTACACATATATCCACCCATAGAGAACAGAAGCCTCATTAAAGTAAAGTGGTTGAGTACTACCACTGCCCAGTTATTGATGATCACTAAGCTACACAGCAACATAGGCAACCTCTAGGAAGCCATTCAATAACAATTGGTGTCCTTGAACTTTCCATTAGCACTTTTAAGTATCCATACTTTTGATTCAACCATGTACTGACAGAGGTTATAAGAACATTGCAATCCTGCAGAATATTTTACTGGAAATGACAAAAAACCATCTGGAAAATAATGAAATGGAGAATGGGAAAAATACTGGGGCCAGAAAACAAGCTACTTTGTATTTTCATGTGACAGAAACAAAATAGTAATCTTTACAAAGTTAAGAAGCTGTCTAGGGGCCAACACTGTGGGATAGAAAGTTAAGCCTCCACCTGCAATCCCAGCATCCCATATGGTCACAGGTTTGAGTCTTGGCTTCTCCACTTCAAACCAGCTCCCTGCTAATGTACCTGGGAAAGCAGTGGAAGATGGCCCAACTACTTGGGTCCGTGCACCCATGTGGGACAAATGGAAGAAGCTCCTGGCTCCTGGCTTCAGTCTGGCTCAGCTTCACCATTGCAGCCATTTGGGGAGTGAACCAGCAGATGGAAGATATCTCTCTCTCTCTCTCTCTCTCTCTCTCCTCTCTCTTTTTTTCTCTCTGTGTATCTCTACCTTTCAAATAAATAAATAAATATTTTTTCAAAAAAAATTATCTATACTTGTCTTCTTATATAACTTCAAGAAATTACATTAACAGAAAGTAAACACTAGAAAAAGCTTTAGGCCTGCCTAAAGCTTGTGAAAATTACTATTAAAATGGTAAAAAAAAAAAAAAAAAAAAAAAAAAAAACTTCTACTTCAAAATGAGGTTAGTAAAATAATTTATGATTAGAAAAACATGAAAATTAGGCAGCATAACTAGAGAATTAGAAATAAAAGAAATCATTTTTGAAGAGAAAATTAAAAGAACGTAATAGAAACTAAATAAAGCAGATAATATCTTGTGAAAAAGAAAAGATAAGGAAAAATTTTAAGCCAAAACCAAATAAAGATAAAACAGACAATGTCTTATGAAAAAGAGGAAAAAATTTAAACCAAAATGAAATAAAGAGATAAAAAGTGTTAGAGAGTGAGATGAATATTGAAGATAGTAAAGGAATATCCAACATACAGAAAATAGGATCCTTGAGAAAAGATAATCAGGAGTGGGTGTTCAGCTTAGCAGTTAAGACAACTGCCTCCTACATTTGGATACCTGTGTTCATTACCCAGCTTCTGACGGCAACTTCTGATAATGCAGTTTCCTGAAGGCAGCATTGATGAGTCCAGTGATTGTGGGAGATCTGGATTGCATTTAGAGCTCCTGGCTTTGGCATCAGCTCAGCCCCAGCCATTGTGGGCATTTGGGAAGTGAACCAGAAGATGGAGCTCGCTCTTTCTCTCTGTCTCCTCTCTTTTCTCTCTCTCTCTTTCTCTCTTTCTTTTTCTCTTTCTCTCTCTCCCAAATACATACATAAATATATAAAAGATTGTCAAAGAAAATATAAAAAGTAACCTATAAAAAATTCCAAAACTTAAGAACTATGATAATGTTTTATTTCTTATATTTATATGAAAGAAAATTTGAAACAATACACAGAAATCTACTCATAACAACCAACAAGGTGAAATATTTTATTAAAATTACTACACCTTTAAATAAAAGTCCTAAAATAGGCAAAAATAATTTTTTCAATGGTACATGTTTTAATGGTACATGTAAAAAAATTAGATTGCCTTTCAAAATGCAATATTTTTTACAGAGGAAGATAAGCATATTTTAACATACTTCAAAGCAAAGTTTTACCTACATATATATATATATGTAAAAGCACATAAAAGGACTTCAAAAAATTAATGAAAGATGGAATTAAAAGCTAATGCACATTTTCCATTTACTTTTTGAAGACCCCTGTATAATCTCCAGGAAAAATGACTTTCAATTATAAATGAAACTGGCAACCTGGAAAAATTCAGGGGCTGTGGTTCCTGTAATCCTTTAGCTACTGGAGGGCAAGATTTAAACAATTAAAACGACAAGAAAGACTGAAATACAATCACTGGTAGTGACTTGTTTTAATAAAAGCAACTAAATGGGAGTAAAAGAGGAAAACATATATAAAGGCAGCTTGGTTTGATGATGTAAGTTCAATACAACATTTTTAATGGCTGGAAATAAGGGTAGCATGTGAGAAAAAGCTTTATGTTACCAACAACTAAAATTCCTGCTGGAAATATATTTTTGGCTGTGGAGTATAGAATATGGAATAATACAGAATTGTAGAATGTTCTAATTCCAGCATCCACTGTCTCCATGAGAACCAAGATTTATAGTCTGGAAGAGAGAAATTTGTGTCTAAATAAATACTTAGAAGTCTGTGCATTATTAACAGTAAATAATATAAGAAGACAAATAGAGCAGTTTAACCATTGTAAAAATTGGCTTGATTCATTGAATAGCATTTGTGCTTTAGGATATATTTTCAAATCTCTGTGTAAGTTTAGGTTATCTAACATGCCAGAAGTTAATCTTACCAAAGTTTAGGAGAAAATACCGTTTTTATTTTTTGTTTTGTGTAACTTTGAAATTATTAAATAAACTAAAATATTAGTGTCATGTTATTATTTTCAGTGTTACAAAGTTTAGGCTTTTTTGCCATGCATATGTCTGCAGGTAAGATAGACAAGAATTTTCACTTAGAATACATTGTTTAGCTTGAACGCATTCCTACTATTATTCTTACAGATAGAATGGTTTTAAAACAAGACCAACTTTGGACAGGAAACTAGGATGACAATATTGACCTGTAAATAAGAAATTAAAAAAAGTAAACTTAAATTCAGTGCTGTCATGATTTTTGCTATTATTATTCCCAATTATTACTACTATCACAAATATATATACCTAAAAACAAGAAATTGTAGTGAGTTAAAATACTTCTTCACCTGAGACTATGAATGCTTTTACATTGGTTTTCCATAATCCATTTATAGTTAACAAAATTAGAAACACTTGATTTTTAAGGAATTTCTTGATACATTAGATTCTCAGGGTCACAGCCACAGCAAATTCGTGATTATTACAACACAGTTCTCATCAGTTCTCATGTTAATGTGATATTTATACAAAGGAAGAGATTCACTGTAGTTCATAGAGGCAGTTTTTTTTTAAAACTCCAGTCTAAATGCAGACTGGGCTCTCAGTTCTTAACCCTTTTTACATTTATTTATGTAGTTGAAAGGTAAAATTAGAGAGAAAGACAGGCAGACAGACAGATCTTCAATCCACTGGTTCACTTTCCAATTGGCTGCAGCCATCAGGGCTTTGTCAGGGCAAAGCCAGGAGCCAGGAGATTCTTCCAAGTATCTGACGTGGGTGCAGGGGCCCAGGGACTTAAGACACCTTCCACTGCTTTCCCAGGCACATTAACATGGAGCTGAATCAGAAGTGGAGCAGCTGGGACTTGAACTAGTGTCCACATGGGATGCCTGCACTGCAGGCGGCAGCTTAACCCACAGTGCCACAGCACTGGTTCCCACAGATAAAATTCTAAGAATAAATATAGTGATACTTCATTTCTTCCCTTTCTCCCTCCCTCCCCCTTTCTTTATTTCAGTTTTTGAGATGATATATTTTTACTTTACATTGTAGTCAAAGGTTTACTGCTCCATTAAACAAAAGAGTTCAACAAGTAAAAAGTAACAAGACCATGATTGTTCTTATTTTTAAGATGTTTATTTTCAACAGCAATATTCTGAAAACTAGCTGAGAAAGGAGATTCAGTATTTTAAATTTGGGAACTTCTAACCTTATTTTTAAATAAATACAGTCATTAACTCTGACTTGCCTGTAATCCAAAAATCCAATGAACGGGTCATGAAAATTGCATGTCATCCTGAAACCACTGAAATTATCCAGTGTTGGAAAAATGAAAAAAAAAAAGTTAAAAAGAAAGAAGTGTTTCTCCATAAGTTTCCATATAAAGAGAAATATGCATTTACTCCTTTAGCATTGCCTGATGGGCATCCATGATTATGAAATAGCCCTAGCTAGTAAGTAAACTCTAGAATGAAATTACTTTCACAACAAGTTCTGGCCGTGGGATATAACATAGTGGTTTTTACATGCAGAATCAATATGCAGAGTAATTAGGCTTCTCTTATTTGTGGAAGACACAGCGTAATAAATCTGAGGTGTGGCTTTATCTGAGAATCAATCATTTCCACGGTGCCCTCCGTGACCGAACCAATCTATTAGTTATCTCACACTTCAGTGGCCCCAGTCTCAGATGCCATCAGCTGAGAAACCCTCTAAATTTAACCACACAACTTGATTCTCCAAGCCATTTGACTTTAATATAAAGGCAAATAAAAGTAATTATAATAGCTATCTTTCAAGGGGTGGGAATTGGTTCCCAGAATATACAATTTTGAGCGTCAAATAGAAATCAGCAGGAAAGAAACATTTGCAGTTCAGCTTATCTCCATGGAGTTATTTTTACTATTTTTGGTTTTCTTTATTTCTTTTATTTCTATAAAGTCACAAAAATAAGGGCCGTTCAATTTGGCTTTCCTTTTCCATTGCACTGAAACAGTACATGAAACCTGAAGCCATGATGTATGGGTTTCCCTGATTTCAGAGTATTTTAAATCGCTTCTCGGCTTTTTGGCTAAGATCAAGTGATAATACAGTATTTTAAAATTTTCCTTTAGATACCTTACTTTCCAAATTGCCTCTCACTGAATAGAATTTTTTAAAAATTTTTTATTTCAGTTAGCTTCTCCTGTTCTCCATTATATTTTCAAATTGTTTATAGCAAAAAGGCTACATTATTCTACATTTATTTTGCTTCTACTTAGTTTCTCTTTTCAGAAACCATTAATGCTTCAGAAATTACTCATGTTTTGGGGAAAGATATTAGGTGCTAGGTAATAAACTATATCTGGTACACATTTTGGACTGCATAATTTGAATATTATAAATTCTCTAAGAATATTTATTTAAACAATTTACTATTTAAATCAGATATACTTCATTAAAATATGTATGGCTATTGAAAAAAAATTTGGAAAGAGAAAAGAGAACCAAGTATAAAATGAGAAATTTTAATTTAATTTTAAATACATCTTCCAGAGAAAAATGTGTTGGCATTTTGCTTTAAGCATAAGTCCAGTCTTTTTCTTTAGTCTGATTTTCTAAGTCAGTCAAGTCATGCCTTCATTACTATTTTCCAGTTAGCCTTGCCTTAGCAATTTGTCCTGGGCCTTTTCCCACATAACTAGTGTTCTTATACAATATCATGTATAATGTCTCTATGGTATCCCCTTCAGTTTGTCTGTAGCTTATTGAGATAATCAAAGTTATGCTGCTTCCTATTTTGTTTTCCTTTTGCAAAACAACAGAAATTAATTTAATACATTTTTACCCAGTCACATAACTGTTTCTCCTAATTCCAGGTCTCCTGTCTATGACTTGCTATGGATTCATGTTATTTGTTGCAGCAAGTGCAAGTTTAATAAAATTGACTGTCAGGACCTGAGGATTTGACACAATGGTTAGGATGCCAGTTAGGGTGCCCACACCCTAGAACAAAATGCCTGGGTTTGCATGCTAGCTCTGCTCCTGAATCCAGCTTCCTGCTAATGCACACCTTGGGAGGGAGCAGGTGATGGCTCAACGACTTGCGTCCCTGTCACGCATGTGGCAGACATGAATTGAGTTCCTGGCTGCTGGCTTTGGCCTGGCCCAGCCCCAGCTTTTATAGACATTTGAGGGGTGAACCAGCAGATGGGAGACTGCTTTGTCTCTCTGTTTTTCTCTATCTCCCAGTCTTTCAAGTTTAAAAAAAAAAAGAAAGAATGACTGCTACACCTCCAGTTTAAAACCCATTAATGATTCACTGTGGCACTTGTGTGAAAGTCTAAGCCGCTTTCTGGGACTCCTGAGGCCCTTAAAACTTTGTGCTCCGTTGTCTTTCTACCCCAAGCTGGCCAATCTTCTCACACACCCACCTCCTCCCCGGGTGCCAGCCACAGTCGTCCTGATCTCTTCATTGCTGAATCATTGTTCACTTACCCGCATTAAAACATCCTATGTGTTCTTTATTGCCTCTGCACCTTGACACAGCCTTTTTTATCCACCCCAGCTAAAAAATAATCAGGATATCTTTTTTGCTATAATATTATAGTTACACGTTATAGCTAAATACATGATTTAAATAACACTGGGGAAGAAAGCAAGGAAAACTCAAACTTCTGGTCTCTTTCTAGAACCTTTCTCTGGGAATCCTTTATAATACACTATTCTCCTCTTCCTTGTACCTGTACCATGGCCGGACCTGGCCAAGGGTGCTCTCATATGATCTGGAACTCCCCCGTCACAAGACACATCATGCTTTATATGAATCTATGTTTAGTTGTGCAGTTTTCTACATCTACAGCGGATCACAGCTCCATAACAGTAGGCACTGTGTCCTCTCCTCCCTGTTAAGAGCACCCACAACAATAAGTACTTACCCAAATAAAACTCACTGCAAATTTCTAAAAATGATTATGTCTGCTTTATTGAAACGAAAATTTTAAATGGAATATTTTTCTATAAAAATGTTTCAGAAAGTAAGAATTTATTTAAGACACAGTCCTTGAAAGGTAGGAAGATGCATAGAAATCTGAGGATGTGATGGATGGAAAGGAGCTCAATGGAAAGCAAATTTACATTGGTCACATTCAGAAAAAAGTCAATGCCAGATGGACTTTACGTGCAGATGTTAACAGATGAAGCAAGATATGATCGCCAGATACCAGGTGTTAACCTTTATGTGAAAAGTCTTGATGATGGCATTGGCGATGGACATCTCTAAAGTTTTCTCCATTTCGTACAATCACTAGTGCAAAGGTTATGATGGAGGGTGGTTAGATCAAAGAGTTTGGTTTTCTGTGTTTCTCCTCCCCAGAAGCCACTAAAGCAGTTACAGAAATGAACAGTAGAATTCGGGCCACCAAGCCCTTATATGTAGCGTTAGCTCAGTGCAAAGTAGAGCACCAGGCTCACCTCTCTAACCATTACATGCAGAGAATGGCAAGAGTAGGAGCTGTACCCAGCCCTGTGATAAACCCTAACAAGCCAGCGCCTCCTTGAGGTCACTTCATGGCAGCTATCCCACAGCCTCAGAACCATGCTGCACACAATCCTCATAGCCAAACTGCTCAACTAAGACCAAGTTCTTGCTGGACTTCTCGGTGTGCCAGACCTCATCCATTCCAAAGTGTGCCCACTGCTATCCACCCAGCCTCTCCTAGGCCACCACTTAGTACGTGCCACCAGCTTCCTCACAGGTTCCACGAGTCAAGATCCAACAGTATGCTGCTAAGACATCAATGCAGACAGTGGGCCCACATCCTGCAGCTGCTGCTGCCCACACTGCTCCACCATACAAGCATGCTGCAGGAGTTCACAGTCCTCAACAGCATCTTAATGCACAGCCGTAAGTTACCACGCACCAGCCTGCTGTTGATGGACAGAGTCAGGAACCTTCGTCTGCTTCCATGCTGGTATCTGCCCCAAAGCAAATGTTGGGTGAATGTTTGGTTCCTCTTATTCAAACCATGCACCGTAGTGCTGCTGGCAGAATCCCTGGCACGTTGCTGGAGACTGATGACTCAGAACTTCTTCACATGCTTGAGTCTCCAGAGTCTATGCATTCAACAGTTGATGAAGCTGTAGCTGTGCTGCAAGCCTACCAACCTAAAGAGGCTGCCCAGAAGCAGTGAACAGTGCCACCGATGTCCCAACTGCTTAGAACCAATTGGGAACCATGAAAAGATGCTCGTGCTTCACCAAAGAAAAGTATCTAAACATCGAAAAACTTAAATATGGTGGAAAAAGTTGCAAAATATAAAATAAATTTTAAAAGGAAAGGAAACTTTGAATCTTAGGTATCAAGCAAACTTCAGGTCTAATAAGCTTAATGCTAGTCCTATATTACTTGTTGATTTTAAAACAACAAAAACAGTAAAATATAAAAACAAGTTAATGTTTTATAGATCTTAGAAAAAAGAATTTTGAGCAAAGTACAAAAATGTAAAGCCTTCATTTCTTTAATTTTGTAATTATTCACTGTGGAATAGCTCAGAATGTCAGTTGCGTTTTAAAGAACAGAATTGATAACTGAGCAAGGAAATATAATTTAGACTATAAAATCTTGCTTTAATAAAAATTCTTTAAACAAAAATAAAGCAATCTGCTTTGCTTTATTATTAGTAACATCGATGAATATGGGATAATTAGTGGCTATCAAAGAAATATAAGATCAAAAGATTAAAGGTCAATGTTTAAGAGTCTGCTTGGTTTTATTATGTGATGTTTAATATTTTTGTGCTAATTTATCTGATTACATATTCTTTTTTATTTCCCAGCAGTATTTTACTATATCATTAACAATTTGTCCAATTTAAAGTATATTGTTGAATTAACATTTCTAGAAGTTTCCATGTATGTTTGGTAATCCATGGTCATGATTTTATGAAATGCTCCTTTGTTATTACCATAATGCTAGAAATATTTTAGACATCTGATGACCATTTTCTGATAATTAAATAGGTATTTTATTCAGCATTGAGAAAATTCCCCGTGAATACAATGTAAAACTACCTGCAGATGAGAATAATATATCAAACACAAGAAAACTAGATAAAAAGGCACCAGGCAGGAAAATATGACTCAGAATATGACGGAGTCTGTTACTCTTGATTTCCTGATGAAGAAAATTCCAAAGGAAGGATTCAGTGAGAAACCAAAAGTTAGAGACAAAATGACTGTGATCTACTCTGCAGAAGGGGTGCAATGCAGACAGAACAGAGGGAAGACTCCAAAAGGTATTTTTTTAATTCTCCACAGATCTGCCTCATTCTCCACTTCATGTGAGTTTATTCATGAAACAAAATCATCCATTCAAACAGAACCAGAGGTAATTCAATCTAGAAATGTCAGCAAGAAGCCTGGTTTTCTCTGATCACAATTTTTCAAGTTGCTTGTCTACAGGAGACTGTATTTGTTGTTTTCACTTTGTGGAGGAAGGTTCGGTTTCATGGTACTTGACTAGTCTCACGGAGAAGTTGTTTTCTTAGAGACCATGAACGAGTAAGACTTTTAATTTCCTAATAAATTACCCCAAAGCGGCTTAGATTTCTAAGCAGGTCAGTTGCTCAGATAGATGAGGTAGATTGTATGCTGTTGTGGTTTAGACAATTTCCTTTCAGTTGTATTGACAAATGTTCAAATCCTCAATCTACTTAGGTATTGAGAAAGAACTTTCATAATCCATGAAAATAAAAAATATGTAGACATACAATCGTCAGTTATTACTGTCCTTTTAATTCTAATTAAAAATAGAATTTCAAAAGAAATACTGAAAAGTGTTACACACCGTACAAGCTAAAGTGTTACACACTGTACAAGCTCTCCTTATTTTGTCTTTCTAAGTCTGTTGGCAACATAGACTCAATCTGTGATTTTGCTTGCTGACCTGCACACTGTGAGATCAGAGTTTTTTTTTGTTGTCGTTATTTCTGTTTTCAGATTATGACTGGGATTACGCCACACAGACTGAGATTCAGTACCAAACCAGTTCAACCCCTACCCAACTACTTTGTAAAACTCCCCAGAAAATCTTAAACCCCCTTTTCGTTGTATTTGCAAGCCTGCTTGCTCTGTGGTCTCAGATTTTGGCACAAACTGCCATTGGCTTCCAGTGCTGTGTGTGAGTTTGAATTTTCTCTGACTTTGACTTTGGTAGAAGTATCTGCCAAAGGAAGTATCTTCAGGGCTCAATAAAAATAAAGAATGGAGGAGTTTAGCAACAGGGGAAGGATGAAAATAAATTTCTGTTCAGAAAGGAAGATGGAGTCCTTGTACTGTGGAAGCAAGGACAGCGCTTGGGAGCAAGCTGTATTTCACATAATTTCACAGTCTTCTGAAGGAGAGGTTTGAAACCCACTCACTTAACAGCTATTATGATTAAGTGCCATCAATAAGCCAGGAACTGCACCGCACATAAAGAGACACAGTTCCTGCTCCTGGAGTTTATAATCTAACAGGGCATACAGACTGCGAGACATTAAACTCATCGTGAAGGTAGTATTTTCATCTCAGAGGGTGAAAGTTCACGAGCACTTATACAGGTGGTTTTATTTCCCCCTTATAGCCTTTTATGAAGGGTGAAGATGGGAAGGCAAGGGTATGAAGGTCATTGCGAGGTTCATGGAACAAGTGAATAATGAGAAGTAATGATGCAGGAGATAAGAATATTGATGAAATAATCCATGCAAAATAAAATAGATGTGGTCCTTTTAACATATGCATAGCCACATGCAAAATAAGTATAGCCATAATTTTATTGAACCTGTTTCTACAGTTCAGTATTCTTCATTCAGTATTCCGTATTCCGTAAAACCATTACACTGGTAAGAGGCCTCTTGTGCATGTGTGGGGAAACAAAACAGAAAAGCAAATAAGCCTTAGTATTCCAGATCTTTTCCCAAACATACCCTGATCTGATATAAAATATATATGAAAGTACCTCAAAAAAGACCATGGAAAAATGCAGTTTTAAAAATGGGCTTCTTTTGGGCCGGCACTGCGGCTCACAAGGCTAATCCTCCACCTGCGGCGCCGGCACACCGGGTCCTAGTCCTGGTTGGGGCGCCAGATTCTGTCCCGGTTGCTCCTCTTTTTTTTTTTTTTTTTTTTTTTTTTTTGACAGGCAGAGTGGACAGTGAGAGAGAGAGACAGAGAGAAAGGTCACCCTCCAATGGCCGCCACGGCCGGTGCGCTGCGGCCGGCGCACCGCGCTGATCCGATGGCAGGAGCCAGGAGCCGGGTGCTTTTCCTGGTCTCCCATGGGGTGCAGGGCCCAAGCACCTGGGCCATCCTCCACTGCACTCCCTGGCCACAGCAGAGAGCTGGCCTGGAAGAGGGGCAACCGGGACAGAATCCGGCGCCCCGACCGGGACTAGAACCCGGTGTGCAGGCGTCGCTAGGCGGAGGATTAGCCTAGTGAGCCGCGGCGCCGGCCTCGGTTGCTCCTCTTCCAGTCCAGTTCTCTGCTGTAGCCCGGGAGGGCAGTGGAGGATAGCCCAGGTCCTTGGGCCCCTGCACCTGCATGGGAGACCAGGAGGAAGCACCTGGCTCCTGGTTTCGGATTGGCGCAGCGCGCCACCCGTAGCAGCCATTTGGGGGGTGAACCAACAGCAAAGGAGGACCTTTCTCTGTCTCTCTCTCTCTCTCTCTCTCTAACTCTGCCTGTCAAAAAAAAAATGAGCTTCTTTTGGTGCAAAAAATTCTGAAATTATGAAATTTTTTTAAATACACATTATCCATGAAATTTTTGAAAACCCTGTATGTATAGATTTCAAAAATCTTTCCAACAAAAGAAACTTACCTTTTATTTTCATTTTCCGTAACCTTTATCTACTTATTTATTCGTTTATTTATTTATGCATTTTGAGAGAGAAAGCATGACGGAGACAGAGCCTCTCATCCAGGGCTCACTCCCCCAGTGCCCACAACCACCAGTCACAGAGCAAAAGCTTGGATCCAGAAATTCAATCCAGGCCTGTTTCGTGGGCGGCAGCAACTTGAGTACTTGAGCCATCACCTGCTACCCCAGCCTACGCGTTAGCTATAAGCTGCAGTTGGGAGCAGGGCTGTGACCTGAACCCAGGAACTGTGGTATGCATTGCAGATACCCAGCTGGATGGACAACTGCTAGCTCCACATTTTCAAGATGGTTTTAAAGTACGTTTGCATCTGAGAATGTCTGAAAATTTCGGTTAACATAGGGTACACATTTTTTGAAACTTTGAGCAAAGCTTTGGGAGTCTAACTGAAACTTTGTGTAAATGTATGAATAATCCACAAGAAACCCGTATGTGTTTAACATGGTAGTTACGACAGCAGCTCCCCATGCCTGCGTACTCTAGCTTCCTGCTACTGCAGACCCTCTGAGGCAGCGGTGATGGCTTAAGTAAATTAATTGCTGCTATCCATGTGAGAAGCCTGGGTTCTGAGAAACCGGGTTGCATTCCCGGCTGGTGGCTCCTGCACCAGCCCAGCCCTGGACCTTGCAATCCTTTAGAGAGTAGCAGATGGAAGGGCTTTCTCCTCTTCTCTCTCTCTCTCTCTCTCTTTCAAATAACTTTTTTTGAAAAGGAAAACTAATTTGAATTGTATCTGCATTTTTCAAAGAAGTTTTTCATCATATTATGAAGGCAAAAGATATAATAATTTATATTTCTTATTGTGTGATAATATTATGTGTGTGCCTGCATGTCCATTTGTGTAGGGGGTACATGTGTGTTTAAGTTACTATTGAAAGATCAAAATAGGTTACACGCCATATTGTTTGCTTTATCTTCAAAGTTTCTTGGGCATATTTCCAAGTTTTAAACTGAAATTTTTATTGTATCCAATTAAATGCCTTTCTTATCTGAGTACTTTTTAATCCTTTAGCCTAGTAGGGTCTCAGAGAGAATTACTTGTTGTATTACAATTAGTAAAATAAATTATGTCATTAATGGTATCCATGCAGTTTAGAAAATTAGTTTTATTTATGTTTTCTTAGATGGCTTTGCTGTCTAGAAATTCTTATCAGAAGGTAGCTGAATAAAATATAAAAATTCTCAGGATCCTGTTAATTCTAATTTTGGATTCATGCTGTATGTTGAATTTTAGCCCATTCCAACTTTTATTAATGCAAAAGGTCAAATACTCAATTCAAATGCACTTTGGAATGTCTATGCTAAATGCCGCATTAATCTCACTGTAATTAATGAGCTTCCTTGTATGTATTAAACAGGAAAATAGGATTATTTCCTTCAGAACTCATGAACCTTGCAAAATAATAGATAAGAAACTTAAATTTTGCAGCGGCTGCCCTGGTTAGAAATAAACTGTAAGGTCCAAAAATCCATTTTGGTTTGATTTTCTGTAACCCAAAATCACAGCTTATATGAATACAATTTATCAATCACTGTGGTCCATTATCATCAGCCTTAAGGGTCAATATTTTACCAGGCAGGCTGGGTAATCAGAAATTCATGCCACTGGGCTGGGAATTATAGAACATCATTAGGTTAAGTGACAAGCTTATTCAGGAATTGGACTGCATGCAAATAGGTTGTTGTGCCTTTACAAATTTCTAAAATATAAACACTTGCCAGTCAAATCCATCATATAGTCAAATAGAAAATAAAATCAATATTGAATTCATTTCAAGCCTTATGCAGACTGAGTCAGGAGCTGTTAGTGGGTGTATTATGAGCACCCTGCATTTCAGTTGCTCATTGTCAGAAGTATGAAGTGACAGTTTTATTTGCAGTTTCCTGATCCTGACCGCTATTGTGACTGAAGCACAAACTGTTCAGTCTTAAAAAAAAGCTGGTAGTCCTCAGAGTGTGGTCCCCAACTGATCAGCATCGGCATCTCCAGGGAACTTGTTAGGAGTATAAGTCCTTAGGTTCCACCCCAGACCTACTGAATCAGAAAGTCCAGGAATAGAGCCCTGGCGTCCACATTTAGCAAACCACTGGAAGAGTCTATGCATCCTTCAGTCCCAGACAACGTGGTCTCATTTTCTCAAAGCAGTCGGCTTCATTTCCCCCTTCTTGTGAGTCACAAGAATACAATGACTGGACAGCAAAGTTTTAGGAACTTCAGGTCTCCTGACTTCCCTAAGAATGCCTTAGTACCATTTAAATCCCCTTGACTATGTTAGCTCTCAAGATAAAGGAAGTATTTCTTAAGCATCTCCTATGTGGCATACTAAGTTTGACTTCTTACCTAATTTCATGAAGAGCATACAAGCAACAAACAAATATGCACAATAATATACTTAATAGAATTTTAAAGAATAATACTCCTGTAAAGAAAAATAAAGTAGAGTTAAAGGAAAATGAGATACAGAGCATGCAGGTTTTTGTTTTGGTTTTTTGTTTTTTTGTTGTTGTTGTTGTTGTTGTTTTTTGTTTTTTTTGTTTGTTTGTTTGTTTGTTTTTTGACAGGCAGAGTGGACAGTGAGAGAGAGAGACAGAGAGAAAGGTCTTCCTTTGCCGTTGGTTCACCCTCCAATGGCCGCCGCGGCTGGCGCACCACGCTGATCCGATGGCAGGAGCCAGGTACTTCTCCTGGTCTCCCATGGGGTGCAGGGCCCAAGCACTTGGGCCATCCTCCACTGCACTCCCTGGTCACAGCAGAGAGCTGGCCTGGAAGAGGGGCAACCGGGACAGAATCTGGCGCCCTGACCGGGACTAGAACCCGGTGTGCAAGCGCCGCAAGGCGGAGGATTAGCCTGTTGAGCCGTGGCGCCAGCCCAGAGCATGCAGTTTTAAGGAGAGCTGTCAGAGAGACCCAGCCTTTGAAGGTGTTTCTGTGTTTGTCATTCCAAGGCTATGCACTTTCCCTCATGGCTTTTGTCTCGGTAAATCAATTCAGTTGCAGAAGTTTTTCATCCTATACTGTGTTCCAACAACTAGCTGTGCCTCAGTTAATAATAAATATCAGGATAATATTGCGCCATCTCTCTGCCATCAGAGACGCTTTTGTGATTTAAAAAAAAGTACCACACTTAGTATGATTTTGCCTTAAGAAGAAATTACCATCTGAATGTGAAGAACCGTCACGCCCAGATGACTGAGACACTGACAGCAGACTACTGTCAGCTCTCAAGGGTCCTAAGGCAAAATCCAGCTGTCCTTGGATGAACAGCTCCTAGCCAGCATCTATCCTATAGGGCCTGCAAGATTGATGACCAACACTATCCAGTGTGAAGCACCAGAATGAGTAAGCCCTACTTACTAGGTCATCATGGTGTCCTACATTCTTGTTCTTGCATTGACACATAAAGAACAAAATTGCAAGATACAGAGATGACACAGAGGCATGCATTTCACTAGATTGATAGGATAAGGTAGCATCATCTTACACAGCAGACAGTGCCAAGTGCAGCATCTACGTCAAAGCTACGTGACTTCAAGTCTTGTTCCTGTACCACGGGCACTACATGATTTTACAGATGAGGAACCTGAAGCCTGCAGGAGCTTCTTTCAGATCTCCCATGTGGATGCAGGGGCCCAAGGGCTTGGGCCATCTTCTACTGCTTTCCTAGGCCATAGCAGAGAGCTGGATAGAAAGTGGAGCAGCTGAGTCTCAAACCGGCGCCCATATGGGATGCCGGTGCTTTGGGCCAGGGCATTAACCCACTGCACCACAGCGCCGGCCCCATTGTTTATTCATAATACTTACTTTCCATGAGCTGTTTGGAACATCCCTCACATGTGAAAATATTGTATGTCTAAAAGTAACACACACACATATATATATATATATTATTACTTTGGTCACTTTGGAGTGACCAATGTTGGGCAAGACTCTGGCAGTCAGAGGAGGGGTAGGAAAGAGGCACAAGGAGAAAGTAAAGAAAAGCCTAGGAAATCGAGTTTGGAGAACTTGAGAAAATCAATGAAAATAGAAAAGTAGGGAGGAAATACAGAGATCAGTAGTCATAAACAAAAGCCAAGTGGCAAGAGGAGTGAAAGAGGTAGGTAGACCAGATGTTCCTGACCTGTGGTACAATAACAGCTGTGTCCCGTTGGCCTTGAATAGAGGGGGAGGGTACAGGGAGAACAAATGTTCTATGGGGCACACCACTTTTGGGCAGCATGCAAGGAGCAGGGTTAGAGTGACCAGATAGGAGAACAAAGTCAATTGTAGGGGCAGGGAGGTAATCCCTCATCTCTGGCATTTTTTCTGATTTCATGTAGTCAAATCTGGTACCCATAAGGATGAAAGGGGAAATGAGGTGGCTCCCTCTGATCCCTTTCATGCAAGCACAGCTTAGGTGCACTGATCAGAGAGCCTCGGAGTGAACACACCTGGGAAAGGCAAGGCAAAGCTGGAAGAACACAGCACAAGGAAGAAAGCAGGGAGGCAGGCAGCCAGACATCAGCAAGCCAGACACGATGCTCCAAGGGGAAAGTACAAATGGATGCAGATATGCCTTTGGGGTGAGATTGCAGAAGGTGGGACAAAGAGAGATTAGCGCCTTTCCTCACCTTTGTGTGACACTGGCTCGCTTGTCGTGACACATTTATATTTCTTGTTTTATTTAAACTCATCAGACAAAAAATTAAGAACAAAGCAATAAAATATGATAGAGGAATGTACTGAAACCTGCACTGAGGCAATTAATGGGGCTATGAATAGAGCTTGACACACCTGTGATGTTAATGTGATTAGTGCTGCAAATATTTATTTATGCTCAGGCTGTGCTTTGACATAAGGATAGAGCTGCAGGAATAAATTATTAAATAAAGCAAATGAAGTGGCAAGTGACAGTCCTCATAATAACTGCATTTTCTTTATCCTTTATATGTGTGTATGTATTTTATGTTGAACCCTATGACACTTTTGACATTTTACAATTGTGATCCACAAAGTGCAATTTCACAAGGTTCAATCAGGTAAATGGATGGTATGTATATGAGTAAATAGATCAGAGAGACATTTATATGTAATTTGAAGTTTTCAATATTTGCATAAAATTGATTATTTGGGTTTTATTTTCTATTTCATTGATTAAATACATTTATAGGAGAAATAACCTTGTGTTGTAAGCTTATCCATGAGTTCTCTAATATTTATGGAAAATACTAGTTTCAATGGATATGATTGTGCTTCCCAAAAGTAAACCATTATGATTTAAGAACAGATTAGGAGTAGAGCCAAATATATACATTTTAAAATCAGTATTACAAAGAGATAAATCTCCCAATTAGTAATATTTTAAAAAGTTAAAACAGTTTCATGTGGAGGCCCTCTCCACTCCCATTACTTCTAATTTGTTGAAGAATCAAATTTCACACGCAAAAGGTCTATGGCATTGCCAGGCCTCTTTCCAACTCCCCTGAGCTAATGGACATTGAAATGACAGCAGCTGCTCCTATATTTCTGTCAATAGAACCTACCCTTTCATGTCTCTTGCACAAAAACCCAGATAATAGGAATGGTGCATAATGGAATCTGTGACCACACATATCATATCAAGTAGACCACAATCCCTATGAAAAGACATAGTGAATTAACTACAGGGCCTTATTTACATGGTAGAGATTGTTCTGTGACTTGAAAGGTTAGAGATTTATTTCTTGCAGTATCTTCCTCCAAGGCAACACATACAGACAACTGATATGTGCATAACATTTTCAAGAGTAAGTGCTAAGTGAAGAACACCATATGTATTACCCATTGTAAATACTTTTTACTTACTATAAACCATGCGGTAGGCATTATGTCCTCTGTTTTTAAAACGCAAAACCCGAAGACTTAAAGTAAGTTCCCTTTAAGAAAGGCAAATAGGGTTAAAACCCAGATCAGTGTACGTGAAAATCCTGTGCTCTATGTTGGACTTTGTTTTAGAAGTCAGTTTTGAAGCTGCTGGCATTGGAACCGTGAACACTAGGCGAACAGGACAGAGGAGGAGGCTACAAGCAAAGCCTGTTAGCAAGAACTGAAGAGAGACGTCTCAGTTAAAAAGCCAGCAACATCTATCAGTAGCAACTTGAAGGAAAACCCAAAAAGAAACATTCTGCATTTAACGCTTTATATGAAGAGCAGAATTCTCACACGTTCCTTTGGATAGTAAGTAGAATGATAGTATCAGCGAACACTGAAGGATGGGGGAATTAAACTTTAAACACTCTATCTTCTAACAGTTTTTTTATAGTAAGTATTACTCCTTTAAGTATAGACCCCAACTAATCCGTTTCTTTCTACTTTCTTGTGAAACACCTTATGCAACTATAGGAGCTGTTTCATACATGTTATGTTTTACTTGAACAGTTCATATGCTGGCCAGTGCAGTTGATCTGTTCAGATGTATCCTGCCATTACTCCATGAAAAAAATCCATCTCTCTTCTTAATTAAAAAAAGTGATAAGAATAATCCCTAAGGATCTTTGGCCATAAAGTCAATAACTGAAGTATTTACCAAAGTCAGCCCTTGCTTTGGGCTGCTCAGGCTGTCATAACAAAATACCGCAGGCTACATGGCTCAAACAGCATACACTGATTTTCTCATAGTCTGAAGGCTGGAAGCCCAAGATCAGGCTGCTGCTAACGTGGCTGTGTTCTGGTGAGGGCTCTCTTCCTGGCTTGCAGAGCAGATGCCTTTTCACTGGGTCCTCACAGTCCTTTCCCCTGTCTCTGTAGGTGGAGAGGAAGAGAGACCCTTTGCCTACACCTTCCTTCCTATAAACTCACCAGTCTCACAGGATTAGGACTCACCTTTATGACCTCGCCGAACTTTAATTACCTCCAAATAAAGTCAACAGGGGCTTGGAATTCAACATGTGAATTTTGGGGAGGGAAACAGTTTAGTCCAGAGCAATCTTCTGATAGTTGAGTTCTGATCAGCATCCCAGTAGTCACATGACAGAGGAAATGTCAGCACCATGGACAGGCCCTCGGGAAGCCAGGCTGGGAATCCAGGACAGGGTCAAAAGCTGCTACCCACTGGCAGGTTTTCTTCACCAGGAAGTTCTCAGAGATACTCCTGAGGTCTTTGAAGTGATTGATTCAGGCCCTGGCAAGTTATCTAGGATAATCACTGAAGAACTGGTGACTATAGCATTGCCTGGTTCACAGATCAAAAGACTATCAGCATATAAACCCTCCCATGACGCTGGTGGTGCTGACAGTCACCAAGGAAAAGCTGGAGCCACTTACAGGCTAGAGTGTTAAATGGCCCCTGGTTGCCTCCTAAGGAAACAGCGAAAAGAGTGAGTCGTGACCTGGGCATCTGCATGATAAGCACAAGTATTTGCAGCAGCCTCCAGTTGTCACCAGCAGAACCTGGGGGATAATTCCCCTCCGGCCCTTACAGGCTATTGAGACAGTAACAGCAACGTCATACATGTCATACATACTGACAAGAAGGACAACCAAAGTCTCATCCACATATCTGGAAGTTTTCGTTTTTGCTGTTGTCATTGGTCTCTGCAGAGAGTGTCTTCCTTTTCTCTAGAAGCAAGGACTATTCTCACAAGTACAGAAAAGTATTAGGCAGCACCATGTCCCCAAGAGTAAAGTCTTTTTTACTCTTACTGTCTTCAATGAATTACTTGTAAGCAATATCAATAAATCTAATCAATGCATTATCTTAATTTTAGTGTAATATTTATCTATTTTAGCATGTATTTCTCTCAATGTATGAACAGGATGTATATAATAAACCAAAGCAGAGAGACAGAGAGAGAGAGTTGGTGCTGAAGTGAACATGTATTGAGCTGATACAGATGGTAGCTGGAAAGAAAGGACCAGTCCTAGTACACCTAGTACAAGTTCCTGCAGTCCCCAGCAGCAAGGCTAAGCAGCAAGAAAAGTCTGCTGGATGTGAGCTAAGCATTTTCATAATGAAAATTTGGCAAAGGGAGGTGTAATTGTTTACACTGAATATACATTGTCTGTAGATAAGAGGAATGGGGTGATTCTGAGTTGGGAAAGCTTTGGGTTAAGGAGGCACAAGAAATATCCCACAGTTTGTGGTAAGGAAAAAATATGAGGGGCCTTCAAAAATTTCATGGAAAATGTATATTATGAATATGTATATTATGAAACATGCATGGATTTCAAGATCTTTTGCACTTAAATAAGCAAATATTTTTAATTCTTTTTTCCACAGTTATTGAAGTACCCTCGTGTCTGTCGTTTTTGCATTGATTGGGGTTGTAAGATGGTGGTGGCACCTAGCTGGTAAGGAAAGGATTTGAGTTAGGGCTTAAATGCACTTCAACAAATGTGAAGTTGCTCTCGTTCCTTCTGGCCTATAGCTTATTCACTGGCTGGCTTCACCTGTTTCTCCTCCCTTCCATCCTCCTACTGGTGTAATTAATTTAGGACACCTCAGAATTTTTCTCTTATCACATACACTCAAGAAAAAAATATAGGCTAAAATATTTCATCAGTGTCATTTTCAAACCTAAAATGCTTCACTGTCCATCAAGCAAGCTCCAATTTCATTCCAGCACACACAATCACAGAGATGTAACGGGACTTCAGGCAATAGTCTTTTCTTGTTATTCCAGGAATGCTTCCTATGATCATCCTAACAAACTTTGACGTGCACAACAAAGTGTTATGTATAGGTACAATGCTGTACAACAGATCTCTAGATCTTATATTGTAAAACAAAAACTGTAAACTTGCTAAATGCAATTCCCATGTTACCCCACCTACAGCTCTGGGCAAGCACCATAGTACTCTCTGTTCCTGTGAGTTTGATGATCTTAGCAACCTCTTGGAAGTGGAATCATACAGTTTATGTCCATATATTCCTGGCTTATTTCACTTGGTCTGATGTCCTCAAGATTCATCCACATTGTAGCAAATGGCAGGATTTCCACCCTTTATAAAGTTGAATAATATTCCACTGTGTGTAGATGCAGTATGTTCACATTCTCTTCATCTAGTCATCTGTTGATGGACATTCGAGTTGTTCCTATGTCTGTCTATTGTGTATAATGGCCAAGCCATGATCTTAGCAATCAACTAGTTTCCTACAGTAATTTCTATGCTAATATTCCCAATCAAAACTACCTGAATGAATAAAAATCACTGTGCTTTGATGTTTCTGTTATAGGTTTTCATATATGCAGACTTTATTAATCTTTTGAAAGTAGGAATTGTCAGTAGGAAGCAAAAGGCAGATACCATGCATAATTTTGCAACTCATTAAGGAGTTTTTCCCAATAATACACATGTCAGTGCACTCAAGCAAGAGTTGATAATCCATGCATGGGATTATCTCCATAGGGTACATGAATTAACACAAAGATTGAAGAGTAGGAAAGATGTTTAACTTTAAATTCAGTTTTTATGTCATATATTTCCATTCAGAAATTTAAATTAGTATTAATTTGTATTGTAAGTTTAAACATGCAAATGCAATATGTAAACATCAACAAACATATCATTATTAAACCAAAAAATCAAACCATTCAAAAGTTTCTGAATATGAGAAGACCATAATCATTGACTAGTTACTATATTACCACATTTTTGTCAATAGAATCATATGCCAAGGCCAGCGCCACAGCTCACTTGGCTAATCCTCCACCTGTGGCGCCAGCACCCTGGGTTCTAATCCCGGCTGGGGCTCCGGATTCTGTCCTGGTTGCTCCTCTTCCAGTCCAGCTCTCTGCTGTGGCCCGGGAAGGCAGTGGAGGATGGCCCAAGTCCTTGGGCCCTGCATCCGCATGGGAGACCAGGAGAAAGCACCTGGCTCCTGGCTTCGGATCAGCGCAGCGCACCGGCCTCAGCATGCTGGCCGTAGCAGCCACTTGGGGGGTGAACCAACGGAAAGGAAGACCTTTTTCTCTGTCTCTCTCTCACTGTCTAAATCTGCCTGTCAAAAAAAAAAAAAAGAATCATATGCCAAGCATGCCATGAACGTCATGTGTGGTGCTTAAAATGGTCTAGCATCATGAGGTAAGTTAATGATTGAAAGGTGTCAATAGCACAAGCATATCTACTTCTCCAGCTGCAGTTCAAACCCTCTGCATCACTCTCCCTAGGAGGCCACATTTCTCTACTTCCCATCACACATTCTAACAGTCAGTAACAGGATACTTTAGAACACACAAATCTGCATCTTTTCTGTTCAGTTTAACTGTTACAGGGGACAAAAAGAATCATTTTAACAAAGGAACTCTGATAAGAGATATGTTCACAGTGAATCATCCTCTGAATGTTAACCATCACAGCTTGTAGACTATTTACCATATAATCTCTTTATTTTCCATCTTTAAAAGTACCCTATTGTGGAATAGCAATAGTCTCTTAGAGTAATTTTAAGGGACAGCAAATCTTTGAGAATAATTTTCCTTATTCAGAATTAAAACATGCTTCCCTCGTTTCAACAATGGGTCTAACAGGATCAAAGCTTGATTCTAAAACCGCAGGAATCATCCATTTTCTCTGCTTTGTGTTTCTTCTAAAATAAATGTTTCTTTCTTCCTTGAGAAAATCAAATGAGTTCTCTGATTTGTTTTCATTTCATCTTTATGTTGACAGCATGCTGCTATTTTAAAAAGTCTTCTAAAGAAGAGATTCCCTCCAATAAGACAATAGCAGAAACAAAAATGTGTATGTCACGTACGAAACAATGTGAAACAACTCTTTTCAGATGACTGAACTGACTTTACTGAAATTAATTATGATTAATAGTCTATTCAAATCCTGTGAATTTAATTAGTAAGAGGACCACTTACCTAATCTTCTTTACCCCAATGAACCAACGTTGTCTACACTCATTGTTTCTCATGTCATGGAATTATTCAGCTCTCACTATGAAACCATTCAACTGGTCCGCTAGGATGTAAATTATCTCACTGAGGCATGATGTGCATTCAGATCAAGAAAGGATTTCACTGAAACTTAGTAAAACCTGTCTAAATAATGAGTAAATGTAAAATTCAACAGAACTATGAAAGCACTGTTCTTATAATGGGAACCACTAAGTATCACTATTTATTAACATCATCAAGTATTGTGAAGGGCCTAAGATTTTACTCTCCTTGCAAGTTAGCAATTTCAAGGATGCTAATTAGTAGAAGATATGAGATTCCTGAGTCAGAGGCAATGGAAAGCTTATTACTCATAGCAACAGCACTAACTAGAATATCAACATTTGTGATGGTTCCCTGAGTCCCAATTCCCATAGGCCAGTGCAAAGAGAGTCAGTTGGCACCTGCAAATGAAGTAGGCTGTGCTACACAAGAGGACTCTCAAGTTCAGGGAAGCCCAGTATTTTAGAATGGAAAAAATCCATCCTGTCCTTGCCGCAGAGGGAGACACCGTTGTTCTGGGCTGAAAGAAGTAGAGCGCCCTTTGCTCCAGAGGGGGATGTTATCTACACACTTCAGTCCTACATTTTCACAAATTTTTAAAAATTATTTTATTTTAATTTATAACTCATTTTTAACAAATTCAATGTGATCTGTAGATACAATTCCAAGACATGATGATGTTTCCTTCCTTCCTCCCTTCCTCTCCCTTTCTCCTTCCCACAAATATTCTTAAAAAGATAGCCCAGAACAAAGGCCAGTGTTTTTGCTCACAAAACATGCAGAAATTCAAGAGAAGCACAGAGAATTGCCTACAACACTTTCACAGCACAGAACAGATCTTATTTCCTCCTCTTCTTACTAAATCCACATCTGTCTAGATTGTATTAAAAAGCAATATTTTAAATCATCACATGTGTTGGGGTCAGTGCATAATAATAAAGCCAAAAATAATCATTTCTTCATTCTCACATTTGTGTGTACTGCATTTATTTGAAAGTCATATTTACCTGCATATTCTTATCAAATTTTTATTTTTAAATTATTGTCATTTTCCCATTAGTTAGGGCCAGGTCATATAATTAAATTACTTTGATTTAACAGATAACTATTGATGATCAAAGATGTGCAAGAAAAGATCTGAGATAGCTGTACATCTCTCTACATTCTGTTCTATTTGTACACACACGAGTGAGCTGCTGCATGCATTTTTAATAGTTTTATTCATTAATATTTATTGAGTGCCTGCTGTGTGCCTGGCATTTTCAAGTTTCAAAAGACACAAAGGTAAATAGGCTTCCTCTTCTCAAACTTGGTGTAATTTCATGGGGGAAATGCAAAAGTAAAGAGATGGAGGTGAAGAGGTACATAGAAAGTGCAGAGACAGCACAGTGGCATGGCCCCATCTCTGGCTGGGCAGGATGCTGGGAGGAACGTGTAAGGCTTCACAGATGAATTCTTTGCTTTTTTATTTGACAGGTAGAGTTACGAACAGAGAGAGAGAGACAGAGAGAAAGGTCTTCCCTCCATTGGTTCACTCTCCAAATGGCTGCTACAGCCGGCACTGTGCCAATGCGAAGCCAAGAGCCAGGTACTTCCTCCTGGTCTCCCATGTGGGTGCAGGGCCCAAGCACTTGGCCCATCCTCCACTGCCCTCCTGGGCCACAGCAGAGAGCTGGACTGGAAGAAGGGCAGCCTGGACTAGAACCCGGCGCCCATATGGGATGCCGGCGCCACGGGCAGAGGATTAACCAAGTGAGCCACGGCGCCGGCCCCCACAGGTGAATTCTTAAGAAAAACATAAGGATTCATCTGGTAAGACTTGAAATCCAGATGGTTGTGAGGATGGCCTTCCTGGTAGAAGAAAGTCTATTCCAAGGCTGAGAGCGCTTTCTTCCTCTGGGAACCATTGTAATCTGAGATAGTTGTTAGAGCAGAAGATGTGAGGGAAAGATTGGAAAAAGAGGAAGGTGGAACAAGCACAAACCACATTTCCTTGGGAGACAGCTATGAGGATAAAAGAGTTTAGGGGAAACAATATGATGAGACGGTCATTCTCTAGGCTTTGTCTTGAGCCATTATTTGCAGGGAAAAAAAAAGATGTTTTCACACAGATATTTACTTGAGAAGAATGATATGGATGAATTGTGCATGTGGTAATTAACTAAAGAACTAAAGAACCCCAAAGTCACACCATTGGCACGACCATTAAGAACCTTGAACACTGTGCTAGGGGACTTTTCATTTCCACTAAAATGGTACGGGAGGAGAGATCATTAGACATGCACCATCATTTTGATAAAGAACAGATTAGGGAAAGTGGATGCTGTTGGCAGTGAGAGCAGTTGATTGGCTGTAGCCACAAACCCAATGAGAAAGTCAAGGCAGACTGTGAGCATGACACAGGAGGACGGGATCCACAGGACTTGATAACTGCTGGTCTGAGGGGAGATTCTGGGAAAACAAGAAGACCAGATGGCCCCCAGGTCTTTGACACTGGCTGTTGATGGAAGGGAAACACGCAGTGCCAATGAAAGTGCTGGGGAAGAGGGAAATTGGTTAGGGAAGAATGATGGGCTCAGTTGTGAAATACTGTTTTGACATAAAATCCAAGTTTCTATTTCCTGATTATGTCCTACAGTTCAGTTGATGAATGCCAAATTGGAGAGGAAAAAGGGCTTTCATTAATTTAAAAGTCACTCATTCTTCGTCAAGAGATGGTAGAGAATGTTACAGGTATTAGAATTTAGTTGCTGGGAATATGTAATCAAAGTCACCAAAGAAACTCACTTTCTCTTGTCATTCTCTGTTCTGTGGGAAATTTTTTTCTTCAGTTTATCAGAACCTAGTTGTTTACTAGATTAAACAGCATGCAGACACACATTTTTGAATAAAAGGTAAGTGAATAGGCATTATTAACACAATATATTGAGCTCTGCTATGTCCATTGTTCTAGTTATATTAACTCACTGAATGTTTGAAACTTTGGGATCGTTACTGGTATTATTCCCATTTTACATATAGAAGAACCTCGGGGTTACATTACACAGTCAAGGCTCAAACTCAAGTCTACCATCTGCCAAGGTGTATTCTGTATCTTTCCTGTTTCCTATGGAATTGCTCTTCAGAACTTCCCAAAAGTATACTGATCTGCCATCCCAGTGCTGTTCCTACAGCTGTTTGTGGCCATTTATATTGTCTATATCATAACTTAGCTGCAGTCAAAGTCTGGGAAGTCTGTACATCTGGCGTAATTAATAATGGTGAGATATAAGGAGCTTGGGAGCTATGCCACTGAGCGTGGTGGCCTTATTTACAAACACTAATAAGTGAAATTTTGTCTGTGGTCATCAAAGTACTTCTAGATCTCTGAGAGACCAGTGTCATCAGTTATTCAAAGCAGAGATCCTGGAAAACTTTTGCTTTGATAATCATGTATCAAACTTCTCGATAGATGAAAAATCTTTGTCAAGTAAAACAAATTTTTGATAAGTTTTCAAAGTCACCTCAGAAGACCTTAGACTAAATGCAAGCTGAATCTTATATCTTTGTAGAGTAAAACTGTACTACTTATGTGAAAAACTCATAGTAAATTTTAACCAATTTCATTATGTCCCTCATACTTCTTTTAACTGAGTTGTAGGACATAAACAGATGTTTCAATAAATCTTTAAGTAGGTCAGTTTGAAATGTTTGTAGTTTAAAAGCTAAGTATCTGAGTGTTTAACTATAAAATAGTTCCCTTTCCTCTTGGCAACCACATTAATGAACTTTCACTTCATGTCTTCTCCGCTAGTCTTGTTATGCTTCAACATAGTAAGTGGTGGAACTGGAATTCAGACCAAGTCGTCTTCTTTCGCAACTCACACTGCTCCTTTTTTTTTTTTTTTTTTTTTTGCCAGGCAGAGTTAGACAGAGAGAGAGACAGAGAGTTATAGACAGAGAGAGAAAGACAGAAAGAATGGCCTAATGGCCGCTACGGCCGGCGCTGCGCTGATCCGAAGCCAGGAGCCGGGTACTTCCTCCCGGTCTCCGATGTGGGTACAGGGACCCAAGCACTTGGGCCATCCTCCACTGCCCTCCTGGGCCACAGCAGAGAGCTGGACTGGAAGAGGAGCTACTGGGACAGAATCCGGCGCCCCGAACAGGACTAGAACCTAGGGTGCTGGCGCTGCAGGCGGAGGATTAGCCAAGTGAGCCACGGTGCTCACTGCTCCATTTTATTGACTGGCACAGATTGCCTGTAAACTCCACGGGTATTCAAAAGAATTTTCTGTCTGCTCTGGTGAAGTGCTCAATTAAGTTTTTGTAAAGAAATCACTGTTATCAAAAGCTAATATCTTAATAGTAACTACAAGGAATAGAATACAAACAAATTAAAAGTAAGCAACAGAAATAAATGATTTCTACATCAACTAGAATAATAAATATGACTATTTTATTATGAAGAATTTCTGTTTGAATCAAATCAAACCATCTTCAAGGCTCAAAGTATTATAAGCTATATTGTAGCTTATACTTTCAGTGTTTCAGTGATGTTAACCCATTAGTCTTTTCACAGCTGTGGGTGACCATTACATACAACTAAATGATACCAAGTTCTCTCATTCAATATCTAAGTTTTAAAAATATGAGAATGAAAAATTTGATCTCTATTTCTGAGATAAACAGAGTTCATAGTTTCAGGTGTAAAAGTCCCATTAGTAGCAATAGGTATATGTGCATGTATTATTCTTGTAAATGACAGAAAGAAGAGGGGGAAAAAGAGGAAAGGGAAGAAAAACTTTTGCAAATTAAAATTAAAGTAGAATTTTTTATAATTTTGTAGGTCTGAAGGTGAGATTAAGTCAATCATAAATCTTCCCACAAAGTAAAGCAGCTAAAAAGAGAATGAAGCTAGACAAGGTTAAAAAAAAAAAACACAAAACTGGGGGCTGGCCTTGTAGCATAAGGGATTGAGTGGTTATCTGCAATGGCAGCGTCCCAGATGAGTGCCTGTTCAAGCCCTGGCAACTCCACTTCTGATCCAGCTCCTTGCTAATGTGCCTCGGAACACAGGAGAGGATGGCTCAAGTGCATGGGCCCCTGCACCTACATGGGAGACCTGGATGAAGCTCCTGGCTTTGGCCTGGCCCAGCCCCAGGCATTTCAACCATTTGGGGAGTAAACCAGAAGATCCTTCTCTGTCTCTCTCTCTCTATAACTCTGCCTTTGAAATAAATAAAATAAACCTAAAAACAAATTACAAGATCAGAACAGTACTTGAACATATAAATAATACAACAGGGGTAGACCATGGGGCCTAGGGGAAGGAAGGAAGAGAAAGAAACTGGAAGGGAAGTAATTAACAGAGAATTATAATACTAATTGAGAAATATTTCCTTGAAATGAAAGACCTTCTTTGTTTCTTGATTTAGAAAAAAGATAAGTAAAGAGTCTTTGGAAAAAATACACTCACCAAGCACATTGTGAAGCTCATAATACTAGGAACAGAGATAAGTCCTCAAACTTCCAAAGAGGTCAAAACCAGGTTACATTCAAAGGATCAAGGTCAGTGTAAACACTTCACCTCTGTCTCAGCAGCAGCTTGCTATGAATATTAGATTAGTTAGCACAGATGGGGCCACTTGCCACAATGTAGTTCCCTTTGCTCAGTACACCACCACTATGGCATATACTGTATGTCACTACTCTGTGTTAACTCATTTAAAACACAGTTCCAGTAGTAGGAACAATTACGATTGTTGTGTTACAGTCGAGTAACTCGAGGGACAAAGTAGTTAAAGAACTTAGCTAGATGCCGCCCAACAGTAAGTAGCTTTTGGAACTTACATTATTAGCCATTACGCAGTACAGGAATCTTTAAGTTAGTGCATGAACCAATATAAATGCCCAATGAATAAAGAGTTAAAGATAGTAAAAGAAATTTGTGAAAACATAAGAGAAAATATTCTAATATTGTTGTCATGAAGAAAACATTTTTATCAAGACACACAAAACTTTTTATCAAGAAAATACAGATTTGACTACAAAAAAGGAAATATATTTCAAAAAAGGAACTAAGCAAAGAGATTCTACTTTTTATACTTCAACTTGTAATAAAAAAGATTTCAAACCTCTAATAACATCCAGATCTATCTAATGTTAAGAAAGAATATTTATACCCTCTAAGTGGAAATGTAAATTAAGGCAATGCAATCTGACAACTTATATCAAAAATCTGTGGCATGAAACAATTATTAAATTTAAGAAAAACTTTTTTGATAATTTTAAGGATGAAAAATTGCATGTCATATTTAAACTAAATATCTTAAACCAAATTCTGAAGTTTCACAAATATAAATATCTCCCAGAGAAAAGATGAGAATAACAATTTTTATGTTCACATTTACAGAACTGTGTGTTACTTATGTTTAGATTTTTTGCATGTTAGTCATACCTCAGTAAAGCTAGGGGAAAAAAAGAATCTTATTACATAAGCAAAAGCACCACATTCATTATTATAATTTAATGTCTCTTTGTAGGGCTTATTTTGAACTCTGAATTGTATTCTCCCAAAATACATAGGTTGGATACCCAACCCCAAGTATTATTGTTTTTGGAGAGTGGATCTTTACAGATGTGATTAAGGCTACATGAAGTCATCCATCTGGGCCCTCATCCAATACAACTGATGTCCTTAAAGAGGAAGAGATTCAGACGTAGACATGTGACATTCTAGGGAGGACAGAAAAAGATGGCCATGTGAAACCCATGGAAAGTCTCTCGCAAGCAGTGAGGCCTCAGAAGAAACTAATCCTGCCCACACTTTATCTTGCATTCCTCCAGGTCTCTAGGACTATGAGGAAACAAATGTTTGTACTGTTTTGTTACAGCATCCTCACCAGATCAAGACGTAACACTACTTGTCTGAATTGAGATTTGTTCTTCAGCAACAGTCAAGTCTGTGGGATTGAGCTGTGAAAACTGATATTTCTTCTCCTTGGAATCTGTGCTTTATTCTAACATGAGATGTGTTTGAAGAGCTTTGATAAGGAAATGTAGCAAACTGTTAAGAACAACACCATGGCTTTCCTTTCCCAGAGACTTAGATCTGACTCCTGCTCTGTCACCTACTTGAGTCATTAAATGCCTACAGGCTTCCATTTTATTTTTTCCATGGATGGCATGAGGATGTGTCTGCAAGGATATGGGTTGTACAAAGAAACAGAACTAAGAGGATACCTGTAGATATAGAAGAGATTTACTATGGGAACTGGGTTACACGATGATGGAGGGCTACCAGGCCCTGCTGTCTGGGGGCAAGAGAAGGAGGACCAGCTCAGAACAGAGAGAATTCCCTTTTTCCTTTTGGTTCTGTTGAATGGATCAGGTGATGCCTACCCACACTGGTAAGGGCAGATCTTGTTTCCTCCGTCTGCTGATTTTAATGGGAATCTCTTCCAGAAACACCATCGCAGAAAACACTGAGAAATAATGTTTTACCAGCTATCCTGACATCTTTTCTTCCAGCAAAGTGAACACATACAATTAATCACAATAAGCAGCCTCACTATATAAAGTTGATATGAGGATTCCTAAAAGCACTATTTCTAAGCTACTTAGCACACAGTTTGTGTGAAATGTGTGCTCAATGAACAGTGGTTATTATATTACTTTTTTCCCAAATTACTCTCTTTACTCCCTGTTGGCTCAATGTGCTGAACCTGAGCCTTCATTCTCCTAACGCAGCTACTAAAAGTCATGAAACTACTGGACTTCTGGAATCCTCAAAGGCATTTTTGGAAGCCCCTAAAGAGAGCACAAAGATCAAACCAAAGCAAAGTCTGGTTGAATCAGAACTAAAACAAATTGAGTAGAATTCAAAAATAGCTTTTAGGAGATGTTGAGTCACTTCCAGGTCTAGTCTGATTTCAGCGAGATTCAAGATTAGCATACCGAGCCACAGGGTCTGCGCGCCAGTGCAGGAAGGGGAGTGCATGTCACACAGACGCCAGCGGGGAGAGTTGGGACATCCAGGGCTCCGAGTCCACACATCGGCGCTGGAAGGGGAGGTGAGCTCAATAACCCGAGACATTGGTGGGGAAATGGGGGTCAGAATCTACAGGGGAGCCGGAAAGTGCAGCAGACTCACTACCTGAAAGAAGGAAAAAAAAAGGTTGGGGGTTTCTCTCTCCACCAACCTTGCAAAGGTTGCAAGGATGCAAGGCTTGAGTTTGCAAGAGACAAAGAGCAGGCCCCCTCTCTGGATTTACATAACAACAGGGGAGAGCTCAGGAACTGAGTCACTACAATTCAGTAGCCTAGGCAACCCAGTGGGAGTCCAGAGGAGAAACGGAGCCTACACAGACTCTTTGGATAGAAGCCAGAGACTGGAAGCTAAATACCATCAATTCTGCACAGCCGTGCCATGCGGTATTACTTACCCCCTGAATAAATAAAATAAAATAAATAAATAAATAAATAAATAAATAAATAAATAAATAAAAAGAGAGATTTACCATGCATAACCTGAGGGTGTCACCTTTGCACACCCGTAACCAGGAAGAACCAAGCAGAGCTCTCAGGCCACACCCATCTCAAGCCTCCAAGGCTCCTCCAACAGCAGGCAGTCCACTTAACACAGACATTGTATAAAATAAAAAAAATAAATAAAAAAAAAACGCACAGTGACGAAAGAAGAATTAACTATGCCAAGCAACAAACACAGAAATCAAGGGAACAAGATCACCGATGACACTATGATGCCTCCAAATAAACAAAACACCCCAAGCCAAGATTATGAAGACGATGAGATAGAAGAAATGCAAGATAAGGATTTCAAAAAATTTATGATAAGATCATTTAGAAGTTTTCAAAAGCAAATCCTTGAACTACAGAAATCCTTATTGGACAGGATTGATAATCTCTCGTGTGAAAATGAAATTTTAAGGAAGAATCAAAATGAAACGCAGAAACTAGTAGAACAGGAAAGTGTGATAGTGAAGAGAAATCAAAATGAAATGAAGAGCTCAATAGATCAAATGACAAACACACTAGAAAGTGTTAAAAACAGAATGGGTGAAGCAGAAGAGAGAATATCAGACTTAGAAGATAGAGCACAGGAAAACATACAGTCAAACCAAAGAAAAGAAGAGGAAATTAGAAATCTAAAAAATATTGTTGGGAATCTACAGGATACTATTAAAAAAAAAACAACATTCGAGTTCTAGGAGTTCCTGAAGGCATGGAGAGAGAGAAAGGATTAGAAGGCCTTTTTAGTGAGATACTAGCAGAGAACTTTCCAGGTTTGAAGAAGGACAGAGACATCCTAGTACAGGAAGCTCATAGAACCCCCAGTAAACATGACCAAAAGAGATCCTCACCACGACACGTGGTAATTAAACTTACCACAGTGAAACATAAAGAAAAGATCCTAAGATGTGCAAGAGAGAAACGTCAGATTACTCTCAGAGGATCTCCAATCAGACTCACAGCTGACTTCTCATCAGAAACCCTACAAGCTAGGAGGGAATGGCGAGACATAGCACAGGTGCTAAGAGAGAAAAATTGCCAGCCCAGAATATTATATCCTGCCAAGCTCTCATTTGTGAATGAAGGTGAAATAAAGACCTTTCATAGCAAACAGAAATTGAAAGACTTTGTGGCCACTCGTCCGGCCCTGCAAAAGATACTTAAAGATGTGCTACACTCAGAAACACAGAAACACGGCCATCAATATGAAAGAAGGGAAAGGAAGAACACCTACCAGTAAAAGAGCATGGGAAGCTCAAAGCATATACTAGAAAATATCTCCGGGAAAATGGCAGGGCAAAGTAACTACGTATCAATAGTCACATTAAACATGAATGGTCTGAATTCTTCACTTAAAAGACCCCGATTGGCTGATTGGCTCACAGAACACAACCCAACTATTTGTTGCCCACAAGAAACACATCTCTCTAACAAAGATGCATGCAGACTGAAAGTGAAAGGTTGGAAAAAGATATTCCATGCCAACAGAAACCAAAAAAAAGCAGGTGTAGCCATATTAATATCAGACAAAATAAACTTTAATACAAAAACTGTTAAGAGAGACAAAGAGGGACACTATATAATGATTAAGGGTTCAATTCAACAGGAAGATGTAACTATTATAAATGTATATGCACCTAATTACAGGGCACCGGTCTATTTAAAAGATATGTTAAGGGACTTAAAGGGAGATTTAGATTCCAATACAATAGTAGTGGGGGACTTCAATACTCCACTCTCAGAAATAGACAGATCATCCGGACAGAAGATCAACAAGGAAACAGCAGATTTAATTGATACTATTGCCCAAATGGATCTAACAGATATCTACAGAACTTTCAATCCTACATCTAAAGACTTCACATTCTTCTCAGCAGTGCATGGAACCTTCTCTAAGATTGATCACATACTAGGCCATAAAGCAAGTCTCAGCAAATTTAAAAGAATTAGAATCATACCATGCAGCTTCTCAGACCACAGCGGAATGAAGCTGGAAATTAGCAACTCAGGAAACCCCAGAAAGTATGCAAACACATGGAGACTAAACAACATGCCACTGAATGAACACTGGGTCATTCAAGAAATCAAAAGAGAAATCAAAAACTTTCTGGAAGTAAATGAAGATAACAACACAACATATCAAAACTTATGGGATGCAGCAAAAGCAGTATTGAGAGGCAAATTTATTGCAATAGGTGCCTATATCAAGAAAATGGAAAGGTACCAAATAAATGAGCTTTCAGCACATCTCAAGGACCTAGAAAAACTGCAGCAAACCAAACCCAAATCTAGTAGGAGAAGAGAAATAATTAAAATCAGAGAATAAATGAACTGGATTGAATCCAAAAAAACACTACAAAAAATCAGCCAAGCGAGAAGCTGGTTTTTTGAAAAAATAAACAAAATTGACACCCTATTGGCCCAACTAACTAAAAAAAGAAGAGAAAAGACCCAAATCAATAAAATCAGAGATGAAAAGGGAAACGTAACAACAGACACCACAGAAATAAAAAGAATCATCAGAAATTACTACAAGGACCTGTATGCCAGCAAACAGGAAAATCTATCAGAAATGGATAGATTCCTGGACACATGCAATCTACCAAAATTGAACCATGAAGACATAGAAAACCTAAATAGACCCATAGCTGAAACAGAAATTGAAACAGTAATAAAGGCCCTCCCAACAAAGAAAAGCCCAGGACCAGATGGATTCACTGCTGAATTCTACCAGACATTTAAAGAAGAACTAACTCCAATTCTTCTCAAACTATTCAGAACAATCAAAAAATAAGGGAATCCTCCCAAATTCTTTCTATGAAGCCAGCATCACCTTAATCCCTAAGCCAGAGAAAGATGCAGCACTGAGAGAAAATTATAGACCAATATCCCTGATGAACATAGATGCAAAAATCCTCAATAAAATTCTCGCCAATAGAATGCAACAACACTTCAGGAAAATCATCCACCCAGACCAAGTGGGATTCATCCCTGGTATGCAGGGATGGTTCAACATTCGCAAATCAATCAATGTGATTCTCCACATTAACAGACTGCAAAAGAAAAACCATATGATTATCTCAATTGATGCAGAGAAAGCATTTGATAAAATTCAACAGCCTTTCATGATGAAAACTCTAAGCAAATTGGGTATAGAAGGAACATTCCTCAATATAATCAAAGCAATTTATAAAAAACCCACGGCCAGCATCCTATTGAATGGGGAAATGTTGGAAGCATTTCCACTGAGATCTGGCACCAGGCAGGGATGCCCACTCTCACCACTGCTATTTAACATAGTTCTGGAAGTTTTACCCAGAGCCATCAGACAAGAAAAAGAAATCAAAGAAGACAAATTGAGAAGGAAGAAGTCAAACTATCCCTCTTTGCAGACGATATGATTCTTTACTTAGAGGATCCAAAGACTCTACTAAGAGACTATTGGAACTCATAGAGGAGTTTGGCAAAGTGGCAGGGTATAAAATCCATGAACAAAAATCAACAGCCTTTGTATACACAAGCAATGCCACGGCTGAGAAAGAACTGCTAAGATCAATCCCATTCACAATAGCTACAAAAACAATCAAATACCTTGGAATAAACTTAACCAAGGACGTTAAATATCTCTACAATGAGAATTACAAAATCTTAAAGAAAGAAATAGAAGAGGATACCAAAAAATGGAAAAATCTTCCATGCTCATGGATTGGAAGAATCAGCATCATCAAAATGTCCATTCTCCCAAAAGCAATTTATAGATTCAATGCAATTCCAATCAGGATACCAAAGACATTCTTCTCAGATCTAGAAAAAATGATGCTGAAATTCATATGGAGGCAAAAGTGACCTCGAATAACTAAAGCAATCTTGTACAACAAAAACAAAACCGGAGGCATCTCAATACCAGATTTCAGGACATACTACAGGGCAGTTGTAATCAAAACAGCATGGTACTGGTACAGAAACAGATGGATAGACCAATGGAACAGAATTGAAACACCAGAAATCAACCCAAACATCTTCAGCCAACTTATATTTGATCAAGGATCTAAAACCAATTCCTGGAGCAAGGACAGTCTATTCAATAAATGCTGCTGGGAAAACTGGATTTCCACGTGCAGAAGCATGAAGCAAGACCCCTACCTTACACCTTACACAAAAATCCATTCAACATGGATTAAAGACCTAAATCTACGACTTGACACCATCAAGGTACTAGAGAACATTGGAGAAACCCTTCAAGATATTGGCACAGGCAAAGAGTTTCTGGAAAAGACCCGGGAGGCACAGGCAGTCAAAGCCAAAATCAACTATTGGGATTGCATCAAATTGAGAAGTTTCTGTACTGCAAAAGAAACAGTCAGGAGAGTGAAGAGACAACCGACAGAATGGGAAAAAATATTTGCAAACTATGCAACAGATAAAGGGTTAATAACCAGAATCTACAAAGAGATCAAGAAACTCCACAAAAACAAAACCAACAACCCACTTAAGAGATGGGCCAAGGACCTCAATAGACATTTTTCAAAAGAGGAAATCCAAATGGCCAAAAGGCACATGAAAAAATGTTCAAGATCACTAGCAATCAGGGAAATGCAAATCAAAACCACAATGAGGTTTCACCTTACCCCGGTTAGAATGGCTCACATTCAGAAATCTACCAACAACAGATGCTGGCGAGGATGTGGGGAAAAAGGGACACTAACCCCCCACTGTTGGTGGGAATGCAAACTGGTCAAGCCACTATGGAAGTCAGTCTGGAGATTCCTCAGAAACCTGAATATAACCCTACCATTCGACCCAGCCATCCCACTCCTTGGAATTTATCCAAAGGAATTTAAATTGGCAAACAAAAAAGCGGTCTGCACCCCAATGTTTATCGCAGCACAATTCACAATAGCCAAGACCTGGAACCAACCTAAATGCCCATCAACGGTAGACTGGATAAAGAAATTATGGGATATGTATTCTTTAGAATACTATACTGGAGTAAGAAACAATGAAATCCAGTCATTTGCAACAAAATGGAGGAATCTGGAACACATCATGCTGAGTGAAGTAAGCCAGTCCCAAAGGGACAAATACCATATGTTCTCCCTGATCGGTGACAACTGACTGAACACCAAAAAGGAAACCTCCTGAAGTGAAATGGACACTATGAGAAACGGTGACTTGATCAGCATAGCCCTGACTGTTAATGAACAACTTAACACATTATCTCTCTTAGTATTTTTTTGTCTGTTCTACTTAATATGACTGGTTTAATTCTGTAATTATCACACAGTTATTCTTAAGTGGTGAAAATTAACTGAAATGTGATCCCTGTTAAACATAAGAGTGGGAATAAGAGAGGGAAGAGATGTATAATTTGGGACATGCTTAAGCTGACTTGCTCCAAATGGTAGACTTAGAAACATACCAGGGGATTCCAATTCAATCCCATCAAGGTGGCATGTACCAATGCCATCTCACTATTCCAAGTGATCAATTTCAGTTCACAATTGATCATAATAAAAGGACTAAGAGTCAAAGGGAGCACATAAACATGTCTAGTACCTGCTATCACTAACCGATAGAATAAATAAAGGGGAGAGTGATCCAACATGGGAAGCAAGATACTCAGCAGACTCATAGAATGGCAGATGTCCTAAATAGCACTCTGGCCTCAGAATCAGCCCTAAAGCCATTCGGATCTGGCTGAAAAGCCCATGAGAGTATTTCAGGCATGGAAAGCCAAGACACTCTGGCAAAAAGATCTCTGTGAGTGAGATCCCAGTGGAAAGAACAGGTCATCAAAGAAGGAGGTACCTTTCTCTGAAGGGAGGAGTGAACCTCCACTTTGACTATGACCTTGTCTAAACAAGATAAGAGTCGGAGAACTCAAGGGGCTTTCATAGCCTTGGAAACTCATGACTGGAGCATAGGAAGATTACTGATGCCATAGACAGGAGTGTCAATTGGTAAAGTCAACAACAGGAGTCACTGTGCACTTACTCCTCATGTAGGATCTCTGTCCTTAGTGTGCTGTACATTGAGATTTAATGCTATAACGAGTACTCAAACAGTATATTTCACTTTGTGTTTCTATGGGGGTGCAAACTGTTGAAATCTTTACTTAATGTATACTAAACTGATCTTCTGTTAAAAAAAAAAAAAAAGAAGAAATTATCAATTCCCAACTTGACTCTCACTGGGATTAAACATGACAATAGGTCTGATCTGATTTCATCATCATTTAAAAAATCATCTATCATTTTTCACTTCATGTTTCTGTGTGGGAGCAAACTGTTGAAATCCTTACTTAATGTATACTAAGCTGATCTTCTGTATATTAAGATAATGGAAAATGAATCTTGATGTGAATGGAAGGGGAGAGGGAGTGGGAAAGGGGAGGGTTGCGGGTGGGAGGGACGTTATGGGGGGGGGAAGCCATTGTAATCCATAAGCTGTACTTTGGAAATTTATATTCATCAAATAAAAGTTAAAAATAAATAAATAATTAATTAAATAAATAAAAATTGAAAAAAAAAGATTAGCATACCAGTACTAGACATTCCTTAACACTTTCTGGCCCCGGATGCACTGTGTTAGGAGCCTGCAGGGACCTCGCTCTGCACCTCAAGTTCTTTGTTCCATTTGCTCCTCCACCATCCATGCCTGAGTCTGGAGTCGGACCACTCCTTCCTCTAGTGGCTAGAAGCTACTCGGGAAGGAAGGCAGCACCTTCACTGCGTCTATGTAGGCCTGATTGTTTCTTGTTTCCACATTTCTACTCCAGGCCACTCCCTTTCTCCTGAAGATATTTTTTTTTTGGTGGGGGGGGGGGATCTTATTTATCTTGTTTGTTTGGTTTTATTTGCCTTGTTTTATCATTTAAAGGGTCAATGCTCTTTCCATTTTCCCCAGATTTGCAGAAGCTAATAAATTAACAATTTCAGATCATCCTCAGGCCCTTCACTTTCAGACAGTGACTATCCACACTTTGTAAGTTTGAGGATCCTCATGCATTCCTACAAAAACAGCTTAGTGTGTATGATATGTCAAGAATAAACCTGTATTAGTAAGAGTAGAAAGCCAAGGCTAGCAGACAGGGAGAGCTTCGTGGTGAGTCTGCGCCGGCAACAGCACCAGGCATTGCTCAGGAGGAAGGAACAGGCATGGCGTGCTGCTGTCCGCCTTTGCTTCTGTGCATGACGGGAGTCTCTGCTCCTCTCTCAGGTTGTTATTTTCAGCCGCATTTCTGCTCCTTCTTGTTCATTACTAGTTTCTTTTTTTTTTTTAATGATACAGCAGAGAAATTCACCCTTAAAGTTAAAGTGGTTTCACCTTTAGTGTTGTGTTGCGCTCCCATGACTGGGGAGGAGAGCTACAATTTTAGAAGGAAGAAAATATTCTAAGTGTTTCGATAGCCAATATATTTCCTTATTTAGGAAGTGGGACTATATTTTTCGGGCTTCTGTGAAATACTTCAAAAAGTTCACGAAAGCATGGAATTAAAAGATAAGCTTATTTTGGTGCAAAAGTATTTCAAAATCCATGCAGTGTTTTCATAATATATTTTTTTATTTATTTATTTTTTACTTTTATTTAATGAATATAAATTTCCAAAGTACGGCTTATGGATTACAATGGCTTCCCCCCCCCCCATAACGTCCCTCCCACCCGCAACCCTCCCCTTTCCCATTCCCTCTCCCCTTCCATTCACATGAGGATTCATTTTCAATTCTCTTTATATACAGAAGATCAGTTTAGCATACATTAAGTAAAGATTTCAACAGTTTGCTCCCACACAGAAACATGAAGTGAAAAATGATAGATGATTTTTTAAATGATGATGAAATCAGATCAGACCTATTGTCATGTTTAATCCCAGTGAGAGTCAAGTTGGGAATTGATAATTTCTTCTTCTTTTTTTTTTTTTTTACAGAAGATCAGTTTAGTATACATTAAGTAAAGATTTCAACAGTTTGCACCCCCATAGAAACACAAAGTGAAATATACTGTTAGAGTACTAGTTATAGCATTAAGCCTCAATGTACAGCACATTAAGGACAGAGATCCTACATGAGGAGTAAGTGCACAGTGACTCCTGTTGTTGACTTTACAAATTGACACTCCTGTTTATGGCATCAGTAATCTCCCTATGCTCCAGTCACGAGTTTCCAAGGCTATGGAAGCCCCTTGAGTTCTCCGACTCTTATCTTGTTTAGACAAGGTCATAGTCAAAGTGGAGGTTCTCTCCTCCCTTCAGAGAAAGGTACCTCCTTCTTTGAAGACCTGTTCTTTCCACTGGGATCTCACTCACAGAGATCTTTCATTTAGGTGGTTTTTTTTTTGTTTTTTTGGTTTTTTTTTTTTTGCCAGAGTGTCTTGGCTTTCCATGCCTGAAATACTCTCATGGGCTTTTCAGCCAGATCAGAATGCCTTTAGGGCTGATTCTGAGGCCAGAGTGCTGTTTAGAACATCTGCCATTCTATGAGTCTGCTGAGTATCTTGCTTCCCATGTTGGATCACTCTCCCCTTTATTTATTCTATCGGTTAGTGTTAGCAGGTACTAGACATGTTTATGTGCTCCCTTTGACTCTTAGTCCTTTCATTATATATTTTTCCTTGAACTTTTTGGAGACCCCTCCATATGCACACCCCGGGGAGAAGGTAGAGAAGGGGGGGTGAGTGTCACCACCAGGTATAAGGAAATATGATGGCTCCTCCCACATTCTCACCATCATCTTAATAGAAAGGTAAATAATATATTATTTTCTACTAAAGTAAACATGAATAAACAATGGAACAGAAACAAAAATTTAAGGGGACTTTAAAATAGATCAATAGCTGTGAAAAGGTATATTGAATTTAAATTGTAGCAGCCCTTCCCTCTGACCCCACAGGCTACATATTCTTTAGGGAGTGATCTAGACAGAAAGTTTAGGAAGTATCTAACTTCAGGCCTTGTGCATTGGGACAAACGGATCTGTAACATTAAGTTTTTAATTTAAGTCACAGACTTGATTTTTTTGTTTTATTTTGTTTTATATTCATTAACAGTGCCTAAGGGCATAGATCAAATGAACATTGAGAAATTGCTTAGTTATTTCTCTTTTGCTCTCATATTCATTGTTGTCAATATCAAACATTTATAAAGTCTTCATATACACATTTCTGATTGAGGCATGGGTGTTAAGATTTAGCTATTTATTTGAAAACCAGAGTTACAGAGAAAGAGAGGGAGAGATTGAGGTGTGCTATTTTTACGATAAGGTTAAGTAATATCATTTGTGAACTGTCTGTAAATAAATGGTTGGAGTAAAAAATTGTCCTTAATTTTCAATAAGACTATGGAACACTACAGATTCATAGTGGAGGTGAGGCAAGTGATGTTGACTTTGAAGGAGAATAATATTCAAAGCACATTACCATGAAGAACAGCATAGAGAGATGGTAGAGAAGGAACAGACATTGAACAAAAACAATGAGAAGAATATTGACCCATTCGATGTAGGAAGAAATAAGATAACTAACATATATTGCATACCTACTGCCCATTGTTTGATTTAATCCCCTGAACACCTTAGGGTTCCTCGGTGCAGGAAAATAAGACCCAAAAAGGTGCAGTGGAACCCAAATGTTTCAGAAGTCTGTAGGGGGCCGGCGCTGTGGCTCACTTGGTTAATCCTCCACCTGGGGCGCCTGCACCTCGGGTTCTAGTCCTGGTTGCTCCTCTTCCAGTCCAGTTGTCTGCTGTGGCCTGGGAGTGCAGTGGAGGATGGCCCTGTACCCACATGGGAGATCAGGAGGAAGCACTTGGCTCCTGGCTTCGGATCGGCGTAGCTCCTGCCATAGCGGCCATTTGGGGGAGTGAACCAACGGAAGGAAGACTTTCTCTCTGTCTCTCTCTCACTGTCTAACTCTGTCAAATAAATAAGAAACAAAATAAAAAAGAAGTCTGTGGTAGTGGTGGAGGGTTTGCACACACTGTGTGTGTGTTGAGTGTCATTGATTGCTGAAGTGCCGTGTGCAGTTGGGTTGCATGGTTCTTCAGAGCTCTGCTGGCTGCCTTCTCTGGCCCTGCGTAGCACTGGCTGTGTGGACCTTCATTTGGGGTCTGCTGTTGTCTGCCCTTGTCCAGTCATCATTTCCACAGCAGCTCGGAAGCTCCATAAGCCAGGGACCATTCTTTCTATTCTGTGTCTTTTGTCTGGGATTTTAAACTCTTTTAGTAGATGACTAGTAAATATTCTTCATGGGATTGACTTGTTATACCCAAGATTCTAGGAGAAAAACTTGTGTGTTCACAAAGTCTCTTCTGAAATCTCAGTTGAAGTCATAGCTTTCAGTCCACAAAAGAATTGTGAATTAACAATGTGCCCCAGAATGTTTCTCCTGCAGATATTTCTAGATCTTTAGTTTCATAACACAGTGGGGTGACTGTAGTTCCTAGTGATATATTCCATGTACAGAACTGGAGGAGAAAACCTGGTAGGCTCCAAGCACAAAGAAAAGATAAAGCAATGGAAAGCCGGGTTGCCTGGTCTGATTGGTTTATGCTGTGTTTATGTGCTAGTAAAAAATATTTAATAATTTTAAAAATAAAACATTTAAGAATAACAAGATAAAAACGAGGCCAGGAACATGGTCTTAATATTAGGCTTTCCAGCTGGCTTATGCTGACAAAGGCCAGTATCCACACCTACAGGAATTGTGAATTATTGTCTGGAGTCAGTGATAGGATAAGGAGACAAATGTTGAATTTTTAAGTTCCTTTTCTCATATCAGATGAGTGTATTAGAGCTTTGTCATATAAACATCGTGTCAAAATGCCACCTCCTTGGAGAGATCTTCGCTGGCCACCCAAGTTAACAACCCTGCTTGGAGACGCCGTGACCTCGCGTCTGCTTGCTAGGGTGACAGCGTTTAGCACAGTTTAATGCCTGACTGAATACTCCAAAGAGCCACATAAGCTCAGTACTTTCATCACCATCCAGAGTTTGCAGATAAGGAACTAGGAACCCAGAGGCAACCCGGGCCCTGGAGTCCACTACAGGCTGGTCAGCAGTAGAGGCAACCTGCAACCTCCAACCTCTCACCCCGCTCCTCCCTAACCTCTGGCCCAACCCCTAACACCCCTCCCCCTTGACCCTCTCTCCCAACCCTTCTACTAGCTTCCAACCTCTCCCGACCCCTGCCCAAACCCTCCCTAACTTCTAACCCCCTCTAACCACCAGTCGAACCACACCCCTATCCTCCACTAACTTCTCACTAAACACTCCTTAAACGCCCCACTAACCGTTTCCCTCTCTTCTCTCCTAACCTCTCCCCCAGTCACTCTGCTAACCTCCAAGCACTCCCCCAACCTCTTCCTAAGCCCCTCCCCCAACTTCTGACCTCTGCCTAGCCACTCCTGTAACTCCTCGCCCTAACCTCTCCCCTAACCACAGCTCTAACTTTAACCTCTCCCCTAACCACAGCTCTAACTTCTCCCCTGGCCTCTCCCCAGTCCTCTGACACTCTGACCCCTCCCTTCCTCAGCTGTCAGCTGCTTCAATTTCCCTTCTTACAGGCGCAGAGGCCCACGGGAAAGAGATTTTTAGCAGAATTGAGCGAAGGGGCTACTTAAAAAGCTGTGGGCTCACTTGGTTAATCTTTCACCTTGCGGCCCCGGCATCCCATATGGACGCCGGGTTCTAGTCCTGGGTGCTCCTCTTCCAGTCCAGCTCTCTGCTGTGGCGCGGGAAGGCAGTAGAGGATGGTTCAAGTGCTTGGGCCCTCCACCCGCATGGGAGACCAGGAAGAAGCTCCTGGCTCCTGGCTTTGAATCGGCACAGCGCTGGCCATAGTGGCCATTTGGGGAGTGAACCAATGGAAGGAAGACCTTTCTCTCTGTCTCTCTCACTGTCTATAACTCTACCTGTCAAATAAATAAAAAAAAAAAAAAAAAGCAAGCTGTGGGCTACTTTAAGGAGGAGCCAGTAAGGAGCTGTGATAAATGCACGATAGGGGAAGCGTGACCGCCCTCAGGCCTGAAGGCTCAGAGAGAAAATGGGGTTACAGGGTCCAGGGAGAGGGAAAACGGCAGGCGCTGTGGTGGCAGAACGTTCTGGAAGCTCAGAAGGACTGGGCTGGCTGTGCCCGCTGCAGGAGGGGAAGGGGAGATGCCTGCTCTCCCTTTCCCCTGAGCAGCTCGTGCTGAGTCAACCAGAGAATCAAGCAAATAGCGAATTGAAAATGATCTGAATCTAGAAAGCCAGACTTTCCTCTGGACATTTTTAAACGTTTCTTTCTCAGTTCCTTTGGGTTTCCTCCCCATATCCCAAGCTTCTCCCAAGCTTCCCACACTGCAAGCACATTTTCGGAGTCACCAGACACAGCTGACAATGTCACCACGCTCCGTGTGTGACATTCAGGACAGGGCCGCTGAGGGCTCCCACAGGGAGAGCTCCATGTTTCTGTGTTCACAGATCGTGGTCTCTGGGTTCCGCGCCCCAGAGAGCAGATGAAATACAAATCACACTAAATGTCTCTCTTCCTTTGGGTAAAATATAAGCTCCGAAAAGACAGAAAGGCTTTTCTTCTCTCCCTGCCAAGCTCATCCATTAGATGCAAATCATTCTCAAGTAGGAAGAATAATTACTGGTTAACAAAAGGACGCAGAGGCCGCTAGGAGTTCAGCTGAAGCCGTGGCATGAATGCTTTTCTCCTGAACTGCTAGGGTTCTGATTGGTTTCCAGTAATCACTGCTGTTTGGTTTCGTTGGAAAATTGCTCAACACAGTGTGGTAGCTGTGTGACCAAAAGCACAGATGGAATTTTCTTTAAATATATTTTGCATAAGATTCAATTTTAGGTTATCTTAGTAACCACCAAGGTTGGTCATTTCGATAAACCACATCATGAAGTGGATTTTATTATAGGGATTCACAAACCCACTAGGATAAACCAGAGCTGCTGAGTCTATCATTGTAAAAGCTTTTTGCTGATAATTGATGGTTTGCTGGTTAAGATACTATGTAGTTTGATTTTAAGAAAGTGTGTAATTTGCTTTTATAAGCTGAAAGTGAGTGAAAAAGAAAAGAAAGTAGCTTATAGGCTGTCCAGTGAAAAGAGCTTGATTGGGAAAATCTTTTCCAATTCTGTTCCAAACATTGCAGAATAGAAGTTGGAACTGTCTAGCGCATTTACCTACCCTACACCCAAAAATCTTGGCAAGATGCATTTGGGGAAAACTTTGAGCATTTACCAATTTTATAACTCATTAAGTTACCAAAACTTCTCAGTGTTTAGCAGCTTGCTTACCTTGAGCTCAATATGGAGGACTTGAAGGTTTCTGCTGTTTATTGTTTTGTGGTTTTATCCTATCTGTTTCCTCTCCTGGATCTGTTTCTTAATACGGCTCTCCTGTCTTCCTCCCTAGGCCATGGGTTTGGCCCGGCAAAGATGTCCCGGGCGCAGACGTTTCCCAGCTACTCCACGGAGCCCAGTGAAGAGGCTCAGCAGCCTTTGTCACGGTCCAGCAGCTATGGATTCAGCTACAGCTCAAGCCTCATTCAATGACACCCAGAGAGCCAGTGCTGACCAGAGACAGTCTGTCCTGGACCCGCCTGTAGGGTCGTTGCACCCTCTGCCTCCCAGAAGACCTATTGCAGTACAAACTGACATGGGTCGGATCTAGCCCCAATCCCATTGGAAGGTTAAAAACTGGAGTTCTACTTCCTTGGTTCAGTGGCTAAGTCCTTTATTTATTGAATTTCTTTGGGGGAATCTATGTTTTACAACAGTAGAATCGAACAGTCATTTAAATAAACAAAATTCTTTGGGTCTGAGAGTAGCGGGAGCCTTGGCTTGGGGAGAAGCTGCCCACCCTGGGTCAAGCCAGAGTGGTGGGTACCCACTCGTGCCTCATGGATCAGTCCTCCATGAGCACAGCCTCTGTCCTTAGACACAGTGGTACATGCTCTGTGGCTTTTAAAGTTTTGACAGGGACAAACCCAGTAAATACTACAAATGGCATCGTACTCTCCATATAAATAAGCCCAGTGGCAATTAAGGGGACGCACTATTTAGCAGGGCCCTGTAGCTCTACTCTGTGTGTGTGTGTGTGTGTGTCTGTCTGTCTGTGTAGACAAATATAGATATGGATACCACCATATCCATCTATATATAACAAGTATATATTAAACGTGTGTTGAGGGTGACAGGACATGCTCACTTAAGTTATTGAAAACTGTAATTTGGTACATTAAAATTAAGGTTGTTATGTTGAATAGCTATTTTTAAAATAGTGCTGTAAAAAAGGCTTCTTATTAGCAAATGTATTCATGTAGTTCAGTCTACTCCTAAGACAATTGTAAGCAAAACTCAGAAGGCGAATGTTGTGAATGCAGAGGAGCCAGTCTAGCTGCCCCACCTGTCATGTTGTTGGCTGTCCGTCCGGTCAGCATTCTCTTGTTGCTGATGTTCTTCCTCCAGCCATCCCTCTGAGCTACGGAAGGAAGATGCAGTGTGATCACTGATCAGCTTCCACTTAGCCTTCAGAAAAAGGAGACACTCCAAATGAGAAACCGTTAACAAGGAAGTAAACGTAAACTTAGAAAAACGGCGCAGTTATTCTGCAGTCAAGAGGAGAGTAGATGAGCACAGGACTGTAGATGTTTACATTTAAAATTTCATAGATGCCATTCTCAGAGAGCCATCAGGGGCCTGTAACTTCATACTGGGCTTTATTTTTTACTTTTACTGGACACAGGTTTTCTGGGATTATAAGAGAAATTATGAGTTTTTTTTCATCCCTACACTAAGGAGAAATCCATAACATTTCAAGGGAACTGAAGAACTGAGTGAAGTTTGGCTAATTTAGGTCAACATAAATGTCTGCCTTTAATTCTGAAATTTACTCAAGTGAATGTAAATATTATTTTGCCTGAGTTGCTGGATGCCGTGCACCCAACTGGTTCTCTCTTGAATCCTCTCTGGTGGTTTAAACAACAGTGAGCCTGGCCCATGAAAGCTTGATTCTTTTCCTTACTAGGAAAATTTTTTAAACTCTCAAAGTTAGTCTATTGAAAGGGTACCTTTTGTGCTGATCTTGGATAAGATTTTTTTTCATCCCTATCTATAGCTTGAGTCCAGACTGACAATTCATTTCCCTGAATGACTACTGGATCAAAGTGGTTCCAGGTCCATCCTTGGTAAATGTGCACTTAGAGCAAGTACCTAGCCTCTTGGAACACTGAGATAGATATGAAAACCCCATCAAGACACTAATCTTAAGAGTTAACGTGGCTGCAAAAAATAATTATCCTAAGCTTCCAGAGATAAAAAGAAAATTATCCAAACTCTCTGTGCTGTGAATTTCGCTGACATAGCAGAGTAACTGGTGACTGATTCCCTGCAACCTACAACCTTCCCTAGAATCCAAGCTTTCAGGGTTAAACACCCCTGAATTTCTCTAGCACATGGCATTGGCCATTGAAATGCTGCTAGTCAAACACACCAGAGCAACTCCCAGCTGAGACCATGTGAGCACAGTTCCTATCGGGGCCCCCTCAGAGCAAGCCTCTCCGGCCCCTCAGCCGAGCTGTGGCTTCCACACCGTAAGTTTACACAGTGGACTTATGGTGAAAGGCCCTCAAGGGCCCCACTTCACGTCTCTGCTTTATTAATGTGCGGAAAGCACAGACAGCGAGTCCAAGGGGGATTCTGCTAATTAGATGAGTCTGCTCTTGTGTCTATTTGTGGGAGACAAACAACTGCAGGAAGTTGCTTCAGGAACATCATGTGGTTCCTTCATTACCAGGCAGCACAACGAAGGAGGCACCAAAGACCAGGCATAACCTTGGGCCAGTTGTTCATTCTGAAAATAATGTCATAACCCTTTCTCATTACAGTGAGAATAAAGCTATACAATATCTCATGGTACATTTTTGTAGCTTAATTATAGTATACTCCTCCAAGCATATTTACAACTGCAGCAAAATCAAAGCTGCTAAACAAACAGGAGAATTTGCATTAATCTAATATACTTGGCATGGGCAGTGTTTATTATAATAAGAATTGCAAACAGATAAATCTTCTACAAAAACCAAAGATGGAAAGTTACTGTACCCATCACCTGGGACTTGGTAAGATCAATTCCACTGGATCAACCAGAATGGTCAAGGACGTGTGCTCAACCCACCTGAATGAGTAGAAGATGCCACTACCCTTTGCAAGTCATGCCCCCTCCCCCAGAGTATGTACTCTGTCTATAATATTTGACACTTTTTCGTCGAGAAGGAGGGATTGTTATGAACCAAAGACATCTTTTGGCTCCTTCTAAAAGTGACTCATCTGGGGTTCTATCCAGATCTGTACAGATGAATGAAAAGATTGATGATGAAGAATCCAACATAAATAATAAAGGCTCTTCTGACAACAGAGAAAGCCTGGAGAACGTACACATCTCACAGAAAGATTACATGAAGGGATTAATTTTGTGTCCCTAATTGTTTCTGATAATTAATGTACACATAACCAACACATGACATTGTGCTAAAAATGCAAAAGTAAACATGACCTAATTGTTTACTATTCTGGTGGGAGGAGCAAAAAGCATATCTTTCACTTGTTCAACAAACAATAAGCACTGAGAACTAATTTATTTATACAGGTTGCAAATATTATGAATCAATAGATTCTGGCAAACTGCCACAATTTGAATTTAATGAAACAAAAGTATACATTTACTTGTATATTAGGGAAGATGCTGTTTGATAAAGCATGTGAAATAAAGTGAAATACTTATTAAAATTAAGCCTCACCTTTTTCACCAGATAATAACTAGAGTACTAGTTCTAGTATCTTGTATATTTCTTCTCTGTCTTCATTGGGCAATTATGTTTTAAAATCATCTCTCTCCTATAAAATGGTCACCCACTAGTTCTTTCTGTCCCATTTAGGAAGAGTAGCCTGCTAAATAACTTTGCACTCTTAGTAGTAGCTTCTACAGATCCAATTTATTGCATGTAGTATCTTTACAATAGCTATCATACACATCATAAAAATTGATGTAAGCCCCTCATTCTTTGGCCAATATCTCAGAAAACTGTTTACAAGAGCATGAAGACCCTACTTCACAAATTATTTGAACCATTTATGAAAATCAACCATTACTGCCACAGTAAAAACAGGCTAAGGCAATTATATTCTTATAGAAAAATTATAGTCCACTTTTGGCTATTACAACACAGCACAATAAATGGGCAATGTACATTCAGTAGGGCTGAGCACTGGGTCCTTGACACTTCATGTTTTGTAATGAATATTATACTTAAAGTGTTCAAGGTGAAAATTAAACATTTAACCCAGTTCTATTAACATGTTTATCAACACTTTGCAATGTAAAATTACTTAATGGTACTTTATAATCTCCCAACCACAGCCTTCTCAAAATGGGTACAGTTTTGTCACTGGGTATGCATTAATAGTTATAATATTAGACCACACACATTAATTTCTAGCCAACAAATTTGTGAAGTATGTATTTGTTGGCTATGAAATTTTGGAGTGCAGATTTCCTTGGAAAGGTGAAGAAGGAAGGTGGTGACCAGTCAGGTGGACTGCAATTTAGATAAAATGATGAAGAACCCAGTGAAATGTCCAGAGTAACCATGCTACTTGCTTGGGATTCTAACCCTGATTCTGCATCACAGACTTGGCCTTCTTTACTCTTGTCACCTAGTCCTAAGTATTTAATTTGAAGAAGATATCAGTTGTGTCATGGCTTGACATAACCCCAAAAAGACGTTACCAAGAAATATGCTTCTTTTAGTTCAATGAAAAAAAAATTTAACACAAAGAGTATGTACCAAAATCTCCATAGTAAAATATATCCTCAGTAATATGAGAATCATTTTTGTATGGCCAATCTTATTTGCGTTTCATAGTGAAACTATATTACCAGTGACCTACACTGGGGTCGAAATAATCGAGATCAACAACCTCACATACGCATTCTCTTTAGACATAATTTAAAGACTGACTACCTTGCTTTGGAGAACGACCACAAATCCTTCCTCATTTCTACAGTTATCCCGACAGAGGAGGCTCTAGTCTGTAGTCTGTCATGGGCATAACTTGAGATCTTGGGCACATTTCTAGACAGGTGGAATATAGTTCTGAATATAATATTAAATGTCATGCACGATAAAGGTCCTTCTTTATGTGCTTCTCATGGGAGGGGAAAGCTGAAATCTAGGGATGCTGTAATTTGTTTAAAGGCAAAAAAACAGCCAGGAGTAGTTTCACCTAGTCCAGGCTCCTGACCCAGGGATATTTCTTTGGCTCCATCTCATCTCCCAGTTAAATATAGCAGGAATTGAGAAACGCCACATGGTTTTGGGATAAATAAGCCCTTGTACATTTAAGTGCTTTAAAAGACTTTCAGATTATTCTTGCTCTTCCTAAATTCATCACCAACTCTGTCTATAGAGAGGCTTAATGGGGCTGTTCATCAGCATTGTTGTAGGTCATGAACAATTGGCGTACACTCTATTACTCTTCTGTTGTCAGCCTGTTCTTTGTTAGAATTTCAAATCAGTATATTATGGAGTAATAGTCAGACAAAAACACTTAGATGTTTGTGTTTTTCAGTCCTGATAATTCATCATATTGGTGTCATTGTTTATGGCTTTGTCACAGTTTTGTTAGATAATTGCCACGGCTACTTTTTTTTACATGTGAATTTTGAAAGCTTCCATTTTCAATAGAAATTTTGGAATTTTTGCATTGAAATACCTTATACGTCAAGGTTTTCCTTCTGAACCTCATTAGACAATTATTTAAATTAACTGGGTTTAGATAAATAGGTTATAATTACTAACTTACAAGAAAACCACATTTTACTTGTAATTTTCAGATGCTTTTCCCTTATTTTGAGATTTTAACATCTTGTAAATATTTGAAGGAAAGGAAAATGCATTTGTAGTAGAAGTATACATTTTTGTTTTGTTTTGTTTTGTTTTAACTTTTATTTAATGAATATAAATTTCCAGAGTACGACTTATGGATTACAATGGCTTCCCCCCCATAACGTCCCTCCAACCCGCAACCCTCCCCTTTCCCACTCCCTCTCCCCTTCCATTCACATCAAGATTCATTTTCAATTATCTTAATATGCAGAAGATCAGCTTAGTATACATTAAGTAAGGATTTCAACAGTTTGCTCTGTTGAAGTATACATTTTAATAATTATGTTTAAATAGTAAGTTTTATTTTAATTTATCTTCTATGCTGCTTCCCTAAGTCCATGTCCCACATTCTAGTTGTCTGAAGAATGAGCAACTTTAAATTTTTAAATTATAATTTGGGGCCAATTTCAGTAGTTGATTCATTCACTTCCTCAGTATTCCTTTAGGGTGATTTTAGGCTTAGAGCACAAAATTGACCCTTTCTGTAGCCACAGAATCGCGCATCCAATGGAGCAAGTATGTATTCTGTAGTTGTGAAAACGTTGGGATTTAATTCCTACCTTAACTCACTCAGGAGACCTACAGTCTCAAAAGAGTCATTGATCATTCGTCATCTAAAATATAAAGACCCAAATTCAGGCAAAGAAGATTGAGATGATCTGCAATTTTTTTAAGTTCCTGCAGGATTACTGTAAAAGAAAGCACCTTAAGAGAGTTTTTATGGTAGTTCCACATTGTTGACTGTTCAACAGAGCAACTGAAAGGCAGTCAAACGGAAGAACAAAATTGTGATAGTATCTTGGTATAAAACATCAATCAGAAATTAACATAATATGGGTCATTATGAAATAATTTGACCAATCATATCCACATATCATATTGCATAGTTCAGGAAACAGTGTTTACTCCTGTCAAAAATAAACATACGCACATAGCAGTTGGCAGCGTGGAGGCAATGGAGAGCTTCATTTTGGCGAAGGTCTACAATGGAGTATAATCCTCTCCAGTGATAACTCTTTCGTTTCAGTTAAAGCAGAAAGTGCACAAATGATCCCAACAAATCAGTCTATTTCCTGACAGACGAGCCAATACCAATCCTTCCTGCAGGCAGCCGAGAACCTCAGTACTGCAATGGCTCCCCGCTCCCTTTCACCCAGCCTTCTCCACACACACACACACACACACACACACACACATTCATTTTTGACCCACTCTGTGTGTTACACTGACGTTACCTTTTTTTTACACAGAATTATCCCACCTTGTAAAGCTCTCTCATCCCTGTGACCCTCTAAACTATATTAATTATGTGCTATGTTTGCTTCTTGTAAATCTTTATTTAATTAATTTATATATACTTTGTGAAGTCTTATACTGTACGTTATAAAGGGATGTAATTTGTAGTTGATCAAATACAATGTTTATGATTGTTTTGATGAAATTAATTTTGGACATTAGGCTCTTGTTAAGAAATTGAACACCTATTATAAATTCGCTTCTATTGAAAAATATATGATCTGGCATACTTTCCTTTTAGTTACAATTTATTCCAGATAAATAAAAACTTGGGGACATCTGTACTTAAATACTAGTTGAACTACTTTTTGGAATAAAATGCAAAGGAATAGCTGTCTCTGGAACTGAAATGTGAATTTCTGGCAGAACAAAATATTGCAACAATGAGGCAATAATAAAATTAGGAAATTAAATTATTTTAAAATCTGTCTGTGTGATTTTTTTTCCCTTGGTAGAAATACAAAACAGAAGAATTCTCTTCTTCTGGATTTATACTTTTTATATATTATTCCCTAATAAATAAATCTATCTTATATATCTTCTCCATAAATGATTCTAAGAAATTTACAAGTGATATTCTACAAGGAATGCATTTTATACCTGTGTAATATTGAAATTTTTCCCATCACTTAAAGTAGACATTTTTTAAAAACACTACTTTACACCACAACTTGCTTTACACATGAGTTATTTAATATTTTTAGTGCTGTAATATTATGATTTCCTTACATTTTTGTTATGTGATGTAATGTAACTATGTAATTAAACAGAATTATGACAATCATATTCTGCCAACCTCTAAAATGTTATTTATTCATTTACTTTTTAGTTTGTTCTTTTCAAAATAAAGTAAAAGTAGGTCCTTTATTGAATGTAAGGTTACTGAGATTTTATGTATTTCCAGTGTTTTCCTAACCCTATCTTATAATGGAATTTAATTCTTTTATTTATTGATTTTAAAGATTTATTTTATTTATATGGAAGGCAGCGTTAGAGGGAGGGAGGGTGGGGGGAGAAAGAGAGAGGAAGAAGATCTCCTATCCTCTGGTTCACTCCCCAAATGAGCTGGACTGAAGCCAAAAACCAGGCGCTTCTTCCAGGTCTCCCACATTGGTGCAGGGGCCCAAACACTTAGGCCATCTTCCACTGCTTTCCCAGGCACATTACCAGGGAGCTGGACTGGAAGTAGAGTAGCAGGGACTCAAACCAATGACCATATGCGATGCCAGTGTCACAGGTGGAAACTTCAACCACTGTGCCACACCACCAGCCCCCAGAATTCAATTCTTATTAAGTTGACTGTGGTTTTCCAGTTTCATAGAATGTTATTGATAATGGCAATAGAGATTAACATTTTTATTTTCCAGTGAAAATATACTTGGAGGGTTTAAGCGACTTGTTCATTGTTAAACACTTGACAATAGCCTTTTCTCCATCATTCTTCTCACTTCCTAATAACCAAAGGACATTAGTGAAAATGAACTTTGGGTGGGCAAAGATTCAACATAAAAAGAGAAGTGCATATCCTAGGACTATCGTTCAATGTGATACTCAATGGCCTCCTTCGTAACTTTCCATTCCACGAGACAGGGGCTTTCTTTTAGATCTTTCTTGGGTTTAGATCTTCTAGAAGTACTGTCATAGAATCCATTTCTTGGTTTTTATATAGTATTTTAATATATTATTTGGTTTACTAGATTAATTTGCTACAAGAATTTTTCTTTTTAGGTACATATGCCTTTAAGGAGAATGATAATATCAGAGAAGTCAAAATAAACTCCTGAATCAAGCAGTCAATCATGTTAAGACCCTGGCCTTCTGGGAGACGGACCAGCCAAAGTCACTAATTTGTAAAAGCAGTGAAAAATATATGAGATCTTGCAGTTCCATGCAATGCAGAAGTTTGAAAAATGCTCAGGAGCGGCCATGGTGATGAAAAACACCCATTCTTTAAAAGTTGAATGAAATGCAGTTTATTCTAACTGAATGTTTTTGTTCCACTTCTAAAACAAATTCACGGCTTAAATTGGTGGATTTCCATTCCCTTTTTGTCACTAGGAAAATCACGAGGATTCTATTTGCCAAAGAAAGTGGCTTTATGGAGAGTGCAAAGGTGTGTATAACCTCTGATAAATATGAGTCACGAGACACAGTCCTAGAGCAATTACTTTGCTGTTTCTGTAATGTACAAAGAAAATCTGCTGCACTGGAGCAGATTATTTTCAAGCTATTCAAGAAATATACTTATCTAATTTTGATAGCCACATGGGGAATTGTTAAATATTTTAGCATATTATTTTCAAGCTATTCAAGAAATATACTTATCTAATTTTGATAGCCACATGGGGAATTGTTAAATATTTTAGCAAGAACAGGATAGAATATCTAAACACTCATGGAAAGATGAATTGTCCTAATATCTTGTTATTTGAAAGCATCAGGATGCTGATTTAGTTATGATCTCAAAGACCACTGAGTGCTTCCCACTTCCAAAACATGAGTAAAGGGCATGAAATGTTTACTGATCTTTGTTCTCTTCTCCTCTAATTCTTTTTGATACATATCCATGTCAGGAGGGAGTTCTGACATCCAATGGATACATGGCTTTCTGTGGGGATATGGAGATGGCAAAGAAATAAGGAAGTAAAGGAAGGCCAGAGAGATCATCCTCACTAGCTTCCCACATTATTTTCTCAAAGCTGTCTCTGAGTTTCTTTCCTCCACCTACTCTTCCCCTCCCTCTGTCTCTCTTTTTCCCTCCATCTCTCTCTCCCTGATTAGACATAAAATTATCAGACTCCAGAATTATCTCTTGTCATATGAATTCTTTAAATTTTTCCCTGTATTTGAAAGGCAGAGAAGAAAAGAAAGGCAGAGAAATCTTTCATCATCTGATTCACTTTCCAGATGCCACCGCCAAAGTCAGGAGCCCAGAAATTCATCCAAATCTCCCACATGGGTGTCAGGAACCCAAGTAAGTACTACACTTCTTCTTCTGCCTACCAGGGTGCACATTAGCAATAAACTGGATCAGAAGCAAAAGAGGCAGGACTTGAGCCAGACACTCCAGTGCAGCTGCAGACAGCTGAACCAAATGCCTGCCCCTGAATTCTTTAAATTTGTAGTCTCTGTTTTTAATCAGGAAATTTGTTAGACACATTGTCTAACCTCTAGTCATTTGAATTCTATACATGTTTCAAATCTCCTTTAAAAAATCCTTCATTCCTCCCTTGACAAATTTGCATATAAGACAAATACAAAATTATCATCATTTGCTATATATGTATAAACTGCAGACATCTCTTCTAAAAATCTTACGTTCTTCAGACTACTTTTAAGTTTTGAGTATAAGGTAGCCAAAGGGAAGGGATAAATATCATTTCAAATTCAATTTTACAATCATGAATTAAATATAATAGCTAGGAATTAAAAAGAGAGTAAGATGGGGCCGGCACTGTGATGTAGTAGGTGATCCTGTTCAAGTATGCGCTGCCCCACCTTCGTTCCAGCTCCCTGCTAATGGCCCGGGAAGGCAGTAGAAGATGCCCAAGTGCTTGAGCCCCTGAACCCCGGGGGAGATCTGGAGGAAACTCCTAGCTCCTGGCTTCAGCTTGGTCCAGCACAAGCCATTACAGCCATTTGAGCAGTGAACCAGCAGATGGAAGACCTCTCTCTGTATCTGAAACTTTGCCTCTCAAATAAATAAATAAATAAATCTTTGAAAAAATAAAAGGGAAAAAGTAAGATTTGGTCCCTCCTTTAAGGATCTCTCCGTCTAGGGAAGAATGTGCCCAAGTCATAAGCAGGTACGCTTAGTCTCCTCTTATTCTCTGAATAGCCCTTGAGTTCCATTTGGCTTCATACATGTCCTTGTTATAATACCTACTAAAAACCGTATTTTAGGTAGCCTGCTGCTTATATGGTTCATAGTTTTGTTATGTTTTTTAACAAATCTAGTTACATTTGAGAAAGCTAAATAGTTTGACATTACCACCCCACCCAAAGAAAGAAATATCAAAGCTACCACCCAGAAATGCCCATGTCAAACACTGTGAGTTATTACCTTGTTTGCAGCAGCATACAAAGATGCTACCAGGAATGTATTCTGAGTGTTCCACTCAGCTCGCCTCTCTAACCTGTCTTCACCCCCACGTCTGAAGCTCTTTCTCAGTAGTGAGAAGGGATGGCATTCCCAACTGAACTTGCATAGCTCATTGACAGATCAGGATATAACTGAAGTGGAATTGCTTCCAGTTCAGAATTTGCAAATAGGATGAGTCAGCATTCGATGGGAAACAATGTCCACTGTTATTTTTAATATTGTGCACAACTTAGACTGATTTGGGCTGACATTTGATATCTCAGTTAAATTCAAGAACTCACTTAGTACAAAATGTTCACTTAATCATGAACAAAATGTAACTCAATCCTTCAGGAGACATTTGTACATTCTGACTCTTCAAGAGGTGTAGAATTCATGAGTAAATAGAAATATTGTACTTTCAAGAGATGTTATTGTGATGCTTGATGTTATAAACAATAATATTTTGATGCTATCTTTAACCATGCATTTAAGTGGGTTTATGAATGGGGTTTGGAGCATGATTTTTAATCTATGAGAATACTACGATAACCCAAATAGTTCCAATCACTGCTGTTAACAACTTAATGAGAGAAATTATATTTATCTTTTTCATTCCTTTCTACGTGTGATATTCTCCCTGTAGCTTAAATGACATTTGATTCTTACTGCTTGGGTGTTTATAATGCTTTTTCCTAACTTGGAACAGATAGTAAAATTATTTTGGCAGTAGTGGTTTTCTTTTGTTTTGTTTGTTTTGTTTTTTGCTTGTTAGCGTAACCAAATAGAAATGTTAACTTCAATACTATTTCCATGAACCTGTAAAGAAAAGGAAGGTACATCTTGAGAAGAAAGAATTAAATGTTACATTTACAGTCTCTGCAGTGTTTTGAACACATGACTATATAAAGTGAACAAACCATGGAGTGGGTCCATATTTTATGTTAAAATGAATCATATTCATAAAAAGATACTGTACTCACAAACATTGAAGCATTGAAGGTGCACAGGATATGTAGAAACCCCTGCCCTTTGTTTTGTTCATCTTTCTGTCATGTATTCTTTATATTAATACTTAATATTAATATTTAAGTATATACATAACACTTTACCATGCTATTATTTCTTTTTTTAACTTTTATTTAGTAAATATAAATTTCCAAAGTACAGTTTATGTATTACAATGGCTTCCCCCCTATAACTGCCCTCCCACTCACACCCATCTCCCGCTCCCTCTCCCATTCCATTCACATCACGATTAATTTTCAATTATCTTTATATACAGAAGCCTTTTGAGTTCACCAACTTCGATCTTATTCAGACAGGGTCATAGTCAAAGTGGAAGTTCTCTCCTCCCTTCAAAGAAAGGTACCTCCTTCTTTGATGGCCCCGTTCTTTCCACTGGGATCTCACTCACAGAGATCTTCCATTTAGGTCTTCTTTTTTTTCCCCCCCAGAGTGTCTTGGCTTTCCATGCCTGAAATCCTCTCATGGGCTCTTCAGCCATATCTGAATGCCTTAAGGGCTGATTCTGAGGCCAGAGTGCTATTTAGGACATCTGCCATTCTATGGGTCTGCTGTGTATCCTGCTTCCCATGTTGGGTCATTCTCTCCCTTTTTGATTCTATCAGTTAGTATTAGCAGACACTAGTCTTGTTTGTGTGATCCCTTTGACTCTTAGACCTATCAGTGTGATCCATTGTGAACTAAAATTGATCACTTGGACTAGTGAGATGGCATTGGTACATGCCACCTTGATGGGATTGTATTGGAATCCCCTGGCACGTTTCTAACTCCACCATTTGGGGCAAGTCCGATTGAGCATGTCCCAAATTGTACATCTCCTCCCTCTCTTATTCCCACTCTTATATTTAACAGGGATCACTTTTCAGTGACACTATGAGAAACAGTGATTTGATCAGCCCTTGTCCTGACTGTTGATATTCAATGTAATACTTTATCCCTTTTAGTATTATTTATGTTCTAGTACTATTGGTTGAACTCTGTAATTAACACACAATTATTCTTAGTTTAAATTTTAACATGCTATTATTTCTTTGGTTTTTCTTATCCAAGTCTTCTAATTCTCATTTGACTTTTGTGAATCTAAACCTTAAAATAAATTGAGTACATGTGATAGGTGAAACACCTCCCTGTGACTCATGTTTCCTTTGAACAGAGTTCCTAAAAAGGTTATAAATCTGATGCCTCAGACTGACAGTTGACTCTGTAATGAGTGAAAATTACTGGCAGTTTATCTTCTTCAGCTTTTGCTAATTAGGTAGGCCTGACACACTGTCGTCTTATGGGTTAAGACATAATTCCTTTTTGTTATCTTTTGCTTCCTTTTTCAACTTAAAATTTTTAAAAATTTTTAAAAAATTGGATTTGCTGCTGGCGCCATGGCTTAATAGGCTAATCCTCTGCCTGTGGTGCCGGCACCCTGGGTTCTAGTCCCGGTTGCCCCTCTTCCAGGCCAGCTCTCTGCTGTGGCCCGGGAATGCAGTGGAGGATGGCCCAATTCCTTGGGCCCTGCACCCACATGGGAGACAAGGAGAAGCACCTGGCTCCTGCCTTCGGATCAGCATGGTGCACCAGCCGCAGCGCGCCGACTGCAGCGGCCATTGGGGGGTGAACCAACGGTAAAGGAAGACCTTTCTCTCTGTCTCTCTCTCTCACTGTCCACTCTGCCTGTCAAAAAAAAAAATTGGATTTGTTAAACAAGTTTCATGTTTTTCATATATACAGATTTAGGAACACAGTGATATTGAAAATTTTTATGAAGCCCAATTTTGATTGTAACATTGTCAGCGTAGCCGAGTAACTTAAATTTTTAAACTTAAATTTGTCTTCTACTTTTTATCTCATATTCATTTTATATATTTTAAATAAATTATGACCAATTTACATATGCCATAAGTATGATGTAATTGGTTCATAAAATGGGCCAAAGAGTAATACAGACCAGAATTAGATGGGAGAGAAACAAGTGTCACACCACCCTAGTGAATAATCAGGAAAGGCAAGACAAGAAACAGGCCAGAAGTAAAAATACCACACAACATATGATGAAACTTCAAACTCTTCGAGACAAAATGAAATGAAAAGATAAATTTATGTTGGAACAAAAAAAAATTTTGACATTGATGTATAGTTTTTTGTATGCATGCACTTTTGTATGCATGCACTTCAAAAATTTTGCACCAAATAAATCTATATTTCAATTTCATTTCCCACAAACTTTTTGAAGTACAACAACAACAATAAAAATACAAAGCTAAAAGGCAAGAAAAGGCATGGTCTGAAAGGACTGAATAATTGTTCTAACACTTGTAACATCCTGTTCAGAATTACCAGACTGCTTATTTTTGGTCACAGGCTGAATATCCTTTATCTGAAAGGCTCAGGACCAGAAGTGCTTTGTTTGAGAGATTTTCAGATTTGGGTTTATTTGTGTATATTTTATGAGTTTGGCATCCTTAGTCCAAAAATTGTGAAATGCAAAATGCTCCCAAACCTGAAACTGTTGAGTGTCACGTCAGCAACTGCAGCATCTCACATTCTAGATTTTCAGATTAAGGATGCTCAATCTGTATTATGGGGGAAAACAGACAGTAAGGAAGAACGATGGCAATTTGGACGCAGGGATGGATATTATAAGAAGGAATCATAAATAAATGGTGGAAACACAGTAACAGAAATGAAGAATGTGTTTGATGGGATCATCAATAGACTTGGCATAGCAGAGGAAAAAAACTGGTGAACTTGCAAATTGGCCAACAGAAACAAACTAAAATGCAAAGAGGGGAGAAACACAGAACATCCAAGAACTGTGGAATAATTTCAAAATGTGTAACATGCACATAATTGTGATCCAGAAGGAGAATGTATCAAAAGAATATTTGAAGCAATAATGTATGAGAACTTCCCTAAGTTAATGAAAGACTCCAAAACACACAAAAAAGGGGCTCAGAGAATATCAACTGGATAAATACCCTCAAAAAGAAGAAAATATAACAGCACAACAAACACTAGACCACCGCTGAAATATATGCTGAGAGAAAAATGCAATAAATAAAAATGGATAAAAAAGAAAACAAGTGCAATAGTAGAAAAGAGTTATATATATATGAAAGATACTAGTTCAACTATGTCAATAATCACTTAAATTGGAATGGTCTAGATATACCAATTAGAGGACAAATATTGTCAGAGTGGATATAAAAAGAGACACAAATAGGACAAGGAAAAGAAATAAAGGGCATAAAGACGAAAAGGAAGAAATAAAATATATTGTTTCATAGAAGATGTGGTTAATAATGTGGAAAACCACAAAGAATGACCCAAAAATCTATTTTTTTTCCTTTTTGGTAATACATTGACCTTCTACCATGTTACTGTGAAGTGAAAGGGAAAGATTTTTTAAAAAAAATTTATTTATTTATTTGAAAGTCAGAGTTACCCAGAGAGAGAAAAGAGGCAGACAGAGAGAGAGAGAGAGAGAGAGAGAGAGAGAATTTCCATCTAATGGTTCACTCCCCAGATGGCTGCAACGGCTGGAGCTGTGCTGATCTGAAGCCAGGAGCCAGGAGCTTCTTCCAGATTTCCCAAGTTGGTGCAGGGACCCAAGGACTTGGGCCATCTTCCACTGCTTTCCCAGGCCACAGCAGAGAGCTGGATCAGAAGTGGAGCAGCCAGACTCAACCCAGCTTCCATATGGGATGCAAGCAGTGGCTTTACCCACTATGCCATTGCACCGGCCCCAGGGAAACTTCTTTTTTTTTCAGGGAAACTTCTAAGAGCTCTCTGTGAGGCTATTTCCACTGGGAACCTATTGCCTCCATGGTCCTGAAACCAATACAGAGTGATGACTAGAACTGCAGTTAGCCAGCAAGATCATCGTTCAGGAAGAACTGAACGTGTAGCACAGTAAGTACAAGCTGTAGCTCTCCATCTGCCCATCACTTGTAGACTACAATGACCTGCCGGGGATAATGAAAAGTATTCCACATATATTTTCCAAGTCTCAAATAAGTCTTAGTTTGGCTAATTCTAATCCAGACCACACAGAAAAGGATATTCCAAGAATTTTGAATTCCTTTCTTAATCGAACTGACCTAACAGTCTGGCACACAATTTCTCTTGATGTAGTTTTTTTCAGTTGTCATTTAAGATAATATCTATTTTGTCACCATAGATTTCAGAATTAAATGACAAAATATAAGAAATTTCTGTGAAAATTATAGCACATACTATAAACACTTTTTGTCAATAGCCCAAATTTATTCCAAGACTACCAATTAAGAGTGCTGACATAGACACTAACATATTCCTTTATTTACCAGTCTATTTAAAGATTATCTTGGATGTATGTAGACTCGTCTGCAAATAAAGTCAGGTATTATACAGGGCCCTGATAAAAATGAAAGACGAGTTTTATACCATAAAGAGATTTGTCAATTGTACAAGTTCTTTAGGAATCTTGGAGGGATTACCACATTGTATATTATTTGGAAAGTAAGTCAAATGTCAAAGGTTCTGAGGAAGATGCAGGGATAGGGAAGTTGCTTGCTGCTCAAGTCCAGGAGAAGACAGTATAAGAAAGTGGAAAGAGTAAGGTCTCAGGGAAGAGTTAGTGAGAAAGCAGCAGAAGAAATCCTACATAAATTGGAGGAACACAGTGGACCCACGTGGAGGGTGAAGACACGCACAACTTAGGACCCCACCAGTTGAGAGCCCCCACACCAGCATTGAAGAGTAAGGTGAGACCAGACTGCAGCAGCCCAAGCCACTGGCAAAAAAAGCTGCAGGAAGAGCCTAGAGGGAACCCAGCTTGGAGCCCCATGGGGGATAGTGTACCCACCAAACCAGAGGGGGAAAAAACAAACGCCAGCGGGGGTACATTTTCTCCATCCTGGATCATCCAGCAAAGACATCCTATAACAAGCTGACAGAGAGCAGGTGCCATTTTGAACATATGTAACAGCTGCACCAGCTCGTGTCCATGCCCAGCAACCAGTGAAGCAGAGACCCCTGAGGGTGCTAGGTGCTCATGACTGTAGGAGGCTTGTGTACTGGGAGGCTGCATGGGAGGATTCAGGGTGTAGCTAGGACACTGGGAAGTCACTATAGGAAGCTCCACACAATCAGGGCTCCCTCGTTACCTGACGAGAGACATTGCTGGGGAATCTGAGCTTACACTGAGGACTGCACAGATCCTTTGTGTGGTCCTTGTGGCAGAATGGATGAATAACATACTTATGGGGGCTAGTATCCAGGCACTGATCTCCTTTGAGGAGAGGAGCTCAGCTAAGTCTATGCCAGCAGACAAGAAGAAACCTCCCCTTTAATTAAAAAAAGGAGATTTACCATGCCAAACCTGAGTGTGTCACTTCCGACAAGCCCTTCACCCTGGAGCATTGAACACAGCTCCCTGACCACTCCCACCACTCGATCTAGGTATTCCCTGAGAGCAGGCACTCCACTAATTCAATCAAAGTCCAAAGATAAAAGCCACCAGAGCAAAAAATCAAAGAATAGAAACCAATAAAGAGCTGGTGTAGCCATGCTAATATCAGACAAAATAGACTTTACCACAAAAACTTAAAGAGACAAAGAAGGACACTATGTAATGATTAAGGGATCAATTCAACAGGAAGATGTGACCATTATGTCTATGCACCTAAATACAGGGCATCTGGCTATTTAGAAGAAGTGTTAAGGGATCCAAATGGAGACATAGATTCAAATACAATAGTAATGGGGGATTTCAATACCCCACTTTCAGCGATGACAGGTCAACCAGACAGAAAATCAGCAAGGAAACAACAGAGTTAATTGACACTATAGACCAAATGGACCTAACAGATATCTACAGAGCTTTTCATCCTACAGCTGCAGAATACACATTCTTCTCACCAGTGCATGGAACCTTCTCTAGGATTGACCACATACAAGGCCATAAAAAAAAGTCTCAGCAAATTCAGAAAAATCGAAATCATGCCATGCAACTTCTCGGACCACAATGCAATGAAGCTGGAAATCAGCAACTCAGGAATCTCTAGAACATATGCAAACACATGAAGACTGAACAACATGCTCCTGACAGTGGGTCATACAAGAAATCAAAAGAGAAATAAAACATTTCTGGAAACAAATGAAGATGACAATACAACACATCAAAACTTATGGGATATAGCAAAAGCCGTGTTAAGAAGAAAGCTTATAGCAATTGGCACCTACATCAAGAAATTGGAAAGGCACCAAATAAATGAGCTATCAGTGCATCTCAGGATCTTGAAAAACAGCAAGCCAAACCCAAAACTAGTAGGGGGGAAAGAAATAATTAAAATTAGAGAAGAAATCAATAAAACTGAAACAAAAAAATTTAAAAGATCAGCAAAACAAAGAGTTTTTGAAAAAATAAACAACATTGACATACCATTGGCCCAACTGACCAAAAAATAGAGAGAGAAGATCCAAATAAATAGAGATGAAAAAGGAAATTTAACAGCAGACACCATAGAAATAAAAAGAATCATCAGAAATTACTATATATATATATATATATATATATATGCCAACAAACTGGGAAACCTAGAAGAAATGGATAGATTCCTAGACACATACAACCTACCTAAATGAGCCATGAAGACACAGAAAACCTAAACAGACTTATTACCAAGATGGAAATTGAATCAGCAATAAAGACCCTGCCAAAAAGAAAAGCTCAGGACTGGATGGATTCTTGCTGAATTCTACCAGACATTTAAAGAAGAACTCCTTCTCCTTCTCCTCAAGTCATTCAAAATAATTGAAAGGGAGGGAATCTTCTCAAATTCTTTCTACGAAGCCAGAATTGCCTTAATTCCTAAACTCGAAAAAGATGCAACAGAGAAAGAGAACCATGGACCAATTTCCCTGATGAATATAGACACAAAAAACTTGACAAAATTCTGACCAATCAAATCCAACAGCACATCAGAAAGATCGTTCACTAGGACCAAGTGGGATTTATCCTTAGTATGCAAAGTTGGTTCAACATTTGCAAATCAATTAATGTGATACATCACATTAACAAACTGGAGAACAAAAACCATATGACTACCTCAATAGATGCAGAGAAAGCATTTGATAAAAATACAAGACCTTTTCATGAGGAAAACTCTAAGCAACCTGGGTATAGAAGGAACATTCCTCAACACAATCAAGGCACTTTATGACAAATCCATAGCCAGCATCCTATTGAACGGGAAAAAGTTGTAAGCATTCCTCCTGAAAACTAGAACCAAACAGTATGTTCACTCTTGCCATTGCTATTCAATATATTCCTGGAAGTTTTAGCCACAGCCATTAGGCAAGAAAATGAAATCAAAGAGATTTATTTGGGAATGAGGAAGGAAAACTATCCCTATTTGCAGATAACATGATTCTATATAGGGGATCCAAAATATTCCACCAAGAGACTATTGGAATTCATAGAAGAGTTTGGCAAAGTAGCAGGATATAAAATCAATACAAAAAAATCAATAGCCTTTATATACAAAAACAATGCCATGACTAAAAAAGAACTTCTAAGATTGATCCTATTCACAATAGTTACAAAAAAATAAAATACCCTGGAATAAATTTAACCAAGGATGTCAAACCTCTCTATGATGAGAATTACAAACATTAAAGAAATAAATAGAAGAAGATACAAAAAATGGAAAAATCTTCAATGTTCACGGATTGGAAGAATCAAAATCAACAAAATGTCCATTCTTCCTAAAGCAATTTACAGATTGTGATACCAAACAAAATACCAAAGACATTCTTCTCAGATCTAGAAAAAATAATGCTGAAATTCATATGGAAACACAGGTGATCTTGAATAGATAAAGCCATCTTATACAACAAAAACAAAGCTGAAGGCATCACATTATCATATTTCAAGACAAACTACAAGGCAGTTATTATTAAAACGTACGGGTACTGGTAGAAAACCAGATGGATAGACCAATGGAACAGAATAGAAATGGCAGAAATCAATTCAAGTATCTACAACCAATTTATATTTGACCAAGGAGCTAAAACAAATCCCTGTAGCAAGGACAGTCTCCTCAACAAATGGTGCCAAGAAACTGGACTTCCACATAAAGAAGTATGAAGCAGGACCCCTACCTTACTCCTTACATGAAAATCCATTCAAAATGGACTAAAGACCTAAATCCAAGATCCAATACCATGAAATCACTAGAGAACATTGGGGAACCCTGCAAGACATTTGCACAGGCAAAGAGTTCTTGGAAAAGACCACAGAGGCAAAGACAATCAAAGCCAAAATAAACAAATGGGATTATATCAAGTTGAGAAACTTCTGTACTGCAAGAGACACTCAGCAAAGTGAAGAGGCAAGCAACAGAATGGGAGAAGTTATTTGCAAACAATGCAACTGATAAAGGATTAATAACAGGAATATATAAAGAGATCAAGAAACTCCACAACAAAACAAACAACCCAGTTAAGAAATGGGCCAAGGACTTAAATAGACATTTTTCAAATGAGGAAATCCAAATGGCCAACAGACACATGGGAAAATGTTCAGGATCATTAGCCATCAGGGAAATGCAAATCAAAACCACAATGAAGTTTCACCTCACCCGGGTTAGAATGGCTTTCCTACAGAAATTAACAAACAACAAATGCTGGTGAGGATATGGGGGAAATGGTACCCTAATCCACTGTTGTTGGGAATGTAAACTGGTAAAACCACTATGGAAATCAGTTTGGAGATCCTTACAGATCTGAATATAGACCTACCATATGACCCAGCAATCCCACTCCTGAAAGTTTATTCAAGGGAAATGAAATCAGTAAATAGCAGAGTTATCTGCACTCTCATGATTATTGCAGCTCAATTCACAATATCTAAGACATGGAATCAACCTAAATGCCTGTTAATTGAAGACTGGATAAAAAAATTATGGGATATATACTCTATATATACTCTATGGGATACTACACAGCAGCAAAAAAAAAAAAAAAAAAAAAAAAAAAAAAAAAAAAAAAAAAAAAAGAAAGAAAGAAAGAAAGAAAAAAGAAAAGAAATCCAGTCATTTGCAACAATATTTGGCAACATTTGGAAAACATAAGATTTAGTGAAATGAGCCAGTCCCAAAAGGACAAATATCACATATTCTCCCTGAGAACTAACTTATCATTCAAACAAGGATGATAATTAATAATGGAATTATCCCAGACACTGATCACTCTTATCCCCCAAACCATACCTTTTCTTATACCTTACAATGTATTTAGTGCTTTGAATCTGGAAAGCTGTAAAATGTAAACTGCCCTTAAGGATTTATAAAATTGCCTTAGAAAATATGGCCATTAATTCTAGAAACTACTGCTCTGCCTATTGTATCATTAATAATAGAGTTTAAAAACAAATAAGCTTGTTTTGAGATTTTAGACAAAAATCACAAGAACTCAAAGACTTGACTAGAGTAATCCCAATGAACAGACTGAGAAAATATAATTTATGCAAAGGCCTGAATGTGAAGGTAAACACTTTTTAGGCCTCATATTTTAATAGTAGCTAAACGATAATGTTTTGATTTATATCATTTTATGTTTTTTAAACATACTGCTATCAGTATTATGGAAAAAAGATGAATTTTTTACTCATAGTTTGGCATCTTGGAGCCAGCATTGTAGAGTAGCTGGCAAACCTGCAGCCTGTGAGGCCAGCATCCCATTTGGGTGCTGGTTCAAGTCCTGGCTGCTCCACTTCTGATCCAGTTCCTTGCTGGTGGGCTGGGAAAAGCAGTGGAAGATGACCAAGTGCTTGGGCCCCTGCACCCATGTGGGAGAGCCAGAGGAAGCTCCTAGCTCTGGGCTTCAGCCTGGCTTCAGCTGAGCTTCAGCCTGGCTGTTGCAGTCATTTGGAGAGTGAATCAGTGGATGGAAGATCTCCCTCTGTGTGTTTTTACCCCTCTCTCTAACTCTGTCTTTCAAATAAATAAATCTTTTTTTAAAAGGCAATAATTTAGCATTTCTGCTTATACTTTATAAGCATTTTTATCCTATCAAATCTTCAATTTTCCCAAAGTTTCATACAAGCAATAGTACATTATTATAAACCAAGAAGAAACATTTTATTACAGTGATCACTAATTACAGTGTGGACTCTCCCAGTTTGTTAAATTACTAAAATTCAGCTATGATTTTTATTTAATACAGTCCTATATAAATCAACATAACTTGGACATTTATAATTTTAAAAATCTTGCAAAGTTATTTTTGTTTTATCTCTTAAATTGATGGTCAATTCATTTTAAATTTATATGGATGAACTTTTAGTAAAAAGCTGAATGAATTAACTTAAAATGTTCAATAAAGTTGAATTTTTATTAACTGAAAATTACTATGCGTCTATCTCTCATCCATAAGCATGATTACAAGTTAATGAAATTTCTATTCTATTTCCTCAGCATACATAAAGGCTTGTGGATCACTCTGCTGAAATATAGCCAATACATAGTCATTAGAGATTAATAAGATGTGTTCTTTTGCTGATAAAACTGTGTACCCTATAATGTCATTTAATAAACTTACCTGCCTTATTATCACACAGTAATTTACTTCAACTGTTTAATTTAAATATTTAAATAATAGCATTTAAAGGAAGCATAGATTTGCACTTAATGTTGCATTAAATATCAATGTAAATTACAATTTTTAAAAATCTTAAGCAACATCTTGCTTCTAAAGAAGCATCTTGCAAAAAAAATTCAAAAACCTAATTAAGTCTAATTCTGACCTTTTATTCTGTGGTTCTGTTTTGATCTGCTCTTTTATTAACAACCAGAAAAGTAGGCACAAATGATGGTGGTATGGGGAGAGTAAAGAAACCATTGTAGGCAGATTCCAAAACTTCAGTGAATTAGGCATAATATTCAGGAGATGACAATGCGAGTGCTCTGACAGACACTCAGAGAAAGGAAATGAGCTAAGGCAGCTTCCTCAGCCTGACACTGCTAAACATTCAGTAGGAGCAGCAGAAGCGGGTAGAAGACCCTCAGAGGACCTAGGATGGTGCCAAAGTCCTGGAAAACCCTTGAACTCAGCAGAGAACAAATATGTAGAAGAGAGAAGGAAAAGTGTAAATGGCTTTCATTAATACTCTGAGCAAGAGTTAGAAATGTAAACACCCATGGAAAGAGAGCCTCCAAACCTCCTGGAGACTCTCCAGCCCATGGACAGCACCCTCGTGGCTATGCTGTTCTGCCCTCAGGAATCGTTTTCTGTGTTGAAATGGGATTTCCACTTCTCCATATCACAAGTGTAGAAATGGTTTCCTTATCACCTGTATGAATTGTTAGACTATTCTAGAAAGTAATACTTAACTTCCGCTGGTTCACGCCCCAAATCGTTGCAACAGCAGGAGCTTGGCCAATCCGAAGCCAGAAGCCAGAAGCTTCTTCTGGGTCTCCCATGTGGATACAGGGGCCCTAGCACTTGGCCCATCTTCTTCTGCTTTCCCAGGCCTTATTAGGGAGATAGATTGGAAGTGGAGCAGCCAGGACTCGAACTGGCGTCTATATGGGATGCCAGCACTGCAGGGGCAGCTTTACCCTCTAGGCCACAGTGCTGGCCTCAGGAAACATTTTTTTAAATGATGCTTATGTCACTATCAAACTGATAAACTTAGCTACAGAATATTTGGCAGACTGGCAGATCATTTCCTGATAAATTGCCTTTCAACCTTTGTATACCAATATATCCATAGAAACACTTCATGAATACATACATAAAATCTTTACACAAACATTTAAAAATGAGAGTTTGTTTTTGCACATACGTAAGTTTAACTAGGAAACAGTCATTTTTATTATTTTTCTTTCAACTAGGAAATATTCATTTTTATCATTTTTCTTTTAGACAGTTTACAAAAACCTCACAATTTCTATAATTCACAGACATGTGGGCAATCATATTTTCTGTAAATCACAGAATAATTGCACTATTTTGCATGTATGATATTTAAGGCTCAAATAAAAATTTTCACTGACTAGCTCAAAACTGCACACTACAACCTAGAATCTGTTCAGATAGCATGAGAATTTTAACTATGTTCACTTAATATTTTCATGAAGCTACAGCTTTGGTAATTAAATACAAGTTTTAATCAATCATTTTAAAATAATAATCTTTTAGAGATTTTCAGAGATAAGTGATAAATCTTCAGACATGAAATACTCACTGTACTCAAAAATGCTAATAATGGTTTCAAGGTCTCCAGGACATTTTTATTTAGTTTCAAAAATACTTGCTGTGGTTTGCCTACCTCTAGAATTTTTTTTAACAATCTCAGATGTGATAGGTATGATCTTGAATGGCTTTGACTATCAGTTATGTCACTAGGACTGTTTTGTCCAAACCGTGAAGCAGGAGAAATTCCCCTTTGTATCTTCCTATTCTTTGACTCCTTTGCCCAACCTCCTATTTACCCTTCCCCTTAAAATTTCTACCCTACCATCCTATATTGCCACTTCTCTCATTCTTTTTCATGTATTAAAGTTTTATATACTTATTTTTTAAATTGAGTTATGCTTCAGTGCCTGAACCTTTTGAAAGAATTTATGCATTAAAGATAATTCTTAAAAGTAGAAAAAAATATCAAAAATGTTATTTATTTTTGGTCCATCTTCTACATTTGCTCATAAGGTTAGGCCTGGGATGGTGGCAAGAATTCTACTTAGAATGAGACATAAATTTGAAAAGAGGAAAGGAAGTGATATTGCTGTCTTATTTGTCTTTCTCTTGGGTATTCATTTATTTACTGCCAAGTACTCTTCTAAACTATTTTGATATAGCAGATTCCAGAATGGGGGAGGGAGAACTAACCTAGACCCACGTATATTCACAATTTAGGAGTTGGTAAGAGACATCTTGCATTCTGTGTTTGTTGGTAACCTCCTCAACATTGAGGCTCCCTTTCCCACTGAATTGTAAGCAATGTACCTTGACTACAGCTATTTCATCCCTTCTGGGCCTGGTACGTGCCTTGTGATGGACAAATACCCAAATCCATTTGCGATTCTGGAGAAGCAAGCCCGTTACCAGACAACAGGAAGAATGTATGAATTACCAGGAGTTACTGGCAGCCCTCTGGAAGCCCAAGAAGAAAGTCTGTGAGAGTTATGCCTACATCAGGCAAGTGAGCTCTGCACTAAGGAAGGGGACCCAGACACTAGCTCATGTCCACACTTAATTCCAGACACAGTTAAGCCCTAGTTAATGATCTCCCCTAGATCATTCTGGTACATGATTCAGTACATTTTCTTTTACATACAAGCTAATTATTACAGTCAGATTTTCTGAAGCATTTCTGTTCATAACATTCTCTAAATGATGCAACACTTTTCCTGTCAAATGGAAGAGGTGTGATGAGTTGGTATCCATGGGAGATGCTGGGTGGTGGGAGGAAGTTGTATGAAGGTCCATGCATTTAACAGTCATCTTGAATTTTCTCAAGCAAAGGGAAAAGCTTAGACTCTAATCTTCGGTCTGCGAGAAAAGGTTGGGTAGTTGACATAAATATCTTCTTTTGCACTGTCCAGTGGCTGACTGGTAGAAGTATGACTTCTATAGTTCTTGGCTGCCTAGAAAGACAAACAGCAGAAGGTATGGATAATTCACTGCAATTCAAAAACTAGTAAATATATATAAAATGTAAGTCTCTCCTCAATTCAACCACACTACAGGAAAAACATCCATTAGAAGTAATTTTGTGAAACATTTTTTTCATGATATAGAACTTCTGTCAAAACTCATATTCTCAATTTGCAAGAGTATGAAAGAGAAGCAACAGAAATCTAATCTACGCTGTGTCTTGATCTACTGTGTTATGTGTTACCTGATTTGATGTAGAAATCCCTTTCCCAGTGTTGAGCTATTGAAATGCCAACAATTATTTTTATTTCCATATGTAAAGTATATTATATTTTCTCACAGTGAATATCCATTAAATACTGTTATGAATGTTTTAATAAAGGTTTTTAAAATGCATGGTGCCCAAGCCTTAAAAAAAAACAAACTAAAAGCAATTTAAAAAGAAACTGGCATTCTCTTTTCAAGATGATGTTATGCAATCATTAATCTTCTCTCCCCTGATGAAGTCACTTTGACCATCTATATGTATTTATGTGACAGAAAATAAGCAAGTGTAAGAAAAAAGAGAGAAGAGGGTAAGAAGGACTTTTGGTGAGTAGTTTGGAAATTTGGTGTTCTCAAGGAGAAAGTAAAAGGAAAATTCAAGTTTCATTGTTCCTTATATAACCTGTGTGAAAAACACAGAAGAATGAAGTAGGTTCAACTTACTTTCTCTTTCACATTCCGAATTACTCTCTATTTGTTATCATCCTTCAAAAAATCATTATTCTACAAAGGCCTGGAAAAGTTGGATAGCTAATGTAGACAGCTGCAAAATGTCTTTCCTCCCTCAAGTTTCAAAACAATAAACGTGGCTTGAATGCACGAGCGGCTAAGGACAAAAAGGAATAAAAAATACAAGCAATAGAACACTGTTTTATTGCACACTGAGGTGGCAGATGAATAAAGGCAACTTTTTGATTCTGCAGCTGATGCCAAGAACCAAGCCATGAGTTAGGGAAAAAAAACCATTTTGCAAAAAATAACTACTTAATAAAAGAAAAAAGTTAAAATGATAAATTATTAAGAAATCTGAAGCACACACATTACATTTTCAGATTTTTTCCTCAAATTTTAGTGCTTGATTTTTGATCATGTAGAATTCAAGTGCAAGAAATGAAGTGGAAGAGAATTTGGTGCAGTTTTGGATAGAACTTGAGGAAATATTTGTCTTGGTCAGTTTGAGCTGCTATAAAAAAAAAAAAAAAAAAAAAAAAAAAAACAAAGACTGGGTGGCTTAAACAGCAAACATGTATTTCTCACAGTTCCAGAGGCTGGCAAATCCAGGATCAAATGTCTGCTGATGGCACACTTCTGGGTTTGCACAGGACCATCTTTCCGTATCCTAACACAGCCCAGAGCAGACAGAAGCAACTCTTAGTCTCTTCAAAAAAGGGCACGAATCCGGTTCTTGAGGGCTCCATCCCCATGACATAATCCCCTCTCAAAGACCTCACCTTCTATGGGGAGGGGAGAAGCAGGTAGAGGCACAACCACTGCATCTATAGAAATACTTTGTAAAATCTTATAAACAGAATGTGTTAAGGAGAGATTACCATCCCTACAGTAGAGACAACGAAAATGGGCATCTCTCTTATCTGCAAATTCAGAAGGAAGCATCTACTCTTTTAACTAATCAGTAAGTAAACAATAAAGTAAGGAGGAAATTTTTATTGTTCATCAACTCCTGCAGCCCACTGAGAACGGTCTTTGACTTTTTAATCTAATTCAAACAACCATTAATTAATAACTTAATTCAAAGGTAATGATGATGATGAACGCCATGCATTGTGTCCCTCTATTTCTTTAGTGTACTTCTGAGTCTTTTATATAGCTCAATTTAATCCTCAAAACAATGGCATGATACATAAATAACTATGCTTTGTACTGGGTTCAATAGAGCCTTCCAAAACTCTTGTCCTTCCCAGAACCTCATTATGTGCATTTATTTGGAAATAAATCCCTTCAGTTAAAATCAGTTAAGATGAAGTTGTGCTGGAATAGGGTGAGTTCCTGTCCCATATAACTAGCATCTTTGTAAGAAAGGAAGAAACACAAATACACACTAGGGAGATGCTATGAGGACAAGCAGAGATTGGAACCATGTGTCTATAAACCAAGGACCACCCAGGATTGCAGGGTGCCACCAGCAGCAGGACAGAAACACGGTGCAGGAAACAACCCTCCAGAACCGTGAGAAAATGGATTTATGCTGTTTTTTTTTTCTTTTTGACAGGCAGTTAGACAGTGACAGAGAGAGACAGAGAGAAAGGTCTTCCTTCCATTGGTTCACCCCCCAAATGGCCGCTACTGCCAGTGCACTGCGCCAATCTGAAGCCAGGAGCCAGATGTTTCCTCCTGGTCTCCCATGTGGGTGCAGGGCCCAAACACTTGGGCCATCCTCCACTGCACTCCCAGGCCACAGCAGACAGCTGGACTGGAAGAGGAGCAACCAGGACAGAATCTGACACCCCAACTGGTACTAGAACCCAGGGTGCCGGTGCTGCAGGCGGTGGATTAGCCTTACAAGACGTGGCGCTGGCCCAGATTTATGCTGTTTTAAGCCACCTGTCACACATCCCTAGGAAACTCACACAGATTTCAGTAACACATAGTATTGACTGTTATTATGTCAGTATAATTGCTCCTTATGTACATTAACATAAAAAGATAGTTTCAAAGGTATCAATAATAGGAAAATAATTAAGAAAAATAACTGTTTACTCAAGTAGTTGACAATTGAATAACTGGCAACTACATGCCCAAGTTATTAAAGGAAGAATTTAAAAAAGATCACTAATTCACTAATTGCAAAATCAAATGACTTATAAAACATTCATGAATCATAAAAGTGAAAAAATGATAGTTCTGAGTGTACTCACCTTATTCTGTGTATCCCTAGATTTTTCAAATAGAACTCTTTTCTGTCTCCTTCTCCTCCTGGAACAGAGATTATTAAGACATTATACACCAACACTAGCATTATTTTGAGTATTCTGTACCCTTCCAGACCCTCAGAGTATATTCCAATTAAAGTGGCTGTCCACAACTGCCTTAGGCACACATCTAACATTCTAATGACCTCAACTTCTTTCATCTTCCCTAACTTCTCCATGTGCTCACAGACCGTAAGGACAACTATGTGACATCCAGCCAGTGTTCATTAGTAATTAATCTCAGTGATCTTGCTAAATAACAATTCATAGTTTGTTATAGAAATGGCTTGGCACCTTCTTCAACCTCAAACTTAGATATTTTTCATAATTCAGATATTTTTAAGTGATGACTGTGATTTCTTAGATGACGATGATAATATAGTTAAGCTTTACAAAATCTGCCAGTATTATCATCACCTATACAGATTATTTAGACTTCTTTGAATCTGTACTTAACAGGTTGGGAAACCGAGGCATGGAGAGGAAGAACAATTTGTGAATTGGCACGGTTCATTAGTGGCAGTGTTGGGAGTTGAGTCCACTGCCCTGCCCCGTCACTAATCAGGACTTTCTACATCTGGAATCACTTCGCTGAGGCCAAATGGCCATGTGGAACCACCCCATTCAATCAACTCTCCACAGCGCCAAGGAAACCTATGACGACTTAACTTTAGCAAGAATATTAAACAACACAAGAGAAGAGGAAGTGAGCTACTGTAACTGAATGTCAGAGATGAAATCACTGCGTCCGAGTTCTGTGTGTGAGAATAGTTATGGGGAGACAGTGACTATTTCTGTTTCACCTTCCTAAAGAAAAGATTATCATTAAACAACAGAGTAGATGGGCTAAATGCAAAAATGCCAGGTTCCTTTAAAGATGAAGCTGCAATTCTTTTACAGAAATCTTGAAAACAAGGTAGTGTCTCTCTCTAAGGAACAGCTATTTGGGTGATGGATGTTGACATTGCCTGTCTCTTCTAGGCTCCCTGAAATCCTTTCAGCTGCCAACATCATCTCACCTATTCTGTGGGCATGTTTTTTTTCATTTATTTATTACTTAAACAAATTATTTCTTAATTTACTTACTTATTCTATGTGTTAATTTAACAAATGTCTACCATTTTTCTCACCAAATTTCTTCCTACAAACAAAAGTGTCAGTCTATAGCTTAAATTTTGGCTCCTTTCACACCTACCAGTACTGTACACCTCTCCCGGCCATGTTCATCTACTCATGTAGTTGTTCTTATCTTTACATGAAAACAACACAAAACAAGTACAGATAAACTGCTCCCGATGTTGCAGGACACTTATGCCACTAGGCTAGGCACAGAGGGTGAAGCAAGATAGTCAAGCCAGCCCGTCAAAAGCTGCAGGATTTTTTTAAATAGTCGGACATTGTTTGAGGGTCATTATTGAAGCCCTTGATAATTTTTCAGAACATTTCCATGCGAAGTAATAACCACAAATTGATACTAGCTACAAAGTAGAAAGAATAAGTGGTTTTTCCTTCATGATGTTCGTGCATGATTATACATTCAAGTCCACTAATCTTTCTATCATATTTAACCAAGTGGGACAATGTACTCTGCAGTTCAATTTAGGTATTCACATAAAAAATGATGCATTTTCATGAAGCAAAATCCATCATGTCCAACATCTGTGACCCTCCAGAGGTCTGCTCTGTCACTCACTCTCTCTTAGTCATGTTGCCCATGTCCCTGTGTGCTCTTCCTGCCATCTCTGCCCTCAGCACATTTTTTACGAACCAAGGTGAAGCAGCAGAGAAATTTTCAGCGACAATCACCCCTTGGCTGTTTACTTCAATTTTCTAATTTCTGGGCAGGGAAAGACTTGAGGGCAGCCTGTCATGGCAAGAAAGGTAAAACAACTGTCTTGTGTTTCAATTTAATTAGACAAATGCTTATTGAACATCCATTATTTGGACAGATTAGTGTTAAATGCTATCAAACACTTAAGAATGAATACAATAGAATCCCTGCCATTACAAATATTGTAGAAGGGAAGACAAGCATGAAAGTGAGTAAAATACAAATCAGGATGCGGGTAGCAGTAGATAGAAAAGTACAAGGTGAATTTAGAGAGTGACATCATGTCTATTTGCAGGGGCACAGAGAGAGGACAGACCTCTGAGAGGGGACAGGTGCTCTGCACACTGAATGATGCACAGGACTAAGGTCACATATGAGGGAACATACTTTGGTAGCATAACAAATGGGAAGAGATTTGGGTGTGCTGAGAGAATAAAAGTTGTGGTTTTAACAAAATTTGTCAACATTCATTGTAGTTAGATAGAAAATATGAATAAATATTGTGCTAGGTCAGAAAGTAGGGTAGCCTCAACAAACAGGTTAGTGAGTTTTAAGATGACTCTAGTCGCAGTGAGAAGATGAAATGTGTCCAACAGACAAATGACATGCTCAGTTAAGTTTTTAGAAGAGGAACCAGGAAAAGTCAGGAGATCTGAAAACAGGAGAGCAGACTGCTGAGTATCACTAAAGTCAAGAGTGGTAATAAGAACCTTCACAGAGGTAGAGTGCAAAGGTATGGAAATGAAATAGAAAAATGTGCTGAAAATCCTACTGAAAGATATGTGTGTGTGTGTGTGTGTGTGTGTTTATGTTCCTGGGAGAGAAAAGTGGAAATGAATATATTTATTTACTAAACAAATACATAATAGTGTCTATAATATACCATGTGAATAAAATATAAAAAATCAAAAGCATAGTCCCTCCCCCTGGTTAAAATAGCACTTCAGTTGGAACATTGTATAAGCAGTAATTCCAACCCAATGTGTTATAGCTAAGAAGTCCAACAAACCTAGACAAGTGGGCTGATGAACATAGGAAAGCTGGAGGAAGAGAGGGTCAACCAAGAATATACTAGAAATTTTGCAACTGTACCACAAGACAGAAAAAGGCAGGAAACTCTAGCAGAACCCAAGAGCTACCACCATCTATATGGAAGCCCCTTCCAATCCCTTCTTCATCAATAATACTTAATAATAGCACATAGATTGCTTATTTCTGAAGACCTATAAACACTTTAATTACATTGTTTGAATGTGAACATTACTGCATTTTATTGACCATTTTGTACAATGAATATTTGGTGAATGAATAAATTAAGGCACCGTCACTGACAAACCTTGTTCCCCTTCTCTGAACCTCTCTCTTCCTCCCTCATGCAAACACACACACACACATGCACACACACACCCCTCAGTGACAGCCACCTCAGACAGAGGTAGGAGAGAATGTAGAGGTATCAGAGGAAAGGGGCGAATGGTCAGCCCCTACTAACTTCCATGACTGCTCCAGATCTCCCCCTGTAAAATCACCAGTGCTACTTCTTCTTTGTGAAAGAAAAGTACTTTAAAGAGTATGCAAATGCTAAGATAGCTTGATAAGTTGTTGAGTTATGGATGGGGAACCTCTAACATTAGAATTACTTAGGGTAAACAACATTCAGAGGATGTTATCCGACTCACCTGTTGTAAGAAATGACAATGATGGTGGTAATTAGAATAACAAACAACAACACAACTGTCCCTCCAGCCACGAAATGGACATATGGGATATCACTTTTACCTAGGAGAAAAAAATATATATAGTAAGAATTAGGAATCTAACTAAATCTGGGGAAAAAGATAGGAAAATGAAGAAAGTTTATGTTAATAATTAGAGCATAATAATGAAAACCAAAGAGAACAATCAAAAGATAAGATAAACTAAAGGAAAAAGATGTTTTCTTTTAGAGTCTCCTGAATATTTGAATCCTTACAGACTTCTTTAGTTTCTTGATTGAGTTGGGTTTAACACTTTAAGATGAGTAAGAATACAAGGAGATTTCAAAAAGTTTGTTGAAAATGAAATTAAGAGATGTATATTTTATTGCAAACAATTTTGAAATCCATGCATACTGAGGGACTCCAAAAAGTTCTTGGGAAATGTGTACTATGGAAAGAATATACATATATTTAAAAATGTTTTGCACCAAAATAAACATAACCTTTTAATTTTCTTTCCCATGTACTTTTTTAAGTACCTTCATAAAAAGGGCACATTTTCAATAGCTACAGCTTGATTCCATTAAGTCCCTCATCACAAATGCCAAATCTTCTGTAGAAAATAAAGCTATTTGGGGCTGGTGCTGTGGTGCAGTAGGTTAATCCTCTGCCTGCAGTGCCAGAATCCCCGGTTCTAGTCCTGGCTGCTCCTCTTCCCAACTAGTTCCCTACTAATGGACTGGGAAAGCAGTGGAAAATGGCCCAAGCACCCACGTGGGAGACCTGGAAGAAACTCCTGGCTCATGGCTAGGATGAGCTCAGCTCTGATCATTGGGCCATTTGGGGAATAAACCAGCAGATGGAAGACCTTTCTCTCTCTCTCTCTCCTTTTCACTGTCTCTAACTCTACCTCTTTAATAAATAAATAAATAAATAAATAAAAATCTTAAAAAAAAAAAAAAACTATCAGCCGGCACCGCGGCTCAATAGGCTAATCCTGCGGCACCGGCACCCTGGGTTCTAGTCCCGGTCAGGGCACCAGATTCTGTCTCGGTTGCGCCTCTTCCAGTCCAGCTCTCTGCTGTGGCCCAGGAGGGCAGTGGAGGATGGCCCAAGTGCTTGGGCCCTGCACCCTCATGGGAGACCAGGAGAAGCACCTGGCTCCTGCCTTCGGATCAATGCAGTGCACTGGCCGCAGCGCACCAGCTGTGGCAGCCATTGTGGGGTGAACCAATGGAAAAAGAGATCTTTCTCTCTGTCTCTCTCTCTCACTGTCCATTCTGCCTGTCAAAAAAAATTTTTTTAAAAAACTATCAAAATAGCACAAAATGATAAATCAAGTATATTTATCATAAAAGCCTAGAACCCTGATGCTTATAAGGATAATTTTGCTTGATTTTACTCAATTTGAGTTAATGATAAAGAATAATCAGGAGAAACATGCCATTCCAATTCAGTGAACATGAGATTTATAATCAACGAGGAATGTGGAAATTTTATCCTGGGCCTTTCACCGTTGAACTGACTGACCTCCAGACAAATCCTCAGGCTTCCACGCACAGGTCTCTCTCTGCATCTCTCGAGTGTTGACAATGACACAGTTCAAATTACATCACAGACTGTGGTAAGAATCTGATGAGTCACTGTACACAAGAGCAATGAACCAGAGGACACAGCCTGCACAGCCCGAGCCCAGCGGGGACAGAGATCATTTTGCCTTTGCTGCTTCCTCCAGCCAGCCCCCTGCACACTTCACCCTTCGCCCGCCCGCTGTGAGATGCATCCCAGGGAGAAGCAGTCCCATCAGTATCTGCTGCAGGAACACAGGGGACTGAATGGAGGCTGAGGGTTGTCTTTATGGCTCGCTCGCTCTCTCTCTCTCTTTCTCTCTCGGAAGAATTGTGCCAATCTCCCCTCACAAGGAGAGGAGAGACAACAACACAACTTGGGAAATGTGTACTGAAAGTGAAGCTTGGACATTTGTTCCATGATTTCCAGGCTGTCTGGAATCCCATTGCACCCTGAAAATCACATTTTCAGCCAATGTTCCCCACTTTTCCCTCAAGTTGTTCTTCTCCTTTCAAAATCTATATTTAGCTGCACTATTTTGGAAGAAAATACTTGTAAATTATGAAACTGATGAAGGATTAATATCCAGAATCCATGAAGAGCTCAAGAAATTCAACAACAGCAAAACAAAAAATCCAGTAAAAATGGGCAAAGGTCTTCAACATACATTTTTGAAAAGAGGAAATTCAAATTCAACAGACACATGAAATATTGTTCAGGATCACTAGCCATCAGGGAAATGCAAATCAAAACCACAAAGAGGTTTCACCTCACCCCAGTAAGAATGCCTCTCATATAGAAATCAACAAACAATAAATTCTGGTGAGGATGTGAGGGAAAAGGTTCCCTAATCCACTGTTGGTGGGAAGGTTAACTGGTGCAGTCACTGTAGAAGGCAATATGGAAATACCTCAGAAAGCTGAATATAGACCCACATATGACCCAGACATCTCACTCCTGGGAATTTATCCAAACAATATTAATTGCAGTTCAATTCACAATAGCCAAGATATATAATCAACCCAGATGTCCATTAACTGATGACTGGATAAAGAAATGATAGCATAAATACATTATGGAATACTACTCAGCAGTTAAAAAAATGAAATCCTATCTGTTGCAACAAAATAAATGCAACAGGAAACACTATACTTAGTGATATAAGCCAGTCCCAAAAAGACAGATACCATATGTTTTCTCTGATTTGTAGTAACTAAGAGGACCTAAAATGTAATGTAGTAGATTGAAATTGACATTTTGAGATTCGATGATCATTTACAGCCCTCGTCTCTGCTGTTGAAGAACAGTTTTTTCCTTCATACTATTTGTTGAACTCTTTACTTAGTGTAGGGTTAATATTATGAATATAAAGTAAATTGAACATACATCTCTGTAAAAATTAAGAGTGGGAATAGGAGAGGAGGGCCGGCACTGTGGCTCACTAAGCTAATCCTCCGCCTGCGGTGCCAGCACACGGGGTTCTAGTTCCAGTTGGGGCACCGGATTCTGTCCCGGTTGCTCCTCTTCCAGTCCAGCTCTCTGCTGTGGCCCGGCAGTGCAGTGCAGGATGGCCCAAGTGCTTGGGCCCTGCACCCACATGGGAGACCAGGAGAAGCTCCTGGCTCCTGGCTTCAGATCAGCACGGTGCGCCGGCCTCAGCGGCCATTGTGGGGTGAACCAATGGGAAAAAGGAAGGCCTTTCTCTCTGTCTCTCTCTTTCTCTCTCACTGTCCACTCTGTCAAAAAAAAAAAAAATAGGAGAGGAAGGAGAAAGAATGGTGGGAATGTGGGTGGGAAGGAGGGTAGAGTGGGAAATATTACTATATTCCTAAATCTGAATATATGAAATTTGTATACCTGAAATAATTTTTTTAAAAAAAGAAGCACAAAGACAAAAACAAGGAACTCAAAATGTGACCTACTCATTCTTTCAGAAACTTCATTGCAAAGGGAAACTGAGACAAATCATAAGTGTCACATTTATATTTGTTTCAGCTCAATTCCACATGTAAGTGAGATCATGTGGGATTTGTCTTCTGCGTCTGGCTTTTCCCCTTAGCATGATGTCTTCCAGGTTCACACATGCAGTCACACACCACAGGATTTCCTTCTCTTTCATGGCATAAAAATGTCCCATTGGGCTTATATTTCACATTTCCTTTATCCATTCTTCTGCTAATAGATACTTAGGTTGTTTCCATATCTTGATTCCTCCTTAAGACTTCATTTTCTCGAAGGAGATTTTCTATCTTGTCCAGTAAGGACTTCTGCAGCTCAACCATTTGTTTTTGAAAACTTCTAATTGTTCTTATCATATATTTTTGAAATCCCTATCTTGCATTTCTTCCATCTCATCATCTTCATAATCTTGGCTTGGGGAGTCTTGTTCATTTGAGGGTGTCATAATGTCTTCCTTGTTCTTGTTTCCTCGGTTTCTGTGTTTGTTGTTTGGCATTGTGGAGATATTCTTTGGATTCTTCTTCCCTCACTGTGGTGTTTTTTTCTTGTTATACTATGACTGTATTAAGTCTGTTTCCATAGCTTGACCACTGTGAACAAAGCTGGATGAACACAGGAGTGAAGATATGTTTTTAAGATATTAATTTCATTTCCTTTGTATATATATATATATCCAACAGAGGGATTGTTGGGTTATAAGGCAGCTCTATTTTCAATTTTTTATCAGCCTGCATTCTGTTTTCCACAACAGCTGCACTAACTTACCTTGCTACCAACAGTGTATAAGGGTTCCATTTTCTCCATATCCTCACCAATAATCATCTTTTTTCTTTATGGCTACATAAATTCTAACAGGTTAGAAGTGATGTCTGATTATGGTTTTGATTTGCATTTCCTTGTGACTACTGATGATGACCATCTTTTCATATATTTTTCAGCAAGTTTTAGTCTTCTTTTGAAAAATGTCTATTCAAGCCCATTGCCCATTTTAAAATCAGTCATTTGGTTTTTGGAATGAAATTCTGTCATTTATGATGGCATGGATATACCTGAAGGTTATTATTCTGAGTGAAATAAACCAGACATAGCAAAATAGATTCCCTATCTAAGTGAGATCATGGAGTATTTAAGCCAAATGCATAAAAGCAGAGAGCAGAATAGTGGTTGCCAGTGTTGGGGGGAGTAGAGAATGTAGAAAATGAAGAGATATTGGCCAAAGTGTTTCAACTTTTGGTGGTAAGATGAATAAGTTGTTGGCATCTAATGCACACATAGGTTAGGATGGATGTACTAACTTGACAAAATGTGGCAATCATTACACAATGTTTACGTATATCAAACCATCATGTTGTATACCTTTAATATACTCAGTCTATATCTGACAACTACATATTTTAAAACTTTTTATTTAAAATTAATTGCTTCTTTATACTTTTTTATGTTTTCTAAATGATGTGTTACTTTTGAATTAGGAAAAAACTAGTGAAGAAAAAAGTCTGCATTAAAATAGATTACTGGGGGCTGGTGCTATGGCATAGAAGGTTAAGCCTCCACTGGTGATGCACTGGCATCGCATATGGTCGCTGGTTCAAGTCGCAGCTGCTCCTCTTCTAATCCAGCTCCCTGCAAATGGCCTGGGAAAGCAGTGGAAGATGGGCCAAGGGCTTGGGCCCCTGCACCCATGTGGGAGACCCACAGAAGCGCCTGCCTTTGGATCTGCCCAGCTCTGGCCGTTGCAGCCACTTGGGGAGTGAACCAAATGGATAGAAGACCTTTCTCTCTGTATTCCCTCTCTCTGTCTGTAACTCTGCTTCTCAAAAAATAAATAAATGTTTTTTAAAAAACAGATATTTATACCAAACTTTAGGGTTGGTATTTTAAGTGTAGAATGTAGAAACTTTCTTTTTAGAAATAGACTCAGTTCCCAAGAATGATAATGACATTCTTTATAGTGCTCTAAATTACATGAATTTAGAAGTAGAATCCTATTGAAATAAGACTGTTTATGTCATGTTGCTCCATTATGAATCCAAATTTCAAATACACTATTTGATATAAAACATGTTACCTACTTTTAACCTTTTCTAGTAGTGTTTGGCCTGATGGAATCAGATCCATTTATTTATTTTTTCAACACATAATATTGCAAGGTTTGTTGTGTACCTGGTACCATAGATATAGAATGGTAGGTAAAAACAAATTTGATAACTGATTTCATTGTTTTGAAAAATCCTAGGTAATTTAAAACAGGCTTGAAACAAAGATTTCTGCTTAAGCAATCTGGATAAAGCTTGGGGGTCAGATAGGGATTCAGTCCCAAGACATCCCAATCTAGACTGTTCTACCCAACCTAAGTCAAAACTACTTCCCACTCTGCCCTCTGTCACTTTATCCCAGGCTCTTGTGTGATCATACATTTTGCTGGGGCCTGTATGGCTGGAAAAAAAAAAGTAAAAGCAAGTAGTTATGAACTTTCTGGGGTGTTAATAAACAATTCAAATATTTCCTTTTTTCCTCAAGTCCTACTAATAGATTCTAGGTTGAATAATGTCAGTTCTCAAGCCCTTCTCCTAAAGAAAGAAAAATTATTGTCTGTTTTTAGCAGCTACTTTTTTGCTGAGTTTTTTGACTTACATCCCAATGTTGTGTTGATTCATAGGAGGACAAAAATGTCTTGAACCATAAAGCCATTATTTTTCCTTCCGTCACAGAAGATAAATACAGTTAAAACAATTTAAAGAAGTCAGTGAAATTTATAAATGAGTAATTTACTCCAGGCCTGCAACCCTCCAGGCTATTTCTGCCATTGACAAGTATTTATGGATGAGCAGCAAACCCCTAAAAATGGCTCACGATAGAAAGCTGCCAGGTTCTTCCTCAGAGTCAGGCAGGCAACAGCAGTCGGTAATTGTCGCTCCCCCTCTTCATGGAGGAACGACACAGGACCCTGCGCTGTTCTTTCGTCTGCTCGGCCCTCCCCGGGTTTGCTGCTGGTTCTTCCCGGGTTGGCTGCTGGTCCTTCCCGGGTTGGCTGCTGGTCCTTCCACCTCCGTGGAAGGGCGGTTCCCCCTGCCACATTCCCCACTTCCACAGGGGAGCGGCACACCGCCGGCCGGCTCTCTCGGGGGCTGCACAGGTGTTCCCCTTAGATGTTCCTGGTGCCTGCCGTCTCTCTCCTCCTTTATAGTCCTCCTCCACCAATCCTAACTCGGCTGCCCACACGCCGAGTACGCTGCTCTCCTCCAATCAGGAGCAAGTCCTACAGTTTATTGGCTGAACTGGAGGCAGCTGTGCAGAAGCTGTTTACTTCTCTCCCAGCGCCATATTGTGGGAGAGCAGATGCATAGAATAAGTCTTAATTCCAGTAACAGTATAGTCCGAGTTGCTCCCCACAGGTAATGTCTATTGTTTATCCTTTATTAGAGTTTGAGGTAGAACTAGGGAGTGAAGAAACTGAGAAGGTTAGAGTTTAAATAACTGGGCCAAGAAAAAAATTCTCTAGGAAAGGAGCTCAGATCCCAAGCCCCTAGTCAGCCCCTGGTAAGACAAGTCAGCACCAGTTAGAATGATTCTCGCTGTCTTACCTCATTAGAAAGAAGAGCGAGGATATTAGATCTCATTCTGTGTGCAGATGGGCTAGACACAGTGAGTGAGTTCACACAGAGTGGATGTGCCTGATTCAGCTCGATCACTGTATGATACAAATAGCCAGCCTTCACCTCAGATTAGACATTGGTGTGTTGCAAACCCAGGGAGTGAGAACGAAAGCCATGTGGCCTAGTCCTGTCTTCCAATTTCTTTCCTGGAAGATCTCACATAGGACACTTAATACATTAGATTTTTTTTTTAAGGTAGCTCAAGGATTTGAATAAAATACATGGAGGTGCTGTTAAATATTTTAGGCACCATATGTTCTTAATAGAGCGTGTTCTAGATACACTTACATTTGCTGTACAGACCTTTAAAATAGGGTTAAATAAATAACTATTTCTATCTTTTCACATTGAAAGGTCATGTTGAAGTGGTCACATGTAAAAGAGGATGCTCCCTCCCATGGCTGGATTCACCTTCCTGGGGAAGGGGCGAAGGTCTTTAGAATCACGATAGCTTTGGAAAACTATGAGAAACGATGGTCGCCCAAAGCGTGTCCATCTTTCCTGGATGTCTGAAGTGGGTATTTATATGGTAATATTACTACAAGTTCTCAATGTGAACTTTCTGTAAATCAGTTTTATATTAATTGTATGTTAGAAACCTTTCCTCATTTCATAACAAGAAGGTCCTAGGAAATAAATGCTTTTCAGAGGATTAAAAGACCATGACATGAACCACTCATCCTTCTTCTGAGGGAATAGCAACTCCTCTTCCTCAAAATAAGAGCATCAGATTATAACTGAGAAACACAAGACACAGAACACCTAAATAAGTTTCTCGTCATCAGAGAAACCAATCAAAGAACCAATCAAGTTTCCAACTGGACGTACAAGTGATCCCACCATCTGCCTCTCCTGATAGAAAAGGGTTCCCCAGATGACCTAAGAACTTTCAAACTTTCTGTCAGTTTAGGAAGACACAATCCAAGGCAGAGTTCTGCCTACATAACATGAGATGACTGTACCATTTACTGGCAGCATAAGGCCAGTAATGGCTATGGCATTGACAGCAGTTGGTGTAGGGCAAGGGTATTTAAAGTCCACAGAGGAGGACAAAGGGATGGTGACTGTCTCTGATTTGGTACATTCATTGAGAAAAATGTCAAGACCGAATCCATTTTATTAACTGCTTCATCATTTTACCCAACTATATCCTCGACTTCTGTTATACCTGTTGAGCAATTACCTCAATTTTTATTGAAACACACTATTGAAAATGAAACTGTATAGAAACACCATAACTGAGAATGTCAAAAACTGTGTATTTTGCTCATTTTCCTAGTAAATTCTTGTACAAAGTACAACTAGTGACCTGGGGCCTGTAATCCTTTGAACCACATGTTTCCAAGGTTGGCTCCCAGCTGGCAAGGGGAAACTTGGATTTTTGAAGTCTTCCTATGACTATCCAACTGACCAAGTACTTTATTGTGTCCCAACAGTTTATAGGGCTTATTTATGCTAAATACCTGCTTTTCTCTTGGTATGAGTCAGTCCCTCCGACTCGGCCCAGGAGCTTTTTTCTTTTGCTGATTTTACTGTGGGTCCTTTTGCTGCAGGTAATAAATCACAGCCATGGTGGGTACTTAGCCTAGTGGTTAAGATACCCATGTTCCAAATCAGAGTACCAGGGCTCAGTACCAACTCCAGCTCCTGACTCCAGCTTCTGCGAACATGGACCCTGGGAGGCAGTGGTGATGTCTCAAGTAATTGGATTCCTGCCACCCACGTTAGATACCTGGATTCAGTTTCTGGCTCTTGATTTCAGCCATTGCAGGAATTTGAGGAATGAACCAGTGAATATAAGCTCTCTGTCCCTGCCTCTCCCTCTCCCTCTGTGACTGCTTTTCAAATAAATTATAAATCCTAAAACAAAAACAAAAACAAAAACAAAACAAAACAAAACAAAAAAAAAAAACAGATCTCTAAGAGTAAATAAACCCAATCAGGATTGAAAGACATTTTATGACTCAAAAGTGAGACTGTGTACATGATGCATATTAAAATTAAACTTATCCTTTCTCTCTGTCTCTCTATCTATAACTCTACCTGTCAGATAAATTTAAAATAATTAAGCTTTCCTTTTTTTTTTAACTTTTATTTAATGAATATAAATTTCCAAAGTACAGCTTTTGGATTACAATGGCTTCCCCCACATACCGTCCCTCCCACCCACTACCCTCCCCTTTCCCACTCCCTCTCCCCTTCCATTCACATCAAGATTCATTTTCGATTATCTTAATATACAGAAGATCAGCTTAGTATACATTAAGTAAGGATTTCAACAGTTTGCTCACACAAAAACAAGAAGTGAAAAATAATAGATGATTTTTTTTAAATGATGATGAAATCAGATCAGACCTATTGTCATGTTTAATCCCAGTGAGAGTCAAGTTGGGAGTTGACAATTTTTTTTTTTTTTACAGAGGATCAGTTTAGTATACATTAGGTAAAGATTTCAACAGTTTGCACCCCCATAAAAAAACAAAGTGAAATATATTGTTTGAGTACTCGTTATAGCATTAAATCTCAATACACAGCACATTAAGGAGAGAGATCCTACATGAGGAGTAAGTGCACAGTGACTCCTGTTGTTGACTTTACCAATTGACACTCCTGTCTATGGCATCAGTAGTCTCCCTATGCTCCGGTCATGAGTTTCCAAGGCTATGGAAGCCCTCTGAGTTCTCCGATTCTTATCTTGTTTAGACAAGGTCATAGTCAAAGTGGAGGTTCTCTCCTCCCTTCTGAGAAAGGTACCTCCTTCTTTGAAGACCTGTTCTTTCCACTGGGATCTCACTCGCAGAGATCTTTTGCCAGAGTGTCTTGGCTTTCCATGCCTGAAATACTCTCATGGGCTTTTCAGCCAGCTCTGAATGCCTTTAGGGCTGATTCTGAGGCCAGAGTGCTATTTAGGACATCTGCCATTCTATGAGTCTGCTGAGTATCTCACTTCCCATGTTGGATCACTCTCCCCTTTATTTATTCCATCGATTAGTGTTAGCAGGTACTAGACTTGTTTATGTGCTCCCTTTGACTCTTAGTCCTTTCATTATGATCAATTGTGAACTGAAATTGATCACTTGGAATAGTGAGATGGCATTGGTACATGCCACCTTGATGGGATTGAATTGGAATCCCCTGGTATGTTTCTAACTCTACCATTTGGGGCAAGTCAGCTTGAGCATGTCCCAAATTATACATCTCTTCCCTCTCTTATCCCCACTCTTATGTTTAACAGGGATCACATTTAAGTTAATTTTCAACACTTAAGAATAACTGTGTATTAATTACAGAATTAAACCAATCATATTAAGTAGAACAGACAAAAAAACTACTAAGAGGGATAATGTATTAAGTTGTTCATTAACAGTCAGGGCTATGCTGATCAAGTCACCATTTCCCATAGTGTGTTCTGTCCTTAGTGTGTTGTACAATGTGAAGTAATGCTATAACTAGTACTGAAACAGTATTTTACACTTTGTGTTTCTGTGTGGGTGCAAACTGATGAAATTTTTACTTAATATATACTGAATTGATCTTCTGTATATAAAGATAATTGAAAATAAATCTTGATGTGAATGGAATGGGAGAGGGAGCGGGAGATGGGAGGGGTGTGAGTGGGAGGGAAATTAAGGGGGGGAAGCCATTGTAATCCATTAACTGTACTTTGAAAATTTATATTTACTAAATAAAAAATTTAAAAAAAAAATAATTAAGCTTATCCAAGATAGAGCTTGTTGAATCTACCTCATTGGCTATCATGGATTTGTGATTTGATTTCTAATTAATGATTTTGTTCAAATATGATAAAATAAGTACTAGGATCCTAGAAATAAAAGTAAACAGGAGTAGCTTTGGCTAGTCTCCTACTCTAAGACTCAACTTCAAGTGTTCAGAGTAACAACTTGAAGCTTTCCTAAAAGTCACTCTGTTCCATAGACTTGTGGTCAAGGGCTGGAAATCCACACCAGATGGTTCCGATGCTGCCGTTCCACATAAATGGCTTCGAGAAGCACTGCTCTACTCCACCAGATACAACTCCCTGGAGAGCTCGGGAAGCCTTCCAGTTGTCTTCTCTTCCCTCTCTCTTTCTAGACCAAATGGGAAATTTATTATCTGTCTCTCTTTGATCCTTTGAAACAAGTGTAAATATTTTAAAAAGCTAAATAATCCTTGGTCAGCTTTATGACTGAGAAATGCCTTCTCATCCCTTAGATGTAGCTGTTGTGTAAGACAGAGCCCCCACTTCCCAGTTTCCATGGGAGGGTTACAGCCCCTCTTCTGCAGGCACGACTCCAAGGTGCAAAACCACCTCCTGTCATAAAGACATGAGAAGTTTGCTTTTCCTTTGGGCAAAGGTAATTAGCTAAAATGATGGTCACCCCAATGACCAAGTGAATCTAAGATGAACAACATAGGACAAATGTGTATCAAGCCTTGTATTGTTACCACTTACCCTTAGAACACATGTGTAGTTAATAGTATCTATTGGAATATTAGATGGCGAGATTTCCTTTTGCTTTTGCTATCTCTTGGTGGATTGCCTGTGATATATAGTGCATTATGATTTAATGCATAGTCTACAATAAAAGTGATTCTCTTCTACCTTTGTGGAGTAGTTGTTTCTAATTTTACTTCCTCAGCACGTTGTTGCTATTCCTGCTGTTAATTGAGATATAATTCTATATTACATTGTTACTATTATCCTTATCCTCAAGTATATACTAGGAAATATTTCAAATACTCTCCTGAAACAATGATAAACAACCTGCTGTCCACATTTTGCAGTAAGAAACCCATTGAGAACACCGAACCATTTAAGTATTTTATATATTTAGCTACACAATGTAGAATTACACAAATCTGACAGAATAAACGTATTCATAATGCATTAATTAGATAATAAATTTGTTTTTTCTTGGGAGATTCTGGAGGTTAAGCCCTTGGTGCTGGCGCCGCTGCTCAATAGACTAATCCTCTGCCTACTGCGATGGCACCCCAGGTTCTAATCCCAGTCGGGGCGCCGGATTCTGTCCCGGTTGCTCTTCTCCCAGTCCAGCTCTCTGCTGTGGCCCGGGAGTGCAGTGGAGGATGGCCCAAGTCCTTGGGCCCTGCACCCACATGGGAGACCAGAAGCACCTGGCTCCTGGCTTCGGATCAGCACGGTGCACCGGCCGCAGCGGCCATTGTGGAGTGAACTAACGGAAAAGGAAGACCTTTCTCTCTCTCTCTCTCTCTCTCTCACTGTCCACACTGCCTGTCAAAAAAAAAAAAAAAAAAAAAAAAGCCCTTGGTGTCTCCAGCGATAGATGAATGAGTATTCTGATTGCTAGTTTTTCAGCTTTCATTTTAATAGTCATTAAATCATTAAAGTATATTGTACAAAAACAAGAGGAAAGCAGGATTTGAGAAGAAGGTGAAGGAAGGATCTTTAAAAAGAAGGCAGGGGTGGGGGCGGGGACAGCATTGTGTCATAGCGAGTAAAGCTGCAGCCTGCAATGCTAGCATCCCATATGGCACTGTTTGGAATCTTAGCTGCTCCACTTCTGATCCAGCTCCCTGCTAATGCACCTGAGAAAGCAGCAGAAGATGGCCCAAGTGCTTAGACCTCTGCACCTACATGAGAGACCTTGGAAGAAGCACTAGGCTCCTGGCTTCAGCCTGGCACAGCCCTGGCAGTTAAGGCCATTTGGGGAGTGAACCAGCAGATGGAAGATTGTTTCTCTCTCTTTCCACCCCCTTCCTCTGTAATTCTGCCTTTCAAATAAATAAAAGCAAATCTTACAAAATTAAATAAAAATAAAAAGAAGGCAGAGTATGGGTGGGAATTCTAGCAGATTCCTGGGAACTTGTTCAAGGGAACAGACTTTTTCATAAGGAGAGAATCTTGTGGAGGAACTCGCAAAGGGATGGCAGCAGGTGCTTTACAATACCCAGGATGCATGTACCAGCTGAGCTCTCACCTGAACTCTCCAGCAAGAACTTGGATCGCCTTTGCCCAGAGGCTACTCCTATCCCCTGCTTTCATCTGTGTTCTGCTGCTGGAATAGAATACCACCTACCAGACAATTTATAATGAACAGAAATTTGCCTCATGGTACTGGAGGCTGAGAAGCACACTATCAAACAGCAGGCTTCTGATGAGGGCCTTCTTGTTACATCATCCCATGGTAGGAGAAGGAAGGGCAAGAGAGGGTGAGAATGAGTGGGTGACAGACACATGCAGAGAAAGGGAGAGAGGGAGAGGAAAAGGGAGAGGGAGAGGGAGAGAAGGAGAGAGGGAGAGGGAGAGGGGGAAGGAGAGGGAGAGAGAGAGGGAGAGGGGGAGGTAGAGGGAGAGAGGGAGAGGGGGGATGGAGAGGGGGAGGGAGAGGGAGAGGGGGAGGGAGAGGGAGAGAGGGAGAGGGGGAGGGAGAGAGGGAGGGAGAGGGGGAGGGAGAGGGAGAGAGGGAGAGGGGGAGGGAGAGAGGGAGGGAAAGAGGGAGAGAGGGAGGGGGAGAGGAAGAGGGGGAGAGGGAGAGAGGGAGAGGGGGGAGGGGGGAGGGAGGGGAGAGGGAGAGGAAGAAGGGATGAGTGAGAGAGGGAGAGGGGGAGAGGGGGAGGGGGAGGTAGAGGGAGAGAGGGAGGGGGGAGGGAGAGGGGGAGGGGGAGGGAGAGAGGGAGAGGGGAAGAGGGAGAGAGGGGGAGGGAGAGGGAGAGGGGGAAGGAGAGGGAGAGAGGGAGAGGGGGGAGGGGGAGAGGGGGAGGGAGAGAGAGAGAGGGAGAGGGGGAGAGGGAGAGAGGGAGAGGGGGGGGAGGGGGAGAGGGGGAGAGAGGGAGAGGGAGAGAGGGAGAGGGGGAGGATTGGGGGAGAGGGAGAGGGGGAGAGAGAGAAAGCGTGCCAAACTCATTCTTCCATCAGTAACCCACTCTGGTGAAAACTAACCTATTCCTGAGATGACAGCTTTAATCTTTGCATGAAGTTTGAGTTCTCAAAACCTAATTAACAGGGCTGACACTGTGTGGCACAGTAGGTTAATCCTCTGCCTGCAGCGCTGGCATCCCATATGGGTGCCAGTTCTAGTCTCGGCTGCTCTTCTTCTGACCCAGTTCTCTGCTATCACTTGGAAAAGCAGTAGAAGATGGCCCAAGTCCTTGGGCCCCTGTACCCACATGGAAGACCTGAAAGAAGCTCCTGGCTCCTGGCTTTGGATGGGCCCAGCTCTGGCCGTTGCAGCCATCTAGGGAGTGAACCATACAGATGGAAGACCTTTCTGTCTCTCCATCTCTGTAACTCCACCTCTCAAATAAGTAAACAAAATCTTTTAGAAAAGCACAAGCAAATCTAATTACCCCTTAAAGGTCCCAACACTGTTGCACTGGGGACTACACCTGTAACACATGAACTTCGAGGTTACACACTCTGATCATAGCATCCCTTAATCTGTTTCTGGTGTGGATTCCACTTCAACCAGCACCTCCCCTCCAGACCCTAACACCTGCTACCTGACTTTGCTTACCCCTCATATTTCTGCATGGAAACCCTGCATCACACAAGTCTGTGATACACAAATGCCCATGAGAAGTCAGTAGAGAAGAATGTCTCCATAGCACACCTGTAATGATGTGGCCCCTTGAATGAGTTGAGGTAACCAGAGCTGGAAGAAAGTTGTGGGAAATCATGTTCCCATTCTTTAGTCTGCACTTGTTCTTCATGTGGTTCAGCTTAAAACATATTATTTATAAAAACATCCTAAAAGTAAGAAAACAAGACTCTGTAATTCTACAGTCACCAGCTTCTGTTGTGAGGGAACTGTTGATAACAATGGCATTTTTCATCCACTTGGAGCAGAAATATAGTATAGAGGTTAAACGCAAGAACCCTGAAACCAGTCTGCTGGACTCTGAATCCCAGCTCCTCCACCACAGAGCACAGAATGAGTTACTTAAAGGCTCATATATCTCATCTGTAAAAAGTAGGAGAATAAAAGAGTTGTGAGAAGAAAATGAGTATACATAAATTTTTAGAATGGCGCCTGGCACATATAGAAGCACTGTATATATGTTTACCCAAGCAGCCAAGACAAAGCCCTGTGACACCTAATTCATACATCTCCTACTTGTAAATTTTTCCTGGGAGTTCTTAGAAAACCTCAAAATTCCAACAATATGGTATAAATGTGTTTCAAATGTCACACAGGTCTTTTCAGCAACCTTTAGGCTATTTGCAGGTGTATTCTTTTCCACTTTAGATCATTTCATGCATAAAACTCACTATGTGCCTCACAAAACATATGAAAACCAATACCTGTGTATAATAAATAGGATCTGTTGAGTTTAATTATCCATCTGATATCTCCTTTTCTAAAGGAGCCAGTGATATTTAAAAATCCCCAGAAACAAACTGCAAAACTGATACCTCTATTCACTGGATGAAGGAAGACAACAGTCAACATAAAAGCAAAGTAACCTGTTTTCTTAATGTACAAAGGACTTCAAATAGTTTGTGGGAAAATGGAATTAAGAGATCTGGTGTAATGGCAAGATGGCGGAATAGGAAGGGAGCACACTGATAGTCCGGGAAGAGACAGTTTAATAACAGTGGAGATACTGCAGGTTCAAGGAAGAGTAGGGGAAGAAACAGCAGAGGAAACTCTTCCGGAACTAGTGATTCACAGTGGACCTGCATGGAGAGCGTGGGAGCCCACAGTTTGGGACACCAGCAGAAGACTCAACACACCAGCACTGGAACGCGAGGTGAGCCGAACCTCAATAGCCCAAGACACTGGCGGGCAAGTGGAAAGAGGAGACTAGGAGACTAGAGGGAACGACCCCGTGGGGAAAAGTTCACCAGGCTAACTAGAAGAGAGAGGAAAAAAAAAGTGACTGATACAGACATGAGTTTCTCTCTCTCCACTCACCTCTCAAAGGCAAGCAAGACAAAGAGCAGGCGCCATTTTGGACATACATCATAAGCAGGGCGACCTCAGGTCTGCACCAGCCTTCAGCCTAGCAGAAAAACCTGACTTGGGGCGGGGGTGGGGATGAATTAACAGGAGATTAGGACCTTGTGAATTTGTGGTGCTACTGAACTGAGACTGTGAAAAAAGAGACGGTGGGGGAGAGAACTCACAGAATTCACGTGAGTACTCTCCAGAGACGCTACATTTCGGTAAACCTGGCAACACAGTGGGAGACTGCAGGAGAATTGGAGCCCACACTGAGGGCAGAACAGATTCCCTGTGTGGTCCTTGGGAAAGAGCTTCCGATCTCTATCTCCTGTGGGTATATCATTCGCCTACTAACTACCTCCAATTCCGTTCAGCTGTGCAGAATTACTACCTTTTGAATCAAAGGAAGGAAGGAAGGAAGGAAGGAAGGAAGGAAGGAAGGAAGGAAGGAAGGAAGGAAGGAAGGAAGGAAGGAAAAGAAAGAAAAAAAGAAAGAAAGAAAGAAAGAAAGAAAGAAAGAAAGAAAGAAAGAAAGAAAGAAAGAAAGAAAGAAAGAAAGAGAGAGAGATATTTACCACGCCTAACCTGGGAGTGTCACCTTTGGCACACCCTTAACACTGAGGAACCAAACAGAGCTCTCAGGCCACACCCATATCAAGCCTCTAAGGCTCCATCAAAAGCAGACAGTCCACTTAACACAGTCATAGTATAACAAGAAAAAACACCACAGCGAGGGAAGAAGAATCCAAAGATATCCCCACAATGCCAAGCAACAAACATAAAAACTGAGGAAACGAGAATAAGGAAGACATTATGACACCCCCAAATGAACAAGACACCCCAAGCCAAGATTATGAAGATGATGATATGGAAGAAATGCAAGATACGGATTTCAAAAAATTTAAGATAAGAATAATTAGAAGTTTTCAAAAACAAATGCTTGAGCTACGGAATTCCTTACTGGACAGGATAAAAAATCTCCTTCGAGAAAATGAAATCTTAAGGAGGAATCAAAATGAAACACAGAAACTAGGAGAACAGGAAAGTGTGATAGTGAAGAGAAATCTAAATGAAATGAAGAACTCATTAGATCAAATGACAAAAACATTAGAGAGCCTTAAAAACAGAGTCAGTGAAACAGAAGAGAGAATATCGGACTTAGAAGACAGAGAACAGGAAAGGATACAGTCAGACCAAAGAAAAGAAGAGGAAATTAGAAATCTAAAAAATATTATTGGGAATCTACAGGATACTATTAAAAAACCCAACATTCGGATTCTAGGAGTTCCTGAAGGCATGGAGAGGGAGAAAGGATTAGAAGGCCTTTATAGTGAGATACTTGCAGAGAACTTCCCGGGTTTGGAGAAGGACAGAGACATCCTAGTACAGGAAGCTCATAGAACCCCTAGTAAACATGACCAAAAGAGATCCTCACCATGACATGTTGTAATCAAACTCACCACAGTGAAACAAAAAGAAAGAATTCTAAAATGTGCAAGAGAAAAATGTCAGATTACTCTCAGAGGATCTCCAATTAGACTCACAGTAGACTTCTCATCAGAAACCCTACAAGCTAGAAGGGAATGGCGAGACATAGCCCAGGTACTAAGATAGAAAAACTGCCAGCCCAGAATATTATATCCTGCAAAGCTGTCATTTGTGAATGAAGGTGAAATAAAGACCTTTCATAGCAAACAGAAATTGAAAGAATTTGTCGCCACTCGTCCAGCCCTGCAAAAGATGCTTAAACATGTGTTACACACAGAAACACAGAAACACGGTCATCAATATGAAAGAAGGTAAAGGAGGGAAACTTCACAGCAAAAGATCACAGGAAATTCAAAGCATACATTAGAACTTATCTTTGGCAAATGGCAGGGCAAAGTTACTACTTATCAATAGTCACATTGAATGTTAATGGCCTGAACTGTAGAGTTAAAAGACACAGATTGGCTAATTGGGTTAAGGAACAAAACCCATCTATTTGCTGCTTACAAGAAACACATCTTTCCAACAAAGATGCATACAGACTGAAAGTGAAAGGTTTGAAAAAGATATACCATGCCAACAGAAATGAAAAAAGAGTGGGCGTAGCCATCTTAATATCAAACAACATTAACACAAAAACTGTTGAGAAAGACAAAGAGAGGCACTATATAATGATTAAGGGATCAATTCAGCAGGAAGATATAACGATTATCAATGTATATGAACCTAATTACAGGGCACTGGTTTATTTAAAAGATTTGTTAAGGGACTTAAAGGGAGACTTAGACCCCAATACAATAGTACTGGGGCACTTCAATACTCCACTCTCAGAAACAGACAGATAAACAGGACAGAAGATCAACAAGGAGACAGTAGATTTAATTGACACTATAGCCCAAATGGATCTAACAGATATCTACAGAGCTTTTCATCCAACACAGAAAGCATTTACATTCTTCTCAGCAGTACATGGAACCTTCACTAAGATTGACCACATACTAGGCCATAAAGCATGTCTCAGCAAATCCAAAAGAATTAGAATCATACCATGCAGCTTCTCAGACCATAAAGGAATGAAGTTTGAAATTAGCAATCAGGAATCCCTAAAGCATATGCAAACACATGGAGATTGAACAACATGCTCCTGAATTAACAATGGGTCATAGAAGAAATTAAAAGAGAAATCAAAAATTTTCTGGAAGTAAATGAGGGTAACAGCACGACATACCAAAACTTATGGGATCAGCAAAAGCAGTGTTAAGAGGAAAGCTTATGTCAGTAGGTGCCTACATCAAGAAATTGGAAAGGCACCAAATAAATGAGCTTTCAATGCATCTCAAGGGTCTAGAAAATCTACAGCAAACCAGACCCAAAACTAGTAGGAGAAGAAAAATAATTAAAATCAGAGAAGAAATCAACAGGATTGAATCCAAAAAAAAAAAATTACAAAAAACCAGCCAAACGAGGAGCTGGTTTTTTGAAAAAATAAACAAAATTGACACCCCATTGGCCCAACTAACTAAAAAAAGAAAAGACCCAAATCAATAAAATCAGAGATGAAAAAGGAAACATAACAACAGACACCTCAGAAATAAAAAGAATTATCAGAAATTACTACAAGGACTTGTATGCCAGCAAACAGGAAAATCTATCAGAAATGGATAGATTCCTGGACACATGCAACCTACCTAAATTGAACCTGGAAGACACAGAAAACCTGAACAGACCCATAACTGAGACAGAAATTGAAACAGTAATAAAGGCCCTCCCAACAAAGAAAAGCCCAGGACCGGATGGATTCACTGCTGAATTCTACCAGACATTTAAAGAAGAACTAACTCCAATTCTTCTCAAACTATTCAGGACAATCGAAAAAGAAGGAATCCTCCCAAATTCTTTTTATGAAGCCAGCATCACCTTAATTCTACACCGGAAAAAGATGCAGCATTGAAAGAGAATTACAGACCAATATCCCTGATGAACATAGATGCAAAAATCCTCAATAAAATTCTCGCCAATAGAATGCAACAACACATCAGGAAAATCATCCACCCAGACCAAGTGGGATTCATCCCTGGTATGCAGGGATGGTTCAATGTTCACAAATCAAACAATCTCATACACCACATTAACAGACTGCAGAAGAAAAACCATATGATTATCTCAATAGACGCAGAGAAAGCATTTGATAAAATACAACACCCTTTCATGATGAAAACTCTAATCAAACTGGGTATGGAAGGAACATTCCTCAATACAATCAAAGCAATCTATGAAAAACCCACGGCCAACATCCTATTGAATGGGGAAAAGCTGAAAGCTTTTCCACTGAGATCTGGTACCAGACAGGGATGCCCACTCTCACCACTGCTATTCAATATAGTTCTGCAAGTTTTAGCCAGAGCTATTAGGCAGGAAAGAGAAATTAAAGGGATACAAATTGGGAAGGAAGAACTCAAGCTATCCCTCTTTGCAGATGATATGATTCTTTATTTAGGGGATCCAAAGAACTCTACTAAGAGAATATTGGAACTCATAGAAGAGTTTGGCAAAGTAGCAGGATATAAAATCAATGCACAAATGTCAACAGCCTTTGTATACACAGGCAATGCCATGGCTGAGGAAGAACTTTGAAGATCAATCCCATTCACAATAGCTACAAAAATAATCAAATACCTTGGAATAAACTTAACCAAGGATGTTAAAGATCTTTATAATGAAAAGTACAAAACCTTAAAGAAAGAAATAGAAGAGGATACCAAAAAATGGAAAAATCTTCCATGCTCATGGATTGGAAGAATCAACATCATCAAAAGGTCCATTCTCCCAAAAGCAATTTACAGATTCAATACAATACCAATCAAAATACCAGACATTCTTCTCAGATCTGGAAAAAATGATGCTGAAATTCATATGGAGACACAGGACACCTCGAATAGCTAAAGCAGTCTTGTACAACAAAAACAAAGCCAGAGGCATCACAATACCAGATTTCAGGACATACTACAGGGCAGTTGTTATCAAAACAGCATGGTACTGGTACAGGAACAGATGGATAGACCAATGGAACAGAATTGAAACACCAGAAATGAATCCAAACACCTACAGCCAACTTATATTTGATTAAGGATCCAAAACCAATCCCTGGAGTATGGACAGTCTACTCAATAAATGGTGCTGGGATAACTGGATTTCCATGTGCAGAAGCATGAAGCAAGACCCCTACCTTTCACCTTACACAAAAAATCACTCAATATGGATTAAAGACTTAAATCTACGACCTGACACCACCAAATTATTAGAGAGCACTGGAGAAACCCTGCAAGATATAGGTACCAGCAAAGACTTCCTAGGAAAGACCCTGGAGGTGCAGACAATCAAAGCCAAAATTAACTGTTGGAATTGCATCAAATTGAGAAGTTTCTGTACTTCAAAAGAAACAGTCAGGAAAGTGAAGAGGAAACCAACAGAATGGGAAAAAATATTCGCAAACTATGCAACAGATAAAGGGTTGATAACCAGAATCTACAAAGAAATCAAGAAACTCCACAAAAACAAAACAAACAACCCACTTAAGAGATGGGCCAAGGACCTCAACAGATATTTTTCAAAAGAGGAATTCCAAATGGCCAACAGAAGACACATGAAAAAATGTTCAAGATCACTAGCAATCAGGGAAATGCAAATCAAAACCACAATGAGGTTCCACCTCACCCCGGTTAGAATGGCTCACATTCAGAAATCTACCAACAATAGATGCTGGCGAGGATGTGGGGAAAAAGAGACACTAACCCACTGTTGGTGGGAATGCAAACTGGTTAAGCCACTATGGAAGTCAGTCTGGAGATTCCTCAGAAACCTGAATATAACCCTACCATACAACCCAGCCATACTACTCCTTGGAATTTACCCAAAGGAAATGAAATTGGCAAACAAATAAGCTGCCTGCACATTAATGTTTACTGCAGCTCAATTCACAATAGCTAAGACCTGGAACCAACCCAAATGCCCATCAACAGTAGACTGGATAAAGAAATTATGGGACATGTACTCCATAGAATACTATACAGCAGTCAAAAACAATGACATCCAGTCATTTGTAACAAGATAGAGGAATCTGGAAAACATTATGCAGAGTGATTTAAGCCAGTCCCAAAGGGACAAATATAATATGTTCTCCCTGATCAGCGACATCTATTTTATCAAATGCTTTCTCTGCATCTATTGAGATAATCATTTGGTTTTTCTTCTGCAGTCTGTAATGTGCACCAAAGGGGAAACCTGTTGAAGTGAAATGGACACTATGAGAAACAGTGACTTGATCAGCTCTTGTGCTGACTGTTGATGTACAATGTAATATTTTATCCATTTTAGTATTTTTTGTTTTGTTTTGTTCTAGTACTATTAGTTGAACTCTGTAATTAACACACAATTCTTAGGTGTTTAAATTTTAACTGAAAAGTGATCCCTGTTAAATATAAGAGTGGGAATAAGAGAGGGAGGAGATGCACAATCTGGGACATGCTCAATCGGACTTGCCCCAAATGGTAGAGTTAGAAACATGCCAGGGGATTCCAATGCAATCCCATCAAGGTTGTGTGTACCAATGCCATCTCACTAGTCCAAGGGATCAACTTCAGTTCACAATGGATCACACTGATAGGTCTAAGAGTCAAAAGGATCATACAAACAAGACTAGTGTCTGCTAATACTAACTGATAGAATCAAAAAGGGAGAGAACGATCCAACATGGAAAGCGGGATACACAGAGGACTCATAGAATGGCAGATGTTCTAAAAAGCACTCTGGCCTCAGAATCAGCCCTTAAGGCATTTGGATCTGGCTGAAGAGCCCATGAGAGTATTTTAGGCATGGAAAGCCAAGACACTCTTGGAAAAAAAAAAAAAGACCTAAATATGAATGATCTCTGCAAGTGAGATCCCAGTGGAAAGAACGGGGCCATCAAAGAAGGAGGTACCTTTCTCAGAAGGGAGGAGAGAACTTCCACTTTGACTATGACCCTGTCTGAATAAGATCAAAGTCGGCGAACTCAAAAGGCTTCCATAGCCTTGGCAGCTCATGACAAGAGCCTAGGGAGATTACTGACGCCATAAACAAGAGTGTCAAATTGTTAAGTCAACAACAGGAGTCACTGTGTACTTACTTCTCATGTGGGATCTGTCCTTAATGTCCAATGTGAAGTAATGCTATAACTAGTACTCAAACAGTATTTTTCACTTTGTGTTTCTGTGTGGGGGCAAACTGTTGAAATCTTTACTTAATATATACTGAATTGATCTTCTCTATATAAAGATAATTGAAAATGAATCTTGATGTGAATGGAATGGGAGAGGGAGTGGGAGATGGGAGGGGTGGGAGGGAAGTTATGGGGGGGAAGCCATTGTAATCCATAAACTGTACTTTGGAAATTTATATTTACTAAATTTAAAAAAAAAAAAAAACATGAAAAAAATTAAAAGGTGAATCCTTAAATGCTGGGGAAAAAAAGAGAGAGAGACCTGTGCATTTCCCATGAGCTTTCAGAAGCACTGCTGCATTTGAGAGTCGGTGTATGTGCATGTGTTGAGGACAGGTGTAAAGCCGCCCACACGATCATGTGTGTATTCATTGACTGTTTGCCATATGGCAGGTTGAATGATACGCTCACTGCTCCTCCTAACAAAGATTCAGATAGCTCAATTCACAAAGACACACACATACATACACACATTAAAGAATCTACTCTAATGTTCAACACAAGATGTGGAGAGCTCAAGGCACATTAGCATCTGGACAACTACGTGGGCTTGCAGTTTTTCTGTATTTCTGAACTTGCCTCCTATGTGGACCCAGTTTGAAGATCACTTGGCCTTCAGGTCTCTGAGTGTCTCTGGTCTGAAGCCGCAGAAAAGACCCCAGCCCATATCATGTAGTCTTCTCACCTCAATAACTACCCTTCATTAGGTCCATGTCCATCATCATCATGATAGGGTTTTTTCTATTTCATTCACTATTCAGCATTTTCCACCAATCCAGAAGAGAGGATTAACATTTTAACTTCATGCATGTGAAAGGAAGATTATCTTCTTGTGAGTTAACCAAAACAACACTCATCTCTAAAAGATTATGAATAATACTATGGCTGCTTTGAGTCCTGACAAAAGTGAAGTGCATTGAATTAAAGCTGGAAATAAATTTTAGAGAGGCCAATGAAGATTGCAAAAATATTTATTCTACAGATTTTGTACAAGAAAAATATATTTCTCTGCTGAATAAATGCCTCTAGAAATCTCTGAGTCATTTCACTGTAAATAATGACTTTTTTAAAAAAAAATCATGTTTTATTTATTTTAAAGGCAGAGTTACAGAGAGAGGAGGAGGAGGAGAGAGCGAGAGTGAGAGAGAGAGAGAGCGCAAGCCCTCCCATCTGCTGGTTTACTTCCCAAGTGGCTACAGTGGCCAGGACTGGGCAAGGTCAAAGCTAGGACCCCAGAGCTTCTTCCAGGTCGCCTATGTGGATGCAGGGGTCCAAGCATATGGGCCATCCTCCACTGCTTTCTTAGGTGCATTTGCAGGGAGCTGGATGAGAAGCGGAGCAGCTGGGTCTTGAACCAGTGTCTGCATGGGATGCCAGCCTCACAGGTGGAAACTTAACCAAGAATGTCACAAAACTGTCCCCTAAATAATAAAATTTTAATAGAAATTGGTGAGTCAAAGGTTTATCTCTATAAGTGACAGATCCATATTAATTCTCTATTTCCTATCCTTTTTTTTTTTTTTTTTTTTTGGACAGGCAGAGTGGACAGTGAGAGAGAGAGACAGAGAGAAAGGTCTTCCTTTGCCATTGGTTCACCCTCCAATGGCAGCCGCAGCCCGTGCGCAGCAGCCGGCACACCGCGCTGATCCGGTGGCAGGAGTCAGGTGCTTATCCTGGTCTCCCATGTGGTGCAGGGCCCAAGCACTTGGGCCATCCACTACACTCCTGGGCCATAGCAGAGAGCTGGCCTGGAAGAAGGCAACCGGGACAGAATCTGGCGCCCCGACCAGAACTAGAACCCGGTGTGCCGGCGCCGCAAGGAGGAGGATTAGCCTAGTGAGCCGCGGCACCGGCCTATTTCCTATCCTTTTAAAAAGCATAGTCCCCGGTAAATTCCCTAGTTACCTTTAAGCATTTGTAGAGTCAAGACAGTATGTTTGAAATACTTTAGAAGTTAGAAATCTCCCTCTGATGAATTAATGTGTACTACTTGAAACTAGAATTTCTATTAGAAATGAAGTATCATTAATCTTACATGAAGAATTTTTTTTTAATTTTAAGTACTTTTCTATTTGCCTTTGGAGAAAATTTCAATCACTTATGTTCAGTTTCTAATCAAGCTCTAAGGGAAAACACAAGCAGTTACCAATTCACAAGTGCTTTGGGAATGAAATTCCATCATGACGAAAAGGTACAAATGGTCATTTTGCAGCTGGAGGCACTAAAGGAGTCTCTTAAGTCAAGGCCACTATACATGTGTTTTAACTGGAAAGAAAATCGTACGTTTGTCTGAATTTGAACCCCTACCAGGGTTTCAGTTATGAGGGAGAGAAAAGCTCCATGGAGAGGGTTTGAAACTCAATCTAAGAATGACAGCCCATAGCAAAATAACAATTACTGGGTTCAGTAGCTTTGTAATTCTATCAGCTCACACTGTCTAGGTAATGTTCAATTAGAACTTGCTTTATTTACATGAGATAACAATATACACTCAATAATGTTCCTTTTATGATGGTGTCATCAAATCAATTTAATGTGTGACCTCTCAGAATTTCCTGGTCACTGATATTAACTCGTCACTATTTTTCAATTTAATATCTTACATATGTATATATATATATATATATATATATGTGCAAAAATATAGTATTTTTTTAATGATGGCAGGCAAACATTCTAAGATTTTGTGCCTCAGGAAACATGGATAAATCAGTATGTGTGGCCTGAAAAACAAATTAACTGACCAGTTGTGTTTTTTTTTTGTTTTTTAATGCATTGTCTCGTAAAAGAACTGATTTGGGAAGACGCAACAGCAAAGTAAAGATGCAGTGGCATAATAGGCCATGATTGGGTAATCAACTCACTTGTGATGCTGGAAACAGAATGTTTCATCTGGATGCCCAGTTATTGCCCAGAATTTTTAAAACAAAACTAAATTGGGCTGAAAATTGTGGTTGATCTGTTTCAGTCAAGGCTATTTTAATTCATGGGTAGTGACACCAGTGCTGTGGAATTCTGGGTGTGTGGTTCTACCATAAATTAACTGCCATGGACGTTTTATTCTCCATGTAGATTAAGATAATAAGACATTGATCACACTATGTCATGGGGACGGACACATCTGTCGCACAGTGCGTACCAGCTCAGACGTTCTCCACATCTGCAATCTTCACATATGTTGTAAATTCACAGGAGTAGGATGGGCACTTCCTGATTCACAAGATCCTTTTAAAACAAACAAAAACCATGTCTTGTCTATAGCCTGCAATTGTTCTAGAATCCAAGTTAGTTGGGGGCCAGTGCTGTGGTATAGCAGGTAAACCTGCCGCCTGCAGTGCTGGTATCCCATGTGGGCACCGGTTAGAGTCCTGGCTGCTCCGCTCTGATCCAGCTCCCTGTGTGACCTGGGAAAGCAGTAGAAGATGTCCCAAATCCTTGGGCCCCTGCACCCACGTGGGACACCCGGAGGAAGCTCCTGGCTCCTGGCTTCAGATGAGCGCAACTCCTGCTGTTGCAGCCATCTGGGGAGTGAACCAGCGGATAGAAGGCCTCTCTCTCTTTCTCTGCCTCAGCCTCTCTGTAACTCTGCCTTTCAAATAAATAAATAAATCTTTAAAAAAATAAAATCAAAAAACCAATTTAACTAGGAGCAAATTCCTTCAATTTTAGCAGAAACTAACAGCCAAAGAAACAAATGAAATATATTTCTCTTCTTCAATATTCTCATAGTCAAACTCAGGAGCACAGAGTGTCAAAGTCAGTAAACTTTACCAGGCCATATACCGACAAGATTGACAAACCTTAGAACACTTTCTCCTCTAATCCTGCCTCTTCGTCAACTTAAAGAAGATGTATGGGAAGATTCTCTTGTGTGTGGCATCATGATTTTCTAGTTAATGTTCTGCAATCTAAATTTGCAAACCCCCTCCTCCAGTTCTAATTTATAAAACTCATAATTGGCTAGCAATTATTCACTATTTATATTACAAAATATAAAGAAAATAAAAGTTAAAAAAGAAATATGTTCCTGAAAGCCACAAACAGGTTCGTGAAAATTTTCCCCACAAACATTGCAACAGTCCTTCTGAAAGTTTAGTTTCTTTGATCAGCAACACTAAACCTCAGGTGTTAAGTACTGATGAGGAAAAACTACAAATAATTCAGCTACTAAACATAAAATGGAAATCGGCATAACCACTACCAGAGTAAAGACAAATATTAATATAACTAATTGATCAAGAACACTTGTTAAACATATTCTAGAAAGATACTTTGGCCACTTTAAATAGAGGTGCCATAACCTAATCTGAAGTGAGAATAAGAGTCTAGCCATTACACAAGAAGATGTAGTTATTAAGTAACTTGAGGGTAGTAATTGTCAAGCCACAAAAATTTGAGTAAGATACTTAATGATTTAGTGTTGAAGAAGTATTTTGGGCTAATACAGGAAAAACATGAAGGAAGAAAAACTTGACCAAAATTTTACAGGAAAGAAGGTGATCATGGTAAAAAAAAAAAAAAAAAAAAAAAAAAAAAAAAAAAAAAAAAAAAAAAGCCATCTAGGGAGAAGAGACAATCCTAAAGTGTGAGTACTATGTCAAGGCAGTAGCAAGCACAGACTGAGATTAAAATCACACTGCCCTCTGACCTCTACCCTTGCCTTGGCCACCATCTTGCCCAAACAAGAGGAGTTAGGGGTTGTGGCCCAATGCCCACGCCAGGTCCAGGAATTTCACATATGAATTAAAAACTTTTCCAAAAAACAGAAGGAGAGAGAACATTTCAAACTCATTTTATGAGATCAGCATCACCTTGCTACAAAAACCAGAAGAAACACAAGAAATTATGGACCAATACCCTCTTAAACAGGGATGGAAACTCAACAACAAAATACTAGAAAACTGAATTGAACAGCATATTCAAAGGATCCCACATTGTGATCAAGTAGGAACCTGGAAGCAAGGATGGTTGAGTAAGTTTAAATCAAGAAAAGCAATACACCATGTTAACAAAATAATGTAGAAGACTTCACAATTAACTCAATGACAGCACAAAACGCATTTAGCAAAATTCAGTATGGTTTCATGATCTAAAACTCTCAACAAATTAGGTACACAAAGAATTTATGTCAATACAACAAGGACCATAAATGGAAGGCCCATAGCTAACATCATAATCAAATATAAAAACTGAAAAGTTTTTCCTCTAAGACCAGGGACAAGACCAAAATGCCCACTTTCATCACTTCTGCCCTGCATAGGCCTGGGCCAAAGCAATTGGCAAGAAAAAGGCAGAGGCCTGGAGGGATTGGGAGGAGAGACAGGCATAGTGGGGGAAGGCACTTAAATCAGAAAGAAGTAAAATTACATGTTTGCAGATCATAATATGTATAAAACCCTAAAGACCCCACAACAAGCTGTTAAAACTAATAACTGAATTCAGTAATGTTGCAGGATATAAAATCAATATACAAAAATAGTCATGTTTCTGTGCACAATCAAAAAAATGAAATTCAGAAAAAAATCTCATTTGTAATAACAAAAAGAATAAATTTAGGAATAAACTTAGCCAAGGAGGTGAGACTTATTCACTGAAAACTGTAAAATACCCCGCTCTTTCCTGAATACTATTTTGCCGTCTTTTTTTTCTTTTGCAGGGGAGGGTGGGGGAATCCTATCATTTGTAACATGGATGAATCTGGAGACATTTTGCTAAATGAAAGGAGGCACAGGAAGACAAACACCATATAATCTGATCTGTGTGGAATCTTAAACTGAACTTCTAGAAACAGAGTACTACGGTGGTTTCCAGAGGCCTGAAGAGGAATGGGAAGGGGGAGGAGAAGAGGTAGAACAAAGGACACAAAGTGTCAGTGGATCCATTCATCTATTGCACAGGATGGTGACTTTATTAAATAGTGATGCACTGTATGTTGATTTCAAAATTAATAAGAACACATTTTAAATATTTTCACTGCAAAAAAAATGGTAAGTATGTGAGGCGACAGACTTGTTAAACCACCTGATTTAACCATTTCGTATTGTAAGCATATATCAAAACATCACATTGTACTCTATAAACATAAAGAACCATTTGTCGGCTGGTGCTGCGGCTCACTAGGCTAATCCTCCGCCTGCGGCGCCGGTACCCCGGGTTCTAGTCCCGGTCGGGGAACCGGATTCTGTCCCAGTTGCTCCTCTTCCAAACCAGCTCTCTGTTGTGGCCTGGGAGTGCAGTGGAGGATGGCCCAGATCCTTGGGCCCTGCACCCGCATGGGAGACCGGGAGGAAGCACCTGGCTCCTGGCTTCGGATCAGCATGGTGCGCCGGCTGTAGCGGCCATTTTGGGGGTGAACCAATGGAAGGAAGACATTTTTCTCTGTTTCTCTCTCTCACTATCTAACTCTGCCTGTCAAATAAAAAAGAAGAGGAGGAAGAGGAAGAGGAAGAGGAAGAGGAAGAGGAAGAGGAAGAGGAAGAGGAAGAGGAGGAGGAGGAAGAAGAAGAAGAAGAAGAAGAAGAAGAAGAAGAAGAAGAAGAAGAAGAAGAAGAAGAAGAAGAACTACTTGTCGACAAGAACTAAAACAGAAAGAATCAACACTGCTTTATTTAACCGACCTTATTCCATATTAATCCATAATTCAGACTCTGCCATTTGCCTGCATTCCCTTCACACAATTTCCGACTTCCCCACGTGTGTTCTGTGGCATTGCTGTGGCCTGTCTGCCCCTACTTCCTCAGCTCTAGTCCTCAAAGCCTCGTTGAGACGTGGTGATTCAGCATACTGTTCTAGTTGGTGGCAGAACATTGTAGAAGGCAACAAGTGGCCGGCTCAGTGGCTCACTAGGCTAATCCTCCGCCTTGCGGCGCCTGCACACCGGGTTCTAGTCCCGGTCGGGGCACCGGATTCTGTCCCAATTGCCCCTCTTCCAGGCCAGCTCTCCGCTATGGCCAGGGAGTGCAGTGGAGGGTGGCCCAAGTGCTTGGGCCCTGCACCCCATGGGAGACCAGGAGAAGCACCTGGCTCCTGCCTTCGGATAGGCGCAGTGCGCCGGCCGCAGCACGCCAGCCGCGGCGGCCATTGGAGGGTGAACCAATGGCAAAGGAAGACCTTTCTCTCTGTCGCTCTCTCTCTCTCACTGTCTACTCTGCCTGTCAAAAAAAAAAAAAAAAAAAAGAAGGCAACAAGTGAGCATACTTCTCAGAAGCAAACAAAAATTGGTCCAAACTCAGTCTCCTTCCACTAGAGTTGATTTCATAACTTTGTTCTCATTCGTTTTGTTTTTTTTTTTTTTTAATTTGACAGGCAGAGTTAGGTAGTGAGAGAGAGAAACAGAGAAAAAGGTCTTCCTTCCATTGGTTCACCCCCGAAATGGCCACTACGGCTGGCGCACCATGCTGATCCGAAGCCAGGAGCCAGGTGCTTCCTCCTGGTCTCCCATGCGGGTGCAGGGGCCCAAGGATCTGGGCCATCCTCCACTGCACTCCCAGGCCACAGTAGAGAGCTGGACAGGAAGAGGAGCCATCAGGACTAGAACCTGGTACCCATATGGGGTGCCGGCACCGCAGGTGGAGGATTAACCAAGTGAGCCACGGTGCCAGCCCCTGTTCTCTTTCCTTTTACAATGAATAGGCTCGGTTTAACCCAGAGTTGTCTAAGTGCTACTTAGACAAATTCTTTTGGTGGCACTTAAAATACTTCTCACATAACTAAAGAAAATCCGAAGGATACCGAAGACCAAAAATAATTTTTGTCTTTCAATAAACACACATCCCTGTCTCTATGATCTAGAAAATTTCCACATTCAGACACGTCAGTCTGTTATTATGAGGGTGCTTCAGAAAGTTAATGTAACTTAAAAACAAGTTTATTTTGGTGCCAAAGATATCTGAAACCTCTGCATATGTGCTGGGGGGCCAGTACTCAGAAAAGCTCATGGACCATACATATCAGGATAAAACTACGCATGATCCTGCTTAATCCATTTTCTCTCTGTTCAAATCATAGCCAGGCTCGGCTATGACACATTGCTTGGCATTGTGTAATCTCTTGCTTGACCTCTGACCACCTGCTCCTTATTTAAAGGTGAATGTAGGCAGACAGAAGGGAAGGGAAGGGAAGAAGCTGTGCTTCCTGTGTGCCCATGTCTGTGTGTCTATGAGTTCTGAGTCTGTGTGCTATAGGCGGGCAGACAACATAAAGTTGATTAGATGTCTAAGCTGGAGACCATGCCCTCCACCACCCCCACCATGTGATCTCATGCCCCTAACTGACCCCACCAGTATACCCACCTGCCAATCAGACTACATAACCACTCCCCCTTTTGGAATAAATAAAAGGCCTGGAACACGGTGGGCCCACCCTTGTTGCCCCGAGCCTTTGGGGTGCGCGGCCCATTGGCCTGCTCTCTGCCTTTGCTTCTCTGCAGGGCAAAGCTCCCTGTAGTTGCTCAAAACCACATGCCTGCTCCCCGTGGCTCGTTTGTGGCCTGCTCTCTGCCTGGTATGGACCCAACTTAGCTTCTAGACTTCTTCCCCCAATAAAGCCCTCAATCTCCTGCACATCTCTCTTACTGAATAAAAAGCTTAAAAATTCACCATGTTGCCTGGTCTATTTGAGCCAGTATTCAGAATTCTTTTCTGAATACATGGCAAGAACCCACAGATTATTAATATTGAAAATTATTAATAAGCTGGCCAATAACGTGGGCGGATGTGCTAAGAACCTCTTTTTGGGATCCTGTACTAAATTCTGTAAAAGGAGCTGCTAGGAACCAAGAAAGTAATATATAGCAGTTTATAAAAGTTGTGTCACAATCACCTTCCCCTTGACAGTTGAAATAAATTAAATCTGCTCCCCATAGTATCTCTCCCTCTCAGATTTAACCTCTACATTGATTTTTGACCAAATAGCCTTAAGACTTGAAATAATCAAACTGCATCAGAGAAAACACAAATGATGTATTTTTATTTCTGATTTTTACACTCAATCTTAATCATTGAAAACAGGAATTAAGCCAAAACATATACTCAGCAGCTGTCACTTTTTGTCAATTAGGACTTCTCACTAATAGACACAAAGTCTAGCTGATAGACTTTCAATCTACCAAGTGAACCTCAAAAGCCACTCTGCTCAAAACACACAGACACCAACATGAACACTGACAGTGGCTACCATCACATTCAGTCACACCCATTCCATTGGCAGATTCTTGACATTGTTTAAAACATATGTACAAAGAAACAGTTCTGTACAAGAACTTGATCATGTTTGGACAAAAATGAACTTTTTATTAGTTAGTAAGAGTAAACAACAAAACCTCCTAAAATTGTTATTACCTTCATTTTAAGTTATTTGCATGATGTTTATAATTATTTTTTCAACATATAATGGACAATATCTCAACACATATGTGTTTGAAATTGATCCTATAAGACATTTTTCTGGGTAGAACATGCTCTTGATTTGGTCTCTAAGAAACAGGTTAGTGCCTTTTTTTTTTTTTTTTTTTGACAGGCAGAGTGGACAGTGAGAAGAGAGACAGAGAGAAAGGTCTTCCTTTGCCATTGGTTCACCCCCCAATGGCCGTCGCGGCCAGTGCGCCTCCACTGCACTCTGGGCCATAGCAGAGAGCTGGCCTGGAAGAGGGGCAACCGGGACAGAATCTGGCGCCCCGACCGGGACTAGAACCCAATGTGCTGGCGCCGCTAGGCGGAGGATTAGCCTATTGAGCCATGGCACCGGCCCGTTAGTGTCTATTTTTACACTTTCTTTGTCCTGGCCACTTCAAAAAACACTTCCATAATGCAATGTTTTTAAATAAATGTCTTCTATGTCTGAAGGAATGGAGTCAACACTTAAAATGATGTCCCTAATTTTTCCTTCCCCAAATAGTCTATCAACCATTCTTTTGCATTAAGTTCTAAGTCCAGTGTGCATCTCACCCATGGCTCCTACTGCCTTTAAGAAGAACAAGGGCTTTATGTGGTCCAAGGAAATGGTGTATGAAAATTGCCATCTATACAGAGTTCTAGGAGGCTGCTGTTTATTCACAACCTTTCCTTCACATCCAATGCAAGAAGAAATACCCACATGCAATGTAAGCAGAGACTGTGAAGGCACAGTGAAAGACTAAGAAGCTTTGGCTCTGAAAGTCTACACACAGACACCGGCATTGTGATGCAACAGCTGCTTGGGATGCCTGCATCCCTATCACATATGCTGGCTCAAGTCCCAGCTACTCCACTTCCAAACCAGCTTCCTGCAGATGTTCCTGGAAAGCAGCAGAAGATGGCTGGAGCCCTTAAGTCCCTGATATCCACACAGGAGACCTGGATGGAGGTCATGGTTTCTGGCTTCAGCCTGGCCCAGCTCAGCAGTTACAGCCATTTGGGGAGCGAACCGCCAGATGAAAGATCTCTGTGTCCGTCTCTCCCTGTCTCTGTCACTCTGCCTTTCAGCAAACTAAATAAATATTTAAAAATAAATAAAAATAATACTCTAAACATGGGCCAAAGTAAATCAGTTAACACATAAGACAGAGAGGAAGGACAAAAGGAAGGGAGGGAGAAGAAGGGAGAACAATGTAAAACAAAATCTCCATCATTAGTACAATAAATTCTTTCCTCTCACATGTCCTTGGTGTGAAGAAGCTTGCCCCTAGGCAGAAATGGGACAAACTGAGATGGCCTTGCTCCTAATCAGCAGCAATACGGGCATCTTTTTGGACCTCCATGTGGCCTCTCCACTTTTTCACTTCTGGATGGGGGAGAGAAATCCTTTTTTCTCACTGCAACACAGGGGTGGACTCAGGTTTTCTGTGCCCTGACTCTTTACACAATTCAGGGCTTCATTACAGCAAAGAGACAAATCACTAACAGAGTTAGTGGAGTCTCTGCTCAGGCAGAGCCCTGAAAGTCTGCTTTGTCAGCCTGGTGACTGCCCTGAAGGTGAGTGAGGGAAGCAGGGCTCTGATGTGGCAAACAGCGTTAATGAACACCTGCCGCACCCCACACAAGTCAAGGCTGACACAGGACCTTCCACCCAGCACAGTCTTGTTACTGCTGGGGACACCGAGATTCCAACTCCTTGTCACCACCATCAAAAATCTGAACGTAGGGGCAGGAGTTTGGCTCACTGATGAAGACACCATTTGGATGCCTGTACTCCACATCAGATTGCCTGGAATGGAGGTGGCTCCATTTTCAATTCCAGCTTCCTACTAATGCATGCCGTGGGAGGTAGCAGGTGTTGGTTCAAGGAGGGGGGTCCCCGCCACCCCCATGGCTCAGCCCTGGCTGTTGCAGGCATTGGCAACATTTCCCTCCAAAGAGGGAAGTGCTTGCTTTCTCTCTCTCTCTCCTCCCTTTCTCTCTCTTTAACATAAACAAACATATTTTTTTAAAAAGATTTATTTATTTATTTGAAAGTCAGAGTTATAGAGAGAGAAGAAAGGCAGAGAGAGAGGTCCTCCATCCGCTGGTACACTCCCTAAATGGCCGCAATGGCCCGAGCTGAGCTGCGCTGATCTGAAGCCAGTAGTCTGGAGCTTCTTCTGGGTCTCCCACGTGGGTGCAGAGGCCCAAGGACTTGAGCCATCTTCTGTTACTTTCCCAGGCCATAGCAGAGAGCTAGATCAGAAGTGGAGCAGCCAGGAGTTGAACTGGTACCCACATGGGATGCCAGCACCACAGGCAGCAGCTTTACCCACTATGCCACAGTGCCAGCCCCAAACATAAGTTTTAAATATTCAAATAATTGGGTTGATGGAAGTTACATAATTGATATATGTACACTGGAATAAAACATGTTTTTCAGATCCTCGTTGAATTTTTTTAATTTTGAAGTGTGGCAGATTAAAAATGAAAATATTTTTATGTTAATTCTGTGATTGATGGGCTAGTGAGATGAAGAAATGTTAAATACTACAATTTAATAATGGCCAACTTACCTAAATTCAACCATTAAAAATATAGTGGAATAACAGAGTTACATTAGAGAATGTACTTTTAAAAAATATTTATTTATTTGAAAGTCAGAGTTACAGAGAGAGAGAGATAAGGAGAGGCAGAGTGAGAGAGAGGTCTTCCATCCACTGGTTCACTCCCCAACTGGCCGCAAAGGCCGGAGCTGCGCCGATCTGAAGCCAAGAGCCAGGAGCTTCTTCTTGGTCTCCCATGTGGGTGCAGGAGCCCAAGCAATTGGGCCATCTTCCACTGCTTTCCCAGGCCATAGCAGAGAGCTCGATCAGAAGTGGAGCAGCTGGGACTCGAACCAGTGCCCATAAGGGATGCTGGCATTGCAGGTGGCGGCTTCACCCGCTATGCCACAGTGTCAGCCCCAGAGAATATACTTAATACAAATAGCTCCCTGCTAATGTGCCTGGGAAAGTAGTAGAGGATGGCCCAAGTACTTGGACCCCCATACCCACTTGGGAGACCCAGAAGAAGCCCCTGACTCCTGGTTTCAGTCTGGCCCAGGTCCAGCTGTTGTGGCCATCTGGGGAGTGAACCAATGGATAGAAGATCTTTCTCTCCATTTCTCTATAACTCCAGCTTCAAATAAATCAATCTTTTGAAAAGAAAAAAATACAGAACAACTGAGACAAATCTACAGTGATTAACTTCTGCCAGTTTTTGATATCAGAAGATGTCTGTCACTCACCATCAGTTATGGTCAATCGTATCACAATGGTTTCATTTTCTCCTGTGCTGGCGTGGAAGCGGCAGCGATACAGCCCTGAGTCTGAGACTGAGGCGTGTGGAATGGTGATGGAACTCCGCCTGCTCCCCCGGCTGCAGTTGGTCAGTATTTGCCTTTGGTACTTGGAGGCATAACTTCTCCCTTGGAGCAAGTTGCATGAAGTTAGGAGGTCTATCTGATGGGGCTGGACCTTCTCCCATGTGACTTGTTGCACTGGCCACTTCATCTGAAGCTGATGGGTGAGTGTGATATTTTTTCCAGATTCTGACATGATGTGACTACTTGGTAGCACAGCAATCTCAAAACTATCTGAAAAGAAGTAAATGAATAGACTTAGGTTGAATTTTTGGAATGAAGGTGGAAGTTACCCAAAAAGTTCCTCTGTAGTGACTGGTGATATTACTTGCTATAGCTCATCAATTGTAGATGATATCTTTATATCGTATTTTTATAAGAGAAGGGAATTTTTAAAGGCTAGTAGATGACTAGACGAGAGGATACAATTGTTCACACATAGTCCTTTAAGAATTCCTTGGTTAACCATAGAAAGAGAAACATAACCGAAACCCTTGGTGCTTTTCTCAGTTGTGATCACAGGAAGAGGTTCAATTTCGCAACAAGACTGCTCTGCACTACTGCATGAGTGGTGACTCCCTTCGGGTGTCAAATTTGCAGCTAAGATTTTAATGACCATGAAGAAGACACCAATCATGTCACTGGATGCATGCAGGAAGTCATTTTTAGATGTCCAAGATTGCCTTCTGTATAGGTAGGGAAGGGGCCCACATTCAGTGTGAATTCCTGGTACCAATATTCTTCCACCTTCCCACCAGCATTTCTGGAATTACCAGCACAGGGTACTGCATAAATCATCAAATATCTCAATTGGTGGTTCCTAGAGTGTGTCCTGGGAACCCCAGGAGTGGTCCAATACCTTCCCAGCAATATTAAGATGTTACTGATGCTCTTCACTTTCATCCTCTTGTAAGTTTACAACAGATCTTTCCACAGGCTTTGATAGCCAATGGGATGTTTGCTTAAAAATTCTCGGGTTTCAAATTCTGCTCCATGTTAATTTCTAATACAGTGAACACCAAAGATAACATACATAAACAAGTAGGGAAATTTTGGGGACCTCCATAATTTTCAAAAGTTATAAAGGGGTCCAGACACACACACACACACACACACACACACACACACAAATAGGAACCTGATCTGAAAAGTAAACTTCAGGAGATGGTTCTCAAACTTAAGTTAGCCCAGAGTGGTATCACACAGATCTGTTTTCTAGTGAATACGTCTTCTGTTGTCTGATAGCTGTGCTGCTCCCACAGAGAATTGCGACCTACTGTTTAAGGGGAGAGGAGGCTGAGCATGAGGATGTCAGAGAGCTCACGGCACTAGAGGAGGGTGGAAGAGCAGAAGAGCATCTGTCACTTCATCTGTGCCCCCACTGCACTTGGGGCTGGCTTACAACCCAACGGAGGAGGGGAGGGAGGGACAGCAGAAGACAAAAAAAGAGATACCACATTTGAAAGACAGAGATTGAAATTGAAACCAAAATCCAGTATGATTCCCCATCTGTGTGTCTACTTTAATGTAATGCATACTATAATCGGGTTTTATTCCTCACCAAAGACCAACTTCTTATCTTTGACAAGTGGGTTCATGTGTCAAAATTTGCTGTAAAGAGAGAAACCACTGCCCTGCAGTTTTCCAGTTGGCACACAAACAACTACTGACCACAGTTAACCCCACCTAACAACCACACAGAAGACATTTCATCTCATGGTAATAAGCCAACACAAGAAAGGAAAGAGAGATAATCCACAAGAAAATGAAAACATAAGAAAAGTAAAATTTTAAAGGAAACAAAGGAGAAATTGAGATTTTTTTTTTAAAAAAGAAGACAGGGAATGAAAGATGTGAGACAGAGCATAAAGGATTAAGGACAGCCTAAAGAAAAAGCCAAATCAGCCACTGGCTCACTGTGTTGGGAAATCAAAAGCACATGAAAGAAATGAAACAAAGGAAAGAAACACATTTTCATGCAAGTTACCCTGGACCCCGGAAATAAGAGGCAGGCGAGAGTTTTAGGACAGCCCTCAGTGCCCCTGCTCACCACCGTTTCCTTTTTCCTGTCCCTCTACAAGTTGCCCTTACACAGGTAAGCTGCCCTGGATATCTGGTGATGCAGACAGAGTCCCTCTCTGCGGAGTGTCTGCATTTTCACAAACGACGAAACTGTGAGGCAATGGAGAAAATGTGCAGTGATGAACGGCCAGGCTTTGGGGTCACGAATGGAGCTGCCTTGGGAGGAGGATGATATGGGGAGGTCACAGCTCTGGCTCCAGCCTCACACTAGAATTGAAAGAAGTACAACTGCAGCCCCAGGAGCAGGGGGCTTGCAGCAGAGTTTCCCCCCATTCATCTTTTCTGGCAAACAGAGTAACTGGTTGGCATGAGAGGAAAATCCAGGCTTATAACAAGGTCTGAAGAACCTGCCTTGTATCAGTAATTGCCCATGGCTGCTTGGATCCCCCAATCCTTCTGCACAACGCTGAAAACTACCAAGAAAACCCCACACAAAGAAAAGGCCCCCATCATCCTGATGCACTTGGAACCGGAAAGTGAATTAATTTTAAAAAGGGACCAAATGTTACAGTTAATAGGGAAAACTGTGACTCAACTTTAACCCTCCAAATAAAAACTAAAGTAATACAAATTAGTTTAGTCTATACTTATTAGAATAAGCATAGAACAGTGTGTTATTTTTACATGCTTTTCATTGCAGGATATCCTCCTGAAATACATGACTTTTCCAAATGACAATAGATGACTGTTGAAAATTATTTCAGGGGCCAGTGCTGTTGGCGTAGCAGGTAAAGCCGCCGCCTGCAGCACCACGATCCCATCTGGGCACTGGTTCAAGACCCAGCTGCTCCACTTCTGAGCCAGCTCTCTGCTATGGCCTGGGAAAGCAGTGGAAGGTGGCCCAATTGCTTCGGCCCCTGCACCCACATAGGAGACCTGGAAGAAGCTCCTGGCTACTGGCTTCAGATTGGCTCAGTTCCTGCCATTTCAGCCATTTGGGGAGTGAACTAGCTGATGGAAGACCTCTCTCTCTTTCTGCCTCTCTGTGACTCTATCTTTCAAATCAATAAATAAATATTTTAAAAAAATTATTTCAGTGCCTTATTGCCTTTTCCAAGCACCAGTTAGTACCCAAGTACCCCAGGCATTTCTGGTTGCACCTGTGCCTCCCGCACATTTCCTGGCTGCCCTGTCTACCTCCACCATCCTCACTGGTAAATGGCACTGCATGAGGTTTGAGAAGCTCTGCAAAATCACCCAGCACCTTCCCAAATCCCTTTACCACCAGCTTTGTAAGCTCAACCCTTTGTATAAATAGACCTTTTCATACAACTTGACCTTAGCATCTAAAATCATGCTTGGCATAAGAAACAGATGTTAACTTTTGAATGAAAAATGAATTTGTAATTTCACTTTTCAGTCAATACTCAATAAATTTCCATTTAATCAGAATATTTAAATCCATAATAATTTTAATATTAAAAAGAGGTAAAAATATTTGTCAGAAAAAATGAATTGAAAGTGCTGGGGAACAATCATCAATGTCTGCAAACTTTGCAAAACTGTATTAACGTTTCCAGAAAGTCACCATGCAAGTACTCATCTTGTCCAAACTACCAAACCTGGAGCTGATCAGGCCTCTGACCATGACTACTGGCCTCCAGAACCACATAAAGTAGAGAAATGTGTTGAACAACACCAGGGTTTTGGCATATGGAAAACTCAAAGTGACAACAACAAACAAAAATGAGAGAGAAGGAGGAGGAAGAGAGGAAGGAGCTTGTAGTATAAAAGATTTAAGAGACACATTAACCAATTACAATGTGTAGAACTTGTAGAGTTCATAGAACTGGAGACACATGAAGACACATTTAATAATTTTAAGGAGTCACTGTTGTTTTCCTGAGAATGAAATACATGAATTTACATTTGAAATTATATAACATGACATCTGGAATTTGCTTCAAAATGATCAAGGGAAAGAGGAAATGTGAGACATACAACACAACAATATGATCCCAACCGTGTAGCTGGTGCAGCTACTTGAGGGACACACAGCACCTGTTATACCATTCTTTCTCCTTCTGTATATCTCTGAACTTTCATAATAAAAGATTTTGAAGTATTTGTACAGTAAGATTGGAGAAGCAAGAGAGCTAACCCTGAACTGAAGCTCCTGCTTTTTGAGAGACTCCCAATCTCTAATCTCACAACAAAACAGTCAGATTGGAATTAATGCTCCTGTGACACAGATGGAAAGAAACAATCTCAAGTAGGCTTCCGAAGGCCCAAGCTTGCAAGCAGCAGGATCAGAAATGAAACACGCGTTGGGCTCTAAAGCCACCTCTACACCCTCTACACCCTCCCTTGGATCTTCAACCTCTCCTTCCATATGGACTCTTCTTTTATGTTTGAGTAGGGTCTTTCTCCCACCCAGGAAAACCATACTTTGGACCCTTATAGGGCCATCAGGTCCCACTCTTTCTCCCTGTTAGTTTAAAGCTCTAGAAGGAGTAAGTTCCTCCCCGACTCTACCTCCCCCTTCCTCATGGGTGCTTCAGAACTACCAAGCATCCGCTTCTACTATTCCACCCACACTGCAACTGTCGCCCGTGCCCTTGACCCTGAACACTAGACATTCAGCCCTCCTGGAAACTCCACTCCGTGGGCTCTGTGACAGCGCATTTCCTGCCCGACTCCTTTTAACCTCCCTTCACTCTCTCCTCTTGCACTGCTGGTCCTTTTAATGTGTGTTGTGACCCCAGGATCTCATTGCTCCTCCCTCTCCATGCCCCTCCCTGGATGGTCTTATCTGATCTCATTGGCCAACCATCTGTCTCGTGCAGGTCAGGTACAAAGCAACAGCTCCTGTTCAGTCAGACCCTCTCCTCAAGCTTTCTAGTAGGAGACCACAACTTGTTACTATGATGTTTAAAATAAATGAAAAACTCAACAGCCCAGATTTGCCGTAAGCCAACTGAAGGAGCACTTTTATTACCATAGCTGAGAAGTGATGATGGTAGTAGCCACACCATGGATGTGCTCAACTGAGAACTTACAAACAAACAAACAAAAATTCTAAACAACAGCCCACATAAACGCAAAATATTGGCTGCATGATGACTAAGAAAGTGTTGTAGAGTGACCTGAGCTAAAGCTCTGAACAGTAAGCAGGCCGTGGACACAGATACCCGGATTCTCAATTACAAGAGGCCACAAAGTCCAGAAAGATGAAAAATAGCACTTTGGAGGGGCTCACAGGGCAATCAGTGCAAGGGATGTACTGAGAACAGAGGTGCAGGCCCAAAAGGCTGAATTTCCCTTGGAATCCTGCCATCACCACACACACAAAATACTGAAAACGTCAGTTGCGGTGGGCAGTGGACTGAAGTGTCAGGCAGTTTCGGAGCAGAGACAGAAGCCTTCACCCGAGACGTACCATGCACGCTCCCACCCAGCCTGTAACTCCCTGTGATGTGCTCACTGCAAACACAGAAGGTGACGAAAGCACTGGATAGCATTTCTCTAAAAATCTGCAGTGCCTCCCATGGCCAAGTCCAGGGTATGATGGGTTGAACTGTGTCTCCAGATTCATATAGTAAACTCCCAAACCCCAGTACCTCAGACCATGATCTGCTTTGTAAATAAGGTTGCTACAGATGTAACTAGTTCAGATGAGGTCATCCTGGTGCACAGTGCACCCTAATCTGATACGACCAGTGTCCTTATGCAACAGGGAAGTTTGGACAGGGACATGAACACTGGGAACACCCTGTGAACATAAAAGCAGAGATCAGGTTATACTCTTGCTGGCCAAGGAGCGCCAAGGAGCCCCCCAGAAACTGTCAGAAGCTTGGGGAAGGCCTGGAACAGACACTTCCTCACACCCCAGAAGGAACCAGTCCTCCCAACCCCTTGATCTTGGACTTCTAGTCAATAGCTTTCTGTCATTTAAGCCACTTAGTTTCAACAGTGCTGGGATCCTAAGGCAGGAGCAGGGCTTGATCAGGACACTGCCGGCAAGTCTGGACCTCACAGGGACCAAGCAGCAGCAGCAAGGCCACCTGTCAGGAAGATCAGCTGTCTTCACAACCCTTCTCTCTCATACTGCCATTTTCTGTCCTTCATTTAAAGTGCAGATAACAGGTAAAGGAAGCAAACAAGATAAAAAAAAATAAGCTAAAAGACTGCTTGACTGAAAGGCTCAGATAAAGCAGGAAGAAGGAGAGCTACAATCAAGAGATAAAAAGACAACCTGACAAAGCCATCATGAAGGCAGGCTGAACAAGGCCATGTGTTTAAACAAACAAACAAAAAAAAGGAATCAGAATCAGGCAAGCATGCCCTGCATGGCAAATCGGAGATTTAGCCCAGAAAACACACATTAAGGAAAGGTTGCACCATCCCCAAAGTATGATGTCCCTGTCCAAGCAACAAAAGAGCAAACAACTCACAAGGCAGTGCTGGGAAGATTTTTGAATCAAATCACAAGGTTCAAAGCCACTGCGGAGATCACCTGTCCCCGGCCCCAGGTGCCCAGGGCGCCTCCCACCCAGGTACAGGGAGCTCACCATGGCTTGAGATTCTCTGTCTGTAGGGTAACCATGGATCTCCCTCTTGTAACTATGGCCAGGTCCAAATTGTTAGAAAATAGTCTCCAGGCAGGTATTAAGCTAAGATATGGAGACACTACTTGAGAAACCCACATGCCACACTCAAGTCTCTGCTTTCCCCTCCCAGCTCCACACTGGAGTGCCTGGATTCTACTCCCAGCTCCACACTACAGTGCCTGGATTCTACTCCCAGCTCCACACTCGAGTGCCTGGATTCCCCTCCCAGCTCCACACTACAGTGTCTGGATTCCACTCCCAGCTCCACACTCGAGTATCTGGATTCCACTCCCAGCTCCACACTGGAGTGTCTGGATTCCCCTCCCAGCTCCACACTGGAGTGCCTGGATTCTACTCCCAGCTCCACACTGGAGTGTCTGGATTCCACTCCCAGCTCCACACTGGAGTGTCTGGATTCCCCTCCCAGCTCCACACTCGAGTGCCTGGATTCCACTCCCAGCTCCACACTCGAATGTCTGGATTCCCCTCCCAGCTCCACACTGGAGTGTCTGGATTCCCCTCCCAGCTCCACACTCCAGTGTCTGGATTCCACTCCCAGCTCCACACTGGAGTGTCTGGATTCCCCTCCCAGCTCCACACTGGAGTGTCTGGATTCCACTCCCAGCTCCACACTCGAGTGTCTGGATTCCACTCCCAGCTCCACACTTGAATGTCTGGATTCCCCTCCCAGCTCCACACTGGAGTGTCTGGATTCCCCTCCCAGCTCCACACTGGAGTGTCTGGATTCCACTCCCAGCTCCACACTGGAGAGTCTGGATTCCCCTCCCAGCTCCACACTGGAGTGTCTGGATTCCACTCCCAGCTCCACACTCGAGTGTCTGGATTCCACTCCCAGCTCCACACTGGAGTGTCTGGATTCCCCTCCCAGCTCCACACTGGAGTGTCTGGATTCCACTCCCAGCTCCACAATGGAGTGTTTGGATTCCACTCCTAGCTCCAGTTTCTGACTCCAGCATCAATGCAAATCCTAGGAGGCAGTGGTAAACACTCGAATAATTGGGTTCCTACTACCCTTGTGGGTGACTTAGGCTGAGTTCCTATAATGAATGGAAACTGTGTGTGTGTGTATGTGTCCCTTTCTGCCTCTCAAATAATCAATAAGATAAAAATATAAAATAAACCCCCTGGGGCTGGTGCTATGGCGCAGCAGGTTACGGCCCTGGTCTGCAGTGCCAGCATCCCATATGGGCACCAGTTCAAGTCCTGGCTGTTCCACTTCCAATCCAGCTCTCTGCTATGGCCTGGGAGGACAGTGGAGGATGGCCCAAGTCCTTGGGCCCCTGCACCCATGTTGAAGATCTGGAGGAAGCTCCTGGCTCCTGGCTTTGGATCGGCATAGCTCCAGCCATTGCAGCCATCTGGGGAGTGAACCAGCATAAGGAAGACCTCTCTCTCTCTCTCTCTCTCTCTCTGTCTCTGTCTCTGCCTCTCTCTGTAGTTCTTTCAAACATATATACATACAAACAAACCCCTTGAATGAGTCCTTACTAGGTGGCAGCAATAAATATGTGCAGGTGTTAACCACTTAGTCCCCACAGATCAGTCACCCAGCGGACAGGGAAATGGCAAAGATATCTTGCCTAGGTACGAGACTCATAGGGTCACACCAAAACCATCCCTGCCATCACTTCTCCCTGTGAAGAGACCACAGTGACACTTTGAGTTTTCCTGGCTACCCTGCAATAGGACTAGTTTTCACTTAGGCAAATAGGCTATAAGGAAACCCCTGCTCTTAAACACCTTATTTTCTGATGCCTTAAATCCTATCATTAAAAATCAATTTCTATACTTGTCCTAGTTGAAATGTATACAGTAATTTCAATTCCTGGTAGGCACCAACACATTACTGTGAAATTGTCCATTAGATTGTTCTCCAAGTGAAAGGAAAGGAAGCAGCTTCCCACAGACGAGCAGCCCAGAGCAGACCTGCTGCAGCAAAGGAGGGAGCGAGGGGCAGCAGCCAGCCTTGCAGAGCTGCTGCAGTGGACGGCGGTGGGGCAAAGGCAGAGAAGCAGTGAATGCCTGCAGGTGTGCAGGGGTGTCGCTCCCCCTCTTCGTGGAGGAGCAACACTGAACCCTGCGCTGTTCTTTCGTCTGCTCGGCCCTCCCCGGGTTTGCTGCTGGTTCTTCCCGGGTTGGCTACTATCCCTTCCACCTCCGTGGAAGGGCAGTTCCCCCTGGCCACATTCCCCACTTCCGCAGGGGAGCGGCACACCGCCGGCCGGCTCTACTCGGGGCTGCACGGGTTCCCTTAGATGTTCCCTGGTGCATGCCGTCTCTCTCCTCCTTTATAGTCCTCCTCCGCCAATCCCAACTCGGCTGCCCACACGCCGAATACGCTGCTCTCCAATCAGGAGCAAGTCCTACAGTTAATTGGTTGAACTGGAGGCAGCTGTGCGGAAGCTGTTTACTTCTCTCCCAGCGCCACATTGTGGGAGAGCAGATGCATAGAATAAGTCTTAATTCGAGTAACTTAGTCTAGTCCGGATTGCTCCCCACAGATCCCCCTTTCTTTTTATTTTTGGCGTTGATGCGCGCCTGTCTTCGGTGTCCCGCGGCACACACTCTGCTCTACTTGCTAGAGTTGCCACAGGCTCTTACAAGTCCTTTCAATCAGGAAAACCGAATCCGGGTCCTCTCTTCGCCATTGTGAGGAGGTTTTTAGGCGCTGATGCGTGCCTGTGTTCGGTGCCCTGCAGCGCATGCTCTGCTCTGCCTGCAGGGGACTTACAAGACCTATCAGGCAAACCGAATCCAAGCCTTCTCATTGCCTTATTGTGGAGGAGACTTATTAGTGTTGGTTCGTGCCTATCTTCGGTGACCTGCAGCTCATACTCTGGTCGAGCTTTGCTGGCGCTTACCGCCTTAAATCAGGCAGACCGAATCCAAGCCTCCTAATTGTTGCATTGTGGGGAAGCTTTACTGATGTTAATTCGTGCCTGTCTTCGGTGACCTGCGGCTAGCCGCCCAGGTGCTCATCGCCTCACTAATCAGGCAGACCGAATCCAAGCCTTCTAATTGGCATGTTGAGGGGAGGCCTTATTTTTCTCTATTTCTCTATCTCCGGGCATTCCTACCTCTCCCATTTCACTTCTATCTTCCAGCATTCCTATTTCTCTTCTACCTCCAAACTTCCGTTTCTCTTATCCCTGCGGCTTTCCGGCGCCTCGCCCCGCCGGCGGTTCCCGGCTCTGCGCCGCTTCAGCCCGCGCCTCATCTGCGCAGCTCGGCTTTGCTCGGCTTGGCTTCCCGCGCTCCGCGGTCTCCACGCTTAACCCTTTCGCGTCTGAACCACAGCCTCGCCAGCCCCGTTCCCTATCTACTCACGCCCCGTGCTCTCTCTGCACGCGGCGGCTTCCGCGAGTAACACAGCGTAGCTTACGTGTCCGCCACTAGCATTCAATCTAAGTTCCCCGGGCTAGCCTGGCGAATTCAACCCAGCGTACGTCTCCGCCCCACGGTTTGGCTTCCCGTCCTTTGCTCCCCGGGCTAATCAGACGGATCCCAACCTGGCTCACGTTTCAGCTTCTGGTTTCAACTTTTCGCCCCCTATTCCCGGGCTAACTTGAGAACCCCAAAGTGGCTTCCGTTTCCGCCTCGGCCTGCCCCCCGCGGCTTCAATTTCCCTAACATTTTTCTCTACCCGGTATGTTTCCCTAAGTTTTCTTCCAACAATATTCCTCCCTCATTTCTCCTGGCCTCTCCCCACAGTCCGTATCCGAGTCTGTTTGTTCTAGCTTTCACTTTCGCTTTCGACCTTAGAGATTCCTCCCAGCTTCCCCCCGTAGTCCGTATCCGAGTCTATGCCTAGGCTTTCAACAGCTTCCTCCGGCACCTCTTTCGTCCGGCTTTTCCCTAGGCTGTTTGCTAGTCTCTCTCTCCGATATTTTCCTGCTTCTTCCCGTTTCTTCCCTCTTAAGTTTGCTATCCGACCTAGGTTTCCTAATCCGAGTCATTTCTTCCCTCCTAAGTTTCATATTCGTCCTAAGTTTCCTATCCGAGTCACGGCACCATTATGTCGCTCCCCCTCTTCGTGGAGGAGCAACACAGGACCCTGCGCTGTTCTTTCGTCTGCTCGGCCCTCCCCGGGTTTGCTGCTGGTTCCTCCCGGGTTGGCTACTATCCCTTCCACCTCCGTGGAAGGGCAGTTCCCCCTAGCCACATTCCCCACTTCCGCAGGGGAGCGGCACACCGCCGGCCGGTTCTCTCGGGGGCTGCACGGGTTCCCTTAGATGTTCCCCATAGATGTTCCCTGGTGCATGCCGTCTCTCTCCTCCTTTATAGTCCTCCTCCGCCAATCCCAACTCGGCTGCCCACACGCCGAATACGCTGCTCTCCAATCAGGAGCAAGTCCTACAGTTAATTGGTTGAACTGGAGGCAGCTGTGCGGAAGCTGTTTACTTCTCTCCCAGCGCCACATTGTGGGAGAGCAGATGCATAGAATAAGTCTTAATTCGAGTAACTTAGTCTAGTCCGGATTGCTCCCCACACAGGGGGGCACCTAGGAAGAGGGATTGCAGACAGGAAGTGGTGGGCTTTTCTTCCCTCCTTCCCTTCCTCACTCCTTCTCTCCGGTTCCTGCCTTTCTGACTTCACCACTCACGCATCCGTTCCACAAGGTTTACTGAATTTTGATGGAAAGACAAAAGAAGGCACTGTTCTGAGTTAGGGGAGAAATACACAGGCAGGGGATTGTGCTATAAGGATAAGTCCTCCATGGAATGCACAGAGGCTCTGGAAATTCCTCTTAGGGGCCCTGGGAGAATGAGCCATGCTGATGACTGTGCCAAAGGTGTCAAAGGTACTGTTAAAGAGTCTCAGACCACAGCCAAGAGGAAATGTGTTTCGGTCCCCAAGTTGAGATTCCCGGCCGCCTATGTGCACTCACTGCATGTAGAGCATCTACTTGAATTTCAACCTCCTTCCTCTCCTTATGTTTCCTGCCCATGTCTGTTTATTTTAGTATCCATTTCGCTACAATTCTTTTGTATTTCCAGTGTTTCCTAGAGAACAAATAAGTAGCATTTCTGACGTGTAGCATTTGAAAATGGCTGAAAAGCAATTACTATGTTAAAAATGGGAGAAAAAAAATGAGAAATCACATACACACACACACACATGCCCCACAATGTATTATACACATATTATATACATGTATATATGTGGAATTACATACTGCAACTTCTATAGAAGGAAAAGATTTAATAAAGTTATGAGAGCATGGTTTTTAATATACCACTCAGAAAATCAGGGCTCACAATTTTTACCAACATGATCCCTATCCAATTAATTTTACTCTGAAATATTGGAAAATTTTTCTGCAAACTTCTGCAGGCAAAAGACCTGACATATGAAATAGAAGACATTTCTCTATAAGAAAAGTAAGCTCTCTGGTCTCACTCAGCATTGCATAAATCTCCAGTCAGTAATGGTGATAGCCTTAAAGAAAAGCAAGCTAAAAATTCACTCTATGGGCTCTCTCCTCAAAATTTGAATTTGAGCCATATCTCACTTAATAAAATACCTGATGCTAACTGGACACAGTTAAGAAACTCTCGGATTTCTTGAAGGGCTTAGACTTCCAGAAAATATTTGTGCTCTCTGTACAGGATCAAGATAGGTGATGAATGGAAATAATTCAAAGAGAAAAACCCCAGTTTGGGGTCTCTCCATGCAAATATCCTGCAAAACAGGAAAGTTGCAAAGAGGCCAGGCTGGACATGGACACAGCAAATGCTTCCAGGGTCCATGCAGGCCCTGGGCTCTCGCCCTTATTAGGCACACCAGCATCTACAGATTCCTCTCAGAGCAGCCAGCCCTGCCGCTCTCTGAGGGAGGACTGCCCAGGGCCACCGGCATCTGCAACCCAGAGTGGCTCTTATCCCATGTCCCATGTAGGATGGCCTCAGGGGTCTCCACCAGATTGGGCTGGGGCTCACCTCCCTGGACTTTGTGCCTGGCCCCTTCCCTTCCCCAAAACTTCCTAAGGTGCCCCTTGCTTCTGGGGAGAGCAGTCCAGGCAGTCACAGTTCTGTAACTTACCAAATCGTGATTGGAACCTAGAGATGGGACTTAGACCCGTGTGTCTAGAGGAGCGGCCCCGTGAGGCCTTGGGAACATCTGGATTACAAGCTAGTGCTGGTTCAAACCTCTGTCTGTGACTCTCTCATGCTGTCTTACCTCTCTCGCAGGACCTGCCCACAGCAATCTCTCGGCCCCCAGGCCTGCAGCTCCGACTTTTTTCCTTTCACACTTTTCTGTAATTGTGTCTAACAAATTACTATACTTGCAAAGTACAAACTGCTGTGTTTTCTATTTTTTGTGGATATATCTTTCTTTTCTCAATTATGCTGAACTCCTTGCAGGCAAAAATAATTCCTGAAGTAGTTATTTGTTTCTGTTACTGCTGCATGGCCCAGAAGTTTTCAAGGTATTTATTTTAATCTTGGGGAAACCATTATGTTGTACCTTGTGCGTATCTGCTGATCAGTAACTTGTAATGCATTTCTTTCATCCGTATAGGTTTATAAGCTGTATCAGAGCAACTCACAGAACAGAAAGAATGGCTTCTAAACCAAACAGAAGGAAATCGTGAGACTTAGTTACTAGTTTCCCTATGCTTTTCTTTCTTTCTTTTTTTTTTTTTTTTACAGGCAGAGTGGACAGTGAGAGAGAGAGACAGAGAGAAAGGTCTTCCTTTACCATTGGTTCACCCCACAATGGCCACTGTGGCTAGCACACCACACTGATCCGAAGCCAGGAGCCAGGTGCTTCTCCTGGTCTCCCATGCGGGTGCAGGGCCCAAGCACTTGGGCCATCCTCCACTGCACTCCTGCGCCACAGCAGAGAGCTGGACTGCAAGAGGAGTGACCGGGACAGAATCTGGTGCCCCAACCAGGGCTAGAACCCGGGGTGCCGGCGCTGCAGGTGGAGAATTAGCCTAGTGAGTCGCAGCGCCGGCCTCCTATGCTTTTCAACTGAACTAGGAAATGATCAGCTAAATGAATACACTACTTCTAACCCTAGTCCCTTGCAAACCACACTGCATACAAAACTACACAGCTGAACGCACATCTGACCTTGCTCCATGTCTACTTCTACAGGTTTAGAAGCTCCCTTCTATGACTTCAGGACATTCTTGAGCAAAAGCCGGCATGATTTCATCTCTGCCCTTGTCTGTGGCCTCATCTCCCACTGGTTTCCCCGGGCTTCTTGACACTGCATTGGTCATCCCTTGTCCTGGAGCATCTCATCAGTGCCTTTCACCCCCTTCTAAGAAAACTGCCATTCACTCTGCTAAGCATGGTTTTGGTACCACCTACTTCGAAGAAACATTTTCTTACTCATCGCAAGATAAGCTGTCTGCTCCCTCCTCTCTTATTCCTGTACCTTCTATGATATCGTCTTTTATTTGTTGCATTTCTCCCTGCACTGAGAAATTATCAAGTCCTTAAAGATAATGTCCCTCCGACATGTCTAGGCTTAGCACAGTGCCAAGCACATGAAGATGCCCCATAAATTCTGTGGACTAAATGGATGAGAAACCATCTCCAGAAATGACAGTGTGTCATAAACCAGATCCTGTGTGAGTTCAGGTCTTCATTCCCAGGTTTGCCAGATGGAAACTCACACAGAAGCTGTCCCCGCTGGTACTGCATCCCCCTGAGCTGCAGCTAGCTCTGCAGTATTTATGGTTTTAATACCATCTCCGCAAAGAGCTCCAGGTGCTTTTCAAACCACAGAAAGATCGGCAGTAATTCTCACAACCCTCCGAGGTAGGAGAAGCTGAAATTATTTAGCTCAGTCGATAATGAAGTTAAGTGAAAAATATAACAACACCGAAAAACCAGTGTGAGTGGGGCTGTTGGCTCGGATAGTCAAAATAACCAGACCTTTCCAGAAAAGAGACAGAAAGAACTGACAGCAAGAGAGAAACAAGGAGTTGTCCATGTTTTATTTTGAATGTGAAAAGAAACTTTATATGTTTATAAAATAAATAGGTATGGCCGTGTAATCAAAGGAAACAGTAATATATTTAGCTTTAAGCATGGTAAGAAATGTTCATAAGTCAATCCCAGGAAACAATGCCATTGTTAAAAGCACAGTATGCAAATATGGCTATGAAGCATTAGTTGAAATGGTGAATGTTGAAAACTATCTAAATGTTAACAACATAATCAAGGTAGGTAAATTCTGAAAAACAAAGTTGGCAGTAAGTCATCACTGAAAATGTTTATAATTAAACATGCAAAAGCAGGGGTGGGGGGGTCACCATTGTGGCACAGTGGGTTAAGACTCCACCTGCAATCCTGGCATTCCATATGGGTGCCCCTTCAAGTCCTGGCTGCTCCACTTTCAATCCAAGTCACTGCCAATGCATCTGGGAAAGAAGCAGAAGATGGCCCAAGGATTTGAGCCCCTGTCACCCACATGGGAGACCCAGATGAAGCTCCTGGCTCCTGTGTTTGGCCTTCCCAGCTCCAGCCATTCTGGCCATCTGGGGAGTGAACCATCAGATGGAAAATCTCTGTCTCTCTCTCTTTCTCTCTTTATTCCCCCTCCCCTGCAACTCTACCTTTAAAATTAAATATTTTTTAAAATATACAAAAATAAGGTCAATGATATCTACACATTACTAACAGTCAAAAACTGTCTGTGCTTTTGAGTAACAGCTGGGAAGGAAACAGGAGAACTAAACGGTATCCTGAGCTTTTTCTTTTATTTGTTTTCAAACTTCAAAATCTCTGGTGTGGTTTTGACATTTTTGGTGTATTGTGCTAGGTGGGGCGACCTTGGTGACTCAAGTCCAAAGATGAGTACGGAAAGGACAAATAGGAGTGAACAAAGGAGAAATGTGGAAAGCGCCCCATAATCCAAGTGGTGGATGTCAGTGTCCCCAGTGACACTGTGTGGGTATCAGGAACACTTCTGTGATGTGGTGAGTAAGGCTTCATTTCTGCAGGGTTCTTTCCCGAACCCTAAATCCTAATGTAATCATGAGAAAAAGTTAGACAAACTCTAGGGAGGAACACTGGTCAGGAAACCAGGCTAGAACTCCTTGACTCATGAGTTCATCAAAAACAAGGAGGGTCCACATTGTGGCGTATCAGGTAGAGCTGCTGCCTGCGATACCAGCATCCCACTTGTGCACCAGTTCATGTCTTGGCTGCTCCGCTTCCAGTCCAGCTCCATGCTAATGGCCTGGGAAAAGCAGCACAAAATGGCCCTGGGCCCCTGCACCAACATGGGAGACCTGGACGAAGCTCCTGGCTTCTGGCTTTGGCCTGGCCCAGTGCTGGCCATTGTAGCCATCTGGGCAGTACACAAGTAGATAGATTCTCTCCCTCCCCTCTTGTCCCCCCTCCCCCTCCCCTCCCCCTCCCCCTCTCTGAGTAACTTTGACTTTCAAAATGAATAAATAAATATTTAAAAGAAAAAGAGAGATAGAAAAACAAGGAGATACAGAAGCTGTCCTATCCATAGGAGACTGGAGAGAAGGACAACTCAACTCAATGTGGTGCTTTGAAGCAGATCCTGGGACTTAAGGGTGTGGATGTAATCTTCCATTTGATTATTGTTTATAGCTTTTGCCTATATTCCTAAATAAAGTCTGAAGCTTCATTAACAATGTTAGAGATGCTAACAATGGGGAAATTGGGCAAGGAGATCTCTCTTATCTCTACAACTTTTCTGTAAACTAAAAATATTCCAAATTAGAAGTTCATTAGAAGGGAAGGGTATAGGATTTGGGAGCATATAAGAAAGAAATAAGACAGGTGACAGGGAAGGAGTGTTTTTGCAACACCATCCTGAGAGACATGAGGAAAACTGAGTAAATACCATGGGATGCCAGTCCCACAACAAAGTCACTTGGGAGAGAAGGATCATAATGAGCTATCATGGTGGAACTAGAGCCATGGATATCGAATGGAGTGTTTTTTTATGTTAGTTAGCTCTGCAAACTGGTGGACAGAAAACGAGGTTATCTGAAATGGACCAGTATTTTGTTAGCTGAAAAATACAAGAATCTCTGTGTCCCTTGAGACAGGTCTACACTGACTACACTTTTTTCTTTTTTTTTTTTTTATTAGGCAGGCAGAGTTAGTGAGAGAGACAGAGACAGAGAGAAAGGTCTTCTTTCCATTGGTTCACCCCCCAAATGGCTGCTACAGCTGGCACGCTGTGCCGATCCGAAGCCAGGAGCCAGGTGCTTCCTCCTGGTCTCCCACGTGGGTGCAGGGCCCAAGCGCTTGGGCCATCCTCCACTGCACTCCCGGGCCACAGCAGAGAGCTGGACTGGAAGAGGAGCAACCAGGACTAGAACCTGGCGCCCATATGGGATGCCGGCACCACAGGCGGAGGATTAACCAAGCGAGCCAGGGCGCTGGTCCGAGTTAGCCCTATTTCTTTAAAGAGAGGAATCGATGTCAGAGAAGTCAGAGAAAGTGTCACTGCGAGGGGGTTGTTTGCTGGAGAAGCAGAAAGAACACAGTAGAAGAGCAAAAGCTACAGAGCTTCAGTGCCCTTTCTCCGAATGCTGACATACAATGAACTGGAATACTGAGCTGTTAGAGTCTGTTAGCCCATCGTGTCACTGGGATTATCTTCTTCTTTTTGTTAGTTGGAAACAAACAGATTGAAAGTGACTCCTAAAATGTTGCTCCAAACTGTGTGCAAAGGGTAACCCTAAAGGCAAAGGTCATAAAGCAGGGCCAGTCACTCAATACCGCACTTGTTCCTTCAGAGAGCTGACAGTCTTTCTGGGATTGATGAGAATACAGATGTTCCTGTAAGTTTAGGGAATCACCCAAGTCAGCAAAAATGAGGCCCGGATTCTCAGCGGTAATCTGAAGCAGCTCTCTCCTCATCACTCTTATCTGCCACTCATGTTAATTTATCTTCTAATCGCTAGATTAACATAAAGAACTGAATCCTTCATCATGTTTTTTTAAATTGTTTTTAATTCTTTTTTTCAGAATAGAGTAAAATATACTCATTATATGCTCTTTGCCCACCAAGAGATATCTCCTAATCAAATTTCCTGGCTGTAAACTTAACTTTTTGTTCAATTGAGTGCATTAATTTCTTCATTTTCTTATGACTACTCAGATTTTTTAATTTCCTTATTTAAACCTAAAATGCTAAAACCCTATTCTGGGAAGAATATTTGCAAATCCAGGAAACCTCAAAATCAGCAAGACTGTCATGAAGCCAGTGATTGACAACATTTTAAATAGTGCCCATTCTATGCTTTTTGTTTCTTGTTATCAACATGTCTTTTTCTTCCTTTGTCTTAAGAAAGCATAAATAAACTCTCTAAGTTTTGAAACAAATGTCTAACCTATATAATTGCTTAAATTCATGAACATAACACGCCTCTCCATGAGGGCTAGAACAAATGTCACCCTGATGTGTTGAGGTTTAGGTTACACTCCATGATCCTGATCAAGAAGGATGATGATGATCTAATCTTCAGATCTGCTCTAATAATAGCCATACTTTCTTGACTACTTATCTGCTTGTCGCCATGTTAAATGCTTTGCATAAACTATTTAACATTTACAATAATCCAGTGAGGTATGGATTCTTACATCATTTGATGATGAAATTAGGACAGAGAAGACACTCATAACAAATAAGCTGTATGAGTATTTCTCTCTCCTCAGCTGTAGATGGGAAAAGACACACTGAAACAAGAAGCCAGCAGATGGAGAACATTTAGGGAACTAATCACAGCAAACAATGACTTAAGGCTAGAATAGGGAACTCCCAGACCTACACATCGCTCTGCTCAATGCAAGTAGAGGCAGTAGGAAGGAGCACCTCAGCGGGCAGATTCCTGGACCACCTGAATCAGGTGTGTAATGAACCAGGCTGGAGATGTGCCCTCAGACCTGCTGGGCCCAGCACCCAATGGCAACATCCTTCTGGAATGTCAGGGCATCTTCTCTGTTCTACCCTTGATCTTTCCAAACACCAGTGGGGAGCAGGGGAGGGGAGACGGAAGGAGGAGGAGAAGGAGGAGGAGAAGGAGGAAGAGGGGGAGGGGGAGGAGGAGGAGAAGGAGGAGGAGGAGGAGGCGGAGGGAGAGGGAGAGGGAGAGGGAGAGAGAGGATATCACGGATATCATGGAAAGGAAAAAGAACATGGCAACATTATGGAAAATAGATTGGCAGAGCTTTAAAAACAAAACAAATATCCTTGATTGAGGCAATAAATGTTTCCAGAGAATTTGTTACTGACATAGATTGGATTATTTTGCCATTGAAGTTTCTGATTTCACAAAGAGAATAAAGGACTGCTGTGATAACTTCTAGAAAAAAAAGTGAATGTTTTGCTGTCTAAACATGCGGTACTTTATCTAAGTGAAAAACTGCCCAAAACAACTCTGGAATTTCATTAATCTATGTTTATGCACTGAAGCATGAATATTCAAAAAGTAAGTGGGTCACTTTACAGCAAATTTAGTAAATATATATCTTGCCTTTCAAAAAGGTGGCAGTCTCTGCCACTTACCATTCCATTCAAAGTGTGGGTAAGTGGCAGCAGCGGTGGGAAGGACGGGCAGTGGCTCCCTTGCAAGGACAGACCTCACAGGCAGGCAGGAGCCAGTGTGGGTAGGACACCCCTGCAGGGCTCAAATGTCCTGGTCCAGTGATGGACCTGCAAGTGCTAGAGAAATCTCAGACATGCTAAGGGAACCAAAAAATTACGGACCAGTTCATAGGAGAGTGAGAAAAGGAGAGACGTGCCTTACGGAAGTGGGAGGGAAAATTGGCCTCCAGCCCCTTTGCTGTCATTTCTATTGCTCCTGAGGAGGGCTCCTGATACAAAGTGACCCCTTCACTGAGCCATTTCCAAACTCGGGAAGGCTGTTTCATGGAATCCTACTTTCTTAGCATTATTTCACAGAAGTGATCTAAAATGTCAAGTATGTATATTAGCATCCAGGAATGTGGTTTGTGTATGTTACATCAGGACATGAAAATTTCTAGCTCTGAACTTCTTTCCACACAACATTCCATACAGCACCTGCAGAACAGCTATGTGACTTTCAGCATATCTGATGAGTTTGATAAGACCTTCTTTGGTTGCTTCCAATCAACTGTCTCCTATGAGTGTCACTGGCAATATGAGAAAGAACAAGAGGATCTTTGCTCAAGTCCACTGCACTACTAGAAGAGAAACAATGCACACCCTATGCCAATAAACCCATTCTGTGCATGGAGCAAAGGCAGAAAGTCTTTTCACATTTTTATTTGAACTTGTGGTTGGCAGTTCCGTGGGATGGCTCTGCCATTTTCCAGTTTCCACACTGAAGAGTCAGAGTTCTGCATTTCTGCTGGGTCCTCTATATTGCTGTTTTAGAAAAGCATTTCTACTGGAGGAAATTGGAAACAGAAGGAATGGCAAGACAGACCAGCCTTTTGGCCCTTTGTCTAATTGGGAATGACAACCAAAGCCATTTCAGTGCCATTCAGCTGTCACTCTGTAACTCCCAATAAAATAGAAATGTCCGTGCTCTAACGTAACTAACACACCATCAACTGAAGACCTACTACACTTAAAGATACTTAGAGTTCTGGGCCAAACTGAACAGCCCTCAAAGGATTTACAATAACATTGTAGTAGGTCTTGCCTCATGTCCAATTTCATTGGTGCAAGGAAAAAATAACTCCACAAAATGTTTTTGAACTATTTTAGCACACCCTGGCTTTCTTGGAATTCTGCTCCTATTATGTTTAAATTGGGGGAAGATTTCACTCTGAAATGCTAGAGCTTTTCTAGGAGTTGTTCATTTTGGAAACATCATCATTGATGACAATGACATTCAGAGTAAGTGACTGTGTGTGGAGTCACAGTTCATGGTAATACTAAACGGAGGTGAACATATTTCACCCCTTCATTTTGTCTTCTGACATAATAGTGCCTGAATATTTATATACTGAGATGCATGCCATCTTATTTAAACTGCTTCTTTGTTCTTTCTTCTTTACACAACACTTAGAGCGCATATTTATTCTTCTGAAATTATACTTGTAGTTTTCATCTCTAAATATGATTTCAAAATAATTAAGGGATTTATAAGGTGTTTAATATGAAAGAGAAAATTGGACCTGATAGAGTTGAGAATCACTGCTATTTGCTTTAATAAGTGTGTTGTAGAATAAATGGAAATGCACAGAAATGCATAGACATTTTAGAAACTGATAAAGAGTCTGTAGGATGTATTTTAATCTGATAAATGAATCTCATATAAGTGTAAGTGAGCACAAAAAATGTTTATGCCCAGCTATCCATTTGCTGGAATTCATTAAAATTATAAACAGGAGAAGCAAAGATGAAATAGAAAAAACAGAATTTTTTCCAGATTACAGTGAGTTCTCACACACCCTGTGTGAAGTTAGGTCAGAAAGAGCTTAGAGAAATAAGCTTTCTGAGAATTGGTATGTCCTGTTGCTACATGTCATTTTTTAAATGCAGAAACTAATTGAAATGGTTACTTTTGAAATATTTAAACTCTACATTTGCCATCCTCTCTGGCTTTTTTATCTCCCTATAAACTCTTTCTCTAAATCAGGGATGACTTCCATTTCCCCTGCATGTTACACACTTTCCTCCACCGTCTGCAATTTAATTTCCACCTCCATAATTTTAAATATTTTAAAGTCATCATTTTACACTCTCCATTTTCCTCTAAAATTGCCTTCAGTAATGGCTTCCTAACTCCATTATCTTGAAATTACATTTATCACATTTATGGGTTTGCCTTTTAAAAGCAAAACAAAACAAAAAACCATAAAATGGGAGGGATCTGAGTCTAATCACAGGATGTGCCTGAGCCAGTGGTAGTGATTACAAATATACTCTAATGTGCTTCAATCAAGGTGAGCTTTATCACTGTTATGCTATTCCATTCCCGAGGCATATTGCTGTAGAGTAATAGTTAGGAGAACAACGCATCCTTTTTGCCTGTCAATACATTCAATTGTATTCAACAGCAAAAATAATTTACTACCAGGCTGAAATTAGACATTTAAACAATGCATATAAATAAGTCACTGATGGCTTAAGCAGCCAGAAATAACCACCAAGATGATGATTTGTGATTTCTTTATGAAATGCCAAAACAAAACTAAAAACTTCACTGCATATTTCAGGAAAAAATAGATTTGGTGCAGTTACTTATAAAAACATATAAGATAAATAAAACAAACCCAATTTTAAATAATAGAATTTAAGGATATGCTAGCCCTGGGGAATGATTTAATGTCACTGTCCATCTATTCATCCCCATTTTCCATTTCTTACAGAATAATTGAGATCTTGAAAATGAATTGTATCTTGTTTAAAAAATTAAAAATAAAAGCCAAAAATAGGCTGTCAGATTAATTCAAATGAAACATTTTCCAGAAAGCTATGACTCAAAACATTTATTTTCTTAACAAGCAACAGTGATATATCAGATTCATAGAGTAATAGAAAACATATATTTTCCTGATGTTCAGACAAGAGCCTAAGCACAAAATATTTTGTAATGAGTCATTGGGCTTAAGATCTTAGCTTCATCTTTTATAGTGAATAAATGGCTCACTAGACTGTAAGCCTCATAAGGGCATGAACCATAGTTTTTAAAAACTTACCTGATGCATAAAAACTATATATTTTGATGGAATACCATGTGGTGTTTTGATGGATGCATACATTGTGTTATGTTCAAATCAGGGGAAACATATCTATCTCCTCAATCATTTATCATTTCTTTGTAGAGAAAATATCCACATCTTTTCTTCTTGCTTTTTAAAAGACATTATCTATGTCCATCTTACTGTGCAATACAACACCAGAATTTCTTTTTCCTATCTAACTATGACTTCGTACCGATTGATCAAATTTTCCCCATTGTCCACTTACCCCTACTCCCCCAGCCACTGGTAACCACCATTCTACTCTGAATTTCTATATAATCAACTTTTTAAGATCTCAAGCATGAATGAGATCATGCTGTGCTTGTCCTTCTATCCCTGGCTTATTTCACTTAACATACTGACAGCTCCATCCATGTTGTCACAAATCACAGAATTTTCATTGTAACAGTTAAAACATGTCCCATTGTGTATACATGCCACATTTCTTTATCCACTCAGCAGCTGATGGACACTTAGGTTGTTTTCATTTCTTATCTATTATGAATAGTGCTGCAATAAACATGGAAGTGCAAATGTCTCTTCAACAGACTGGTTTCACTTCCTCTGGATAGACAAGTACATTCAGCAGTGGGATTGCAGGGTCATACAAGATGAACCAAACTTTTCACATCTTTTGTGTGTAAAAGAACATGCCCTGGAATATTTTTATACACAATATGCACAACCAATGAGTGCCTATTCTCATCAATGTTGCTATAGGCAGTGTTGAAATAACTCTATCTTCCTACATATAAGTTCTGAACCTTTTGCTACATAGTGTCCCTTTTTTAAAAAAGATTTATTTATTTGAAAGGCAGAGAGGTAGAGGTAGAGGTAGAGGTAGAGGTAGAGGTAGAGGTAGAGGTAGAGGTAGAGGTAGAGAGGTCTTACATCCATTAGTTCACTCCCCAGATGGCCACAATGGTTGGAGCAGCACCTATCCAAAACCAGGAGCTTCCCCTGGGTCTCCCACATGGGTGCAAGGGCCTAAGGACTAGGACCATCTTCGATGCCTTTCCCAGGCCATAGCAGAGAGCTGGATTAGAAGAGAAGCTGCCGGGACTAGAACTGGCGCCCATATGGGATGCCGACGCCACAATTAGCCCCCTGTGCCACAGCGTTGGCCCTGAGTTCACTTTTCTAAATTGTTACTTTTACCTGTAGTTCATCAACCAAAATTCAAGATTACTGTGAGTTATGTGTATAAATACATCTTTAATTTCTCATACCACTTCTTTTGGTGAGAAAATTCATTCAAAATGATCAAAGAGTGAGTCACCAATCTAATAAATAACCCAATGATCACCATCTTTTGAGACAACAAGGAGAAGGCTCAATGAAGGAAAATACAAGAGTAGTTTGGATTTACTCTACAGAACAGCAAATGAGCATTATAACTGCCAGCAGCCCTTGAATCAAACCTTGGAAACAAGTCAAATGCTCACTAAGCCTGACAAAGCAGTATCAAATGAAATATGAATGTAACATGCCAAGCCAAACACAGAGAACAGCAACCCCAATGCAGTTCCACATATCACATAATATTCACGGTTTTCAACACTGGGGTGAGTTTATGTCAATTAAACAAATCAATATTTAAAGGTCTTTTGTAAAAATATTTTGGACAATAAGTATGGGATACAAAGGTGAGCAAGGTGTATGTCTGCCTTGAAAACAGTTTGCAAAAAGAGTCACTTGCTTAAATCACTAATTCTGTTTTAAAAATATTTAGTAAGGGCCTGATGTACAGGACTGAAGGAGATATGAAGGACAGAGTGAATAATGGGACATGCACAGCCCCATGAAACCTACAAAGAAAGCCACACAACAGCACAGTTACAATGCACATTGGGATAGGAACTTTGTGAGGGGACGTGATCTTGGCGGAGTCATATCCCAGGTAGAGGAGTGAAGTCTTGACTTACAGAACAAAACCACAGAAGTAGCAAGGATCACGTACAATTACAGACATCCCTGCACAAATGGGGGATTCACTAGAAATTCAAATAGAAGGTGGAAGACCTAGATGTTGGCAATATGCAGACTTAACTTTATTGATTGAATGTTTGGGGCAGGATGGTGACAACTCTTGGGAATGGGTGGGTTGCTGTGCTCTAACTGAACATGGAGAGCAAAGGAGGGGGCAGAAGGTCACAGAACTATCTGGAACCTAGAAATGGGAAGATGAAGGAGAATTTAAGAAGTAAAGTATCCACTGAGAGATCTGGCTGCTGAAATTAGATAAAAGAGCAAAAGAAAAAGAAATGTCAACCATAGGAAAAAAGTAAAAACTCAAACAAAATGTTGGGACAAGTGAGGCTTTAACCACCACATCAAATGAATCCTGCATATTATCTCAGCTAATCTGCCACTTTGTTACTCAAGGACAACCAAGAACTGGCTGTCCCCTCTGTTTCCCTTATGTTCAAGGTGAGAATATGAAGGAAACTCGGGCAATTCGAACATTCCAGGAAAGCCGTCAGGGAGCTTTTTTCAGACACAGGAGGGGAAAAAAATGACCTTTAAATAGCTAAAAAGAATATGAAGAATATTGCAAAGGAAGCCTAGAGCCAGAGAATTTTATCACCTAAGACAAAACATTTCATTTTCACCATAATATTTAAAGGATCATCTGGGAGGTAGATAAAACCATTCACACAATGTCTAGTATCAAAAGAAAGCTAATAACTCTACTTTTTGGAAGAACTAAGGGCAAGAAGATTATATAAATTTTAAGAATAAATAAATGCCAAAGACAGAAAGTGTATTATCTCTGTGTGAAATAAATGGCACTAGGCAAAGCCCATTTTCTTCTTATTTCACTGAACAATGCAGGATATGCTTATTAAGTCTGACAAAATGAATTGTTTATCACAACTGATTCATAACTACTCATAACAAGATATGTAATTTACTGAATTGTACCAAATATGGAATCAGAATTTTAAAAATGAAGTTCTTTCACAGAAGTGTCTGTTAGCTACCTAAGGAACCGAGCTCTGCCTTCTTTCACTATTGTTCTCATCATTCCACTGAGGCTCAAACCCAGAACTGGAAATGGGGAAAATGGAAGATTATCTTAACTGTTTTGCTTACCTTAGGAAAGCTATTAAATAAAATTTCTTTCTTTCCATTCACTTATTCTGATAAAGCTCACCTGTCTCGTTGTTTTTCTCATTTATGAATATCATTTCATGTTTTTTGAAACATGGGAGTTTCCCATAGAAAGCACATCCCCTACTATCTCCAAGTGTCCATTTAAATGTAGGTAATATGATGCTTTCTGCAGTTTATAAAATATAACCACTCCTTTTCTCAGCAATGCCTCCCTTTCTCCATTTTTATGCCTCTTCTTTTTACTTTCATGAAAGATATGCCCTCTGAATATCTTTTTCCCTGGTGCTATGCATGATTCTTCTCTCACAAAGAAAACATTTTTGGTTCATTCTTCTTTATGGTGTTATTTTTTGCCAACTAATAATAATGATATTTAAAATACACTAAGTATTGTAACCTGATGAGAGGTGTGATAAATAGTTCCCAGGGAATGCTTCATTGAATCTCAAAAACATCCTACATTTTGTGCAACATTATTATCATGTTAAACACATTGTAACAAAAGTCCTGGCTAGTGGAGGAAAGTCAGTATTTGAAACCAGGGATTTGATTCAATTTCCTAACAGAAAGAATCAGACTCCTTCTACAGGTGTAAGCGCCAGAAGAACAGATGTGAATCATGCAGCACACCATGACTCCTGAGATGATGACTACAAACCACTAATTCTAGAGTTCTTTATGTAAAATTGCACTGTAACTCATACAGTATAATTCACTCCTGTGTCTGTCCCTTCCCCATCTGCATATAACTGGTCACTGCTATCTTAGATTGTAATTCCTGTCTTCTGTGCTGAGGCAATAGAAATTTCTATCCAATCCTTCTGTGAGAGGACAATACTGTGTTTAGAGCTGGTAAACACTGGCATGAGAGTGGTTTTGAAGGGGAAATACGGTAACAAAATGGTCAAATTCAGCAAAATGTTAGAGAAGATCATGTTGCAGATCAGTACGGGACGCTTGAAGGTTGTGCTGGATGGAATCCCACTAAGTCTTTCAGCACCAACTGCTCAAACCTTGCCCCATAAGCTCTGGCCTTTTTCAAATCTTGTTTTTTCATTCATGAAGTCTATATTACAGTCTTTATCTGGAATCTGACCAATATAAAGTCATTACCTTACCTCTGCAGAATCAAGTCCAAAAATAATTAAGAAGAGTAATGGAAAACTTGTAAGAAAATGACAACCTTGATACAAATAACACATCAGATTCAGAATGGAAAAAGGTTAATCAAAAAAGATCAATGGCACTTTGTGTCTTCATACTTTAAAAAAGTGGTACCATACCACTTGTAGAAGATAATCTACACAAAAATCATATCTAAATAACAACTACCACAGAAACCTTAAAATTTTACATTATACTATAGACCACCTAGCTAATACCATAAAACCAATATGGAAATATTATGCCAAATGAGGTAGACTAAAAAGTCCCACTAGGAAAGGTGGTGGTTGACTTTTGCATTCTATTCCCCCACTGAAAAATATACAGACGCAGTACATCTGGATTACACATATAATGGATTCCTGAATCCACAGAAGCAAAAATATATTGAAATTTATATTGCATTGAAGAATGAAATAGATACATACATTTTATGCACTTTGAAACACCTGCCATGATCAAATGACTAAAAGCAATTCTGACTAGAAAGGCAAGTCAGAAAGCCCACTGGAAATTTTGCATAATTGCAAATGGAAATGACAACAAAATGCAAATATTCTAGTTCAAAAAAAGGTACAGTTAAAAAGGTAAAAATCCCAAAAGAAACCCAAAACCACTTAAAATTATATTTCTGAAAGTCCACAGGAAATATATGCTAACAGAACCAAAGGGTTAGGTGTGTAAGATAAAACTCCTCGTGGTAAACTGGCAAAGTCAAAAAGGGTCACAGTAGGATGACAGCATTGCAAACAAAACCCATAAAGACCATTCAACTGGGGAGAGTTATATACCCCAGAGTCAAAAATGATTAATGAAGTCAAAAGAGTATTTGGAAAATATATTGCAAAAGACTCCAAAATAAATGCTGAAATGTTTTTCAATACGTCAGAGAATAAGGGAGTCAAAGAAACTTGAGAGCCTTTGAAAACAGCAGGTACAACAAAAATTTTTCAGTGACTAAAGATACAATCCCCAAAATGCTTATGGGACAATTTTGTTCCATCTTTATGGACGAAACTAGTCAAGAATTTCCAAACTTTTCCATCAGAACAGAGAGGTAATGTATATTTAAGAAATGATGAGCCTTAGACTTAATTCATTAACTGGACAAGACTACCTTGCCTGAACTGGAAACCACCTGCTCTGCAGGAGTATGAGACAGTCTACCTGCCACAACACACATCCAATAATTGCAAATGGTTGCAATGCCTTAGGACAAGTATCATTTCAATGGGTTCTATCCAAAAGGGAACTCTAGTTAGGTCATGAAATTAGACTCATTGAGTCTTACTCCTTTGTCAAACATACTGGGAGAATGTTCTTGTATTTAATACTTAAGGTATAACCCAATGCAAACTAGGATAAGAATTGTTGCATGATCTCTGCAAAGAAAAAGAATGTGTAACTCACTGCCTAGACCATCCTACGTAGACGAATCATACAGCAAAGGAGAACCCAAAGACACACCTGGTTGAGATGGTCAAACTCTTTTCTCCACTTACTATTCACAGATACTCAAAGCCATAGTCCCCTCTCAAAACTGACCCTTTCTCATTCTCTCCAGTGTTTAAAACTGGGTGTCATTCTGAACTTCTCTTCCCCAAAACATTTACCCAATTAGTTGCTGGATTCTGTCAATTCTTCTTTCTAAATATATCAAATTTGCACCCTGTACTGTATCCCCATCACCTCCACTAAAATCCAAGTTGCACCTGCACTACTAAAGTAGACTTCTAACCAAACTTCTTCATGCCAATCTTACCCCCTTGGAACCACTCTCCACAATGCAATCATTCTGATGCCCTTCTCCTATTCATTAACCATAACCTTTCAACACAGGTGATATGCTATAAATCTTCATTACCATCCAGAATATATTTCTCTTCTTGGAAAGTATTCATGACAGGCTGTTCTGCTACACATAATAGTGCATGAAATCCACGCCTTTCCTGAGTACTGATCAGGGGTTAATGCTAATGACTTTCTGAGGCATCATTTCTCCCCTCCTTTCATCTCCATTATTTCTCTGTTTTATTAAGTATGTCTCCTAAGTCCGAACCACTGTTCCACACACCATATTCCATTCAATGGAATGGGTTATGGTCTATCTTCAATCAGAAGAGGGGGCAGTGAGGGAAATGGGCATGGTAAGTACTAGGTGCATGCAAGGAAAATTAATTACCCTCAATAAAAACAAGATCACAAACACAGTCTGAGAGAGTAAAGGAGACAGTGATTCCCAATTTTATTGTTTTAAATATTTATTTGGAAGTCTGAGTTGCATAGAGAGAGGGAGAGAGGGAGAGAGGGAAAGAGGGAGAGATCTTCTATCTGTTGGTTCACTCCCCCGATGGCTACAACAGCCAGGGCTGAGCCAGGCTGAAGCCAGGCCCCAGGAGCTTCTTCCAGGTTTCTCACATGGGTGGCAGGACACAAGCACCTGGGCCAGCATCTGCCATCTTTCCCAGGCCATTAGCAGGGAGCTGGATATGACTTGAAGCAGCCAGAACTCAAACTGGCACACATAAGGGATGCTGGCATCATAGGTGGCAGCTTAACCTACTATACCAGGACACTGGCCACATGAGTCCCAATTTTAGTAAAGAAGCAAGGCTTCTTAAGCTGTGACTTGGAGGATAACTGGTATTTGGAATTAAAGTGTTTATAGGGGAGAACAACGCTAGCAAAGACATCAACATTCATAAATACATAGGATGCTTAGGGAATTAAACTTAGCAGTGGGGTAAGAAATTAACCTAGGAATTAAGACACCCACATTATAGAGCCTGAATTCAGTTCACAGCTCTGGCTCATGACTCAAGCTTCCTGCTAATGTGGACACTGGGAGGCAGCAGTGATGACTCAAATAATTGGGTTTATGTCAACCATGTAGGAAAACTGGTTTAAGTTTCCAGCTCCAGGCTTTGGACCTGAGCTAGCCCCAGCTGTAGCAAGCACCTGGGGAGTGAACCAGCAAATAGGAACTGTCTGTTTGGCTGGCTGCCTTTCAAATAAATAAACACTTTTTTTAAAAAAAATAAACACAGTTTGGCTGAATATACAAAAGCAAATTTGGAACGTATGCAGGGACTAAGCACTAAGATGGCTTTGAATAGCACTTTTAAGTATTTAGGATTAATTGGGTAGATTAGGGTTGCAAAAGCAAATTCCCAGATGGTCCAGGAAGATAATAGAAATGAGTGAATCCAGAAGATATTAAAATGAGGAATGGAGGTTGTGGGGAACTCTAGAATATATTATACATAAAAAAGCAAGTGCCACTCAACCTGGAAAATGTTGCCAACAGAGAAGCAGATCAACAATGACTGGATGATCAACTCCATCCAGATGTGTCTGAGTATTTTCAATTTTCCAAAAATGCAGCAGTCAAATGGGAGGGTATTAGGGCACTGGTTTGCAGCACTGATGTGGTTAGAGAGGAGACACTGGGTCTAATGGTAATGGAATCCCTCTCCATGTTGATTTCTATAGGAAGCATCACTCCATCAAGTCACTTCAATGCATTAAGTTCTTTTTCTCCCTACACTTTCCAGTTTGTCCTCCTTATATTTTTTACTGTAGTTTCTAAAACTCTGTATTAATATTATATACCTCATAGGAATATTGTGAGGATTAAATTAAATAATCCAGGTAAAGCTTTTAGAACTTTGCTTGGGATGTCAAAAAGTAGACATTGCATGTGGAGTAGCTACTAATGTGAAAGCTCATGAGCCAGAGCTCTCTGCATACATTTGCACCCATCCGTTCCTTTTCCACACTTACATCTCCGATCTGATTTCTCTCTTGGGCTCTGACTCCAAACTCCTCCTGCCTATAGTGAGCTTCACTTGGATGTCTCAAACTCAGCCTCAGCCCCAGCCCAGGTCTGCCTCTCACCTCATTCTCTCTAGTTCAATAAATCATAGCATCACCTTCCCAGGATCCCAGTGAAGGCCTGATGCCTTTATTCTATTCCACATCACTACACCATTGTCCTATTCTATATCACTGTATTAAAATCCTTCTATTTTATATCCAATGTACAATGAAATATAAGTTCTCAACTCTTTTTGTGTAGTCAATTGTCCGGGCTCATTTCTAGAAAGGCAGAGGCTCAGCACACTGTCACACCTGAAAGTGACTGAGAAAGAAGGATGGGCATCTCTTTTCTGCCCTGTGGACACAGACAGCTGGAAATGCAATCTCACCAAAGAATCCAAAGTTGGGGCATATTTTATTTCTGGGAAGATAATGAGCTATATTAATCAGATAAGATGCTTGGGTAAAAAAATCTGGATGGTGAGCAATTTTTAAAATACAAAAATATGAGAATCAATAGTGCTGTGAACTAAGGTTGCTACCCTGTAGACAGAGATAAATGGATGGGTACAGGTAAAATGTGTCTACTATCTTTGAAAAAGACTGAAAGGAGAACAGATTTGAGGAAGGAGTGGATTTATGTTTTAGAAAGCAATTTACAGATTCAATGTGATCCCAATTAAAATACTGATGACATTCTTCTCAGATATAGAAAAAAAGACATTAAAATTCATACCAGTGATATGGCATAGTGGGCTAGGCCTCCCCCTTCTGTGCCAGCACCCCATACGGGTGCCAATTCAAGTCCCAACTGCTCCACTTCTAATCCTGCTCTTTGTCTGGGAAAGCCGTGAAATATGGCTCAAGTGTTTAGGTCCCTGCACCTGCATGAGAGACCCAGAGAAGATGCAGGCTTCTGGCTTTGGATTGGCCCAGCTCCAGCTGTTGCGGCTGTTTGGGGAATGAAGTAGCTGATGGAAGACATTTCTCTCTGCCTATAATTCTGCCTCTCAAATAAATAAAATCTTTAAAAAAATTCATATGGAAATAGAAGAGACCCCAAATAGCTTAAGCAATCTTATACAACAAAGGGGGGAGACTCCAAGCTGTTGGAATAGAGAATGGCATACTGCTCTGGGCTAGGGCTAAATACCTTTTCTAAAAGGTGTGTAGGAAGTACATTCTCAGGGAGACTTAGAAAAAAAAAATTGCAGTGCAAATTCTATGGAAGGAAAACGAATGCCATGGATTGGTATGGAAGGTATGATGCACAGCACAAACACAGATATGACACAAGACCACAGTAGCCTAGAGCTGAAGGAAGTGCCAGCTTTGGAGAGTAAGGCGACATCAGATTGCAGCAGCCCATGCTACTGCTGTTACAGTCAGCGGGAGAGAATTGCATGAGTCCGGCCTGGAGCCCTAAGTGGGATAGGGTACCAGCTGACCCAGTAAAATAGGTGCCTGGTAACTGGCTGAGAGAGGGCAGGTGCCCTTTTGGGCATAAGCAGCAGCTGCCTGCAGGAGCTCTCGTGCACACAACCAGCAACTGGCTGAGACAAGATGCCGTCTTCTCAGCAGGACCCAGCACATACCAGCAACCGGCCTGGAGAAGGCAGTGTTCAGCTGGCTGCTCTCGTGCATGCGTGTGACCCAGAGGTTATAGCAAAGAGAAAAATCCACGTTCCCCACTGACCTTGAGTCTAGCTGGGAGGACTGACAGGAGGCTGGGCACCCATGTAGGACTGTGAGGTGCCCCAGCCTCTCAACATGTCACAGGCTCTGGGGCTCAAACTACCGGGACAGCTGGCTCTGGGAAGGTCTCTCTCTGTGGATGGGACACTCCTGTGGGCACAGCAGATCCTATGAAACCTGAGACTGTGGGAACACTGTGAATGCACGAGAGGGTACAAGGGAATAACTGGATGTCTGGGAAATCACTCTGAGTGGCTCACAGGCTCAGAGCTCCCTGATTACCTTGGGTGATCACTGCAACAGGATCCATAGCCACAGTGAGGACCACGCAGATCCTTTGAGCAATGTGGATGAGTGCTACACCCACTGTGTAATACAGACCTGGCCACTGACCACCTTGGAAGAGAGAGGGTGAGGGTGTGCTTATGTCAACACAGGCAATTGTACCTTCCCTTCTGCTAAAAATAGATCATACCACGCCCAACTTGGGTGTCACCCAGGATACTCACCTCACCCTGGAACACTAACCGGAGCTCCCTGGACACACCCAGCACGCATCTCTGGATATTCACTGAAAGACCAGGCACTCCACTAAGCCACAGTGGGTTTTTTTAAGCTTTTTTTATTATTTAGTAAATATAAATTTCCAAAGTACAGTTTATGGATTACAGTGGCTCCCCCCACCCATAACTTCCCTCCCACTCGCACCCCTCCCATCTCCCGCTCCCTCTCCCATTCCATTCACATCAAGATTCATTTTCAATTATATACAGAAGATCGATTCAGTATATATTAAGTAAAGATTTCATTAGTTTGCACCCACAAAGAACATAAAGTGTAAAATAATGTTTCAGTACTAGTTATAGCATTACTTCACATTGGACAACACATTCAGGACAGATCACACATGAGAAGTAAGTACACAGTGACTCCTGTTGTTGAGTTAACAATTTGACACTCTTGTTTATGGCGTTAGTAATCTCCCTAGGCTCTAGTCATGAGTTGCCAAGGCTATGGAAGCCTTTTGGGTTCGCTGACTTCGATCTTATTCCGACAGGGTCATAGTCAAAGTGGAAGTTCTCTCCTCCCTTCAGAGAAAGGTACCTCCTTCTTTGATGGCCCCATTCCTTCCACTAGGATTTCACTCACAGAGATCTTTCATTTAGGTCTTCTTTTTTTTTTCCAGAGTGTCTTGTAAGCCACAGTGTTCTAAGATAAAAGCCATCAGAGGACAAAACCAGCAAGTATGTCCACAAATGCTTAAAAAAAGATGCGAAATTCAAGAACCAAGAATAAGGAAGAAAACATGACCCCCTAAAGGAACACAAAACAATTCAATATAAGAATCTGAAGATGAAGAGATCAATGAAATGTCTCAAGCAAAATTCAAAAGATTAATCACAGGATTACTCAGAAAAAATGAGAGGCAAATTTATGAATTAAAGAATTCCATACATGACATGAATAAAAAGTTCTCCCATGATTGAGGTTTTGAAGAGAAATCAAAATGAAATATTAGGAAGGAAGAATTCAATATGTCAAATAGAAAATACAGTGAAAAGCCTTAACAACAGACTTGGAGAAGCAGAAGAAAGAATATCTGAGCTAGAAGACAAATCTTTGGAATTTTTTCAGTCAGACCATAAAAAAAAGAAGAAGAAATTTGAAAAATTAAAAAAAAACAGTGTGGGAGATTTATAGGATACTATCAGATGACACAACATACAGGTCTTAAGAATTCCTGAAGGTGCAGGAAAAGAGAATGGATTAGGAGGCCTATTCAGTGAAGTAGTTACAGAACATTTCCTTAATTTGGAGAAAGAAACAGACATCCAAGTACTCAAGGCACATAAAACTCCTTATAGACATGACCAGAAAAGATCTTCAACATGATACTCTATAGTCAAACTTTCAGTGGTAAAAAAATAGAGAAAATATTCTAAAATGTGCATGAGAGAAACACCAGATTACTTTCAGAGGATCTCCAATTAGACTCACAGCTGACTTCTCATCAGAAACACAACAGGCTAGGAGAGAATAGAGAGAGACTTAGTCCAAAGAGAAAAAAACTGTCAACCCAGAATACTGCATCCTGTAAAGCTCTCATTTATGAGTGAAGGATAAAAAAAAGACCTTCCATAACTAACAGAAATTGAAAGAATTTGTCACCACTCATCCAGCCTTACAAAATAAGCTTACGGATGTGCTAAACACAGAAGCTCAGTAAGATAATCATTATGAAAGAATGTGAAGGCAGAAAACCTCCCAGGAAAAGTACAAAGGAAGTCCAAAGCAAACAATATTTAGGAGAAAATGGCAGGGCCAAGTCGACATTTATCAATAGTCACATTGAATGTAAATGGTCTAAACTCTCCAATTAAAAGATATAGGATGGCTGGCACCACAGCTCACTAGGCTAATCCTCTGCCTGTAGCGCCAGCACACCGGGTTCTAGTCCCGGTCGGGGTGCCAGATTTTGTCCCAGTTGCGCCTCTTCCAGTCCAGCTCTCTGCTGTGGCCCGGGAGTGCAGTGGAGGATGGCCCAAGTGGTTGGGCCCTGCACCCCATGGGAGACCAGGAGAAGCACCTGGCTCTTGGTTTCGGATCAGCGCAGCACACCAGCCGCAACGCACTGCCCGCAGCGGCCACTTGTGGGGTGACCCAACAGAAAAAGAAGACCTTTCTCTCTGTCTCTCTCTCTCACTGTCTAACTCTGCCTGTCCAAAAAAAAAAAAAAAAATATATATATATATATAGGAGGCTGAACGGATTAAAATAAACAAGACCAATCAATTTGCTGCCTACAAGAAACACACCTCATTAACAAAGATACTTGCAGACTGAAAGTAAAATGATGGAAAAAGATATTCCAGATTAACAGAAAGCAGAAACAAACAGGTATAGTCATCCTAATATCAGACAAAATAGACTACAACATAAAAACTGTTAAAAATAAACAAAGAAGGGCACTATGTAATGATTAAGGGATCAATTCAAAAGGAAGATATGACTATAATAAATGTATATGCACCCAATTTCCGAGTGCCTGGCTATCTAAAGTAAATGTTAAGATCTAAAGTGACACAGACTCTAATACAATAGTAATGAGGTAATGAAACATCCCAATTTCATCAATGGATGATAACCTAGACAGAAAATCAACAAAGAAACAGAGTTAATTGACTCTATGGGCCAAATGGAACTAACTGATATATATAGAACCTTTCATTCCACAGTTGCATCATACACATTCTTTTCATTTACTAGACCATAAATCAAGTCTTAGCGCATTCAAAAAACTCAAAATCATATCATGCATCTTTCCTGACCACAGTGGAATGAAGCTGGAAATTAAAAACTTAAGAATCTTGAGAACATATGCAAACACATGGAGACTGAATAATGTGCTATTGAATGAACAGTGGGTCCAGAAGAAATCAAAATAGAAATAAAAAAAATTTCTGGAAATTAATAAAGATGACAATATAACATATCAAAACTTATGGGATATAGCAAAAACCATGTTAAGAGGGAATTTTATAGCAATTAGTGCCTATATCTCTGAGCAGAGAGTAACACGAGGGATCAAGAGACAGGCAGAAGATCCACAGAAAGATAAGGACATTGTGAGCACCAAGAAAATGAGAACCAGAAGGCATTGTGACAATGTTTAGCGATGAAACTGAAGCAAGGAAAATAAAAAGTTAGTTTAGTGAAAATTTTAGTATAACTTTTGCTATCTATGTAAAATGAATTCTGTAAGTAATGCTATTGATCTGTTTAAGAGAAATAAGGGTGTAATTTTCCAGTTCAGTGATCTTCAGAAGATCATGAAGGGGATTTCTGGATCTCCTAGAGTGATAAACATTTAAGAAGTGCAGGGTGGGAAGTGGGGTTGGGGCCACGGTGTGGCCTCTGCATTACAAAATAAAGCCCTGGGTGTCCTCATTTCTCACTGTGAATCTGTAGGGTCCTGAACTGTCATTGTTGCCACACTGAAGTCGCTTCTGTTTGTTCATGTCCTTTATCCGAGTGTGAGAGGCAGATCTTCCATCCTTGTAACCGTAACGCTGAACAGTCTCAGCAAATATTAATAGTGGATAAATGACAAGAGTAATGCAATTTACAATGTTACAAATGATATGATAGGGATGGGCATTTGGTCCCCACTGTAGGCTATTGGCCATCTGTAAAAAATCTTTGGTGTCCTGTCCCTTTAGAGAATAAAAATGATTTGAAGGAAAAAAAAAGTGGAAAGGTACCAAATAAATGAGCCATCAGTGCATCTCAATGACCTAGACAAAGAGCAACAAATCAACCCAAAAATTAATAGGAGGAAAGAAATAATTAAAATTAGATCAGAAATAAAAAAAATTGAAATAAGAAAAATACAAAAGATCAGTGAAATGGCTGGTGTTGCGGCTCACTAGGCTAATCATACGCCTGTGGCGCTGGCACCCTGGGTTCTAGTCCTGGTCGGGGTGCCAGTTCTGTCCTGGTTGCTCCTCTTCCAGTCCAGCTCTCTGCTGTGGCCCAGAAAGGCAGTGGAGGATGGCCCAAGTGCTTGGACCCTGCACCCGCATGGGAGACCAAGAGGAAGCACCCGGCTCCTGGCTTCGGATCGGTGCAGCGCGCCGGCCGTAGCAGCCATTTTGGGGGTGAACCAACGGAAGGAAGACCTTTCTCTCTGTCTCTCACACTAACTCTGCCTGTCCAAAAAAAAATCAGTGAAATGAAGAACTGCTTTTTTGAAAAAAATAATCAAAATTTGATACACCATTGGCCCAACTACCATCCCCCCAAAAATGATAAGAACCAAATCAGTATAATCGAAGATTATACATACCACACACAAAAAAAAGAATCATCAGGAATTACTACTAAGGGTTATATGCCAACTAATTGGAAAACAGAAGAAATGGATGGATTCCTGGACACATACAATCTACCAAAACTGAGTCATAAAGACATAGAAAACCTACACAGACCCATAACAAAGACAAGAGATTGAATCAGTAATAAAGACCCTCCCAACAAAGAAAAGCCCAATAACTGGATGGCTTCACTGCTGAATTCTACCAGGCATTTAAAGAAGAACTAATTCCAATTCTTCTCAAGCTATTCAAAACAATTGAAGGGAGGGAATCCTCCCAAATTCCTTCTATGAAACTAACATCACCTTAATTCCTAAACCAGAAGAAGATATAACAAAGAGAACTATAGACAAATATCCCTGATGAACATGGATGAAAAAATCCTCAACAAAATAGTACCTAATGGAATCAAACACATCAGAAAGACCATTCTTATGCACCAAGTGGGATTTATCCCTGGTATGCAGGGATGGTTCAACAATCACAAATCAATCAATGTGATACATCACATTAACTGTCACTCGCTCCGCAGGCTCGCGGAGGAGCGGCAACGGATTTGCTGTTGTCTCTTTCCCCGGTCCTCCCCGGATTAGCTGCCAGCCAGCTCTCTCAGGGGTTCCTCAGGTATTCCCCCTGCATGTTGTCTCTCTCCTCCTTTATAGTCCTCTTCCACCAATCCCAACTCTGCTGGCGTTCTCTCCCCACGTGCTGAGCATGCTGCTCTCCTCCAATCAGGAGCAGGATCAGCTCCTGCAGCTTGTTAGTCAAATTGGTGAGGCAGCTGTGTGGAAGTTGTTTACTCCCTCTCAGCACCATATGGTGGGAAATCAGATGCATAGAGTTAGTCTTAGCAGTTCCAGTAGTTTAGTCTAGTCTCGGTAATCTCAGTATTTGTCCTCAATATTTATTTGTCCACAGTCTTAGTACTTATTTGTCTCCCAGGCGATGGGCCCTGCCATGTTACGGGAGATGGGCCCTGCTCCCCACAGATCCCCCTTTCTTTTTATTCTTTAAGGCGTTGATGCACGCCTGTCTTCGGTGCCCCGCGGCGCATACTCTGCTCTACTAGAGTTGCCCACAGGTGCTTATCGCCCTACCAATCAGGCAAACCGAATCCGGGTCCTCTCATTGCCATGTTGTGGGGAGGCTTTTAGGCGCTGATGCGTGCCTGTGTTCGGTGCCCTGCAGCACATACTCTGCTCTGCTCTGCTAGAGCTGCCCGCAGGTGCTTATCGCCTTACTAGACAGACGGAATCCAGGTCCTCTCATAGCCATGTTGTGGGGAGGCCTTTTTTATTTTTCTCTACTTTATTTCTCTCTATCTCCGGGCATTCCTATTTCTCTCTTATTTTACTTCTATCTCCAGGCATTCTTATTTCTCTTATTCCCACGGGTCCCCGGCGCCCCGCCCCGCGGCGGCTTCCCGGCACCACGCGGCTTCCGTACCCTTCCACTTCTCGCGCCCCGCCGCTTCTCATGCACGTTCCGCAGTCTCCGCGCCCTTCGCACTCACCCCGCGGCCTCCATGCTCCGCGGCTTCTCCAAATCACGGCCTAGCTTACGTCTCCGCTTCGGCCTGGCTTTCCGTCTTTGCTCCCCAGGCTAATCTGATGAATCCCAACCTAGCTTATGTCTCTGCTTCGGCCTACCCCCGCAGCTTCACTTTCCCCTAGCTTATATTTTTCTCTCCCCAGTACTTTTCCTAGCTTTCTTCCAGCAGTATTTTTCTCTCTATTCTATTTCTCTTTACCTCTCTCTAAGCTTTCTTCCAACAGTATTTCTCTCTCATTTCTCCTAGCTCCTCCCTGCAGTCCATATCCAAGTCTAAGTTTTTTCTAGCTTTCACTTTCGCTTTCAATCTTAGATTTCTCCTAGCTTCTCCCCAGCACTTTCCATCCGGCTTTTCCCTACACTCTCCTTAGTCTCTCTCCAGTATTTTCCCGCTTCTTCCCTCCTAGGTTTCATATCTGAGTCACGGAACCATTTGTCGCTCCCCCACTCGTGGAGGAACAATACCGGACCCTGTGCTGTTCTCTTCCAATCAGAGGATGAATCGGCTCCTGCAGCTTGTTAGTCGAATTGGTGAGGCAGCTGTGTGGAAGTTGTTTACTCTCTCTCAGCACCATATGATGGGAGATCAGATGCATAGAGTTAGTCTTAGCAGTTCCAGTAGTTTAGTCTAGTCTCAGTAATCTCAGTATTTGTCCTCAGTATTTATTTGTTCACAGTCTTAGTACTTATTTGTCTCCCGGGTGACGGGCCCTGCCATGTTATGGGAGACAGGCCCTGCTCCCCACAATTAACAAACTGAAGAACAAAAACCATATGATTATCTCAATAGATTCACAGAAAGTATTTGATAAAATACAACACCCTTTCATGATGAAAACTCTAGACGAACTGGTTATAGAAAGAACATTCCTCAACACAATCAAGGTAATTTATGACAAACCCATGGCCAGCATCTTATTGATTGAAAGCATTCCCACTAAGATCTGGAATGAGGCAAGGATGTCCACTCTCACCATTGCTATTCAATATAGCCCTGGAAGTTTTAGCCAGAGCCTTTAGGCAAGAAAAAGGAATCAAAGGGATACAAATTAGAAAGAAGCCAGTCAAACTATCACTATTAGTAGATGACATGATTTTATATATAGAAGAACCAACACACTGCACTAAAAGACTTTTGGAACTCATAAAAGAATTTGGTAAAATGACAGGATATAAAGTTAACACATAAAAATCAATAGCCTTTATAAACACAGATAATGCCATGGCTGAGAAAGAACTTCTGAGATCAATCCCATTCACAGTAACTACAAAAAATTAAATACCTTGGAATAAATTTAACCAAGGAAATCAAAGATCTCCACAATGAGAACTATAAAACATTAAAGGAAGAAATAGAAGATGAAATAAAAAATGGAAAAACCTTCCATGTTCATTGATTGGAAGAATTAATATCATCAAAATGTCCATACTACACAAAACGATACACAATTCCAGTGCAATCCAAATCAAAACACCAATGACATTCTTCTCAGATCTAGAAAAAGTGATGCTAAAATTCATATGGAAACATAAGATACCCTGAATAGCTAAAGCACATTTGTACAACAAAAACAAAATCAGAAGCAACACAATACCAGATTTCAAGACATACTATGGGGCAGTTATAATCAAAATAGACTGGTACTGCCAATAAAAATAGATGTGTGGACTGATGGAACAGAAATAGTGACTCAAAAAATGAATCCATGAATATACAACCTACTTATCTTTGATCAATCCATGCATATACAACCAACTTATCTTTGACAAAGGAACCACAATCAATCCCTTGAGGAAGGACAGTCTCTTCAACAAATGGTTCTGGGAAAATTAGATCTCTATGTGTGGAGAAATAAGACCCCTGCCTTACACTTTACACAAAAATCCCCTCAAAATTGACCAAATACCTAAATCTATGACCCAATATCATCAAATTACTAGCGAACATTGGGGAAACTCTGCAAGGCATTGACATGGGCAAAGACTTTTTGGAAAAGAACCCAGAAGCACAGTCCAGCCAAAATAGACAAATGGAATTACATCATGCTTAGAAGCTTTTGCGCTGCAAAAGAAACCCTCAGAAAAGTGAAAAGGCAACTGACATAATGGGAGAAAATATCTGCAAACTTTGCAACAGATAAAATGTTAATATCCAGAATCTATAAAGAGCTCAAGAAATTCAACAAAAACAAAACAAAACAAAAATCCAGTTAAGAAATGGGAAAAGAACTTGAACAGGCATTCTTCAAAAAAGGAAATTCAAATGGCCAATAGACACATGAAAAAATTTTCAGGATCACTAGCCATCACTGAAATGCAACTCAAAACCACAATGAAGTTTTACTTCATCCTAGTTAGAATGGCTCTCATACAGAAATCAACAAACAATAAATGTTGATGAGGATGTGGGGGAATAGGTACTTTAATCCACTATTGGTGGGAATGTAAACTTATTCAGCCACTGTGGAAGACAGTATGGAGATACCTCAGAAAGCTGAAAATAGATCTACTATATGACCCAGCCATCCCCCTCCTGGGAATTTACCCAAAGTAAGTGAAATCAGCATATGAAAGAGTGATCTGTACCCCATGTTTATTGCAGCTCAATTCACAACTGAGCTAAGACATGGAATCAACCTAGATGTCCATCAGCTAATGACTGGATAAAGAAATTATGGTTTGTATATATACATTATGGAATATTACACAGTGGTAAAAAAAATAATGAAATTCTGTCATTTTCAACAAAATGGATGCAAGTGGAAAACACTGTACTTAGTAAAATAAGCCAGTCGGCACAAGACAAATACCACCACATGTTTTCCCTGATCTGTGGTAATTAATAGAGTTCCTAAAAGGTAATGTATAGGAGTGAAATTAGCATTTTGCGATTCTATGATTCTTTACGAAGCCTCTCTGGGCTTCCACTGGAGGTTGGAATGAAGTGGTCTTTTCATACAGGAGTTGAGTACCTAGGTTATGGATTACTTTGAACTTGAGGCTTCATGGAGTTGTATGCTATGGAAGTTAGCCTATAAATCCACAGGAAGACTGACTTTTATTTATAACGATACTCAAGAATTTTCTTTTTTTCTCTTAGTTTTGTGGGGATGTTGGTGAGGGCACATTTATTTCAGTTCACCTGTCCCTTAAATAATATTCCACAGAGTTCTCACTACACACACACACACACACACACACACACACACACACTGCCATAACCATCCTCAACAGCATCAGTACCTGTCCTGTGCAACCAAATTATAGCAAGCTTCAAATTGCACTGTCACTGACACTTGGGCATGAGATCAGGGTGGGGATATTTATCCTGTGTCCTTCTAAATTCAGAGTCCCGAGCGTGTGATGAACACTCAATAAATACTCGTGGAAGTAAAGAGGAGAAAGAGATGGGAAGGAGGAACTTGCAGAGGACTGAGGAAGGGGAACAGAGATGCCGTGAAGACTGCATTGTGGAGGCCACCCTGGAGGCACTGCCCTGCTTTGGTCAGGAGTGCACTCTCCCCTTTGCCTCCCCTGCTTCCTCACCTCCCGTTATTTCTGCTTCCTGCCTCTAAATCATCCTACATGATATTGCTAGGGTAATGGTTCCAAATCCTGGCTGACACCTGACTTCCACTTGACAAACCACCAAATAAATCTATAACTTCTATCCTCTGCTCTTTCCCTAAGGTTCTGTCCAAGCACATTTTCTGTATGTCTCAAATGCTAAGAGTGTTTCCCTTCCGTGTGATGCTTTCTGTGTCTTCTTGAAGTTCCTCTTTCCACAATTACTCATCTTCACCCACCCAAACCATACTGACACTTCAGGGCATGGGTCCCCCAAACCGGAAGTAATCCCTTTCATCTCTCAACTCCTAAAACCTTGTTTTATTCCACTGACCAAGTTCCACCCTACATTATGGTTACTTCGCCCACATGTTAACATGGTGTACAAGTCCATACCTCCTCACTTACATTATAAATTTCTCAAAAACAAAGACTTTCTCATTCATTTATTCTTTTCCTCACAGCAAGCAATAAATGTCCATTCAAAGAATTTAGAAAAGAGTGTACATTGATTTTTAAATTACTATTATGAGCATTCATCCAAAAAAACAGACTTACGAACCTGAAAGTATCATTTAAGCAGCAATGTTTTATAATTTTCCTTTGATTCAATTCTGCCTTTTTAACTGAAAACATAATAGACTATGCTAAAAATAAAAATTCAAACAGAGTGTCAGCTCAAAGAAACACAGGGCCAGTAGTTGGCAATGTTTCCATCTTTGTTCATTTTTTGTTCCTTTTTTAGGAACCATTTCTAGGATTTAAGAAAAATAGAAGAAAAAAAGCTATAAGCCCTATGTTGAATGAATGCTTTTTATTTTATTTCAGTAGACGACTACGTTACTTAAAAGGTAATAGAAATTTGAGAAATCTGATGTCAGGGGTGTCATTTGTAGACTGTACTAACATTGCCTATCTCAAAGACAATTGAATTCCCTGCCTGTTTCTCAGATGAAAAATAGTAAACGCCAAATTGTATCCTCCAGTGTGTAAATAAAAATAAATGCACCGTACACATTAGTAAAATCAGATATATGATCTAGAATTTCCTTTAATCTCAGGACTTTATATGCTGTGAAGGTAGTAACTCTATACACACAGAGGATACAACACACACACACACACACACATATTCACTAAACTATTCTGGAAATGTCAGGCGTTGCTGACATAGAGAATTTTATGTAACCTACCAAGAAATGGGACAAACACGTGCTTAAGGGCCAGTCTGCTAAACTGAGAATGTTAAATTTCTCCACTATTCGGCTAATTGAACAGAGCATTGAAATGCTCAGAGTTCACACCCAGACGTCACTCCTGTTGGCCATAAGCACTTCACTTGATTTAGCAGGTGTAATGCACATAGCTACTTGCATACTTACTAGCACGTGTGCATATTGATTTTCTCCCTTAATTTTTAGAAACGTTCTTATATCAATCCTCTATGAAACATAGGTCTCTCTTCCTGGGAAGATTATGAAAAAGACTTTTTTTAAAAAAGTAGGTTGGTTAAATAGCTGAAGTCAGGGAAAATTTTCTCACAATGAGATTTATTGGATTGTGAACAATCTCTCCAGGGAAGTGCCAGAGGCCCCATCAACTGAGTTATTTAATTAAAACTATTCCAGAGTAAGTAGAAGAGATGTTGCCTCAGGGAGTAATTTTGCATTGATCCCTGAAGGATTGACTTGATGGTCTTAAAATTCTTAACAGTTTCAAAATCTTCAATGCCTTCAGAAATAATCTCCTACCATTTTCTCAAAGGAAAGGAAAAGCTATCCCTTCTGCAACCTCCAGTCCCTATAAACCACCACCACCACCACAACACTGCAAACAGAAGCAAAATCCAGCAATGAAAAGCACAGCTTAGAAACCAAATCTTTTTTATCACAGCCAAAGAAATTGTCACAGGACAGCATTAGCTCAAAGAGAAAGCAAACAAAGGAGCCCCAAACATCCAGCACACTTATTTTCTTATTTTGTTTGTTTGAACCTCCAAAACCCAGCATTATTATTTTATAAAATGCAACATGTAATTTGACTTTTGGTCAACAATGAGATCTGTCAAGGGGTCAACTCCTTGGAAGCTTCTCTGACACCTGCCTACTAGTCCTGCTGGGAGGTTTCCAAGAACAAGAGCTGGAAAGCAAGCTTGGCATCTGTAGTGCTCAACCTGTGATGAGAGGATTTTAAAGAACACAGAAGCCTGGGTGGTCCCAGGGAGGAGTCTGAGGTGTGGGCTGAACACGTTCCATGGTTACTCTGCTGGCCACTGAAGGCTGTAGGATGCCAGCTCTTACTCACGGGTGCAGCCACAATCCCCACCCTACACAAGCACCCACACACCTCCCACACCCACCAGAAGAGGAAATGTGTTCCAGATATGGTGGCTGGCAGCGCAGTGGGGAGGCAGTTGTGGTAAACAGCAATGGGAGAGGTGTGAGCTGTTGTGATCGCAGAGTTAAAGGAGGAAAAAACCAAGAACTGAGGGGTCTCCAGTTATACTAAAAAACATTCAGGGTTCTTAAAAACTGTTTCAAAATTTTAGCTGTTGCTCATTCTCTAGCAATTCAGTCAAGTTTCCCTTACTCTACAGTCATCTTAGAAATAAAAATATCTACTAACAGAAGTTTGTGTTAGTAAACAAAATAGCTACACATGAAGATTTCCTGCTCTGGGTTGCTTGAGTCCATTTTTTTTTTTTTTTTTTTTGACAGGCAGAGTGGATAGTGAGAGAGAGAGACAGAAAGGTCTTCCTTTTCCATTGGTTCACCCTCCAGTGACCGCTGCCGCCAGCGCGCTGGGGCTGGCACATCACACTTTTAACAAGTGTCAGGTAAAAGTTTCCTCCTGGATTTGGCTACAGCTAACAGATATAAAGACCAGGTTGTCCAACCACGCATACAAGTAGCATAAATGGAGAGGTGACTAGGTATCAGGACAAAAAAACAGAAGGCATTACTCAAAAAATAAATCATGGGGGTCGGTGCTGTGGTATAGTGGGCTAAGCGTCTGTCTGCCTGTGGTGCCGATTCATGTCCCGGTTGCTCCTCTTCCGATCCAGCTCTCTGCGATGGCCTGGGAATGCAGTGGAAGATGGCTCAGGTGCTTGGGCCCCTGCACCCACGTGAGAGACGTAGAATAACCTCCTGGCTCCTGGCTTCAGATCCACCTAGCTCTAGCTGTTGCAGCCATTTGAGGAGTGAAGATCTTTCTCACTGTTTCCCTCTCTCTGTCTGTAATTCTACCCCTCAAATAAATAAATAAAATATTTTTTAAAAGAAGATATTAAAAACATAGCAAGGCCAGCGCCGCGGCTCACTAGGCTAATCCTCCGCCTAGCGGCGCTGGCACACCGGGTTCTAGTCCTGGTCGGGGCGCCGGATTCCGTCCCGGTTGCCCCTCTTCCAGGCCAGCCCTCTGCTGTGGCCAGGGAGTGCAGTGGAGGATGGCCCAGGTGCTTGGGCCCTGCACCCCATGGGAGACCAGGAAAAGCACCTGGCTCCTGGCTCCTGCCATCGGATCAGCGCGGTGCGCTGGCCGCAGCGTGCCGGCCGCGGCGGCCATTGGAGGGTGAACCAACGGCAAAGGAAGACCTTTCTCTCTGTCTCTCTCTCTCACTGTCCACTCTGCCTGTCAAAAAACAAAACAAAACAAAACAAAAACATAGCAAAACAAAATGAAAAAACAAAGCATGTACCTTGCCTGTACGTTAATTCAATTTTATCCTGCATTTGAGTGCTGAATTCAATTACATGTATTCATAGAGCAATATCTTGTTTTGGAAGTTTTTTTTTTACATTCCTCTCTTTGATGACGGAGCTTTACCCCAAAACCTGAAAGTTGAATTTCATGGTGACTGGCGCACTTAAGTGTGCTCCTCCCTGGGCTCGGTCCCCCAAAATTAAGCCAATTAAAACAACTTTGGCAGGTTTTGGTAACTATCCTCCTTCTAGATCCCCAGTACCTCACCCTCGAGAGTGCAATGACCACAAGCTTGCTTCCCAGCAGCTTCACATGCTATTTATCACCTACCTTCTCTCTGTATTACTATATTTCATTAAGGAGTGAGATCTATAAGTCTCTAAAATGTTTCTGTCTAATCTCTTGACCACTTGACTCTTTGTTATAGGGACTATTTAATATATTTGCTCTTTCTTAGGATGAAAAACTGCCAAAAATGTAACACACAGGGTCACATAAAGTTTTTAAAATTTGATTTCACTTATACAAGTTTCATATATTTCATATACACAGATCTAGTAACATAGCGGCACTTTCCCCTCAACCTCCCCCCAGCCCACACTCCAACCCTTCCTCCCATTCCCTCGCGGATTAAGGGGAAAGCTTTTATGGCATTTCTGAGATTGCTACTATGGGCCTCAAGAGAGTCAATGGTTTAATTCTTTAACAATATATTTGAAGCAGTTTTTCCTTATTTCTTATCCCACTTCAATTAAAAGCAATAGGGATGCATTTGATGGGCACAACTTGATGACGAAACAAGCTGGTGACCCTTGGAAAAAGAGGCAAGATTGATTGTTTCTCTGTGGCCCTTTTGTCCCATTGTGGAATTTCTTTTCACAGGTAAAAGCCTTTAAGACCAAGTCCTGACCTCCATCACTTTGCACCCATCACTAATATACAAAGTAGTGCCATTTTCATGTTTGTTCATCTTTCCTCCTGACTTTGGGATAGGCAAAACAAAAGTACGCAAAAGCTAAAGATAAGTCATAAACTATGATTGCATAACATGAGGGGATCTTCAAAAAGTCCATGGGAATGTGCATTATATTTTTTCCTGTAATTCTTTTTTTATTTATTTTTTTAACTTTTATTTAATAAATATAAATTTCCAAAGTACTTTTGGATTATAGCAGCTTTTGCCCCCCCATAACCTTCCTCCCACCAGCAACCATCCCATCTCCTACTCCCTCTCCCATCCCATTCACAACAAGATTCATTTTCAATTATCTTTATATACAGAAGATACTATATATACTTAGTATATACTATGTATACTAAGTAAAGATTTCAATAGTTTGCACCCACACAGAAACACAAAGTATGAAGTACTGTTTGAGTACTAGTTATACCGTTAATTTACATAGCACAACACATGAAGGACAGAGATCCTACATGGGGAGTAAGTGCACAGTGATTCCTGTTGTTGATTTAACAACTGACATTCTTGTTTATGGCGTCACTAATCACCCGAGGCTCTTGCCATGAGCTGCCAAGGCTATGGAAGCCTCTTGAGTTTGTCAACTCTGATCTTATTTAGACAAGGTCGTAGTCAAAGTGGAAGTTCTCTCCTCCCTTCAGAGGAAGGTACCTCCTTCTTTGATGGCCTGTTCTTTCCACCGGGATCTCACTCACAGAGATCTTTTATTTAGAATTTTTTTTTTTTTTTTTTTTTTTTTTTGCCACAGTGTCCTGGCTTTCCATGCCTGAAATACTCTCATGGGCTTTTTAGCCAGATCCTAATGCCTTACGGGCTGATTCTGAGGCCAGAGGTGCATTATATTTTTAATTCCATTTCAATTCCACTTGTACATCAGGTCTCCTAAGTAACATGGTTACTTCATGTTCTGCTTTATCACATTCAACAAATTGGAACAAACCAAGCCATGGATTATAAAGCAAAGTAAATTATATTAATTTGTTGATCAATTCTATTTGTTCAAGTTTAGAGGTTTTGTCATTGCTATAATGCTTTTCCAGAAAATTAAAATTATCTTTCCAAAATAGGTTAAATTAGAACAAAAGCTATTTTCTAGATAACTTTCTAAAGCAATTTTCCTGGAATGTTATTCCACCACATCTCAATGTCCATATACTCTGACTTACCTCATTCCGGGTAAAGTTCAAATTCCACTTGTTATGGATTGGATCTATCCTGAATTTCCTAGTTAAAAGTAAATTCTATCCTCTGAATTGCAACAGCACTTAAAATTTTTGGCCTTAAATTATACTTTATGATACACAACTTTCATCTCCCCTAATACTCTACATACTGTGGAGAGTTAGATCCATGTATTTCTGTCTTCCAAACCACTGGGCTTCAGAAGTTACAGGTTCTCAGTGAAGACTCAATGGATGAATTAATGGATGAATTCACTTCCCACAAATTAGCATACCAGTGTATGAAAGCTGGAACTGAGACACTGCTCTCTTCCCAGCTTTAAATCAAATTCAATCCTGACATTACCCCTGCATCAGAAAACAAATATGTTGATCCTGCTGCTCCCACCAAGATACAGAGGTCGGCACGGTCTATTGAATTTCTTCTGTTCTGGGATCCTCAGAACTGCCTCTATGCTGGGATCTTCCAGTGCCAGAAACCAGCAACATACATGTGAAAGCATGAGCTGCTGTGTCAACTGCTAGAAACTGGGTGAAAACACATGGCCCTAAAGGAAGCAGAGGTGAAAGACCTTCTAAGAATGAGCATGGACGACACATAGAGCCTCATCCAACTCCAGAAGATAAATGCTTCCAGGGAGACGATGAGAAACACCTCCATGCCCAAGTTGATATAAGTGGACAAGAATATAGAAGATCACAAAGTCAGACAAATATGAGAAAGACCCAACACAAGCACCTAATTGTGTGGAGCAACAATTCATAGTCCTCAACTGTATGTGTGTGCTACATGCATTTATGCCCCAACAATAATTCATCCATTCTGCATCTCCCTTCTTCCCCATCCTGCCTCTCCCCATATCCCCATATCCCCTGTGTTCTTTATCATGAATATCCTTATACACCTAGATGTGACCATCATCCAAGATACGGCTTTTCCATTAGCACTTTACTAGTTAATCATTTTTTTCAGACATACTGGGTGATAATTCATATGACTACAAAACTGGTATTTCCAATCCTAACCCTTCTTCTGGTTTATCATCCCCTAATTTCAGCTGTCAGCTAACCAAAGGCTACCTGAAAACAGAATGCAAATGAAGCCAGATCTACTCCCTCTCTTCCAAACCAAGGTGGTCTCCTAATTTCCCATCTAGTGATACAAAATCATCTTTCTGCAGATATCAGATTACAGACATTTGAAATCATTCTTGAAGCTTCGCTCTCTTTGAGTACCAAGCCAAATGAGACTATCTTTGAGCTTCTCAAAAATCACAATTGTATCTTCATTCACCATTTTTATTAGAAATCTAGTAGATTTAAGAGGAAACTTTTTAAAGTATTTTAAGACAAATTGAAAATAAAATTTCTATATATGGAGAAACACCATACTTTGAATACCCGTATGACCTCTCCTGATCTTCCCTTCTGCCCAGGCTGCAGAACTCTGCTTTCTCTATGGTTTGCCACTATGCTATAAATAACACACTTAGGTTTGCATGTTTCTAAAGGAATTATACCCTGTGCATTTTCCTGCAACTTGCAACATGATGTTCCAGGGAATTATCCCTGTAGATAAGCATAGTGATCACTTAAGTGCCCTCAGTGATTCAGAGCATTCCACTGTATGAATCATCCCAATGTATTTGCACATTCTACTAATGATGAGTATTTGGTGTGTTACAAAAATTGTGCTACTACAGATGTGATAGTTAACTTTACTGGCCTACTTAGTGGGTGATATTGGATGAGATTTATGTATATATAATCATAATATATATATATATATATATCACTGAATTTTTTAAACATGTGTTTATTTATTTGAAAGTAAGAGTGTGTGTGTGTGTGAGAGAGAGAGAGAGAGAGAAAGATCTTCCATCCACTGGTTCACTCCCCATATGGCTGCAATGGCCAGGGCTGGGTCAGGCCAATATCAGAAGTCAGGAGCTTCATCCACATTTTCCATGTCGGTAGCAGGGGCCCAAACACTTGGGCCATATTCCACTGATTTTCTCAGGCCACTAGCAGGGAATCAGATCAGAAGTGGAGTGGCCGGGATATGAACTGGTGCCAGTATGGGATACTGGCATCACAGGCAGTGGCTTTATATGCTATGTCACAATGCCGGCCCCTACCAGTGAATTTTGAGCAAGAAGATTGCCTTTCATTATGTGGTGGGTCTCTTTCCGTTACCTGAAGTCCCAATAGAACAAAATGTCTGGCCTCCCCTAAGTAAGGAAACTACATAAGCCAATTTGTTATAATAAAAGTCTCTGTGCATACGTCTATATCCTATTGGTTCTCTTTCACTGGAGGACCCTGATTAATACAACTGATATATCAATTTATACTCCTACCAACAGTTCATAAGTGTTCCAATATACAGAATTCCTCTTGTTGACCCCATTCTTGAACTGTTTCCCTCCTATAAGGCTGCAACTAGTTTAGTCTTTCAGGTAGTGTGAAAAAAAAAAAAACTGGTTTATTGTGTATCTCACAGAGGAACCCTAAGGTCTACATTACAGAATGAAGTTCAAACTCCATGAAGCATATGAAGATCTGGGCTGCCCAACTTTCCAAGTGTATCACTAACAATTTGACTGCTCCAATGGGCTGAAATTTCCTTCCTTAAATACACATTCTGCTGTAGGAAGACCATATCTGAGACTCCCACGTATCATTCACTGAACCCCTTTGCTGGTGTGGGCAGGAAGAAGGTCCCACCCTCACGCTCTTTCGTTCCCCCTTGACGCTGACTCTCAGGCCACTTCTGGCACTGAAAGGCCTGAGAACCCAGTGGAGAACCACATCCTTCTCAAACCCAGCGCCCCAGTCGACAGGGCCATCGCCCACCCTGCATGAACTTCACAGTCCTGCTGCATCCTCCCTGCCATCTTCCCCTCTGAGATTCCCTTTTGTCTTCATTCTCTCTCCTCCCCTTAACCCAGCTGCTCTACCTTTAAAAATCCTTCCTAATTCCTCACGGTCAAACATGACTTTCCATCACCCTGAGCCGCTCTGATTCATTTTGATGGGGACACTTCTGGCACTTCCGAGACATTGACTGGGTTCACCCTCGTGCTGCGATGTGAATCAGCAGACTGGCAACCTTGGATAAGGTAGCTAATGACTCCGAATCCCACTGCCTTCAGATACCTGATGGGAAACGTTACCTCTCTTGGTCCTGAGTAAGTATTAAAGTATCAATTACTCCACATAGTTGTCACCCAATGAATTTAGGTAGCAGAGTACTTTGAGTAGGTTGTAAGTGTAACTACATTTCCTTTAACTGACTAGAAGGGCCAGAGACACGTGGATGACAGTGACGTTTTCCGTGACCCCACTTCCTGCCCAAATCCCACCATGAAAGGACAGATTTTGAAATGTTACCTCTATGTCACCTCAGCATATTTTTCTCTGATAGATAAAATAAGGAGAGCCATTATTACCATTAAATCCCCTACACCCATTGCTAATTAAGAAACATCTGTTGTGAAGCTAACATAATTTTAGAATCATTTTTGTATTAATAGCACCATTTGTGCAGAATAAGATGTCAAATCTGCTCTTCAGCTTCAGGCTGAAATCTAAAGGGGTAGGAGGAATGACAAGTGTGAGCGTCGGTGTCTTCCCCTTGGAGGGCCCTAGTGGGCTCCCGTGTTCCCCAGGATGTCATTTTACATCTAGATACCACATTCCCTGATGTAAAACATATGAAGCTGAGGCCATGGAAAAATACTGGGCTCACTACCCTTCATTGCCCTCATCTGTAAAATCAAAGGAATCTCTATATCTAAGTGTATACAGAGGGTTAAATGCGAAAATCTATGAAATGAATATGTAAGATTCTTTACACATAATAAGCCATCAGTAAACAGCAGAAAAAAACAGGAGATGTGGCTCAATTCATTTAGCCTTTTGAAATTCTTACAAACAATTATAGAAACTAGAATGTCTGGATTTCTGGTCCTTTTTTGTTAAACAGATCACCAATTCTCTATTTACATAATATAAAAATGAAATAAATATAGATATTGGCATGTTATTAATACAGCACATAAAATTAAGTACTTTTTTAAAAAAAGAGTTATTTATTTATTTGAAAGAGTTACACAGAGGAGGAGAGGCAGAGAGAGAGAGAGGTCTTCCATCTGCTGGTTCACTCTCCAACTGGCCGCAACGGCCAGAGCTGCGCCAGTCTGAAGCCAGGAGCCAGGAGCTTCTTCAGGGTCTCTCATGCGGGTACAGGGACCTAAGGACTTGAGCCATCCTCTACTGCTTTCCCAGGCCACAGCAGAGAGATAGATTGGAAGTGGAGCAGCCAGGTCTTGAACCGGCCCCCATAGGGGATGCCGGCACTTTAGATCAGGGCGTTAACCCGCTGCGCCAGAGCGCTGGCCCCAATTAAGTACCTTAATACATGGCTTAAACTCACTATCGTTCTTGTTTTAAAATGATGAAGCCCTCCAAATATCAAAGTAAGGTAGACCACCCACATGGTCCATTACATCAATCTGTTCTTTCAAAGTATAAGTGATCAGAAATAACAGCAATGATATGACTAGATGCATCATGAAGAATTAAACCCGAGGAAGAATGGGTTCTCCTCTGTTGACAGGAAACTGACTGAAACACCCCACTGGTTTTGAAAAGCTCTCGTGAAGTAGGATGTCCTCTTTCCTAAATAGAAAAAGCAAAAACCCCAGGTGATGAAAAAAATAATAGAATATTGCCCATGGTGAAACAAGATTTAAAAGTCCTCCTTGGTGTGGCCACCATCACTTCCTTCTCTACAGTTTGGTTCCATCCTCCATCCTGAATTTCTGGAAAAGGTCAAGCTCCCCATTTTCAATTGAAATCAATATCCGATCTGCAACCCAAACTGCAAGTGCTTACCATGCGAGGCAGAGAGGGGAAGCCCATCTCATTCTAGCCTTGAAGGCTCAGGCCTTGTGTCAAATAGTTCACTGTATTTTAAGACCCTTACAAATTCTCTCCTTCATTTGCATGACTGATCAGAAGTAGACCATAGGGACCTGCATTGTGGTACAGTGGGTTAAGGTGCTGCCTTCAACACTGGTATCCTATGTAAGTGTCAGTTTTAGCCCAGCAGCTCTGCTTCTGATCCAGCTTCCTGTAATGCATTTGGGAAAGCAGTGGAAGATGGCTCATTCCTTGGGCTCCTGCCATGTACATGGGAGACTCAGATGGAGTTCCAGGCTCCTGTCTGGGCTGGTCCAGCCCTGGCCTTTGAAACCATTTTGGGAATGAACCAGTAGATGGAAGATCTCTTGCTATCCTTGTCTTTCCTTCTGTCATTCTGCCTTTCAAACAAATAAAATTAATCTTCAAAAAAGAATAAGTGGACTTCACACTGAAAACTGTCAAAGATCAGTTTAATGGAAGATTGCACATAACAACATGTAAGGAATTGAGTTGCAAAATGCAGACTTTAATAAATATGTGTTTAGAGAGAGTTTGCCAATTGATGCTCTGTGTCAGCCATACCCACAAAATCAACCTTGCATTAAGTTATACCCACTGGAAGTGGGAGAACTAGTCGTGGATAAACCTTTCTTATTTCCTGAGCATTTGATATTCCTAGCACTAACTGTTGTTAGAGAATACAGACTCCGTAAAAGTAAAGTACGACATCTGACAACATAGTGTTCCACTCTACACATCCATGGGGTATAATGTGAGAGATAACAAAACAGAACTAGTTCCAAAATATTCCCTGTTTTGGGCTGATCCCTAAAAATTTTATCATTAGCCATGTTGTTTCAAAAGAACAGAATATGATGATGATGATGATGATGACGACGACGACAATGATGATACCTAGTATTCTCTGATTACCATGGGCCAAATTCGTTAAGTATATTATCCGTAAGTCATATAAGAATGAGAATAGTATTATTAACTCAATTTACTCTCCAGAAATCTGACGTTGAGGGAGATGCAGCAACCACCACAAGTTTATATGAAAAGTAATGCTATAAAATCCAAGTTTTTCCAATATATCACACGCTCCATGTTGCCACCCCTGGAAGGATCAAACCACAATCCAGTAGACAGAGCAGAAACACTCCAAGAGACCATTAGATTCTTTCCACCAAGACAACTGACAATTTCTGAAGAAAATATGCTCTCTAGCTAAACTTGGATGAGGCAAAGGGTAGAGCCAGTGTTTGAACGCGTCCCAGGAATCACTAACTCTGGATTAAATGCTGTAGAAAGGACCTGGATGTTCAAGTGGAAGGGAATGGAACACACTGTTGAGATAAAGCACCGGAAGGGAGGTGTTCGGTTCCTGAATCTACATCAGTGTAACCTAGACTCAGATTATCATGAAGACAACATAAAATCTGGGCTTCAAATTTGGGAGATGCTTCTGCTCGAAAAGAAAGCACATTAAAAAATTAAAATTTATTCATAATATTACTTCTTTAAAACAAGAATATAGAATCTAAAAGTGGAATTGGAAAAAGCCACAAAAATGGGATGAAACATTTTGTAGCTTTACTCAGGCTTTCTATAATCAAATGCCGTAGACGAGTAAAGAGGAAAATAAAACTGGTCCTTACCTGACTGCACCACTTGTAACATCTTTTCCCAAGATCCAAGTGGAAAAGTGTGAAGAAAGCAGGAATAGGAGCCAACATCAGCTTCAGAGGCATTATGAAAGGAAAGGGTCATATCATTGGATGCCATTGTTGAATTCAAAAAGGAAACCCTATCAGCATAGGGCTCTCTTATGACCACACCATAAGTAGGGTTGAAAATGGCTATGGACTCTTTCTGGAGTCCATTGATCTTGAACCACTCGATCTGGGTCAAGTTGTCCGTTGATGGATACACACATTCTAGAGTCATATTCTTGGCAAATTTAACAGTCGTGTCCCAAAATATCTCTTCACATAGAGCTGAAAGAGATGTCATCACATAAATAAAGTTATCTTCAGTGACAAAGACATTGAATAAATATCTTGACCAAGCAGGATGTTAAATTCATGGAAAAAGCTAATGATTTCTAATTTTTCCCAAAAAAATTTTTTCACTGCCGATAATTGGCATTTGTAACTTTTAGTTTTCCTTAACAAGTGGGAAACTATTTAAGTCAACTAAAGTGCATTATAAATTCTGACCATGGCACACTGTAAGACCAGAAAAAGGAGCAAGCTTTTTAAATGAATACATAAAGATTATCTTTACCTTTGTATACAAAAAGAGTAGACAAGAGGAAAGCAGGATAATCCATCTCTGGAAACTATTTGGGAGGTGGTCTATAAAAAAAATTTGTATAATGCTACATGCAGAGGCCCAGCAAGACGCACCACTTCCTTCCTCTCAGATATTATCAGTTGTGTCTTCTTTTTCTGAAGTATGAACACAGGAAAAAGGTCTTAGCTTCAAAGACAGGTTTGCTCTTGTACAAGAGTGGGCAGATTTGAGTTACTTCTCTCTCGGGGAAACAGTTTATTTCAAGGCCTCATTTTCTACAACGATTCATTCATGCAACAGACATTTATTCAGCATGTTCTTTTCCCAACTCTGCTCAGGCAATGAGGACACAATAATACATTAAAAACAAACAAAAAACTTGCCATCATTCAACTTGCATTCTAGTGAGAGGAGACAAAAACTAAAATAAAGGTGAAAAAACATATATGGTAAGTAAAAGATGATGAGTACACGAGGAAAAATAAAGCAGGGGAGTGGAGATAGGGAAAGTGGGGGATACGGAAGGTGAGGGGGTAATGTTTCCTTTTAGGTAGAAAGTCCTAACTGGGAAGGTAAGGTTGGGCGGATACCAAGGGCACAGGATAGGGGCCTTGTCGCTCTGGGAGTGGGATCTCCACCCAGCACATGGCCTTCCTTCCATGTCTGCACTTTGCTGACCTCAGGCATTTGTTTGGGGGTGATGAACAGACCACTGAAGGTTCCATGGTAGCCTGGGGCACGCAAAAATTCACCATCAAAATGAAGGTGTTTTTCCAACATTTATTTAGAAATAATTTCAGAGTCACAGGAGGTTTCAAAGACAATAAAGAGTTCCTAGGTACCCTTCATCCAATTTCCCCAACTAGTCACATCTGACATAATCACAGTACAATATCAACAAATGATTTAAAATTTTTAATGTTATTTTATTTGTCCCTATTTATTGGACAAAGTGAGACATACAAACAGAAAAATAGACTTCTCCCATCTACTGGTTCACTCACCAAATGTGGCTGGGCCAGGCTGAATCCAAGAGCCTTCAAACTGGGTCTCCCATGGAGTGGCAGGGACACAACTAACTGAGGCGACACAACTGCCACCTCATAGGGTGTGAATTAGCAGGGAGCTGGAAATGTGAGTGAAGCTGGGACTCAGTCCCAGGCACTCATATGGGATGCAGTTGTCCCAACCAGCATCTTAACCGTTATACCAAATGTCCAACCCTCAACACATGATTGATTTCTTCCTTCTCTTCTAAAATAACAGTTCAAATTCTTAAGCCCTTGTTAGGAACATATTAACATAGCAGTATAAAAAGATTATTTCCATGAAAAGAGGAATTGTAGGGGCCAGCGCGGTGGTGTAGCAGATAAAGCCACTGTCAAAAGTGTAGCATCCCATTTGAGCACCGGTTCTAGTCCCAGCTGCTCCATATCCAATCCAGCTCTCTGCTATGGCCTGGGAAAGCAGTAGAGGATGGCCCAAGTCCTTGTGCCCCTGCACCTGTGTGGGAGACCTGGAAGAAGCTCCAGGCTCCTGGTTTCAGATCAGTGTAGCTCTGGCCGTTGTGGCCATCTGGGAAGTTAACCAGCGGCTAGAAGATCTCTCTCTCTCTCGACCTCTCTGCCTCTGCCTCTGCCTCTGCCTCTCTGTAACTCTGCCCGTCAAATAAATACAGAAATCTTTTAAAAAAGAGGAATTGTATAAATGCACTTGTTCCCAATGAAAGTGTCAAAATAAAGGTAAATACAAATTGAAGGAGGAAGAGTAGGACCCACAGAGTTGCCTGATGCCAACTCTGAATTTCATATGTGATTCAATCTAAATATTTATCAGTAGGTGTCAACTACTCAACAATAGTATGCACTGTGGGAACTTTCTCAGGAAATCTGAAATTAACAATGAATTAATAGAACAAAGTAATGCATACATATAGCAATATACTGCCACTTTATGTTTCCACAACATTCTATGTTTTTAAGTTTTTACATCTATGATATGACTTGAGCCCCTAATTGTTGTATATATAGTCGGTAGAGGGATCTGTTACCTGTTTTGTAAGTAATTCAAGGAAACAATAGCCCTACATTTTACTGAGTTATGCTAGGTCCATTTCTTAGTCATTTGGGAACACAAGTAGGGGGAGTATCATCTCTTCTCACAAGTCATGCATAATAGAGTGGGCCAGATAAATAAAGTGATGTATTATAATAAAACCTGATGATTTCTACACAGATTATTTGAGTTTTATGGTACCCAGAGATGGAACAGTGCATTTTAATATATTTGAAAGAGGTTTCATAGGAAAAGTGGGAAAATTTTGAAAAGGAGATAGAAGTGTGACCATATAGTCTTTTCAGAAAGTAGTGGGATCATAGTATAGGAAATGGGGAAGTAACCAAAAGCAGTATGACTATGGATTGAAAGGTGCCTTGAATGATACACATGAAAGAAGTGAAACTTTGCAATCAGAAATCATCGTGTCTCGCTTATGTTTGTAAGTTCAACACTGAACATAATTCTATTTACGCAGCTTCCGAAATAAAAACCTACCTATGAAAAAATTTAACCAAACGGTGGAAGAGTTTATAGTGAGTAACAAAACATTGTTAAAAGAAATTCAAGAAGACATACTTAGGAAATATGTCTGAAAGACATCGCATGCTTATGAACTGGAAAATTTAATATTGCTAAGGTCAAATTTTCAGTGGTCTTTTTTTACAGAAATGGAAAACTGATCCTCAAATTCATATAGAATTTTAAAAGGCCTGAATATCCAAATAAATCTTGAAAAAAATTTAGATGATTCACAGTTCTCAATTACAAAATTTAGTATGAACTCACAGTAATAAAAACAGTGTGGTATTGGCATAACAACTGGCAAAAAGACCAATGTAATAGAGGTGAAAATAAAAAAATAAACCTACATTTCTATGGAATGGGTGCCAAGACCATTCATTTGGAAAAGAAGTCATCCTAACAAACAGTACTGAAACAACTGAGTAATCTCAATCAAAAGAACAAAGTTGGACACCTACCTCCCATCACATACAATGCTTAACTCAAAATGGACTGAGTTAAAACTATAAAATTCTTAGAAGAAAACAAGGCAAGTCTTCATGACCTTGGAGTTAGCAATGAATTATTAGCTATGGCATCAAATAGTATATCGTAATCAAAACCAAAAACTTTTGTACATCAAATAATGCTTCTTAAGAAAGTCAAACAACAGCCTACAGAATGGAGAATATACTGCAAATCATACATCTGATTAGGGTGACATATCTAGAATATATAAAGAATTTTTACATTTCAGAACCAAAAGAAATAACCCAATCTAAAATAAGAATGACAAAGTAAAAATGGATATGTATTTCTCTAAAGAAAGTATACAAACTGCTAACAAACATATGAATAGATGGTGAACATCACTAGTCCTCAAGGAAATGCAAAGACAAATCATAACAGAAATCACAATAAAGTCACCAGGTTGGTTATAATCAATAATAAGGAAAATAACTAGAGAGGAGGATACAGAGGAACTGAAACTCTCATACATTGCTGGTTGGAATATAAAATAGTAAAAAAATAAAATGCTGCAAAAACTAACTCGTTGATTCCTCAAAGAACTACTCAAGAATACCACATGACCCAGCAATCCCACTCCTTAGCATATATTCAATTTAAAATGTACTCACAAGAATACTGTACACCAACGTTCACAGTAGCATTATTAATAACAGCCAGAAACTGCAGGTATTTACAAACAGATGAATGAACTAAATTCCTGTTTATCCACATGGGGGAATACTATTCAGTCATTAAAAGGAGTGAAGTATTAACTCACGCTAAAAACATGAATGCTTAGGTGATATGAAAGCAGACAGACACAAAAGGTTACGCATTTCAGGATTCCATTTTACATGAAATACCCAGACTAGGCAAATCCACAGAGACTGGGTAAAGTGTGCTACAGGTGCAGGGGGAAAGGCAAGAGAGGAACAAGGGGCAGAGCTGCCATCTGTGACAGGATACTGCTGGGATCCTGAAAGAAATCTGGTGTAACGTGCCATGCTGCACGCTCAGGAGCTCCCGAAACCAGGCCCTAAGCAGACATCTTCCCCACAGGAGTAAGGAGTCAAGGACGTGGGAGGAGACGTGGGAAAGAGGACCTGATGGTCATAACGTGGCGTCACCTCTTCATTCCCGGGGCACTGGAAGTGCACTTGCATTCTGGAATTGAGGGAGCTGGCGGTCACAGATTCAAACGAAAGGTCCAGAAAGACTGGTGGCTGGAGATGGAGTTCAGCGGCACAACTTTGCTAAGGATGAGCCCTATTTATCAACATCTAACCAAAGACAAATAGAGACTGCACTTGAGCTATTTTTGTTGTGTTGGCAGCCATTTTTTGCATGATTTATGAAGGGATTTTGGCTTGAGGTTTCTTACTAATAGAGCTGTCTGTATAGAAGAGCTTTGTCTTCAAGGAAGTCATTAATCAAAATATTACTGGAATCCTTTACTATTAAAAACGTCTCAGCTAGCCACATGTGCGTGCATCCAGTTCAAAAGCTTGCCTCTGAATGCAGACTGGTAGATGACCTGAACTGAGAAGCAACCTCAGACAATGCTGTTTTCCTTCTCTTGGGCTGTCCATGAGGGCAGAAACTTCAGTATCTCCTGAGTTTCCCTGCTTCTGGTAATTTGCAAGATTTTCTGCTTTCCCAGACGCATCTACTGTTTCTGAACACTGGAAAGATTCTGATATCCACTCAATTACGCCTACCCCAGCTTCCCCAGCCCAGGCTGAAATACTTGATACACACGCTCAGACAAATATTGACGTTCTGGGAAGCAGAGGACGCAAGACAGAGAAAACGGAGAGCCTGTGCTGAACTCAGGACAGATGACAGGAAGATCACAGGCGTGAGGTCCTTTGTTGCCTCCCCTTTTCCCCAGATGCAAGGGTTTCACTGTGTGCCTGTTGCTAGGATGCCCTGTTACAAGGCTCATTTTCCCAGGAAGACTCTGACAAAAATGTTACTCCTGCTCCAGCGATTCTCAATGAAGGACACGTGGTCTCCTCTGGACAATGCCATCCTCAGGACCTTGGCTAGTCATAGACCTGCCCCTAGAAGTTCCACTCCCTGAGTGACAATAAAAACCCTCCTGCGTTCATAGCCATCTTCAGCTGAGGTTCAGCAGGGATCATCTAAGACAGCGTTCTGCAAAGCATGGCCCAAGGGCTGAATACAACTGCTGTCTGATTCTGATCTCTGTGAATAGCTTAGTTGGAACACAGCCATGTTTATATATTTTTCTACGTGATTTACATGTTCTTTATGCTGTTTTTTTTCCATAATGGTAGAGGTAAGTGGGATATAGTCATGACAGATGTAATATGGCTTACAAAACCATACATATTAACTATGAACCCTCTCCAGAATAAAGTATGACAGCCCTTGTGTAGGAAAATGAATCTTCACACAGTATACATTTAAGTTCATCCTTGCTCAGTCTTTCTCGGGATAGGGAAGGTTAAGGCTGATATCCCCAGAAAGTTAGTTCAATTTTCTTCTTCTCAAGGGCTACATTACCACATATATTATAAATACAATTATAGAAATAGAGAGCACAATAGGTTTTAAATAGCATCCTGTCATTAAAAACCATGCCCATCATTAACATTGCAGGATACACAAGATTCTCACAGAGCACCAACTATCGAACTCGTTATAGCTGGCCCCTATGGCTCCCTTTTCCTGCTAGGTCTGCTTGTCATACAGTTTTATTGGTGACCCCTACCGTTTTGCACACTGTTAATTTAAAATGTGTGGCTCAGCCATGTCCAGTCCCTTTTCTGAGAGAGGTACTAACCTTGAGATGTGACTGCTGCTTGCTCTACTGTTGCCGGACCTGTGTCTTGGTTAAGGCCTTCCTGTTTCCTGTGGCCACTTTGCTGACTCCCTCTCTGTCTCTGCCAGCTCTCTCCTCTTCTGGTCCTTAATGTACACAGCGGAGAGCTTCCATGCTCCTCTCTTCACCAGAGCTTCATCAGGTAGCAGCTGACGCGAAGCACTAATTCTGTATGAATCCAAGAAGTCTTCCACCTTCTGGAAACATCTTTACCATTTCAGGGACTCACTCATCCCAAGCTCAGGTACAGTTCTGTTCCCCTTTACCACCTTAGATTTGACAATTCGAAAGGATGCACTTCTCTTCCTCTGTTCTCTCTCACTACATGCAAAACCTTGAAGTTGGTTTCTTGGCGTTTTCTTCCCCTTTTTTTCTGCCAATCAAAGCACCTCATACTCAGTAGTCTCTTAAATTCAGGAAGCTTTCTTATCTTTGCCCATATCTAACCATATTTCTGTTTTACCTTCTAGATTTATTCTCTCCTTCTCTCCCTCCCTCCCACTCTCACTGCCTGTCTCCCATTCTCTGACAGAAAAAGCACCCAAGCTGGTGTTTCTGGATTACTATCCTCACATGCTTAGCAGCTTGTGCATCTTAGAACCATCTTAATTTCTTAGCTGTATCAGAGGCCATCAAAGTTTGTTCTATTTATTCCTTTAATTGACTAGGTTTCAGAGGGTGGTTAAACTACCATGAACAGTCACAGCTGTGGCTTGAGATTGTGCAATTCTTAGAAATACTAGGAAGTCACCCCATGTGACAGATGAGAAGGCACATACAAGCTCCGACCTGCCCTGCACATTTAATCATCACCAGGTACAGGATTGCAGTCAACACACACATGTCTGAAAGCATGGAACAAAATACAACAATGCCATTTATTTTTTTAAAAATATTTATCTATTTATTTGAAAGTCAGAGTTACGCAGAGAGAGGAGAGGCAGAGAGAGAGAGAAAGGTCTTCCATCCGATAGTTCACTCCCCAACTGGCCGCAATGGCTGGAGCCAGGAGCTTCCTCCGGGTCTATCACATGGGTGCAGGGTCCCAAGGACTTGGGCCATCTTCTACTGCCTTCCCAGGCCATAGCAGAGAGCTAGATTGGAAGTGGAGCAGCCAGGACTCAACCCGGTGCCCATTTGGGATGTCAGCTCTGCAGACAGTGGCTTTACCCGCTAAGCCACAACACTGGCCCCAACAATGCCATTTAATATACAAAGGCTTACAAGCACTTACTATGGACCAGCGTAGTTTTATCAAAACACCTTTCTGACTCATATTACTGCTTTTACTGCCTCACTGTCTTCCACAGAATATCCAAACTTCCTGTTGATTTACAAAGCCATCATGATTAATCTTTGCCATTTTTTGCAGTCTTGTAACTTAAAATGTTTTTGTTCACTCACAGCCTACACTCTAGACCTGCCAAATATTTTCTGTTTTAAGGACCATGTTCTGATAGGGTGGGGCCTTTGCACATTGGATTCCCCTTGACTTGACTTGTCTTACTCCTCTCACAGACACTAGTTTGTAGCTCAAAATCCTTTATAGGATAGTCACCTTGGTCTTCCCAAAAGTGGGTCATATATTCTCCTGTGAGTTCCCTGAGAATCTCAAAGAAATCCTAACTGAAATATTTATCACCTGCTATTGTGATTGGCCATTTATCCACTGTTTTTCTTATTATAGCCCAATAACCCTTCAAGGCACAGGTAAAATGTCCACTTCTCTACACTTGGAGCCTTACATAGTGTTTGCTTGTGGTAGGTTCTCATTCCATATTTGTTAAATGAGGCTAAAACAATGACTTCCCTCTGTTAGGTTTTATGGCATGTATCATTTATAGTGGTCACAATCCAAAATTCCATCTTGTTTCCAATGTGTGGTTTTTATTTTGCCATCCTATTTACCCAGTGAACAAGACAAAAGAGGCATCTAGATCCAAAATACACACTGATTTGGCAGGACAAACCCAAAGACATACTTTCCTTTCTTGGGCAAATTTTCCTTAAATGACCCAACCAGCTCTGAAAAAACTTCAAACGGCCGAAATTGTCACTGTCTACCCACATGATTTACAATACATTGAATGTCAGCATCTATTGTAATAATATATGCTACTTACACGCATCGAATCTAGCTGTTTTGCTTACTTCCTGATTCCAAATTCCACATTTACATAGGCCAGGCACATTTCCCAGATTACTCTTTTATAATAACTTCCTAACTCAGTATACATAAACCAACACACATACCCCACTGCCACCATCCTCACCCTCATTATCCACCATGTTCTGTAAGAGAGTCATGGTTATTACTATTTAGGAAGGCAGACTGGAGACAGTTTCTGTTGTTCTATCTATAGGGGTCCATCCTAAGCTGGTTTCTTTGCCTTTTTCTTTTGGGCTGTTGAACCCTTTAATATAAAAAACCCCAACAGTTACATTCTATAGAGTCCGAAGGAGCACAGGCTCCCCCTGTGGTGGTCCCAGGGATAAAACATTACTCTCCCTAATGTGAAGCTACAGGATCTTACTCGGCAAATATGTGGAATGTTGACACATTCCCGAATTACAAAAAATAAAATAAAATAAAGCCATTCTGAGACCAAGGCGTCTGCTCCATGCCTGCAGAGCCCAGTCCTCCTCAATTAGGAGAGCAACTGGAGGTGATGGTGCAAGAACGGGTGTGGCAGGGTGAAGACCATCTGCCCTCACAAAATTAAACAAGATTCCTCCCTAAATATCCTCTCATCTTTCATGACCCTTATGAAAAAGACTTCTTCAGCAGCTTAAAAGTAAAAATACCTCTTTAACACTGCCACTTGTTGACAGAAATAAGAAGCACTGCAAATACCATCACATCACAGCACTGGTTAGAGCATGACATTAGCTACCTCCAAGGTTACCACGGCACTAGCTCACTGCTCAGAAAAGGGTAAGGAAGGGTAAGGAATAGAGCATTTGTCCTGCTTTTCTCATACAAATTGCATTTCAGGGTGACTGGAGTTCTCGTTATAGGAAAATTCAGCTACTAGGAAAAAATAATCAGAGATAATTTTTAAATTACTATCTTGCAATCCCTATTAAAATAACAGATCAAGACGATTATTAATATGCATTAAAACCACTGGGTGAAAGGTTAATGTGGAACTTTACCATGAAAGGTAATGCTGATTGACATCGTCTGAGCCCTAAGCTCTCTAAAAACGGTCCAGCCAGGCTGCTAATGTGACAAAGGAAGAACACAGCGCCACCCGGCAGGTATTCTCACCAAAGTGGCTGAGCCCAAACCCAGCCAAGCCTCCAGAAGCAGCAGTGTGTAGAATAGGAAGGCGATGCAAGACTAAGCCAAAAGGCACCACAAGGAAGCAATGAACTCAACACAGAAAGCAAGAGCCACTACAGAGAACAAATGTTAAAAAAGGGAATGGGGAGATGGGGATGGGTGTTTGGCCTGGCAGTTAGAACATTGCTTAGGATGCCCACATTCCACAGCAGAGTAACTGGCTCAATCCTTGGCTCTGGTTCCAGCTTCCTACTAACGCAAACTATGAAATACAGAGGTGATGGTTCAGGTACTGGGTTACTGTAACCCACACTGGAGACCAGGATTAAGTTCCCAACTCTGGGCTTTGACCTGGCCCAAATCTATCTATTGGAGACAGGGTTGAGAGCCAACAGATAAGAGCTTGTGTTTCTCTCTCTCTCTCTTTCTCTCTCCTTTCTCCTTTCTCCTTTCCCTTCTCAAATACAAAAATTTAAAAAAAATAGGAACAGTAAACCTTAAAATTATTTAAAATATATTATTTATATATAATCAACCTAAAGAATACACAGAATCAAATAAAAATAAAAGAAATAAAACATCTAGCAAAACAATTTTCTAAAACTTAATAGCTTTATGTCATATCCAAAAGTAGAGCAAAAAACTCATAGCTATGTATTTGGAAGGCACTATACCACCAATGCTTAGCTATGTATTTGGAGGCAAAAGTATGCATGGGGGCCAGTGCTGTGGCTCAGCAGGTTAAAGCCCTGGCCTGAAGCGCCAGTATCCCATATAGATGGCCAGTTTGAGACCAGGCTGCTCCATTTCCAATCCAGCTCTCTGCTATGGCCTGGGAAAGCAGTAGAAGATGGTCCAAGTCCTTGGGCCCCTGCACCCATGTGGGAGATCCAGAAGTTCCTGGCTCCTGGCTTTGGATCGGCGCAGCTCCAGCTGTTGCAGCCAATTGGGAAGTGAACCATCGGATGGGAGACCTTTCTCTCTCTCTCTCTCTCTCTCTGTCTCTGTCTCTGTCTCTGTCTCTCCTCTCTCTGTGTAACTCTGACTTTCAAATAAATAAATCTTTAAAAAAAATGCATGTGAGTGGGAATATTTGCATTTACCCAAAGTATTTGTAACAATTAAGCCAAGAAGCATGTGAAAACTGTCAAAGGAAATAAATTTTGAATAAATGGAGGAGTGCGTTATGTTTCTGTATGGCAAAACCCAATTCTGAGAACAGATCAGTTTACTTGGAACTTGTAATCTCTTAAGGCTCTTTGCGAGACACTTTTGACCATACACTACACAAAGGCCTCTGGAAGAAGTTGGTCAAGCAGTACTTACCCTCATTTTGTACTTAGTATGTTTGCATCTATTAATGTTCACATAATAAGCATGTTCTTAATTAGTACATGCTCTATTTAAATGCCTAAGAATAGCGAAGCACATTTAAAAAAAAAAAAGAAAAAATGTGCTGAGCATCCTGTGCCATCAGATATTAAAGTGCATTGCAAAGCTGCAATGGCATTTTATTCTGTTACAACCAAGAGTCCAGAAGAAGGTTTAAAGAACTGTGGACTTCCAACGTATTGTGAGAACCTCCCAGGTCAGTAGGGAAGGAACTGTTTGGCTGATGCTCATCCCCTGGGAAACCTGAAGCCAGCTACCACTCCACCATGGTGGTCTTGGGCAGTGCAGCCTCTACACACCCATTTCAGGGCCGGATACTCCCCCTCAGTACCCTCCCTTATAGTGTGGGTTTGGGCATGGGTCCCACTCCCTGCCTAATACATTTATGGAGGTACTTTAAAAAGTTCATAGGAAATGGGGTTAGAAGATAATGCACTTTTTCCATAATTTTTTAAAGTATCATCATATTCCTTGAAATTCAAATCAGAAACAATGAACTGAAGCTGGGCAATACGGGTGCATCCTGAAATGAGGGTTGCAGGGGCTACAGCTCCACTGAGTCTCCAAGAACCCCATACACACTATACGGCAGTGTGGGAACCTACTGACGCCATGTGAGCAATGGGACACAGCAGTGTTTGCACCAAGCCAGACTGGGCCCACTGCAGGCAGTGCTGCGGATACGGGTGCAGCCTGATCTGCATTCAGCAAGCATCTGCCCCAGCCCACATTCATTCTGTGACCTCGCCCCTATCCTTCTACAAAGCTTCTTTACAGAGGCATAGGTAAGATTTTAAAAAAGTGCACATACCTAATGTACACAACTTAATGAGTTTGCAGATAAATATACAGCACACCCACAGAACCATCACCCTAATCAGGGTCATAAATATCCATTACCTTCAAAATTGCACCAAAATAAATTCACCTTTTAATTCCATTTTCCTTCAACTTTCTGAAGTTCTTCATATATATTTTGTGTTGGTCTTACATAAATAAATATCCCAAAACCAGGCAAAATGTGACACTTTTCCAACATAAAAAAATCTAACAATGTGACATGGAAACATATACTAACAAAGCAAAAAGGCAAGAGCATCTTTATATGATATTTTCTAAATGTAGCAACTACATAGGGGCCGGCACTGCATCATAGTGGGTAAAGCTGCCACCTGCAGTGCCGACATCCCATATGGCTGCCGGTTCAAGTCCCAGCTGCTCCTCTTCTGATCCAGCTCTCTGCTACAGCCTGGGAGAGCAGAAGATGGCCCAAGCCCCTGGGCCCCTGCACCCACGTGGGAGATCCACAAGAAGCTCCTGGCTCTTGGCTTTGGATCAGCCCAGCTCCAGCTATTGCCAGCCATTTGGGAAGTGCACCAGCAAGTGGAAGCTTGCTCGCTCGCTCGCTCTCTCGCTCTCTCTCTCTCTCTCTGCCTCTCTGTAACTCTTTCAAGTAAAATACATAAATCTTTAAAAAAAAAAAAAAAAAAAGAAACAACATAAACTATCAATGACAAATCTCAAATACTCCAAGAGAAAAACAGACAATAGATGTTCGATATCAATTCACAAAAGGATTACTCACAGCAATATGTTAAAACATGTAATCTCTTCACTAGTAACCAATGGAAATTAAAATCTTGACATACTGGTTTTTGCTTATCAAATTGGCAAATACATAAACAAAAAGAATGATATTTACCATTGTTAATGAGCAAATGGAACAGACTGTCAAATGCTGTCAGAGACAGTGATGAATTGGTACACACATTCTATCTGCATATAGGAGATAAGTTGTATAAATTAAATTTCATATCCTCAGACTCAGCAAAGCCACCTCAGGATATTTGTCCCATGGAAGGGTAAATTTAACAAATTTAGCAAAGATAGAAACCTAAAATCTTTAAATGTATTCCAGCATATTTTTACTAGAAAACTTGAAGCAACTGCATGCCCATTTCTAGTGGACTAACGGAGTTATGGTAAATCCATTGATAGATTCAGTGATGTGCAGACCTATTCTTAAAGAAATTTCTACAATACCGTAAGTAAAGAACTTTACACAGCACGCATATCCTCATGCAAATAAGACAGTAAACCACTGTGAAAATTACCACCTGGAGGAGGAATCCACACCCTCCTCCTTACCTGGTCTTAGCACTGCCAAGGGCCCAGCAGGCTTCATATACTACTCTCAGGGCCCCCCTCTTCATCATCTATTTTTAAATTTCCCTCTCTTGATGGTCTTAAGGTTTCAAGGAAATAAGTGCCTGCACTTACCTCGTAAGGGCTCCAGATCTTAAGTACTGGGCACCAGAAAGGGCAAAGTTCTTTGGGAATTTTTTTCTAAATGAAACCAGGAAGCAACGGCCAGTACAGCAAGATGGACGGACAGGGGTTTGCAGACATCTACTATCTGTTTCCTGCAGACCAGTCCCCTGACGAAGCTCATTCCCTTGTCCTCTGCATTCCACATCTCTGTGCTGCCACCATTTGATGACATTGCATGCCGCATATGGCTACTTAATAAGCAACAGCTGCCATCCTAGTGTGGGCTTTGCAGAGACTTGAGTCCAATCCTACTCCTTGTCTCGGCAGCTGTGGGCCTCCAGTCCTCAGTCTGCCGATGGCAGCGGCCAGGAAGGTCAGCCCACACCTGTGTTACCCTTGGCCAAGAGTGCTCTCCCTTGGCAGAGTCCTTTTGACACCCTAAGTGTTGAAAAGATCATTTTTGCTTCTTGTATTATCGATACTGCTGCAACCCAGGTTATTAAAGAAGTTCTTACTTTCCACAATGCCAGAAAATCTGTATGTGTCTAAGATAGGTTGTTCATATAATTTTTTACTGTACATTTTTTAACCTTGTTGCTTGTTCCAACCTTTTTGTTGTTCCCATTCTCCTGGAACCCTGAGAAAATGTTTGTCTCCAACTGTGCAAATAGTTTAAAATGGAAGTATTTAGTTAACATTAACACCACTGTCATTATTCCTGTGCCCACCACCTTAGCAAGGTGCCTGACTAAGGGAAGGCCTCTAACCTCAGCCACACAAATGCACCACATGCCCTGGAATTTGAATCAAGTGCAAATGTAGTTGAATGCATTTGGGTCATGTCTCTTGGGCTCCCAGGGCCATTGAAATATACGCCTGTTGAACTGATGTATTTGTTAACAGCAATCTATTTCACATTCCAAAGTGTCTTGATGTGTATAGTAGTCTCCAGGGTCACTCTCAGACCCACCTTAGTGGGCAGTGGTTTTGAAGTCCAAAGTCCCAGGAAACCCTTTAGTTCTAGAAAAACCAGGATGCACTGGTCGTCACTGCTATGGTAGTGACTAAGAAGGCCTGACTTCAGCCCACCTACTGTACTTCCTACCAAGAAGCAATGGCCAGCACAGTGACATGGATGAGTAGAGAAAGCACCCCTCAGTCAGGATCACCCTTACCTGACACTTCTATCAACGCTGGCTTCCAAGGATGCAGGACCAGAGTCTCCACCCTCCTCTTCTTGGTTACATTTGGCCTCCTTGAAAACTTGCCTACCTTGTCCCTAAAACTATGAGGTACTAGGAAGGGCAGGTGGGCCAGCCAGAAGAGCCCTTCTACAGCTTGCTCTCAGGGCAATGGGAGCCCACCCAATTTTATACATATCAACCCTGAGGGAGCAAGCAGCAGTCACTCTGAAAACCAAATGATATCCTAAGAAGCTTCTTTCTCGTCGCTACATATAAAAGAAGTCAGCTCCTTGTACAGTAAAAGTAGGTGAACAAATACACAAATAATTCCAGTTCTTTCCAACCTGATACCCTACTTTATGTAAAATTGTGCATTTTGTCTTATTTCTAAGTGCTTTGTTCTGTCTCTGGATCCTCCGATTGGAATATGAATTCCTTGAGAACAAGGCTGCCTTGTTCACTGCAGTATGAAAAGATGACCCATTGTGCTGGTTTGCCTGGGACCAAGCAGCTGCCCAGGACACAGGTCTTTCAGCGCTAATGCCAGCACAGTCCCAGGCACATCTAGGTGTTGGCCAACTTAGCTGTATCTCCAGTGCTAAGAGCACTGCCCAACATACAGCAGCTGTTCTCAGAATTTGAAAAAAGAAAAGAAGAGGGGTAGGGGCAAAACGTTCAACATCTTCATAAATGCAAGTGTTGGCTCACAGGGAGAGTGTAGGGCTTGTTCCTAAGCTGTTCTCGCTTCATCCCAGGAGACAGGCCGCTGTAGTTGACCAGATGTCTTCTTCTAGGTTGTCTCCTGTATTCCAGGGCTGGAACACTGGATGTTGCATTTATCAGAATTCCTGCCAGCAGGATTCCAATCCAGCTGCTGTAAACAAAAGGCACTTGTGTGAGATCTAGAAATCAAGAGAGAAGCAGGATTTAATTTCTGTCAAGCTGACACCACACTATTTAAACATAAATTTATGCCATTTAAACATAAATTCAGCTGGTGTGAAGGCTTCACACCTACACAATGTAACAACCTTCTTCTTGGAGCCTTCCCCGAAATCCCCCTGCGCGGGAGATGGAGAGGACAGTGTTTGGGCCAGTGGATTCTTGCAGAGTTGGAAGATCCTGGAAGCCTTGCAACCCGCCTGATATCAGGAGACCCCTCCAAGTCTGTGCCCTCAGGCCACAGCCAAATCCTCCTCTTAGATCCCTGCCTGCTTAGATGTTTAGGTTTATTTCCACATTCCTAACTGATACCTTAGATCTAATACCTTTTGTTCATGAATGCTAGAGAGGGAAACCTGAGTGAGGATGAACGCTTCCCCGGGAGTCCCAGCCCACAGCTCCTCTCACCATGCCAGGAGTCTGAATCATCAGGTCCTCTTCATCTTCTTTACTGGGACAGTGGAGAACATTTTGGGACAGTGTCCTCAGGAAGGTAAAAACAGGAAATGCTGTGGCTTCTTGTAACTCCTTTGCCAGCAAGGGGAAGCTTTAAAGATGTCCTGGTATCTCATGGGCCAGAACTGAGATCATCCATTTTTGTGTTTTACCTGCTGTTAAATCACAAACTACCGCCAAGCTTAGTAGCTGAAACAGTTCTGTGCACTGGCTCTCTGTCCAGCTCTGCTGCTCTGCTCTCTTACCTCTTTCTCTTCGTCTCTGTCTTCTAGAGTGGTTTCTGGTCTTGTTCTTGCTCTCTCTCAGAATAATTTTGAGGGGCCAGTGCTGTGGCGCACTAGGTTAATCCTCCGCCTGTGGCACCCGCATCCCATTTGGGCGCTGGTTCTAGTCCCGGTTGCTCCTCTTCCAGTCCAGCTCTATGCTGTGGCCTCGGATAGCCTCGGAGAATGGCCCAAGTGCTAGGGCCCCTGCACCTGCATGGGAGACCAGGAAGGAGCTCCTGGCTCCTGGCTTTGGATCGGCACAGTTCCAGCCATTGTGACCATTTGGAGAGTGAAACAACAGAAGGAAGACCTTTCTCTCTGTCTCTCTCACTGTCTATAACTCTACTCGTTAAATAAATTAAAAAAATAAAGATGGAAAAAATTTTAGAAAAAGAATAATTTTGATATTTAAGTTTCTGCATTCATTCTCTGTATGCTACTCTAAAATATTACACAAATTTAGGGTTTAAAATAACATGGATTTTAAGGCAGAAGTTCAACAAAGGTCCCACTGAGCTAAAAATCCAAATAGTGGCTTGGCTACATTCCTTCCTGGAGGCTCAGGACAAGAAACTCCCAGTCTTCTCCAGTTTCCAGAAGCAGCCTTTTTCCTTGGGTCGTGGCCCTTCCTCCATCCTGGAGGACGGCAGTGCCACATCTCCTACTCCTGACTCTCCTCTCTGGCTCCACTTTTTCTTTTTTTTTGACAGGCAGAGTGGACAGTGAGAGAGAGAGAGAGACAGAAAGAAAGGTCTTCCATTTCCGTTAGTTCACCCCACAGAGGCCTCTGCGGCCAGCATGCTGCAGCCGGCGCACGGCGCTGATCTGAAGCCAGGAGCCAGGTGCTTCTCCTGGTCTCCCATGCGGGTGCAGGGCCCAAGCACTTGGGCCATCCTCCACTGCACTCCCGGGCCACAGCAGAGAGCTGGCCTGGAAGAGGAGCAGCCGGGACAGAATCCGGCGCCCCAACCGGGACTAGAACCCGGTGTGCCGGCGCTGCAGGTGGAGGATTAGCCTAGTGAGCCACAGCACCGGCCTCCACTTTTTCTTTTAATACTCTGTGGTTACACTGCCCCCCCCCCCCAATGATCATGTTAAGCTCCTCACCGCAAGGTTCATGGCAAAGTCCCTCTTGCCATGAAAGTTCACATCCTCACGGTTCCAGGACCTAGGACGTGAACATCTTGGGGGGGAGCAGCGTGATGCTGCCTGCCACACCAACCAAACACATTTATTTTCTTCCCTCTTTCCAAAAACATTCCCTAGTGCTTGACATAGAAATGAGAAGAATCATCTGCGAAAACTCCCTTGCCCGTCATGTAGCAGTGCAGCTTCCTGTCCTGTGGCTGAAGATGAAGAAGTCATCTTAGGGCGAGCAAGTGAGCGAGCGAGCGCGCGAGTGAGAGATCTTTAAAAAAAGAAGAAAAAACTTTAAAGCTGAGTGATAGACACACAAACACACACATTTAATATGTTAGTAACAGAAGATATATATTCATTAGGATATTGCTTGGTTATATCTGTTTAGACTTATTATTCCCTGGTAATGGTATTCTGAGCTGTTGGTTCCTCCCAAAGGTTAGTTAGTACCCAAGGCAAGAAAATAGAACAAAATGAGAAATAAGATAAAAACAAAATTGAGCTAAACTCTAACTCAAGGTAAAGTCCTTGATTATATATGCAGAGTGTGTTAACTTTTATACATTTAGCTTATTTTAAGTCATTTTACCAGGTTTCCCATTTCCTTAAATCTTCTTGGCTCAAGTGCAACCACATTTTTCCTCTTCTCGCTTTCCTTAATTTATGCACATTGATTTCTCTAGGGACTTTTTTCAATTCTTCCTTCTTGTATTGTTTCTCTTTTTCATTCCAAGCACCAGCATGCCTTTCTCTTTCTTAATTTCCTCTCAGAGGAGCTATTCCACCACTTCAATGCCCTAAATAAAAAGCTGAGATGTCCTCACATTCAAAGTTGCATCTCAGGCATAATTGTCCTTGTATCACAACTATATGATCAGGTTGTTTCTTCACCAATATTGATAGGGTTTTGCGCTTTTGCATAAACAGACTGAAATTCTTTATTTTCTTGAACTTTTTAAAACCAGAAATTAAAAGACCTATCATTTTTTGACCAGAATGGTAAAATCCTCTGGCTTACCCACTGATACGCAGGCAAGTTCATTCATGGGAGCTACAAAAGCCCCTGCCCCAGTGCCAGGGCTCAGCCTTGATGCCAAGCTTGAATTGTCATTTTCAGCCCTTCACATTCAAACACCAAATACTGAAGAGTCTTCATAAAAATATTCATAACAGCAACTTTATCTTCCCTACCTCTATTCTCATGAAACTGGTCCTCAAAACATTCACTGTGGGGCCTGAGGATTACCTTCCTCTAGCTCATCCTACAGTGGTCAGTAGGTCCACTTCCTCAATGACGGCTTTCTGAGTGATAATCTTGAAAGTCAGTGTTTTGCAAATCATCTCACTCAATTCTGCAACTATCAATGCCCCAGATGATAATTCCTGAGCATTTGCTATGTGCCTACCACTTCTCTAGTGCTTCACACATCTTTCTTTTAATTGTAGGAACTGTTACTATTCTCACATTTACATTTGAGAAAATTGAGGCATAGTTCTTTAACCAATGTCCATCTAGGTAACATGCCAAGAGCTGAACTCAAATAGGTGACTGTAGAGCCCTCACTCTTACCCTCAACACCCTAGTGCCCACCCACAGGAGTTGGGTTTTTGTCCCCACTCAGTAGATAATGAACTGAGCATCACAGCAGCTAGCGGGCCCCCTAAAGTTCCCTGGGTGTCGCCACAGTGTACCTCCTTCCTTCTGTAATGCTCCCCAGACCAGGAATGCTGATTAATAAAATAAATGATTTCCCACGGTGGTGTTTCCCAAAGCGCATCCTCCAATTGCTACAGACCTTCTAGAAGATGTGGGTTTTTATGGATAAACAAGGCTGGGAAACTCAATATCCGTTAGTTCCACTTTTAGAGATACAGATCTCTCTCTAGACAACATATTAAGACTCTGACAAATCCAGAAGCAAATCACCTTATTTATCTTGGTTCATCCCAGTGTTTATAAAACTAATTTGAACATGAAATCATATTTTTATGCATCATTTGTCAACATATACTACAGAGCACACTTTGGAAAATGTTACACAAATCTAAACACCCCACCTTTGTTTACAAAGTCTTACACAGTCTACTCTCTTCTTTTTTTTTTAAAGATTTATTTATTTATTTGAGAGGTAGAGTTATACACACACACAGAGAGAGAGACAGAAAGAAAGGTCTTCCATCTGCTGGTTTACTCCCAAATGACTGCAACAGACAGAGCTAGGCCAATCTGAAGCCAGGAGCCAAGAGCTTCTTCCGGGTCTCCCACGTGGATGCAGGGGCCCAAGCCATCTTCTACTGCTTTCCCAGGCCTTAGCAGAGAGCTGGATCAGAAGAGGAGCAGCCAGGACTAGAACCAGCGCCCATATGGGATGCTAGTGCTGCAGACAGGCTTAGCCCACTACGCCACAGCACCGGCCCTACTTGCTTCTTTACCTGCTTACTGTCACCTCTCATTTGAAAATCAATGTAATTCATGAAAAATCATGTAATTATATTAGTGGATACAGAAAAAGAATTTGACAAAATCTAACACCTGGAACCAGCGTTGTGATGCAGCAGGTTAAATTGCCACTTGTGATGCCAGAATCTATCAGAAACCAGTCAGAGTCCCAGCTACTCTGTTTTCTATCCAGCTTTCTGCTTCTGAGCCTGGGGAGGCAGCAGAAGATGGCCCAAGATGGGAGATCAGGATGGAGTTCCTGGCTCCTGGCTTCAGCCTGGTGCAGCCCTGTTGCAGCTATCTGGGGAGATAGAAGATCTCCTTCTTTCTCTGTCCTCTGCCTTTGAAAATAAACAAATCTTAAAAAACAAACACAACAACAAAGCAGTTCCTATGTTGTTTGGTATTTGTAGAGGTATATGATCAGAACAAATTTCTAGAAGCTGAAGCCTGAAGCAGAAACTCCACCCCAATCTCCCACATAGGAGGCAGGGACCCAGGCACTCGGACCATCATCTACCACCTTCCCAGGCATGTTAGCAGGATCAGAAGCACAGCAAGTGGGACTCAAACTGGAGTTCCCATATGGGATTCCGACATCACAAGCAGCTTAACCTGATGACCCATGAGGAGAGCCTTGTAGGAACAGGTTTTAGTACATTTGGCACTATTTATGATGAGGAAATCAAATACAAACCCACACACACAAACACACATTTGATTAGTTTTGATCTCATAGAAGTGAAAAGTAAAATGATAGTTACCAGGTGCTGAGTGGGGACGGGGGGTTAGGGAAATGTTCATTAAGTTGTAGTAGTAGTTCTAGTGTTCTACTGCACAGTATGTTGACCACAGATAATGTTATACTACTATGTATTTCCTAGAATAAGAAAAAACCTACAAGGTAGGATTTTTGATGTTTTTACAATACAGAAGTGTTAAATGTTTGAGGAAATAGGTATATTTACTCTGACTGGACTTTACACAAGGTCTGGAACATCATGTGCTACCTCATAGTTATACACAATTCTTTTATGTCTGTTAAAACTCCTTAAATAAAAGGATAGATCATGATCTAATCATAATATTTACATGTAGTAGTTGGAGGAATAAGAATTTACTAAGTATAGCTCTTTATATGACACATGAAAAAATTAAATGAAAGCATAAAATAAGTAAACAAGAATTGACCACAGAAAAATAATGGACTTGAGTATACATCAAATAAATAACTGTATAGAAAAAAAGAACTAACTCAAGTTACTTTGTACAGTTCTCTGTATATCACTAATACCGGGGCTATACTCTAAGCACCAAAATAATTGCAAAAAAATATCTTGAGCTTAACTTAGTAGTAAAAGAGTACCACCTTACTATTGGTAGTAGCACTCACATAGTGATTCTAAAACTGTTCAGTGGCAGGATAGAGGAAATGAGTAGATCGATTTACTCTGGTGTTACGGGGAACCGGGGACTCACTGTGGGGAAGACATGCAAATGGAATGGGGAAAGGAGAGGAAGAACTCTGCTACTGAACTAAAACTGAAGTCACTGGTATAAACTCATGAACTTATATATATTTATGTATGTGTGTACGTGTGTGTATACACACTTACATATTTCCTGGCACCACCCCCCACCATGGCTTGGTTTCCAGATGCATTCCTCTGCAAGAGAAACCAGAGTCCCTTGTAGAAACTGCTGACAGAAAATGCAAGACCACTCTGCAACCTTTGTTGGCACAAAGGAACGCAAAGCAAAGGCCGGGTGCGAGCCATGCCAGTCACCAAACATTGCCCTCTCTCCGCAGCGGCTCTGAGCAGCAGCTGCTTCTGTTTCACCTGCCGCAGCGTTAGCCTGGCTTCCTTTCCCTCCCCACCTCTCAGGAGGCAACCCAGAGGCACTCCACATCCTTGACCCTTCGCCTACAACTCGCAACACAAGTTAAATGCTTAACATCAGGCCGCACTAACACTTCTCACTGTCCTGCCCTTCTGTGTGTGTGGCTGTGTGAACTCTTCATGCAAGCATCGACAAGGCCCAGTACAAGCTGCACTTGTGGTCCACCCACAGCAGACAAATAAAGCACGTTGTAGGTAGGTTTGCCGAAACTCTTTCTGTCCACAGCTGTGTTAAAATACCTTTCTAGAGTGCTCGCTTCGGCAGCGCGTATACTAAAATACCTTTCTAGAGCATATTAGAAGTATGACACATGAAGCCAGAGCAGCGTTCCAGAAACTCACTCCTCTCTCTGCCTCTGCCCGTGCTCTGCTGCTCCCCAGAAACAACCGTTTTCAAATCTTCTGGTGGTTTATATTTAAATGACATATTCCTAAAAACATGTCCTTTCTGTTACATCTTGATTTCATCTTTTTTTTTTTTTAACAGAGTTAGACAGTGAGAGAGAGAGACAGAGAAAGGTCTTCCTTCCGTTGGTTCACCCCCCAAATGGCCGCCACGGCCAGCACTGCGCCGATCCGAAGGCAGGAGCCAGGTGCTTCCTCCAGGTCTCCCATGTGGGTGCAGGGCCCAAGCACCTGGGCCATCCTCCACTGCCTTCTTGGGCCACAGCAGAGAGCTGGACTGGAAGAGGAGCAAGCGGGACTAGAACCCAGTGCCCATATGGGATGCCGGTGCTGCAGGCGGAGGATTAACCAAGTGAGCCAGGGAGCTGGCCTCGATTTCATCTACCTTAAACATCATTGCTTTCCTCCCTTTAGCATATTGTCTCTCTTGCATAGCTGAGAGACAAATTTACTCACATTCAGAAGAAAGCAAAATGGTGACAGTCTGATTGCTTTGAAGCCAAAACCTGTTCATCCTTATCTGACACTCAGGAAATGTAACTTTACTTGTTCAGAAAATATTTGTTTGATGATCTGCAACAAATGAAGATTTTTTTTTTCACACATCCACATTCACTTCCTCTTCTCCCTATCCTACAAATACATTATTTAAAAAAAGATCATCAGTTCTGGCATCTTCATGACTACATAAATGCTGACCAGTCCCGTACTGAACAATTTCTTCAGACACCCACCTCTTCTCAAACATGGAAGATCCCATTCTTTGGTCCATGGTGGCCTCGCTATGAAGCCCTATGCCCTGGATTCCCCCTGAAAATATCCCAACTTGGTTTGGTGGTCAAGCACTGCATTTGGAACAGTGTGATCCCCACTGATGACAGGGAATGGTGGCACTCCCCAGTGACACAGGCAGCAGCCAACAGCATCTCTCTGAGATGCTGGTAAGTGGATCTGTTAAGCAGGAATGGGATTTCAAATATCTGCCCTCATTATTTTATTGAAGATTTATTTATTGATTTGAGAAAGAGAGAGAGAGAGAGAGAGAGAGACAGAGACAGAGACAGAGACAGAGTCTGTCTTCCATCCAGCTGGTTCTCTCCCCAGATGGACACAACAGCACTGGGCCAGACTAAAGCCAAGAGCCAGGAACTTCCTGCAGGTCTCCCACATGCCCTCACTATTTAAGGAAATCTGATATGAGACATAAGTTAATTCCTTCCCTTTTGTGTTGTCAATAGATGAAAGAAAATAGTCCACACCATTTTATGTGAGTTATGTAGATACGGTGTTATCTTTATTTTGGAGTTTCAAGTACATTAGTAGCTTCATGTATTTGATTACATAATTGAGAATTGAGGCTTCTTTTACTTTATCAACCCACAGACTAGGATGAGTGAATTATCTGAGTCTAATCATCTAAGTCCCTCAAAGGGGAAATGAGAGTAGGAAGTGAGAGGCCATTATTGAGAGTGTTCTAGGAGCCACACTTCCAATGTACACTTCGTTATGCTCTCATTTCGAGAAGTTCTGTACATACAAGAGGGCAAAATCGGTGCCCATTTAAGAGCTAGAAATATTTTAGAAGAGGGTCTAAACACAAACCTCTACCAGTATATTTGATTCTTTCATTATTTCTTAATTCTCACAACTCCTTATAAAATCTGTGAATAAGAAGATCCAAAAAAATTCTCTAAATCCTATCTAGGAACCCTCTGGCAGTCCCTGCACATTCTGCTGCATTGCTGTATGTCAGCTGAGTGAGTGATAATTCCAGAGGAAAGAGAGGAGGCAAATGCCTGGCTGATTCTAAAAGTTACTGCACCGGCTGTGAAGGAATTCGGGGGGGTGATGGTGTCCGGTTTAAAAGAAGTGAGAAATCATGTATACGAGGGGAGAGAGTAAAGGAGCTGTCAGGAATGAGAGAAACCATTTACAGGTGGACCTGGGGTCTTCCCAACAGAGGTGATAAGTGAAGGGGTAATATGACATCTTGGGGGAAGTACATAGAGGAACAAGAGACGAAGAATACTGACAGTAAAACTAAACCAAAAATAACACAAACCAAACCATAAACCTCACATTTCTAAAGGGTCCTTGAAAGCTCGGAAGACACACTTTACAGTAAGTTCAAATTCTCAGAAGTCAGAACTGGGCCATAGTAGGATGGAAGTAAAAGAGCTACACCAGATATTGTCAGAAATGTTCTCAATGTAGCCAGCATTCTATAACTAACAACTAATCATACTACCACTCTTCTGTAAGACACAGCACCAACAGGGTATGCTAAATAAGATCTGCAGTCTAAATAACACCATTTACCCAATTTTAAATGCTGGAAAAATATTAAGGCTCCATAGGACATGTACATAAATATATAGAAACATACCAAATTCAAATAAATGGAATATGTTATCTACTAAATCAAGCCAAGGGAAGGAAAGTAGTAACTATGATCAGAATACATGGGTCCAATAATTCTCTGAGATAGAAAAAACAGATCTGCAGTCATTTTCTTTTTAATTGAATAACTGTATTACCTTGATCTCTGTTTTTGTCTGCTCCACACAAGTGGGAAACAGACTTCTAACTTTTGTCAGTCTGTAGTATAGTAGCCACAATTCGAATTTTTCAGTAATTGAGGTGGTGATTAAATATTTCTCATCCTACTGTCAAATTAGCTTGAGAACCACTTTTTTTTTAACTTTTATTTAAAAAAAATATAAATTTCCAAAGTACAACTTCTGGATTACAGTGGCTTTTTCCCATAACCACCTGCCACCATCCCATTTCCCACTCCCTCTCCCATCCCATTTACACCAAGATTCATTTTTGGCCAGTGCCACGGCTCACTTGGCTAATCCTCCACCTGCAGCTCTGGCACCCCAGGTTCCAGTCCCAGTTGGGGCGCCGGATTCTGTCCCAGTTGCTCCTCTTCCAGTCCAGCTCTCTGCTGTGGCCCAGGAGTGCAGTGGAGGATGGCCCAGGTCCTTGGGCCCTGTACCCGCATGGGAGACCAGGAGAAGCACCTGGCTCCTGGCTTTGGATTGGCACAGTGCGCCGGCTGCAATGCACTGGCCATAGAGGTCACTTGGGGGGTGAACCAACGGAAAAAGGAAGACCTTTCTCTCTGTCTCTCTCTATCTAGCTCTGCCTGTCAAAAAAAAAAAAAAGATTCATTTTCAATTATCTTTATATACTTTATATATATATACATTTATATACTTTATATATGTACATTTCACTTCAAAACAGAATATCAACTTAGTATATACTAAGTAAAGATTCAACAATTTGCACCCACACAGAAACACGAGTATGCCGTTAATTCACATAGCACAACACAGAAGGACAGAGATCCTACATGAGGAGTAAGTGCACAGTGACTCCTGTTGTTGATTTAACAATTGACACTCTTATTTATGACGTCAGTAATCACCAGAGGCTCTTGTCATGAGCTGCCAAGGCTATGGAAGCCTCTTGAGTTTGCCAACTCCAATCTTATTTAGAGAAGGCTGTAGTCAAAGTGGAAGTTCTCTCCTCCCTTCAGAGAAAGGTACCTCCTTCTTTGATGGCCCGTTCTTTCTACTGGGATCTCACTCACAGAGACCTTTCATTTAGGTCTTTTTTTTTTTTTTTTTTTTTTTTTTTTTTTTTTTTGCCAGAGTGTCTTGGCTTTCCATGCCTGAAATACTCTCATGGACTCTTCAGCCGGATCCCAATGCACTTAAGGGCTGATTCTGAGGCTAGAGTGCTGTTTAGGACATCTTCCATTCTATGAATCTGCTGTGTATCCCACTTCCCATGTCGGATTGTTCTCTTCCTTTTTTATTCTATCAGTTAGTATTAGAAGACACTAATCTTGTTTATATGATTCTTTTGACACTTAATTCTATCATTATGATCAATTATGAACTGAAACTGATCACTTTGACTAGTGAGATGGCATTGGTACATGCCACCTTGATGAGACTGAATTGGAATCCCCTGGCACATTTCTAACTCTACCATTAGGGATAAGTCTGATTGAGCATATGCCGAACTGTACATCTCCTCCCTCTCTTATTCCCACTCTTATATTTAACAGGGATCCCTTTTCAGTTAAATTTAAATTCCTAAGAAGAATTGTGTGGTAATTAAAGAGTTCAACCAATAGTATTAAGTAAAACAAAAAAAGACTAAAAAGAATAAAGTATTAAGTTGTTAACAGTCAGGAAAAGGGCTGATCAAGTCATTGTTTCTCATAGTGTCCATTTCACTTCAACAGGTTTCCTTTTGTGCTCAGTTGTCACAGATCAGGGAGAACATATGATATTTGTCTCTTTGGGAGTGGCTTATTTCACTCAGCATGATGTTTTCCAGATTCCTCCATTTTGTTGCAAATGACTGGATTTCATTTTTTTATTGCTGTATAGTATTCTATAGAGTACATGTCCCATAATTTCTTTATCCAGCCTTCTGTTGATGGGCATTTAGGTTGATTCCATGTCTTAGCTATTGTGAACTGAGCTGCAATAAACATTGAGGTGCAGACAGCTCTTTTATTTGCCAATTTAATTTCCTTTGGATAAATTCCAAGGAGTGGGAGTGCTGGGTTGTATGGTAGGGTTATATTCAGCTTTCTGAGGTTTGCCTCCTCTCTTATCTCTGGAATTGTCATTTACTCAGTCGACATAGCAGGAATACAGCAGAATGTACAAGGATTGCCAAAGGGTTCCTGGATTGTTTTTTGAAAAATAGACAAAATTGAGGACCATTTTATTATCAGAAGGACCCAACTTGTGGGAGCCACTGGGTATCTAAGCTGAGGATGAGCAGAGCATGGATCAGGATCAAGTGATGGGATCCAAGTAAGGACGTCTGTCGACAAGAGAAGCCCTGAGTGTGCCACCGGGGAGAAACTTCTGCACAGGAACATGGTGTGACCCAGTACTGGGTACAGAGCCCAAATGACAAGGTGTTAAGGCGGTGTTAAGTAGTTTGTGCTTCTTGCTATCAATCTCTCTCTGCCTCTTGGTATCTTTGCTAAACTCCTATTGTATATGAGTGTGTGTATTTGTTTAAATACAAACTCAAATTATGCTATTTTTCTAGTTTCTGAAGTTATTCACATGTAACCATAGGCTGAACTACTTTTAGGACGTCTTCTGAGCCAACATTAGCTATAAGCTAAGTGACCCTCTGAGCACTACAGGTTATGCTTGGGTATAGTCACTTGCCTCAGCCATTGCAGTCTCTTATCTTGGTCATATTGCCTAACAATTGATGTGTATATATATCTGTTTGTCCTGCCCTTATGGCAACTCCATGTTTTGTACCTCTGGAGCTCAGGCTTGAAGCACAACAATTGTTCAGTAACTGTGAATTAATGTATGGCCAAACCTGAAACATGCACAGCAACTTAGCATATAGCAATGTTTTGGAAATTTTATACCATGATTCTCAGAATTCCAGCTATGTCTTAATAACAATAGAACCTGGGGCCAGCGTTGTTGCATAGTAGCTTAAGCTACCACCTGCAACATCAGTATCTCATATGGGCACCAGTTTGAGTCCCAGCTGCTCCACTTCTGATCCAGCTCCATGCTAATGCACCTGGGAAGGCAGCAGAAGATGGCCCAAGTCTTGGGCCACTGCACCCATGTGGGAGACCCAGATGAAGCTCCTGGCTCCAGCCTGACCCAGCCCTGCCTGTTATGGCCACTTGGGGAGTGAACCAGTGGATGCGAGATCTCTCTGTGTCTCTCCTTCTCTCTATGTAACTCCTTCAAATAAGTAGATAAATCCTAAAAAATAAGAAAATCTGAGAGTTATTTTTTTCCTAAATTATGCTAACAGATTAAAGGATTTTTATTATTTTTTTTCATTTGAGAGGCAGAGAGGAGAGTTCTTACATTCTGGTCCACTTCCCAAATGCCTGCAATGCCCCCCCTGTGCCAGGGGGTGGGGTTGTTCTGCTGAGATCTAACAGAACTTGTACATACTGTTTGTCAGTTCCAAGGAAACCACCCCGAGGGCTGGCCGGAAGAGACAGGGACTTATTTTACTCACAGGTGCCCGATGTTATGGTAGACAGGCCTAATCCACGCATGGTCAGAGCAGCTCTCAGTGTTCCACAAGAATGGTGTTCCAGCTCTATGACACAAGCCACTGTTGTGTCAGTCAGTCTTTCCCACCAGACTCCTTAAGATGTTTATGGCGTGGATGGGAGTTGGGGGCGGTGCTGACGCCCACCACCCCCAGGCATGGGCGAAGGGCAGTATTCCGAGACTTCCCCTGCTTGGGAGCAATGCTGGGAGCTGAAGCAGGGAGCCAGGAACTCCATCCAGGTCTCCCAGTATGAGTGACAGGAAACAGTCACGTAGGCTCCCACCTCAGCCTCACAGAGTCTGAAACAGCAGGAAGTCAGGAGCCTCAGCCAGGTACGGACCCTGCTATTCTGGTATGGGATGCAGGCCTCTTAATCGCCAGGCCAAACGCCGACCTCAATTTTTTTTTCAAAAATAATTTAACTAAAAAAGTTGGTAACTAGAGCTCTTTTTTCAGAAGCCTACATTTTTCATCTTTCTTATTATTCAACCAAATGAGTTCTCAGTTTGCTTCTATGTTCCACATCAAATAATGTTTTTTTTCCTATGCTGTTCATACGTACCTGAAATAATCAGGTATTCTTAAATAGAGTATACAGAAGAGAGTTACAGACTACACAGGTATATTTTATCAGGTTTCATTCTGTGCATTTGTGATATCAACCTTTTTAAAACCCAACATAACATTATATAGTTTGAAAAGGTAAACTAAAAGATCAATTCTACAAAAATCAATGCATGAAATAACAAACTCTAAGTGACTTGTTTTATAGTTTGCAATTGAAAAGGAAACAGACACTTCTACTCTGGGTGAACAGAAATAAAATGCCCCCAAAGACTCTGCCCAGGCCCAGAGCACAAAGAAGTGGGATGTAGCCCACCCCTCCATCACTGGAATCACCCTGGGAGAAGACAGGAGACGTTTCTTACACAAACAGCTGAGAAAATCAACAAAAGGCATCTACTAGACATGCTGTTGGAGCTTGGATATCATGACTGCCCTGGAATTTATTTTTTAAATTAAGTTTTTAATTTAATTTTCCATGATATTTTTAAAAAATATTTTTATTTGAAAGGAAGAAAGAGAGCAGGAAAGAGAGAGAGAGAGAAATCTCCCATCCTCTGGTTCACCCTCCATGTGTCCACAACTGCTGGGGTGAGCCATACTGAAGCCAGGAGCCCAGAACTCCCTCTGTGTCTCTGATGGGTTGGCAGGAACCCAAGCACTTAAGTCATCACCAGTGCCTCCTAGCAAGTGCATCAGCAGGAAGCCAGATTAGAAGCAGAGCAGCCAGGACTCAAACCAGGCACTAAGACATTGGTTTGGCCATCTAATGAGTCCAGAGGATGCCAAACGAGAAGTGTGTGCAAAGGAACAACCACGTGGAGAGTGAGGAAGCAGAGACAGCAAGCATGCTAGCCATCAGGTCAATGTTGTCTCTCCTTATAAAGGTACCTTGACTTGATCATGGGAGCTCCAGCCCACCAAGGTGATCCAGTCTAATCCTTTCCCAAATACCCCACCTTCAGATTAAGATACCTGGATTAAGTTTCTGCTTTCATTCACTATTATTATAGGACTTTGGGGATGAAGTCTGTTAATACATGGGCCTTTGGCGGGGGGAGTGCCCACATTATTACCTATTCTACAGTAGCTTTGAAGCTAAGAAAATCTAACCCCCCCTCCTTTTTTTAATACATCATTCACTTTAGGATTTTTGTCTATTCTGCAGATAAATGGAATGATAATTTTCCACTTTTATTCCATCTTGATTTAGTTTTGGCATAATGGTTACAATGACATTACGAGTTGGTATACTTCCCTCCTTTAATCTCAAAAGAATTTGTATAAAATCAGGAAAGTCTGTTATTTGAGTGTTTATTAGAATTTGCTTGTAACAACATGTTTTAGATTTTCTTTGTGAGAAGATTATAATTATTGCTTCAATTCCTTTAATAAGAACAGGACTATCAAAGCTTATTATTTTAATTATTTCTAGTAAATCATATTTTCTCAAAAAATTGTGTATTTCCTTTATACTTTTCAGGTTTAGTCATACAGAACTACTAACATTATAGTAATATCGTCACCATTTTTTAAATTTCTTAAAACAATTCATTAATTTTGATACTTTCTTCTTTTATGCAGATTTAAAACTAAAAAACGTTTTTGAAGATAACAAAAAAAAGGCAAAAGAACATTCATGTTTGCTGCATCCCATAGGTCTTCAGGCAAACTGTTTTCATTATCATTCTGTAAATTTCCACTGTGGATACTGCTTTAACCATTGGGGTACTTAGAATTATGTCTTTTAATTTCAAGGTATGTGAAGATATTTATCTTTTTGTTATTAATTTTAACTCAGTTACATAGTGGTAAGAGTTTTTAGTCTATGCGGACCTATTCTTTGAAATTTATTGAGCTTTCTTGGTTGCCTAATACTTGATCAACTCTGAATCTCTCATGTAGACTGAGGAATAAATGTGTTTTCTCTAATATTTGATACAGAACTCTGTACATATTCATTACAGCAAGGTTATCAATTGTGATTTTCAGAATTGCTACATCCCTTTAAGTTTGTGCCTGCCTGGCTATCAGTAATTCAGTGTGCTGAAACCTATTCCTGCGATGGTAGATTTACTCATTTATCTTTGTACTTCTGTCACTTTTTGCTTCATATATTTTGACTTTATTTTATCAGATGCATGCATGTTTAAAACTGCCATATCTTCTTGGTGAGATGAGTCTTTTATCATTATAGCAATTTTTATCTGTATTTCATTTATTTTATCATAAAGCCAACTGTAGTCTACATTAATATCAGTTGGTGATAACTAAAGTGGCAGGGAACACAAGAACCTAACAGAGAGTGAGACCTACCGGTTGTCTCAGCTCCTTGTAGGCACAGGGGTTTTGTTGCTGCCCAGTTTGCCCACGAGCACACTGAGGTCTTCCAGGGGCTGATTCTTTTCCCCAAGGTAACAGCTCGAAAAAGTGGCCTTTCAAGACCTTCTGTCTTCCCTCACAGGGTCTCACTGGGCTGTCTCTGCCCATCAAAGCTACAGCCACCACTCCCAACACATAGGTTTGCAACAACTCTCCTGTGACCCAGGTGGAAAGACTCTCATAATTCTCCTTCCTTCTAGGAGGGAATTTTTGGAGAGGGATCAACAGTTCTGATAGTTCAGCACCTTGGTCAATCCCAGACCCCATATCCTTAAACCACTTCAAACCTTTACATTATACACAGCTAATGCTTTTCATGTTGGATCTACCATATGTGAATCTGATTCCTATTTAGAGCTTCCTCATTTGAGCCAAACAGAATCACCCCACAGGAGCTTTTGTAGCCTCATTCTTTCAGATGGAGCTGTGTGTTCTTAGTAGCTGCTAAGAAAAAACCATGACAGGTTCAAGGTGATGCAGTTACAGTTGTTGTTCATCGCAGCGGCATTTTATCAATGTGCATTGTGGGAAGCTGCTCTTTCCTGGCCCCTCCCTTCCTGTGCAAAGAATGCAGTGTTCACCCGGTCCTGCTGCTGCCAGGAGCACCGGGAACAGGCCCAGGTGGGGGTTGACAGCTCATCTGTGGATCTGTGCCTTCGACACAGTGTGGGGGGTGCAAACTGGCTTCTATTTTTTCCCATGCTGCTGGAGTGAGTGGCAGCAGCTTATACAATTTTCAGATCTTACTGATCTATTTTTTTTTCAAGAAGCTGATAACTATGCTGCACTCCCAAACAGAGTATCTCAGGCAAGATCCTAGTAAGAACGAATCCCAGGAGTCAGCATTGTGGCACAGTGGGCGGAGCCGCAGCCTGCAGAACCCGCATGCCATATGGGTGCCAGCTCAAATCCCAGCTGCAGTCTACTTCTGAACCAGCTTCCTGCTAATGTGCCTGGGAAAGCCGCAGATGATGGCCCAAGTGTTTGGGCCTCTGCACACATGTGGGAGACTCGGATGGAGTTCCTGACTTCTGGCTTTGGCCCAGCCCTGGCCATTTGCTGAGTGAACCAGCAAATGAAAGATATTGCTGGGGCTGGCGCTGTGGCATAGTGGGTAGGGCTGCTGCCTGCAATGCCAGTGTCCCACATGGGTGCGGGTTCAAGTCCTGGCTGCTCCACTTCCAATCCAGCTCTCTGATGTGGCCTAGGAAAGCAGTGGAAGACGGCCCAAGTCCTTGGGCCCCTGCACCCACATGGGAGACCTGGAGGAAGCTCCTGGCTCCTGGCTTCAGATCAGGGCAGCTCCGGCCATTGTTGCTACTTGGGGAGTGAACTAGAGGATGGAAGACCTCTCTCTCTCTGCCTCTGCTCTCTCTGTGTAACTCAGGTGTTCAAATACATAAATAAATCTTAGGAAAAAAAAAAAGAGAGATCGCTGTCGCTCGCTCACTCTCTCTCCCCCACTGTAACTCTGTAACTCTGCCTTTCAAATAAATAAATAAATCTTTTTAAAAAAAAAAATGAACAATGAGTGTTTCATGTTGGTGCTATGTTTTTAGATCATAGCCAAATTACTGACTTTTCTCTCTCTTTTCTACTGAACTAAAATATAGTTTAAGAATTTTGAAGTGTCTTTTAAAATTTATTTATTTATTTGAAAGAGTTACAGGTAGAAAGGGAGGTGGGGGAGAGAGCGAGCGAGAATCTTCCATCTGCCAGTTCACTCCCCAAATAGCCGCAACAGCAGGGGTCAGGCCAGGCAGAAGTCAGGAACCTGGAGCTTCATTCAGGTCTCTCACAAGGGTGCAAGGTCCAAGTACTTGGGCCATCTTTCGCTGCTTTTCCCAGGCCATTAGCAGGGAGCTGGCATGGAAGTGGAGCAGCTAAGACTTGACCTAGTGCCCACACAGGCTGCCAGCATCACAGGGGGCAGGTTAACCTGCTGTGTCACAATGTGGCCCCGCTAACCGTCTTAAAGCAGCGCTTCTTCCTGCTTCTTTGTTTGCTCTATAGAATGTTAGGAACCCTATTCTCAAAAAGCAAGCATTCATGGTTCTACATATTTTGACAAAGTCAATAGAATTATGAGCTTAACATGAAATTCTGAAGCTTTTTCTAATAAAGCATTTTTCATATCATCCACTCCAATAAATTGTGCTCCTGCCTCATTCCAGGCATCATGAGAAACAGGGATTTCCATGCCGAATGAATCCAAGGTCAAGTCTTAGGGAGATAATGGGAACAATGGCTGTAGACAGATCAGCGTAAACATGAGCAAAAGGGCTCAGTGATGTAAAAGGTTGAAACACACACACACACACACACAACTAAAACAGTTATGGAAACTCAGGAAACAAAGAATTTCCCCTCAGCTGGGAAATCTGACTCAACTTCATGGGAGAGGTGACATTTCAATGTGGCCTTTTACAAAGAGCAGAAGAGGAAATGCAATGGTGGGTGGAGGCACACTGGGGAGGGAAGGTGAAGAATTAAACCAAGGAGGACAAGGAAAGGACAAAGATAAGCAAATCAGACAATGTGAGGAAAGGAGGAGGGTAAAGATGAGTTCAGAATAACCTCCAAGCAAATACACCAATTCCCAGACCACCTTTTCATAATAGTGAGCCAGGCAAGGAGCAACCACAAAGACAAAGGGAAGTTCAAAATTTCAAGAAATTTCAAAAGCTCATCAAATAGTACAGCTTCTCATCATTGATCACCATAGAATGGATTTGCTAAGACTCCATTCTCCAATGAAAACATACTCGGGGGCTGACGTTGTGGTGCAGCAGGTTAAGCCACCTCCTGGCATCACACTTGGGTGCCAGATCCTGTCCAGGCTGCTCCACTTCCAATCTAGCTCCTTTCTAATGTCCCTGGGAAAGTAGCAGATGATGGCCAAGGACCTCGGCCCCTGCCATCCACTTCGGAGACCTGGAAGAAGCTCCAGACTCCTGGCTTCAGCCTGGCCCATTTCGGCCATTTGGCGAGTGAACCAGTGGATGAAAGATCTCTTTCTTTCTTTCTCTCTCTCTCTGTGTGTGTGTGTGTGTGTGTGTGTATGTGTCTCCCTTTTTCTCTCTGAAACTCTGCCTTTCAAATAAATAAATAAATAAATCTTACAAACAAGAACAGAAACAACCATACTGGGCAGTACCAGAGCACATGTCCAGAGCAGGTGAGTGGCAGAGATGAGTGGACTCTAGTAGGCAATCATCATACTTAATGACACAAGGTTGCACTTGTTCTTAAACCATTTATACCACTTGGACTCATATTCCAATTCTACATTTGGTAAAACATTAATGACAGAAGTGAGATGAAAAATAAGAACTAATTTAAATGTTTTACAAACAATTGGTAATGAGGAGTCACCCAAATATTGCTGCTAAATCTGGAATGGGAACTTAAATACAAAAGAAATCAAACACATTGAAATCCTACACTGTTTCCCAGAAATATATAAAGCTATTACACATTAGTCAAAAAACATTCCTTTAATTATTTAAGGAAATGGTGATGCTAACTACCCTAATTTGATCATTATTCATTGTATACATGAATAGAAGAATTACATTGTGCCCCCACAAAGAGACAGAATTTTGAAAAGGTCATAGTCAAGAAGAATTTCTGAAGAAAAGAGTAAAAAACAGAGAAGAATCCGGAAGAGGTTGGTTTGGATTGCCCAATAAGTGCCCTACTAGTTTTTGTTCCACATTCAAAAACTGAAACTGAAAGTTGTCTAAATGCATAACATGTGATTTATGACCAAAAAAAAGAAAAAAAGTACCAGTAAAGGAACTACATTCAGAAGAGGCCTGTGCCCTTAATCAAGATTGGAGAAGAGACACTTTTACACATTTGAAATAAAGTGTACATTTTTTAAAACTTCAGTTAATCTTATTTCTTAATTTACCAGCCAGTTTTAATGCTGAGTGTCTGCTCAGATCAATTGCTCTGTCTTCCCAGCCTGCTAGAATTCCTGACAGCTGATGCCTCTGTTTCACAGGGGTAAGCTGCACACAGCGCACTCAGTGTCACACTGGAAAGTCACCTTCCTGATGCTGAAGCTCTACACACAGCCAAGACTGATCAACAGTCTAAACGCAGATTGAATAAACTCAATAAACATCTAATCTATTTTTTATTTAAGGGTATTTTAGTTTTTCATCTCTGTGACAAAATTCCTCAGATTATTAGTTTTATAAAGACAAAAGAATTTATTTGGGCTCACCATTCTGGAGGTTCACAGTTCAAGATCCAGTGGCCCCACTGGTTTGGCATCTGGTGAGGGCATTAGTGCTGGCAGAATCTTGAGGTGGCAGACAGCATCCAATGGAAAGAACAAGTGCAGAAAAAGGATCATATGGCAGGCCAGGAAGCAAAGCGAGAACAGCTGTGCCTGACTCGTTTATATATTCAAATCTCTCATGTGAACTACCTCCCAAGGGCATGCCTGAAATAACCTAAGGACTTCCCACTAAGCCCAATTCTTAGATACCAAAATTGGATGACATTTCTACCTTCTTAGTCCCATCAATTTATGATCTTGAGATTTAAATACATGCATGAGATCAGGAGCCGTATCCTAGTCAAACCATAGCAAAGAAAATGTACTTTTGCTCCTCATTATATAGCATTTTTCTCTTAAATCAATTGGAAAACTGGCCCAAGTAATAGAGCCTGGTAGCTGTCTAGCCAACCCCACCTCCCTTTGTTTCCTAGCAGGAACTGTTACTGAATATGGCAACAGTGTGCAGGAAACAACAATTCTTAGCCTCCTTTGCAGCTGCGAGTGACCATGTGCAATGTTCTGTCGGAGATATGAGTGCAAGTTGTTGAACCAGTCTTTTGGACAGACTCCTTAAGCAAGAAACAGACAGTGGGATAAGTGCTTTCCCATCTTTCTCCTTCCTGTGTTCATAAGGACATTTACTGAGGAAGTGTGCAAAGAGAAAGGTAAGCAATTGAGGAAGCTGTTAACTATGGACAGCCTACCTGTGGGTTTCCTCAATGTGTAAAACAAAGCAAACAAAACACAGAGGGGGAAAAACCTTCCTTACTGAAGCCACTATTATTTTGGACTTTATACCCTAAGAAATATCATAGCTATTTCTAACAGATTAAAAAAAAAACGGTTACTTTAAAGCAGGTATTATAATGGATTCTTTGCTAACCAATCTTTATGAATAAGATCATAAAACACTTATACATATTGTTTCCATTTTAAAATCTGTTTCTTTCCATGGTAAGCCAAAAGAAGAACATTCTGATAAAGAATTCGAATAAATAACGTTTTGGAATTTACACATCACTGTGTGCAATCTGCTACCAGCATGCTGAGTTCCACTGCCCGGAAGAACCCAAAAGGGACAGACAGTCCAAAGGCACAGCCATCAGCAGAGGTAAAAACAAGTGTAGGGAAGAATTCTTCTACAAGGTCTATGTTAAAGCACATTTTTTTTTCTCTTGGCTTTCATGCAAAATTAAAGAGAAATTTATTGAGCTTTTGTGAAACATTTTTCTAAAAATGATTTTTTTTTTCTGAAGCAGATTTTCAGGCACAGAAAGGAGCCAATGAAATGTGAAGATGAACTAGATGGGAACATTTAAAGCAGTATCACACTGAGATCCTCCTGTGCATTGCTGCCAAGTCTCAGAACTCCTGGGGTCTGGGCACAGCCTTTTCTACATCTTAGCCTCCAGGCCCAGCATACAGTCCCACATGACTTATTACTGGAGTTGCATAAAGAATGTCCTATGAGGAATAACTTCTAACTTAGAAAAATAAACTCTAATTTCCCAAAAGTAAGTCTCCTAATTCACAGGAACAATAGCATTTTATCATCTAGCCCTTTTGTCAACAACAGAAAGAAGAAAATAGCGACTTCCAAACTGAAGGGTTCTTTCAGCTAAGATATTCTTTTGGCTCCTAAGATTACTATTTTTAACTTTCCAGTTTGATAAGTCAAATGGAGAAAGAGCAATATTTGGCCAACTGACATTCCATTAAGCTAACTTGAAAAGCAGAATAAAACACACCAAATGACTCAGGTATATTACGAAATTCAAAAGGTTCATGAAGGGGATGGCGCTGTGGCCCAGCGGGTTAACGCCCTGGCCTAAAGTGCCTGCATCCCATATGGGCACCAGTTCTAGTCCCGGCTGCTCCTCTTCTGATCCAGCTCTCTGCAGTGGCCTGGGAAAGCAGTAAGAATATGGCCCAAGTCTCTGGGCCCCTGCACCCACGTGGGAGACCCAGAGGAAGTTCCTGGCTCCTGGCGTTGGATTGGCGCAGCTCCGGCCATTGTGGCCAATTGAGGAGTGAACCATTGGATGGAAGACTCTCTGCCTCTCCTCTCTCTGTATAACTCTGACTTTCAAATAAAAAATAAATAAATCTTTTTTAAAAAGGTTCATGAAAAAATGAAATTAAAAGATAAAAATTAAAAAATGCAAACCTTATTTCTCAACATAAGCTCCATCAAGTTCAAGACACTTTAGGAAGCACTGATACCAGTCATTTTGCCCATTCCCAAAGAACGGAGGGTCACGTGAATTTGTGTCAATGCCATCTTTTTACATGATTAATTGAGGAAACTTGGGCGCTCCTTAAAGATTGTATTTTTTAAGATTAGGAAAGAAAAACCTCAGGAGGAGCCAAACCAGGAATGTATGATGGATGCCTAATGATTTACCATCAAAATCTTCTCAAGACTGCCTATGGTTGGTGAAAGGAATGAGCAAGAGCATTGTGGTGGTGGTGAAAGACTCTCTCATGAAGCTGTGGCGGACTTTCTCAAAACACTCCTAATAAACACATGTCACCTTTCTTTGGTCCTCCAAAACTTCAACAAAATGCTTCTCTAAAACACCATGACCTCTGCTCCGACAGTCTGCTTTTGCTTACACTGAACCACCTCTGCTTCTTGGTAGCCATCGCTTTGTGCTCTGTCTTCAGGACTGTAATTGTAAAACCATGTTTTATTTTCTGTTAGTTCTTCGAAGAAATGCTTCAGGATCTTGATCCCTCTTGTTGAAAACTCCCATTGATAAGAGCTGACATTGTGGCACAGCAGGTAGAGCCATCACTTGACACACTGACATCCCATATCAAAGCGCTGGTTCAAGTCCCAGATGCTCTGCATCTGATCCAGCTCTGTTAATGTGCCTGGGAAAGCAACGGATGACGGCCCAAATACCTGGGCCCTTACCACCCATGTGGGAGGCCCAGGTGGAGTTTCAGGCTCCTGGCTCCTGCTCCAGTTCCAGCCATTGTGGCCAATTAGGGGAGTGATGGAAGGTGTTTCTCCTCGCTCTCTCTCCCTCTCTCTCTCATATGTTGCCTTTCAAATAGATACATTTCAAAAAAAAAAAAAAACTTCCATTGAAAACTCAGCTTTTTCTGAAGCTGACCTAGTGCAATAGTTTCTGCACTCATTGAATGGAAAGTTTCTTCAAATTTTTCAGTCAGAATTGTTGAACAAGTTGAAATTTCTATGGTATTGGCTATTATTTCTGCTATTTATTGTCAGGGCTGTACAATTATCACACTGTTTAATTAGGGCACAAACAATTTTTTCCTTGCAAACTGATATGGAAAGCCACTGTAGGAGTCATCTTTAATACCATCTTCTCCCTTCTTAAAATGACTGATCCATTTATAAAATACTGATTTCTCTGGGGCATTGTCACTGTAAACTTTTGGTAAAGCATCGATGAATTCAGCAGCTTCACCATAGCTTTGATGTTTTTTCTTGCTTCGGTTTTAGAATTCATGTTGCTGTGAGCCATAGGGATTTTGTCAAACTCTGTAGTTCTTAGTGCCTCAAACTAGATCTTGTTCAGACGTTTTTCAGTAGTAAATAAACTTTGTTCCTCTGAGATGACATTGTGAATAGTCACAGATTCCCATACAATACAGTTATGTGGTTTCAGGAATGTTATTACAAGGTTTTATTCCAAGAATTAATTTATTTTGGTGCAAAGAAATCTGGAAGTCCATGCACTGCTTTTCCATAATATGCGTTTCCGTAAGATTCCTGAAAACTCTTCCTACCTACCCTGTGAGCAGCGCTTTCTAGGACTTATAGGTTCTCAGAAAGGACGTGGCACATACCTACACCACCAATCTTCTCAGGACTGAGGTGCATCTCCTCCAAGAACCTGCGATCCTTTGGCATTTCCTTCCCAGCACCTTCCCCTCCATGAGGGAATGTTTTCAAGGAAACAGAAGACTTAATATTTTATTTAAAGTTAGGTGATTTTTAAAGAATTTTTGGACAGCGCCGTGGCTCACTAGGCTAATCCTCCACCTAGTGGCGCCGGCACACCAGGTTCTAGTCCCGTCGGGGCGCCAGATTCTTTCCTGGTTGCCCCTCTTCCAGGCCAACTCTCTACTGTGGCCAGGGAGTGCAGTGGAGGATGGCCCAAGTCCTTGGGCCCTGCACCCCATGGGAGACCAGGAGAAGCACCTGGCTCCTGCCATCGGATCAGCGCGGTGCGCCAGTCGCAGCGCGCCGGCCGCGGCGGCCATTGGAGGGTGAACCAACAGCAAAGGAAGACCTTTCTCTCTGTCTCTCTCTCTCTCACTGTCCACTCTGCCTGTCAAAAAAAAAATTTTTTTTAAAGTTAATCACTGACAAATCTAAGGGACAATTAACTATGGTCCAGGTCCTGTGCCCTGTGCTCAGTGCTTGCACCAACTCCACAAGTTAGCATCTTTACCCCCACCCCAAGTAACTGAACAGAGCCCCAAACTTGAAATTGGGTCCCCACAAGCACACTGGGGTAGCCAGGCCAGGGGACTCCAGCACCCTCTACTTTTTTTTTTTTTTTTTTTTTTTTGCCAGGCAGAGTTAGACAGTGAGAGTGAGAGAGCCAGAGAGAGAGTTATAGACAGTGAGAGAGAGAGAGAGACAGAGAGAAAGGTCTTCCTTCCATTGGTTCACTCCCCTAATGGCCACTATGGCCAGCACTGCACCAATCCGAAGACAGGAGCTGGGCACTTCCTCCCGGTCTCCCATGTGGGTGCAGGACCCAAGCACTTGGGCCATCCTCCACTGCCTTCCCAGGCCACAGCAGAGAGCGGGACTGGAAGAGGAGCAACCGGGACTAGAACCCGGGGTATCGGCACCGCCGCAGGCAGAGGATTAGCCTAGTGAGCCGCGGGGCCGGTCCAGAGCCCTCGACTCTTAACCGCTTTCTTAAGCTCTTTCATTTATTGAAATAACTACAGTTATCTTTGCTACCATTCTGTAAAATCTAAGGAACATGATGGCTCAAGTAGGAAGCTTGAAACTTCAGCAACTTGAGAAAATGGGGGCACAGCCAAGGTGCAGCCACAAACACTAATGATGGAAAATTACTGCAAGTAATGAGTTTACCACCACAAAGGAAATTGGTGACCTGGAGTTAAGTAAGCAACATTCTGTTTTCACTTGATTCTTTACAGAACACCAAACAAGAGTACATCCATTATTCACCTTCAAATGTTTTTAGAAAGAGTAGGAAAATACTTCAGCTAGGTCTTCTAACTATCCTTTTATTTATTTCTTGTTTTCAATATTAATGGCCACTCTCTCCCCCACCTTGCTCAAGGTCTTCAATCCAGAAACCTCACCATCAATGTGTAAACTTAGGTTCCACATGGAAAGCTTTTAAATGCTTCCACACAGACAGACATACACTAACCCAATCAAGTAAAGATGCTAGGAAACTGAAAAAGGAGATGATGTGTACAAAGTAGTCAATATAGGCCAGCGCCGGATTCTAGTCCCGGTTGCCCCTCTTCCAGGCCAGCTTTCTGCTGCGGCCCGGGAGTGCAGTGGAGGATGGCCCAAGTGCTTGGGCCCTGCACTCGCATGGGACACCAGGAGGATGTACCTGGCTCCTGGCTTCCGATTGGTGCAGCATGCCGGCCGTAGCGGCCATTTGGGGGGTGAACCAGCAGAAGGAAGACCTTTCCTCTCTCTCTCACTGTCTAACTCTGCCTGGCAAAAAAAAAAAAAAGTAGTCAATCTACTCATATCCTGGGCACTTGTCAACACTGGGACATGTGAGAGAGAACCAGATGCAGGTGCTGATTCTATCACCAAGTAAGCTTACTGATAGTTTCATGTTCTAGGTTGTTGTCAGAGAATTAACCAGTGTTTTTCAATTTATGCTGAGCACACCTGAGGAAGTTGCTAAGAATTCTACTGGACACATCCCCGAGACTGTCCCAGGGGTCCAGTTATCTGCATTTCACCAGCATCCCAGAGATTCAAATGCTGCTGCCACCAAGGTGGATGCATGCCAGCTGCTCACACAGTGGGTCATTTACCTCAGGTGACTTCTGTCTAAGCATCTTCCACACGGGTGGACTGGGCACAACATGAAGAGGCCCAGCTGTGAAGACCACCACCCAGGACCTGCACCGTGCAGGTCTCTCAGTTCAGTCCTGGACACCAACAGACCCAAGTTTAAGCTTTCCTGAAGCCGTTGCCATCTCCTTTACCTGTGGTCTGCAGTCCTACTGGCTTCAACAGGTAACATCCCTTCCAACGTTAGTGCATGTGTTGCCGAAGCGAGCACAACAGGTAACATCCCTTCCAACGTTAGTGTATGTGTTGCTGAAGCGAGCACAACAGGTAACATCTCTGAGTGGTTCTGATACCTGCATTACAAATCCTCCTATGATACTACCATGAATGCCAGGAAAAATAATTACAGCTCCTCCTGGTCCAAAGAGAAGGCACAGTGTACTCAGATACAGAAACCAACCCAGCCATGAATCATAAAGGGAAGGATCATTTCGCTGGAGAGAGCAAATTTTTAGTAGAAAAATGGTGGTTGTCTTTTAAGATCAAAATACAAAGACATATATTTCAGTGGGGAAAAAAATAAAAGACAGCATAGCATAGTAATTAAAAACATTTTAAAGATTTATTTTACTTGAAAGGCAGAGTTACAGAGAGAGGGGAAGACAGAATCTTCCATCTGCCAGTTCATTCCCCAAATGGCTGCAACAGCCAGGGCTGGGCCAGGGCAAAACCAGAAGCCAGTAGCTTCATCTGGGTTTCCCACATGGGTGCAGGGGCCTAGGGCCTTGGGCAATGCTCCACTGCTTTCCCAGGCACATTACCAGGAAGCTGGATTGGAAGTGGAGCAGCAGGGGTTCAAACTGGCACCCATATGGAATACCAGTGTTGCAGTCTGTGGATTAACTCACTATGCTACAGCAATGGCCTCAGAAATTAAAATTTTTAAAAATCAAGGCTTATTAGCAGTTATCCTGGGTTCCAACCACAAATACTTACCAGGCACAGACCATGAGCAATTCACTACCCCCTCCGACCCTCTGTTTAGTTATCTCTAACACAAAGATAATAAAATTTTAGAGGAAGACAAAGTGAATAGTAAAAGTTTTCAGAATAGTAGCCAAGAATTATGATAAAGAATTCCTAAGACTCCTGCTCTTAGTATTGGTGAATATTCTAGAACACTGGTATGTTTACTGCTTCAAATTAATTTGGGCTGATCATAAAAATCTGGGCTTCCTAGAATTTTTCAGACCTCTAATCACTAATTCTCAGATACCACAAACTTACCTGTTGTTATTATACAACACACATTTTGTCCTAATCCATCCCACTTAAATAACATCACATGGCTTATTCTGACATTAGCAATTTCCTATAACCACTTAATAAAAAAGATGTTTTTCTCTTCTCTTGTGAACCATAATCCAGTTAGAAAAAATAATTTTTCTAAAACACTTCTCTAAGTAATGTGTATCTCTGTACGTGTGTGTATTTGCTTTTACTTTTCTTAGACACAGTTTTCTCTTCTTTCAGAAGTGCTGGGAGAGACTCTGAAAGTGACTGCTACATGCCGAGATGCCTTTTCACACGCGCGCGAGGCCAGAAGAGCTTCAGATTCTGCAGCTGTCCAGTTGAGCATCTCTAATCTGAAAACTCATAATCTAAAATGTGCTGAAATCTGAGAGCTAGTTTGTTCTTCCTGTGCTTTTCACAAGTATAGCAATACCATTATACTAAGTTTAGTACTACACTTTTTCATTATAATTTTTTTAACATTTGCCACACTGACTTCAAATGTAGACATTTACACATATATACTGTTTTTTCTTGACAACAGAGATATCAATATCAGCATGAGGGATTCTTGACAATGATCATAACATGGGGAAAGAAGAATACATTGTCATTTACATGGTATGATTTATGAAGCCCTATTTATAACTAAATACCAAGTGAGATCACACTAAATTATTATACTCTGTATATATTAACTTCTATAAATAAGAGAAAACATGTGTTTCTGGCTCTGGCTTCTTTCATTTAGTGTAATGACCTCCAGTTCCATCCACTTTGTTAGAAATGTCAGGGCTTCATCCTTCTTTATGGCTCAGCAATATTCCATCGTGTATATATACCACGTTTTCTTTACATAATCACCAGTTGACGGACATCTAGGTCAATCCCACGTCTCTGCTACTGTGAACTGAGCTGCTATAAATGTGCGAGCACAGGCATCTCTTTCAAATGCTGGTTTCATTTCCTTTGGAAATATTCCCAGGAGTGGAGCAGCTGGGTCATTTGGTAGATCTATTTTTAGTTTTCTGAAGAAACTCCACAATGTTTGCTGCAATCTGCATTCCCAACGGTGCATTAGAGTACCTTTTTCTCCACAACCTCACCAGCATTTGGTGGGGCGGGGGGGGGGGGGGGGGGGTTCTGGATAATAGCCGTTTTAACTGAGCTGAGGTGAAACCTCACTGTAGTTTTTAATTGCATTTCCCCGATGGTGAGTGATCCTGAGCATTTTTCATGTTTCTGGTGGCCATTTCTATTTCATCTTTAAAAAATGACAGTTCAGGTGTCTTTCCCGTTTCTTAACCAGATTGATTGTTCTGTTGTTGCAGAGCTCCTTGAGCTCCTTGTATACTCTGGATATTAATCCTTTATCAGATGCATGGTTTGCAAATATTTCCACCATTCTGTCTGTTGTGTCTTCTGCTTTGTTAGTGTTTCTTGTGCAGGAGCTTCTCAGCTTGATGTAATCCCATTTGTCTACTTTTGCTTTTGTTCTAAATTTAAGAACGGTCACATTGATACAAATATAAGAGTAAGATAAATATAATTATAAATCAGTGCTCAAAATGTTTTTGATTTCAAAGCATTTCAGATTTTCAGATTAGGGATGTTCAAAGTCTACTTGAATTGATTCAGGTTTAGATACTGGGTTCAAAAATGCATGCTGGTTAGAGTTACGCACTGAAGTACTCTACACAGCTTGTTCCTCCTATATTTTTCATGATGTTTGGATTGAGCTAGAATTTGAACCCAGGCCTATAGGACTATAACTCTTCTTCCTCTTTCTTAACCACGTAGTCTTTCAGAAGCTCTGAGGTAAAAACTGTAAATAGAACTGTTTTACAAATGATTTAGAAAAAAGTTATAATCACTGAAAATTGCACGAGGAAGCTACTCACAAATTTATACACTTACACAACTATATTCTTTCAAACAAATGCATGCTGAAGGCAGTCCAAAGGTTTGAAAACCAGGGATTTGTATTGACAAGGGCCAAATTTCATGGCAAAATTTTTTAAAAAGAGTGAAAACAAAATGCAATACTTTTCTCCAATTCTAAAAATTAATATTCATAAGGTTGATAAAAGTCTTCAAGTAGTAATTAGTGAATTTTCAGTTTCGAAAAATATTTTTATTAAATAACTTAAATAGGATTTATACAAAGAAATTGCATAGAAAAGGGTAAAAAATGTTTATGTTCCCAGAACTTTCTATCCCCTTTTTAACATCCCGTCAGCTGCTATTACTTCTAGAGAGCTGCCCCAAGTGAACAGATTCGGTGTCACCAATTCTACTTCTTCCAGGGGTGCCCGTTCTGTTTCTCATAGGAAACGAAGGACGTCGACACCTTGCAGTCAGCATATCTTCAGGAGACAGTTGCTACACAGCGCTGGCTTCAAGTTTAGTTCCCTGTTGGTGGCGGTCAGTTTTAGGGAGCATCTCTTGGCACTTAGGAAGAGTTAAGGTGTTGCACAAGGTTTTCAAGACATTTCAAATAATAGGCATTTAGTGAGTTTTCTTCTGAGTTTGAGAAAGCTGAGAAAGAAAAATAAGAGTATAAAACTACTAGTTTCCTAAAATCAGCATTCCACTTAAGAGTGGCTACACACAAATATATCGATTTATATATAAAATTCCATACATATTTAAGCTCTTAATTTACGAACATCGTAAAGATATTTTACACTTAAAAATCAGGAAACTATAGAATTTGTGTTTATTTCTAATTAATGGTTTACCCAAAAGAGTATTTTAAAAATATACCTCCATAATAGGTACTAGCTAAATAGATTATTAACTACAATTTCAAATGAATGCCATTACTTTTTAAAAAATGTCTATCCTTCCTCAAGCACAAACTTCAATGTAACTCAATTATATACAACCTCTAGAAACTTATGGTCACAGATAAAAACAAACCAAAACTTCTCTCTCTTAAAAAAATCAGACTATAACAATACAGATTAAAGATCAATAGATCCATTACAGTAAATACACAGTTTATTGTGGTGAGAAAAATATGATTCAGAAATGCTGAAAACTAGTATCAGCTAAAATGAGTAAAGCACTTTGAAAAGAACATCTTCTCTCATACCATGACCAGATCACACAAGGACACAGGGGTAATGACATCTGTTCTTGGAGAACGAAAATTTGACACCCTTTTGCTAAATCAAAGTTTTTTGTTCAAGGTTAATGCTAATTGGGTCCAGTTCTTATCACCTAAGAACACACATTAGCACAGTGGTAGCCACTGGCAAAAGAAATTTAATAAAGAAAAAAAAATGACTTGGAGAAAGATCAAACACACATTTTAAGAAACTATTATATCTCAAACCATCATCTATAGAAATTTATTATTTTAATGTTACAAAGGAAATCAAGAAACAAATATTGGCACATTTTACAATGTTTTAACATTTTGGCAAAAAATTTCCTCAAATCCTAGCAAAAGAGTGTAAAAACTATCATTTTGCTACAGCTTGTCCAAATATTTCAATAACCAGAGAATTCACTTAATAGCCTCCAAGTTTAACTGTAATCTCTCTAATAAAACTTACCTTTCTTTGCTAAAGAATATGCTTCATCCACTCTTCTTTTTATTGATGGATTCCTCAAAGTTGTTTTCGCCTAGAGATAATAATGAACAAACCAAATATTAGATTTATTCACACATGTTAAGGACTGGGATATCAGAATATTAATTCTGCCCATTGCTATCTATATAGTCTTAAACAGGATATTATAAAACATAATAAACTATAGAATTATGTGAGCATGTTCTATTGTGCCATCCTATAACGCAACCATTCTACACATCCTGAAGTCTCACCCATAACCTTTCTTATCTAATTTGATTGTTTCTCTACTACCCATGTTCCTTCTTCTCCTTTCACCCCTAAAATCAATTTATTGTCTGAAACTTTAGTTTCAGTGTTTAATAGTCTTTTATAACTCAGATTTGAGAATCTCCAGACTGATTTCCATAGTGGCTTGACCAGTTTGCATTCCCACCAACAGTGGGTTAGTGTCCCTTTTTCCCCACATCCTCGCCAGCATCTGTTGTTGGTAGATTTCTGTATGTGAGCCATTCTAACCGGGGTGAGGTGAAACCTCATTGTGCTTTTGATTTGCATTTCCCTGATTGCTAGTGACCTTGAACATTTTTTCATGTGCCTGTTGGCCATTTGGATTTCCTCTTTTGAAAAATGTCTATTGAAGTCCTTGGCCCATCTCTTAAGTGGGTTGTTGGTTTTGTTTTTGTGGAGTTTCTTGATCTCTTTGTAGATTCTGGTTATTAACCCTTTATCTGCTGCATAGTTTGCGAATATTTTTTCCCATTCTGTTGGTTGTCTCTTCACTCTCCTGACTGTTTCTTTTGCAGTACAGAAACTTCTCAATTTGATGCAATCCCAATAGTTGATTTTGGCTTTGACTGTCTGTGCCTCCCGGGTCTTTTCCAGAAATTCTTTGCCTGTGCCAATATCTTGAAGGGTTTCTCCAATGTTCTCTAGTAACTTGATGGTGTCAGGTCGTAGATTTAGGTCTTTAATCCACGTTGAGTGGATTTTTGTGTAAGGTGTAAGGTAGGGGTCTTGCTTCATGCTTCTGCACGTGGAAATCCAGTTTTCCCAGCACCATTTATTGAATAGACTGTCCTTGCTCCAGGAATTAGTTTTAGATCCTTGATCAAATATAAGTTGGCTGTAGATGTTTGGATTGATTTCTGGTGTTTCAATTCTGTTCCATTGGTCTATCCATCTGTTTCTGAACCAGTACCATGCTGTTTTGATTACAACTGCCCTGTAGTATGTCCTGAAGTCTGGTATTGTGATGCCTCCAGCTTTGTTTTTGTTGTACAAGATTGCTTTAGCTATTCGAGGTCTCTTGTGCCTCCATATGAATTTCAGCATCATTTTTTCTAGATCTGCGAAGAATGTCTTTGGTATCTTGATTGGGATTGCATTGAATCTATAAATTGCTTTTGGGAGAATGGACATTTTGATGATATTGATTCTTCCAATCCATGAGCATGGAAGATTTTTCCATTTTTTGGTATCCTCTTCTATTTCTTTCTTTAAGGTTTTGTAATTTTCATCGTAGAGATCTTTAACGTCCTTGGTTAAGTTTATTCCAAGGTATTTGATTGTTTTTGTAGCTATTGTGAATGGGATTGATCTTAGCAGTTCTTTCTCAGTCATGGCAGTAAGCACAACAAACATTCCAAATTGGTCAACAAACATGTATTGAGTGGCTACAGACTGTCGAGTCCTGTGCTGTGCCCTGGGGACCGCTGGGTGGACAGGACAGCAGCACCTCTCTCCTCGTGTCGGGAGAACCACCGGCACAGACAGGTTGGCTGACAGCACCACTTCAGGAAGGTTGTCTACCTTGGCACTTGCGCTGTTTAATCACTAGGCACAGTTACCTCTTAGGAGTGATTAAAGACGAGAGGCCAGAGGAAGAGCAGACACAGTACCCACTTGGTCTCGGATTCACTCTGGGCAGACCGTACATGGAAGCTCCTAAGAACTGAGCAGACCTCAAAACTCAGTGCTGATGTGCACTAGGGAAGGGGAATCCTATGACTGCATAAAAGTTCATCATCTGGTTTTACTTCAAGATGCATTTTTCCTTGACATAAATTTTAGAAGAAATGATCTTTCCTAAATTGTATATGGCAAATCCATTTAAATTACAGGAAAACTAACTTAAAACAGAGATACTCTTCTGAACTGAGACATTCAGTGAAAATAATTCAATAAAAATATTGACTGATAATTTCCTAACTGTATGCATGAACAAAGGAAATGTGTATCTGTGACTTCATTTGTGTTTATTTTACTAATACTCTCCTGAAATGGTTGGCAGTATCCTGGTCACTTGCCTGCCAGGTATGTCAATGATTTAAAAAACTGACCTTCTGATAATTGTAAATTAGAGCCCAAAGCGCAGCTGCTCCAATCCTCTGAGCATTTTGATTCTCACTTTCCAGACAGGCAGCTAGCACAGTAATGACTTTTTCTAAAAATAAACACATTAAAAAGAAAGTCCAGTTCCAGACATTACACTGTATTCTTATCTTCAACTAGTTGAGTTCCCACATTCCCCCACTAGAATATATATACAAAAATGGTATCAGTAGACCATGGCAAACAATCTTTTATAATTCCTAATACAATGAGAGGCCAGCTTCAAAACAACTTGATTTCCTGACAGGTAGTAGAATGGTCAGAGAAGCTGAGGAGCCTACATTTTGTAGCACATTCAACAAAGGCACATTCATTTTATAACTCTAAGAATGCAAAAATAAATACACACTTACATTAACTACTTTTTCAATTACGGCTCACAATTTAGAATACAGGAAAATAGATTTGCTATCACAAGAAATCATAAAGACCATTATACAAACATACCAACAGTAAGGCTGCCATATACAACAGTAATCAAGAAATACAACACAAGTTGTATGGCTGCTGTATAAAACAGTAATCAAGAAATACTATACCAGTTAAATCTTCTCTCTTAAAGATTCTTATTTATTTGAAAAGCAGCAGAGTTACAGAAATAGAGACAGACAGACAGACAGACAGATCAGGATCTTCCATCCAATAGTTCCCTCCCCAGATGGCTGCAATGACTGGGACTGGGCCGGCAGAAGGCAGGAGCGAGGAGCTTCATCCAGGTCTCCCATGTGGGTGCAGGGGTCCAAGCACTTGGGCTGTCTTCTACTGCTTTCCCAGGCAAGCAACTGGGATTCAGACTGGTACCCACATGGGATGTCAGCATTGCAACAGTAGCTTTACCTGGTACTCCACAACTCAGTCCTCTAAATCCTTTTAAAAAGAACATTGGGGGCCAGCACTGTAGCACAGAGGGTTAAGAGTCACCAGCTACACTGGCATCCCCTATGAGCAACAGTTCATGTCTCAGCTATTCCACGTCAGATCTAGCTCCCTGCTCATGTGCCTGGGAAAGCAATGGAAGATGGTCCAACACTTGGGCCCCTACCACCTACAATGGAGACCTGGATGGAATTCTGGTTCCACCTGGCCCAGCCCCAGCCATTGTGGCCATTTAGGGAAAGAACCAGTGGATGGAAAATCTCTCTATCTTACTGTAAATCTTCATTCAAATGAATAAATCTTTTTCAATTAATAATTTTTAAAAATTAGAGTATTACAAATTATATCTATCTATTTGAAAGAGAGAGAGAGAGAGAGAGAGAGAGAGAGAGAGAGAGAGAGAGACAGCTCCCATCCAATGGCTCCCTCCCCAGACGTCTGCAATGGCCTTGGCTAGGCCAGACTTCCGGAACCAGGAAGCAGGAAACTCAATGCAGGTCTCCTACATGGGTGGCAGAGTCCCAACAACTGGAGTCATTACTTGATGCCTCCCCGGGTGTGCATTAGCAGGAAGTTAGAATACAGAGCAGAGCCAGTGTCAAAGCCAGGCACATGGGATGTAGGCATCCTAAGCAGCCACCTTTACTACTACACCAAACACCTGTCCCACAGCCATGTTTGCGTCTATGTTTGCCTGTGTGTGTCAGAGGAAAAGGTGATTTAAAGTCTTATCAATAAAAAATATATGCCTTTTTATATTTTTCACAAAACTAAAGTATAAAATAAAGACATTAATTATCTACTAATTTTACATGAAGATTCACAGAAGTCTATTTCCAACAAAATGGTCAAGAAGTTTCAGTATAATATTTGAACATATTTTATTATTATTTTTAAATATATTAAATTGTATCAAACTATTTCCCTCTAAATTATGTAATTTTAAAAACTTGTTGCATCCCTAAAGTTGAAACATTACTGGGAGCTCTCTCTAGATGCATACATTAGCCACCTCCAGCCTGAACACAATGCGTAAAGTAACCTGCTGAAAACAAGGCCTGATTCTGCTCACTGGTGAGAGAGGACTTCAAAATGTTCCAAGAAGAAGGGAAGTAAAAGGGAAGGTTACTTTGGTGCAAAAATTTTTGAAAACCATGCATATGAGAGATCTGCAAAGAATCCCCAAAAATGTGTCTCTGAAAAACCTATAGATGAATCTCAAAATATTTTGTACCAAAATCAATGTATATTTTAATTCCATTTCCATAAATGTTTTGAAGTACTCCTGTACATATTTTAACCTCCAAGTTAATATATATTACAGTTTGAATAAATACTAGTTGCAGAAAATATTCCATAACTTAACTTACTTAATTGATTCTATTTGTTGTTTTTTTTTTTTTTTAATTTAAGGAATTTTACATACTTTACAGGGAAAAAAGCTGCACAGTCACATCCATTGTGCAGTGGGAGCACGGTATGACAGGTGGGTGTGCATGCAGCAGTGCTCCCACCACAGGGCGCCCCACTGCCTCAATGCCTCATGTGCGCTGTCTGGTTCTTGGACTACCTTGTATCACAACCTATCTAGAACTAGCTCATAAAAATCATTAGACATATTTTAACGTGGGAGGTAAAAAGTGACACCTAGTACTCATTAGGATACATCATCAAGTGGGAAGGTTATTTCCTTTGTGTTCATCTGAGTACCACCAAATTTTAGCATATTGTACCAAATACTCAGAATATATAACCCTTGTGACCTAAGTAGGTTTATATAACTCCTTATGGATGCTGGTTTGAGTCCTGGTTGCACTAGCTCTCTGGTAGTGTGCCTGGGAAGTCAGTGGAAGATGGTCCAAGTCCTTGGGCACCTGCCCCAATGTAGGAGACCCAGAAAAACTCCTGGCTCCTAGTTTTGGCCTGGCCCAGCCTCGGCCATTGCTGCCATTTGGGGAGGGAATCAGCAGAGGGAGGCTTGCGCCTGCTTGGTATCTCTCTCTCATCTGTAACTCTTTCAAACAAACAATATATAAAAAAATTTTAATTGTGTGTGTATGTGTATGTGTGACAGAAAGAGGGAAAGGGAAGAGAATCAATATGGCAGCACCCTCTCATAATGCAAGTGAATTAATTTTTTTAGTCATATTTTATTGTGGAAAATTACATACAAAAAAGCACATAAAACACAGTTTTATGGTTGAGCTCCCAAATAAATGTATAAATAAGACAATATATATCAGTAAAATGCAGTTAAATAATTAGGAAAGGATGAGTTTTATATATTTATTAACTTTCTTAATAAAAACTGTCTAATTATAAGCTCAGGGATATGTTCTAAGTGGTCTGAAGTCAGCTCTAGTGAGAATATTTCCACCACAAAAATCAACAAACACTAAATATCAAAACTGATTCAATGGTCAAGCTGAAAGAAATTTGTTTAATGAATAGACATGTACCTCAAAAAGTTTGTGGAAAGACAGAATTAAAAAATAAGTTTACTTTAGTGTAAAATAAAAGACCTTTTGAAATCCATGCATTTTTTTTGTAATACACTTTTTTTTTTTTTTCATGAATTTCTGGGGAGTTTATTACACAACTCTCTACTTTGGTATGCCTGCAATTTTCTCTAACAGAATATTTTTAAAAAGAAAGAAAATATGAAGAGGAATCTCAAAAGAAATCAAGTCCCATCTAAGTGACAGTGTGGAGATCAGTCTTGTGTCATCGCAAGTTAAACAGCCACTTGGGACACTGGCATCCTTCTGCTCCACTTTGGATCCAGCTCCCCTCTAGTGCACCTGGGAAAAAAGAGGAAGATGGCCCAAGCACCTGGGCTCTTGCCACCCACATTGGAGACTGTGATGGAGTTCTTGGCTCCAGCTCCAGCCTGGCCCAACTTCAGCCATCATGGCCACCTGGGGAGTGAACCAGCAGATGGAGGATTGCTCTCTATGTCACTGTGCCCTTCAAATAAATAAATGAATTTTTAAAAATAATAAATGATAGGACAAAGAAATTATTTTAAATTTCTTGGGAACTGTGAATTAGATTTGGTAACCACAAAATCTTTAAGAAATTAAACAGAACAGAAAAATAGCAGAATGCAGCCTTCTAAGTACTATTTTGTAAAGTATTTTACATTATATATGCATGTGTGTACTCAATGAAAACTTTTTTTACTGTTATTGATAAAAACAAGTTTGAAAAACATAGACCTAATAGATAAAAACATAGCTTTGTGCCAACATAATTTAGTAATGAATTTTAAACTACTGAAAAATACACACAGGAACCCAAGTATCCATAGTAAGAAACAGATAAACAAATGGGAGAAGGAAAAAAGGTTTTGATTACCATTAATGTCAAGCGCTAACTGGTAAATGTGGAGAGTGCCAGAGTCGGCAAATTAAAAGCAGCAGTGAATGCTAAGTCCAGGAGGAAATGTTGGTGAGAAGCTGTGGAATTATAATTCCATGGTCTCTAGGCATCTAAAAAGCATCCAGGGGAGAACCTGGACAATATTTTGTCAGGATGATCGAAACATCACCACCATTGTAGGCAAAGGATACGCTGTGCCTCTATGTATGTCACTCTGAGGACACAGCATCCCTCACGTAATAACTCTACCCGGGCTCACAGTACCTGAAGCTACTGACTCAGAAATAACGGACAAACTCACATGAGAAACACTCCAGTTTTTAAAAGACACAGAGGCAAGGACTACCACAATACACACTTTCCCATGAACCTTTCAAGGACCCCTTACATATTCATCAAAGGAGTTAGAAATCACTTTAACAGTACATTATTATCATCAAATTTAATGACAATAAATACATTTATCTGGAAAAAAGAAGATTGGGATGCAATTCCTTTTGTCATGTCACTACTGAATGCCAACTATAAATTGGCTACTGATACTAGAGTTTAGCCAAAATCAGTGGAAGTACTCTGTGAGAATAAATTAGCCATAGAGAACTTAAATAGAGTACTGCTTATCATACCACTATCTGTGTGTTGTACACTCTAGCAAAATTTATATATATAAATATAAATGAGGGTTTATAAAGTTTGTGGAAAATGGAATTAAAATATTAAAATGTAAGTTGATTTTGGTGCCAAAGAATTTTTTAAAGATATATTTATTTACTTATTTGAAGATGTATTTACTTACTTATTTGAAAGGCAGAGTATGCAAGTGAGAAGGAGGGGAGGGGAGGGGAGGGGAGGAGAGGGGAGGGGAGGGGAGGGGAGGGGAGGGGAGGGGGAGAGATGTTTTTCTATTTGCTGGTTCACTCACTAAATGGCCACAACAGCCAGGACTGGGCCAGACAAAGCCAGAAGCCTCCAGGAACTCTGCCCTGGTCTTCCACATGGGTGGCAGGGATACAGGTACTTGGGCCATCATCCATTTCTTTGCTAGGCACGTTAGCAGGGAGGCAGATCAAAAGCGGAGCAGTCAGGATTTGAACCAGCACTCCGATGTGGGGTGTCTGCATTACAACATCAACTCCAGTGCGAAAAACTTTGAGATACAGGAATAATGGTATTATAATATATATTATCCATGAGGTTTTTAATGAAAAAATTATGCATGAATTTCAAAACTTGAATCCTTAATTTCATTTTCCCACAAAGTACTCTCATATATGCTACCCCTTCATTCTCTTAGATCTAAAACACTCTGTTCTTAACAGATTTTGGTAACAAGTTTTACACCAACTTCAAAAAAATGAAAAACTATTCCCTCTTTGTCTTCTCTCTGTAACAGGCTATGTGTGTCTAGAATTACTTTTTCCTTAGTATTTGGGAGAATACACTGGTGAAGTCATGTGGGCCTAAGATTTTCTGTGTGATCAGATTACTGATGAATTCAATGTCTCTCATAATTGTTGTAATTTTTGGTTTTCTATTTCCTCTTGAATCAATTTTTCTACGTTGCCTTCGTCAGAGCACACTTAATTTGTCTTTTTAAAAATTTTCTGCAGATTCTCTACGATGTGTCTAGGAAATAATTTATGTACCTGTTTAGAATCACCTGAGTCTATAAATCTGCATTTTAGAACTTAAATTTTGTTAGGGGTTGGAGCTGTGGCACAGTAAGTTAAGCAGCAGCCTGAATATCAGCATCCCATTTCAGAGTGCCAGTTTGAGTCTCAGCCTGGCTAACTCCATTTACAACCCAGCTTCCTGTTAATGTGCCTGGGAAAGCAGAAGCAGATGACCAAGTAGTTGGCCCCTGCTACACATGTGAGAGACCAGGATGGAGTTTTTTGGCTTCAGCCTGACCCAGCTTTGGCTGTCGTGGCTATTTGGGGAATGAAGCAATAGATGGAAGACTTCCTCTGCCTTTCAAATAAATGAATAAAATGAAACTTAAAAAAGAGTTGTTAGCCATCATTTATATATTTCCTCCCAAGTCTTTTTCTTCTCTATTCTAGGACTTCACTAAACATACACCTAGACAATCTCAATGTATCTACTACGTCACCCGCCTTTTAATCTTTGAATTCTTACACATTAGCTCCCTCTGCTACACTCTGGGTGTGTTTCTGATCTATCTTTCTAACTTCCAAATTCTCTCTTCTGCTATATTTAACTTTCTGTCTGACATGTATAGTGATTTTTGAATTTTGCTTACTAACATCCTAGAACAATGTTGTCCAACAGAACTTCCTATAATTACAAATTTATAGTTGTGCTGATAGGACAGCCACAACCACACACAACTAGACTCATAAAATGAATTATTTAATTATTTAACCAATTTATTATTTAAAATAAATAGCTACATGTAGCTGATTATCATATTGCTAAGGGAAATTCTGTTTGGGTCTTGTTTCAAATCCTCTAATTTTCCAGTTTACTATTCCCTGAAATACTGTCAAACTATCAGTTATTTATCTAAACACGACATTAGTAAATTCATTTTATAGTATTAGTGCCTGAACGCTGGGCACATTAGTCAGTATTTTTTTCTTCTGCTGGTTCTTATTCACGTACTGGTTAACAATTCAGGAAGGCTCACTTGGCTAATCCTCTGCCTGAGGCGCTGGCACCCCGGGTTCTAGTCCTGGTTGGGGCGCTAGATTCTGTCCTGGTTGCTCCTCTTCCAGGCCAGCTCTCTGCTGTGGCCCGGGAAGGCAGTGGAGGATGGCCCAAGTGCTTGCGCCCTGCACCCGCATGGGAAACCAGGAGAAGCACTTGGCTCCTGGCTTTGGATTAGCACAGCGTGCCGGCTGTAGCGGCCATTTGGGGGGTGAACCAATGGAAGGCAGACCTTTCTCTCTGTCTCTCTCTCTCACTGTCTAACTCTGCCTGTCAAAAAAAATAATAATTCAGGAAAATTATTTGTATAGGACTCCTGAGGGTTAGGATGAACTTAAGACACAGCTGCTGTCTCTTAGCTTATCCCTGCCTTAAAAACCCACTGATGTCACTTTGTAGCTGTCAGGGAAGCTCCTTCTCACCAAAACTTTGTCAATGTGCTTTAAGTTAGTGAGGGAGAGAAAGCATTGCTGCCTACAAGGAAATAAATCCAAAGGAATCTACAAGGAAAATGCAGGCTTCTTCAGTTCCCTAAAAGCTTGCCCTTTTTCCAACTCTCCCAATGGAAGGCATTATTTTCCTTCTGCTAAGCACCCACAGGCACTGTCAGTTGAGTATGACCTCAAAACAAGGTCACAGTCCATGATTACTGTGCAGTTCTGTGGTGCACATTCTAATATTTTTCTTTCTTTTCTTTACAGTCACCTGAATAAGGGTTGGGAGACCAATTCATGCTTCTCCTAAGACGACAGTTTTTTGGAGGTTCAGTCTAATATATCAGTTAAGAATCTCCAACATGCAGGGTCTTGACTTCTGTTTGCTCACCACGTGGCACCCCTTCTCTTCTGCAATGAAGTGTCTTGGAGATTAAACAGCTGCCTTCCTACTAGTCCAGGCACAGGCTTTCAATCTAAAATCTCTTCAGGTCTCTATTTTGAGGTGAATTATAATAGAGCTTCTTAGCATTTGTTTGTTTTCAGGGGAGACTTTAGTCTGACATGACCCCTAACAAGGACAGTTCTGGATCTATTTTTAACAGGAAAGTCGTGTAACCACCAAAATTGGAAGTTTGGATGCTCCTGCTTAGAGGCAAGCAGCCCGACCTTTAGATTTTTAAGCCAGCCAACTCTGCTAATGTCTCCTGCATGGATCCCCAGGTGGAAAGGGAGGCAATGCCTGTTAACAACCCCCAAAAGCTCCTTATAGAAACTGCACAGCTGCTGTCTCTTAGCTCATCCCTGCCTTGAAAACCCACTGATGTCACTTTGTAGCTGCCAGAGAAGTTCCTTGTCACCAAAACTCTGTCAATGTGCTTTAAGTTAGTGAGGGAGAGAAAGCATTGCTGCCTACAAGGAAATAAATCCAAAGGAATCTACAAGGAAAATGCAGGCTTCTTCAGTTTCCTAAAAGCTTGCCCTTTTTCCAACTCTCCCAATAGTAAAATTGTGGTACGCAGTCATCAAAGACAAAATTATTCTGAGAAAGGTGAATAAATATATGAGAAACTATTGAATGGCTATTATGTACCTGTAATGGAAACAGACAATTCATACACTGTGTTGCAGCTCAGAGGTAAGGCCTATAGTCATCCACATTTTACAAATGGGAGGATTCAAAGCCGATACCGTAGAAGAGAACACGACAGACAGGCTGAAGCGGATTTCCAAGCAAGAGACGGCAGTGTCAGCAAGGAGTTATGAGAACACAGAGTAAGATCCACTGTTAATTTAATTCAAAAGTTGACTGGACTTTAAAATTTTTTAACATAATATTCTGGCAATTTAGTGATTATCAAAAAGCTAGAATCACTACTATATGCCTAACGATGTAAGCAGAATCACTGCTATTCACTTGGAAAACCATGTGTTTTAGAGAAAAAAGATAAAGTAAAATATGAAAGGAAAAGAGAATGCATACATCTTATATATCTAGCACGTAGCAAAAGCGATGCAAGACATTTAATGTGTTCATAAACTGATTCCTACCAAAATCAAGAAAAAGAAATGTTATAGATGAAGACATTGAGTTCAGGGAAGGTATCCTAGGGACACTTAAGTGAGCACACATGAGTCTGGAATTCAACATATGTGGGGGCCTACAGCCCACCTCCATTTTATTTCTTATTCTAAGACAATGTCTCTTAAAAAAAAAAAAAGGCAATGTATCCTTATGCAAGTGTTTGACACAGCTGTTAGGAACCTACTTGGGGGACTGGAGCTATGGCGCAATAGGTTAATCCTCCGCATGTGGCACCGGCTTCCCATACAGGTGCTGGTTCTAGTCCTGGCTGCTCCTCTTCTAATCCAGCTCTCCACTCTTTCTCTCTGGGATAGCAGTGGAAGATGGCCCAAGTGCTTGGGTCCCTGCACCCAAGTGGGAGACCTGGAGGAAGTTTCTGGCTCCTGGCTTTGGATCGGCAGTGAGCCAACAGAGGGAAGACCTTTCTCTCTGTCTCTCCCTTTCACTGTCTGCAACTCTTCCTCTCAAATAAATAAATAAAATCTCAGAAATAGACAGATCAATAGGACAGAAGATCAACAAGGATACAGTAGATTTAAACGACACTATAGCCCAAATGGATCTAACAGATATATACAGAACTTTCAATCCTACAGCTAAAGATTTTACATTCTTCTCAGCAGTACATGGAACCTTCTCTAGGATTGACCACATACTAGGCCATAAAGCAAGTCTCAGCAAATTCAAAAGAATTAGAATCATACCATGCAGCTTCTCAGACCATAAAGGAATGAAGTTGGAAATTAGCAACTCAGGAATCCCTAGAGCATATGCAAACACATGGAGATTGAACAACATGCTCCTGAATGAACAATGGGTCATAGAAGAAATCAAAAGAGAAATCAAAAACTTTCTGGAAGTAAATGAGGATAACAGCACAACATACCAAAACTTATGGGACGCAGCAAAAGCAGTGTTAAGAGGAAAGTTTATATCAATAGGTGCCTACATCAAGAAATTGGAAAGACACCAAATAGATGAGCTTTCAATTCACCTCAAGGATCTAGAAAACCTACAGCAAACCAGACCCAAATCTAGTAGGAGAAGAGAAATAATTAAAATCAGAGAAGAAATCAACAGGATTGAATCAAGAAAAACATTACAAAAGATCAGCCAAACGAGGAGCTGGTTTTTTGAAAAAATAAACAAAATTGACACCCCATTGGCCCAACTAACTAAAAAAAGAAGAGAAAAGACCCAAATCAATAAAATCAGAGATGAAAAAGGAAATGTAACAACAGACACCACAGAAATAAAAAGAATCATCAGAAATTACTACAAGGACCTGTATGCCAGCAAACAGGGAAACCTATCAGAAATGGATAGATTCCTGGACACATGCAACCTACCTAAATTGAACCAGCAAGACATCAAAAACCTAAACAGACCCATAACTGAGACAGAAATTGAAACAGTAATAAAGGCCCTCCCAACAAAGAAAAGCCCAGGACCAGATGGATTCACTGCTGAATTCTACCAGAGGTTTAAAGAAGAACTAACTCCAATTCTTCTCAAACTATTCAGAACAATCGAAGAAGAGGGAGTCCTCCCAAATTCTTTCTATGAAGCCAGCATCACCTTAATTCCTAAGCCAGAGAAAGATGCAGCACTGAAAGAGAATTACAGACCAATATCCCTGATGAACATAGATGCAAAAATCCTCAATAAAATTCTCGCCAATAGAATGCAACAACACATCAGAAAGATCATCCACCCAGACCAAGTGGGATTTATCCCTGGTATGCAGGGATGGTTTAATGTGCGCAAGACAATCAATGTGATACACCACATTAACAGACTGCAGAAGAAAAACCATATGATTCTCTCAATAGATGCCGAGAAAGCATTTGATAAAATACAACACCCGTTCATGATGAAAACTCTAAGCAAACTGGGTTTGGAAGGAACATTCCTCAATACAATCAAAGCAATCTATGAAAAACCCACAGCCAACATCCTATTGAATGGGGAAAAGTTGGAAGCATTTCCACTGAGATCTGGGACCAGACAGGGATGTCCACTCTCACCACTGCTATTCAATATAGTTCTGGAGGTTCTAGCCAGAGCTATTAGGCAAGAAAAAGAAATTAAAGGGATACAAATTGGGAAGGAAGAACTCAAACTATCCCTCTTTGCAGATGACATGATTCTTTATTTAGGGGACCCAAAGAACTCTACTAAGAGACTATTGGAACTCATAGAAGAGTTTGGCAAAGTAGCAGGGTATAAAATCAATGCACAAAAATCAACAGCCTTTGTATACACAGGCAATGCCATGGCTGAGGAAGAACTTCTAAGATCAATCCCATTCATAATAGCTACAAAAACAATCAAATACCTTGGAATAAACTTAACCAAGGACGTTCAAGATCTCTACGATGAAAATTACAAAACCTTAAAGAAAGAAATAGAAGAGGATACCAAGAAATGGAAAAATCTTCCATGCTCATGGATTGGAAGAATCAATATCATCAAAATGTCCATTCTCCCAAAAGCAATTTACAGATTCAATGCAATACCAATCAAGATACCAAAGACATTCTTCGCAGATCTGGAAAAAATGGAGCTGAAATTTATATGGAGGCACAAGAGACCTCGAATAGCTAAAGCAATCTTGTACAACAAAAACAAAGCCGGAGGCATCACAATACCAGATTTCAGGACATACTACAGGGCAGTTGTAATCAAAACAGCATGGTACTGGTACAGAAACAGATGGATAGACCAATGGAACAGAACTGAAACACCAGAAATCAACCCAAACATCTACAGCCAACTTATATTTGATCAAGGATCTAAAACTAATTCCTGGAGCAAGGAAAGTCTATTCAATAAATGGTGCTGGGAAAATTGGATTTCCACGTGCAGAATCATGAAGCAAGACCCCTACCTTACACCTTACACAAAAATCCACTCAACATGGATTAAAGACCTAAATCTACGACCTGACACCATCAAGTTACTAGAGAACATTGGAGAAACCCTTCAAGATATTGGCACAGGCAAAGAATTTCTGGAAAAGACCCGGGAGGCACAGACAGTCAAAGCCAAAATCAACTATTGGGATTGCATCAAATTGAGAAGTTTCTGTACTGTAAAAGAAACAGTCAGGAGAGTGAAGAGACAACCGATAGAATGGGAAAAAATATTTGCAAACTATGCAACAGATAAAGGGTTAATAACCAGAATCTACAAAGAGATCAAGAAACTCCACAAAAACAAAACCAACAACCCACTTAAGAGATGGGCCAAGGACCTCAATAGACATTTTTCAAAAGAGGAAATCCAAATGGCCAACAGGCACATGAAAAAATGTTCAAGGCCATTAGCAATCAGGGAAATGCAAATCAAAACCACAATGAGGTTTCACCTCACCCCAGTTAGAATGGCTCACATGCAGAAATCTACCAACAACAGATGCTGGCGAGGATGTGGGGAAAAAGGGACACTAACCCACTGTTGGTGGGAATGCAAACTGGTCAAGCCACTATGGAAGTCAGTCTGGAGATTCCTCAGAAACCTGAAGATAACCCTACCATTAGACCCAGCCATCCCACTCCTTGGAATTTACCCAAAGGAATTTAAATTGGCAAACAAAAAAGAGGTCTGCACCCTAATGTTTATTGCAGCTCAATTCACAATAGCTAAGACCTGGAACCAACCTAAATGCCCATCAACGGTAGACTGGATAAAGAAATTAAGGGATATGTACTCTTTAGACTACTATACCACAGTAAGAAACAACGAAATCCAGTCATTTGCAACAAAATGGAGGAATCTGGAACACATCATGCTGAGTGAAATAAGCCAGTCCCAAAGGGACAAATACCATATGTTCTCCCTGATCGGTGACAACTGACTGAACACCAAAAAGGAAACCTGTTGAAGTGAAATGGACACTATGGGAAACGGTGACTTGATCAGCATAGCCCTGACTGTTAATGAACAACTTAATACATTATCCCTCTTAGTAGTTTTTTTGTCTGTTCTACTTAATATGACTGGTTTAATTGTGTAATTAATACACAGTTATTCTTAAGTGTTGAAAATTAACTGAAATGTGATCCCTGTTAAACATAAGAGTGGGAATAAGAGAGGGAAGAGATGTATAATTTGGGACATGCTCAAGCTGACTTGCCCCAAATGGTAGAGTTAGAAACATACCAGGGGATTCCAATTCAATCCCATCAAGGTGGCATGTACCAATGCCATCTCACTATTCCAAGTGATCAATTTCAGTTCACAATTGATCATAATGAAACGACTAAGAGTCAAAGGGAGCACATAAACAAGTCTAGTACCTGCTAACACTAACCGATAGAATAAATAAAGGGGAGAGTGATCCAACATGGGAAGTGAGATACTCAGCAGACTCATAGAATGGCGGATGTCCTAAATAGCACTCTGGCCTCAGAATCAGCCCTAAAGGCATTCCGATCTGGCTGAAAAGCCCATGAGAGTATTTCAGGCATGGAAAGCCAAGACACTCTGGCAAAAGATCTCTGTGAGTGAGATCCCAGTGGAAAGAACAGGTCTTCAAAGAAGGAGGTACCTTTCTCTGAAGGGAGGAGAGAACCTCCACTTTGACTATGACCTTGTCTAAACAAGATAAGAATCGGAGAACTCAGAGGGCTTCCATAGCCTTGGAAACTCATGACTGGAGCATAGGGAGATTACTGATGCCATAGACAGGAGTGTCAATTGGTAAAGTCAACAACAGGAGTCACTGTGCACTTACTCCTCATGTAGGGTCTCTGTCCTTAATGTGCTGTGCATTGAGATTTAATGCTATAACGAGTACTCAAACAATATATTTCACTTTGTGTTTCTATGGGGGTACAAACTGTTGAAATCTTTAATGCATACTAAACTGATCCTCTGTAAAAAAAAAAAAAAAAAAAAGAAATTATCAACTCCCAACTTGACTCTCACTGGGATTAAACATGACAATAGGTCTGATCTGATTTCATCATCGTTTAAAAAAAATCATCTATTATTTTTCACTTTATGTTTCTGTGTGGGAGCAAACTGTTGAAATCCTTACTTAATGTATACTAAGCTGATCTTCTGTATATTAAGATAATCGAAAATGAATCTTGATGTGAATGGAAGGGGAGAGGGAGTGGGAAAGGGGAGGGTTGTGGGTGGGAGGGACGGTATGGGGGGAAAGCCATTGTAATCCATAAATCGTACTTTGGAAATTCATATTCATTAAATAAAAGTTAAAAAAATAAATAAAAAAAAATGGACATAAAAAAAATAAGAATCCACTTGGGAACTCCTATATGTTGTATCACAGTGTCTGGGTTCAGGTCCCAGCTCCACTCCTGATTCCAGCATCCACTAATGCATACTCTAATAGGCAGCAGGTGATGGCTCAAGTATTTGGGTCACTGCCACCCATGTGGGAGATCTGAACTGAATTTTGGTTTCCTGGTTTTGGCCTGGCCTGGTCTTGCTGTTGAGGTTTATTTGGGGAGTTAGCCAATGAATGAAACATACACCCCACCTCTGTTTCCTCCCACCCCCCACCTTTTAAATAAAATAGATAATTAAAAAAAAAAAAAAACTCTTCACATGAAATTCACACAATCCTTACAGATATAGCACATGGCTGGCAAAAACAGATCTTTCCAATTCTTTTGGCTTCAAAATTTTTCCGAATCCTCACCAGTCCTTGCCTCCATCTGTCCTACATCTCAGAACATTGAGTCTCTGTAAGGCCAAGCTTTCCCTCTGGTCTTCCTGGGACCTGAACTCTCCTGCCAGCTCAGAATTTCTCTCAATCATCAAATATTTATTGAGTGCTCACTACTGACTGGCACAATTCTAGGTGCTATGGATAAACATAAACAAACACCGCTTGTTTCTGTAAGAGTTTATGTGCTAGTGCAGGAAGTCTAGGAATGAACACAAAAACTGTTTCACATGGTGATTAATGCTATGGGGGGGGGATAAAGAAAAGAGTGAGAGGCAGAGAACAATGCTGCACTAAGTGGTAGAGGCTTCAACTTTACTAGGTTAATAGCAAGGTAAGTGACACAGCAGCATTTTCTCAGACACAGAGGAGGCAAGGAAGAGCAGAAAAGAGGAAAGAGAAGTGGGGTCAGAGGGCTCCTCCCACACCAGTGTGTCCACTGGGAAGAGAAGTGAGGTCAGAGGGCTCCTCCCGCACCAGTGTGTCCCCTGGTAGGACACGTTTGTTAGAGAAGTGGGGTCAGAGGGCTCCTCCCGCACCAGTGTGTCCAATGGGATTACACGTTTGTTAGAGAAGTGGGGTCAGAGGGCTCCTCCCGCACCAGTGTGTCCCCTGGTAGGACACGTTTGTTAGAGAAGTGGGGTCAGAGGGCTCCTCCCGCACCAGTGTGTCCAATGGGATTACACGTTTGTTAGAGAAGTGGGGTCAGAGGGCTCCTCCCACACCAGTGTGTCCACTGGGAAGACACGTTTGTTAGAGAAGTGGGGTCAGAGGGCTCCTCCCGCACCAGTGTGTCCCCTGGGAAGAGAAGTGGGGTCAGAGGGCTCCTCCCGCACCAGTGTGTCCCCTGGGAAGAGAAGTGGGGTCAGAGGGCTCCTCCCACACCAGTGTGTCCACTGGGAACAGAAGTGGGGTCAGAGGGCTCCTCCCGCACCAGTGTGTCCACTGGGAAGAGAAGTGGGGTCAGAGGGCTCCTCCTGCACCAGTATGTCCACTGGGAGGACACATCTGTTAGAGAAGTGAGGTCAGAGGGCTTCTCCCGCACCAGTGTGTCCACTGGGAGGACACATCTGTTAGAGAAGTGAGGTCAGAGGGCTTCTCCCGCACCAGTGTGTCCACTGGGATGACACGTTTGTTAGAGAAGTGGGGTCGGAGGGCTCCTCCCGCACCAGTGTGTCCCCTGGGAGGACACGTTTGTTAGCCGCGGGAGGCTCAGGGCAGCTCAGGAAAGCTGCAGCCATGCTTGCCCCACTTCTACAGCCCTGCCTTCCACGGTGCCTGGGTTACAAAGAGTGCTGGAAATTTTTTATAAAACTGTTTTGTTTGTATTACATCAGCTGGTGTGATCACTGCCTCACCTCCTCTCTGCTGAGGTGTCAATACCTATGGGGAGCCCACAGTGGCTGCACACCCCACCCACACATCTGCAAGAACCACACAAAGGATCTGTGCAGTCTTCAGTGTATGCACAGAACCCTCTGCAATGACCCGCCCAGGCACTTGGGGAAATCACAGTGATTGCCCAGAGACCTAGCTACACTCAACACACTACCAAGTCGTCACAGAATTCCCAGTCACAGCACGTGGGGCTCCCACAGTCATAGGGAGCAGGAGATCCACTCAGCCCTGCAGGCTGCTCTGTCCTCGGAGAGACCCAAGGCATTCCCAGAGCCCGCTGCCTGTTGCTGTTCTGCCTTGAAGTCTGAGTATAGGCGCCAGTGATATAGACAGTAATAAAAGAGTACAAAAAATGTAATGTATCTGAGTTAAACTGACATTTTATGAACTGATTGTTTTTTACAGTTCTTGTCTCTACTGTTGGGGAACAGTATTCTTTTCTTCTTCTTCTTCTATTTGTTGAATTCTTTACTCAGTGGAGGGTTAAGCTTACGATAATAAAATAAACTGAAAGTACGTCACTGAAAAAATTAAAAGAAAGAATAAGAAAGGAAGGAGAAGGGAGGGTGGGAGCGAGGGCAGAAGGGAAGGAAGGGTGGGAAGCATCACTGTGATACTAAATCTTCTCATGAAGTACCTGAAATGTGTTCACCTTATACAAATAAAACATTTTAAATACAATCTATTAAAAACTAAAAGATTGTTTTGTGTTCACCTGAGCCAAACAGTCCATTAATAACTACTTATGTGTGCATCTATGTGGAGTCCAATGTGACTACTTACCATTAGCCAGGATCTTGGGCTTATTAGCAGGACTAAAGCAAATATTGTGAAAGATGAGAAGCGGTATATAAGGACTGCTCTTGTGCTTGTACTGGCTCATTTCAGTCAGCAAGTCTAAACAGCCGTCAAGCCTCAGGATCATCTGCTGTCCGTCCTCTCCAGACGACATGTTCAGGAGAAGCTTCAGCCAGAGAACAGTCAGATTGCTGAGATGTTTATTTCCTCCTTTTGGCAATGTTAGGGAGAGAAAGTTCTGTAGGAAGTTACTCTGTGGGTAAACAGAGAGAGTGTTATTTTCCTCCGGAGTCTTCTTCATTATCTTCCTAGTCCCTTAGTGACCAATTAACTACCATTCTGATACATTTTTCACCAACTTTAATTTTTTTCTCCCTCCTAATACTTCCTAAATGCTCCATATGTATTATTTCCGAGAGGATGTGGGAAAGGTAAAGAGAAAAACACATTGTCCAAATTTTAACTCTTGCTAATTCTTTCCTGATGATGGCTAAAGTAAACTATAGTGAAGTCTTAATTATTTAGGATTTTAGGATTGATAATTCAGTTTGGAGAACTGTATCCGGCCTCTTGAGTTTTCTCTTTTTGTCTGCCTTCTGGCAATTTTGCTACTCATTAAAAGCTATCCTACTGAGAAGAAAAAGAAATAAACCTCAAATCAATCCTGGATACTAGTTAACAACTCCAATGTTAGGGTACCTTGAATCATTATAGCTACAACATTGTTTTTTATAATCTGTGGTACATTTCATGTAGCAGTTTTTATATAGCAGTTGTTTATCATTGCAAATAACTTCTCATAGATACATGTCATTCTGATATATTTATAAGAATAGTAATACAGACAATACAACTCTCCTACTTGAACTGTAAGAGTCATTTCAATCTCCCAATGAAGTCTCTTCCACAAAAATCTCACCTAACCCTAAACCATATGAAAGATAATAGGTTACTGCATAGAATAACCTACATGAAAACCAAGTACAAAAAGACTACATCCAGTGCAAGCCCATGATAGTATGGAAACTGTAGTTGGTCAGGTATTTCAGAAATGAGATGCAATCACTTAACATTTGTAAGTACACAGAATAGTTCATTTCTCTCTCTCTCTCTCTCCTTCTCTTCCCCCACCCCCACCGCCTCCCTCCCTCCAACAATCTACTCTAGTTTATCTCTTGGATTCTCCAAACCTAAATCAAGATATTGGCCATAACTTATAAATTTAATACTTTCACATAAAATGATTCTGACTCTAAAAACTACAGAAATATTAGAAATATTACCCAAGTAACAACTGTAAAAGTGCATGACCACTGAACTGTACTCACTGTCATTTATACCTACTTTTCATCTCTCAGCCCAGACTGATGCTTTTTCTAGATTCTTCCTTTTCTTTTCTATTTGGCTACCATGATCGTGGAAATTTTAAGCTTGACAATGGTGATAAAATATATAGGTCAGTGCTTTAAAATGTAAACGTGCCAGGGCAGCCCAGTGGCATAGCAGGTTAGGCTACCACCTGTGTCACCAGCATCTCATATGGGCAATGGTTCAAGTCCTTGCTGCTCCACTTCCAGTCCAACTCCCTGCTGATGTGCCTAGGAAAGCAGCGGAAGATGACCCCAGTGCTTGGCCCCTGCACCTATGTGGGAGACCCAGAGGAAGCTCCTGGCTCCTAGCTTCAGCCTAGACCAGCCCCCCACAGTTGTGGCCATTTGGGGAGCCAATGGATGGAAGATCTCTCTCTCTCTCTCTTTCTCTCTCTCTTTCTGTAACCTTGACTTTCAAATAAATAAATCTTAAAAAAAATAAAATGTAAATGTACTGTGGGCATTCCTTCTCTTTGCTGGGCTTAAAGATGATTTTAGGTAATTTCCTACTAGGCAGAATATATATAAATTCACCACTAGGAAGAAATGGAATATTTAGAACCTGAGTTGTACAACAAACTAGCTACATTTTCCAGTATGTGTAGATGAGTAACGGACAGGTATGACTGCAAGTAACCAGGCTAATTCTCACTTAACATAGTAAAGGGAGTCTTCATTAAATCAAAGGAAGATGACTTTGTAAGCATATTGTATCAAAATATTTTAAGTATAGTACTAGAGCCATAGATTGTGAATTGAAGACACCTTATCCCAATTATTGTAAAATTGGAAAAAAGACATAAAAAGAGAAGAAGTGTCCAGGTCTAAGTACAAACCAGACTCAAGATTAGCACTGACATTCCATTTGAGGGTGCCCGCTCTGCTTTCTACCTTTCATTTTGAGAGGCAGAGATCATACACATCCATATCAAAATGACTTCTCTGTACATGCACGTGAATACATAGATATGTATATGTAAATATAAGTACATTCTAATATATGTGTATATGGGACACACACATATGAGCATTGGTCTGAAGAAAACTGTGTGCTATGTGCTGGTAGGTAACAACTGTTCCACTGGGGGTAGGAGGGATCTCTGATCTGTAGCATTTGTGGATTACATGATGTGAACATTCTCACCACTACTGCTTTCAAGGCACAATATTGTGAAAACATAATGATGGCACTCGTGAGGCAGTGGGAGCTGGCTCTAGCACACAACTGAAAACATCCTTCCTAAGACAGACCCATCTTTCCATTTCCTTAGTGAGAATGATCTTTCCACTTATTTTGTGATTGCACTGAAAACATCTTTGGGGAATTCAGAAAGATCTACCAAAGGAGACTCAATTTTCATAAGTAGTGTCAATTTTTGCAGTTGATCTGGGCCTTCACATAAAATAAATGGAAGCATTCAAATGACTATCACTAATAAATAACAATAATCTGATAACATCCAAATGTCAAGGAACGTCCCCAATTATGGCTTCTGTTTATACATTTCTAAACCTAGACCCTGCACACTGCACTAATTTAACTCCTTCCATCTATTTTAAGTTCCATGTTAGAATCAATGATAAGAAGTCTTGGAAATGAAGTCCCAGATAACTAATAAAATTTCATATTATGTCATAAAGAAGTTAAAGGCCTAACTAGAGGAAAAGGGGCTGTGATTTCATAAGCCATTTTATCAATGTAAATTGAACTGAAATTGTTACTGCTCAATTTGGTCTGTTAAAGGACCAAATATACTACTTTTATGATCTCCAATAAATGTAAGCCAGCTGTCTTGCTAAAACCCTTGTTTTTGACAGAGACGAAATAATCCAAAAACTAAGAGGATAAACTAAAAAGAAATGGCATGATCATCATATTCTAGCTTCTGTCATTTTCCATGTATCATCTATCAACTGGCTTTAAGCAAAGCAAATCTCTTAAACCTTTTACAATCCTTTAAAATGTCTTGAAATCATAATAAATTAATTTTAGAACTTGAGTCCTAAATTTTGATTGGTGGAATTATTTTAGGGGCTATCTACTTTATGATATGTAGGAGAGACTAAGAACATACCTTCTGAATGACTCCTTTGCAGTCATGAGACAAGGCCAGGTTTGAAAGAAACATGAAAACCATCTGCTGAACTGTGGTGTTCTCGAGAGGCACCTGGGAAGCCAGCTTTAGGATGCACAGCATCAGAGAGCTGCTGGGGGCTCCTCTGTGTGCAGCCTGAACAGGGTGCTGTCCGTAACTTGACCAACAGAGAGAGCTGCAACCTTCAAAAGTAACAGCGCATGACAACCTTTTTCCAGTGTCACCATTCAGTTTAAAAATACCAAGCGGTAAAGCATATCTGTCTATCAAAATGACCTGGTCATTAACCTGTGAACCGCCAATTAACCCTGAAGGCTAACGTTGATGTCTACATTCATTCAACCTAATACATTCACTGTGCTCATGGAGGGCCTAATTTGTGGGGAGCAACTCGGACTAGACTAAGTTACTGGAATTAAGACTTATTCTATGCATCTGCTCTCCCACAATATGGCGCTGGGAGAGAAGAAAACAGCTTCTACACAGCTGCCTCCAGTTCAGCCAATAAACTGTGGGACTTGCTCCTGATTGGAGGAGAGCAGCGTACTCGGCGTGTGGGCAGCCGAGTTGGGATTGGCAGAAGAGGATTATAAAGGAGGAGAGAGACGGCATGCACCAGGAACATCTAAGGGGAACATCTAAGGGGAACACCTGTGCAGCCCCCGAGAGAGCCGGCCGGCGGTGTGCCGCTCCCCCGCGGAAGTGGGGGATGTGGCAGGGGGAACCACCCTTCCACGGAGGTGGAAGGGTCGGCAGCCAACCCGGGAAGAACCAGCAGCAAACCCGGGGAGGGCCGAGCAGACGAAAGAACAACGCAGGGTCCTGTGTCGTTCCTCCATGAAGAGGGGGAGTGACATAATTAACTCAACAGAACATTTTAAGACATCAGGTTTCTTTCTTTCAAAGTAATAAGCATAAGAGATTTTTGATAGTTTCTAATGCCATATAAAGGCCTCCACAGCAGTTAAGATATGGAAGGTAACATGGTCTAATGACTTCATTTTGTAGAAGAAACTGAGGAACCTACCATCCCTGAGATACAGGGAGCAGTACAAATACTGCTTTCCACACCAGGTAGACAGAGCTCAGAAAGCCAGTGAGTCACTCAAGGTCACACAGCTCACAAGCACAGGACCCAGCAGACACATCTACTGCCCATCCAGAGTCTAGTGTTTCTTCAATAAATTAGGTAACCACATGAGATTTATTCAGGGAGAAAAATAATCATAGAAGAATTAGAAATGTAATTTGAAAAAAAAAAGAAATTTATTTTATTTACTGTTCAATCAGTAAGACTATATTGTAACATAAACTTAAGGCATAATTCACTTGTAAAGTTCACATAAGGAGGTCAGCTTAAGTATAATTAGAATAGAAACCAATATAATATGCAAAATAAACTCAAAGATAAGTAAACAAATAAAACATAGTGATCTTTCTTGTATTCATAACTTTATAGCAGTATCGAAATACCAAAGTTTCCATTAACTGTTACACAAAACTGACATTAAATGATGCAGTTTTGTTTAGAATCAGATAGGAAAATAAAATGTCTTTGTCAATTTTATATAACCTAACCATTTCTAATATTCACAATGATTTTCAGTATGAAAACAACACAAATTAGTTTCAAAAGACTTGTATTAAAGTGTATATTTCCCTTGCTTAATTCTTAATGACCAATTCCTTGTTCCTCCTAACTCCCCTATCTCTGAATAACAGACAGAACTCAGTAAAGGAGGACAAGGCACAGACAGATGCCACTGGCTCCTTCTCATCTCCCTTTAGTGCTGATTTCTCTTCTTTGATCAGCTCCAACAGGTGATGTACTCCAGAGCTTAGAAATGAGGCTCTCCCTCTGTGTCTAGGTATTCTCTCTAGATAAACTCAAAGAGCCCCATGGCTTCCAGTTAAATGCAATCTCTTCGGACAGTGACTCCCAAGGTAGGCAGCCTTCAAAACGGCTCCAGTGGCCTTGCCTCAGACCTTTCCCTCCCTGAGCCAGGCCTGGTCTGTGTGACCGGAAGACAAGAGTGCGGTGTGTCCCTCCTGCACTGGATGACAGCAGACTATAGCCCAATCACTCAAGAACTTGCCTGCAGGGAAGCCAGCCTCCACAGTGCAAGGGAGCCTGTGGAGAGGCCTAGTTGGCAAGGAACTGAGGCTGTCAACAGCCATCCTTTACCCACCCCCACCCCCCAAAACAGGCAATGCACAGCCCAGTCAACACCTTAACTGAAACCTGTGAGAGAATCAGAGTATGAACCACTCAGCTAAGCTGCCTCAGACTGGTGAGTCACAGAAACTATCAGACAATTCGATGGCTGTAGTTTACAGGTGCTTAGTTTTAAGTACTTTGCCATTCAGCAATAGATAACTAATAAAACTCCCAACACTTTTATCTTCATTTTACCTCTCTGCTGAATTCAACTCGAACTTGGTATTTTCATTTTAATGAACAGACACCTCATATTTAACATGACCAAACTGAACTCGTGGGTTCTTCTTTTCCACATCAAATCTTCCCATATATTCAAGCCAGTTTCTCCCTATTTCCTATCTAGTGACTCTCCCATGTCAAGAAACACAGACTATTTGTCTGCTCTTATAATACCTAGAATAAAGTTCACCTGTGATCAACATATGCTCAGCATCCAAAAGAAACACTTCACAACAGCCATTAGTTTTTCTAATCCACATTAACAGCACTATGTAAAATCAAGATTTCAGTTTATCATTAAAAGAAAATACTGGATTATCTTACCATTTGGAAAATTTGCAGTATAGACACAAAGTAGCTGCAAGGCAATTTGTATCAGTGAATCATCCATCAAAAGCCAAGGCCAGAGAGAGTGCAAGACAGGGACAAGGTGAGCACCGAGAGCTGCTTCCTGTAGCGGAAGGAAAAAGTGACAGATTAGTGTGAAGATATGAAAATATAAAACTGAAATCAGATCCACATAGAGTTGTCACCAAAATAAAGGAAAACTGAATTTATCTTTGTTCTGATTGGTGTGAGAGGCACCAAGGTTCTGCAGATGGACTACTGCCTCAGGTTCAGCAGGCTTGTGGCGAGGAAATCTCAGGAAATCCCTTGAACACGAGGGGACTAGGACATGCCGCTTATGTGAGAAACGTAGAAAATTAATGCTGTCGTGTATAAACAAAGCAGGAGAGTGAGAGCTCACAATACGAATACACACTCTGATAAATGCTCTGCTACGGTCAAGCAATGGCAACTTGTGGTTAAGTAAAATCCTTATCAGCTCTGAGTAATCCTCTCTCACCCTGTTTCACCTCCTTCCTGCGCATCAAAAGTAAATTAGTTTGTCAATAATTTAAAAATAGTAAAATTCAGTTTAAATGTTATGTTAAATAAATAAATTCTTAACTCTTATCACAGATTAGTTACTACCAGGGCAACATATAGATAAAATACTTGAGTCCAGCAATATCTTTTTTTAAATAATTTTTATGTAATTAATATTAACAGATTTAGGAGCATGGTGATACTTTGAAGTGGCCAAGGCAACTTCCACTGTCTGACAAGGTCACAGCAGGACGTCTGCCTCCACAGGGCTTGAGAACTACAAGCTGCGGTCCTCTTGTTGGTTTTAGATTTATTGATATAAGAAAGCCAGAGTTTCCTGGTGATCTCGCGGCTGATCTCTATATTCTTGGAAATCTGCGAGAAACGAGCTCTGCTCAAAATGACCTCACTGACGGTTGAGCTGTTTGATGGACTAGATCCTCCTAGAGTAATTCAACCCCTTCTGATGCTTCAGTTATCTACAATAAAAGCCTAGCGGGAACTCCAAACTGTAGGGTGTATGAAATGCAGTTAGACCTGATTTAGGGACAAGAGGATCCTTGGCACTCTTCAGTCTCCTGCCATAATCCACTTAGAGCATGTCTTATCATAGACTAATGACCTGTAAATACCTTAGTTTGTGTGGCTTGGTGGAAAGAACATAAAGTAATTACCAAAATCAGGGAGCGAGTCTTAAATGAGCTACTAAAACTAAATAGTAATGAAGGGTTATGGAAAGGACATGTGTAATGAATGGGTTTGTTTGAGCAGGGTGTTAATGGTTACTAGTAAAATTAAAAAAAGGTAGATGTTCCAATCTTAGTAATCAATTGTTACAAGTAGTTGTTCTGATTCTTTGCAAAATAACCACTGCGTTTTTTGTAATGGGTTATTGTATAATTTAGAATAATTTTGTGTCTCTGTTCTATTGTATCTCAAATATTAAGTAAATCTTTAAAATCAAAGAAATTGTTACATGGCTATGGAAATCAGGATTAGGTAGGAGTTACACATAACATAAGATCAGTGGTTTAAAGTGGATGGGAAACAGACTTTGTTATTGTAAGGAAGAATCATTAACTGTTAGGATCACTAGTGAGCAGACATTTGCAGAATTTATGAGAACAGTAAAGAATGTGTAAAATGAACAGTGGATGTACCTTAGGGTATAGATATAAAGTCTGGTGCTCCCTCATCGGAGCCATGCCATCAGCCTTGCTGAGTGTCTCTCCTCGCCACATGGATGCCTCCCAACCTTCGGGAACTCCTGGACCTGCTGGAGCTGGCCTCCAGCAATACTTTCCACCCTCCCTCTTCCTCCTTATTCTCTCTTTTAATTTTTTACAGTGATATACTTTTTTTTTTTTTGACAGGCAGAGTGGACAGTGAGAGAGAGAGAGAGACAGATAGAAAGATCTTCCTTTGCCGTTGGTTCACCCTCCAATGGCTGCGGCGGCCGGCGCGCTTCGGCCGGCGCACTGCGCTGATCCGATGGCAGGAGCCAGGAGCCAGGTGCTTTTCCTGGTCTCCCATGGGGTGCAGGGCCCAAGTACCTGGGCCATACTCCACTGCACTCCCTGGCCACAGCAGAGAACTGGCCTGGAAGAGGGGCAACCGGGACAGAATCCGGCGCCCCGACCGGGACTAGAACCCGGTGTGCCGACGCCGCTAGGCGGAGGATTAGCCTAGTGAGCCCCGGCGCCGGCCACAGTGATATACTTTCAATTCATCTTAACCCTCTACTAAATAAAGAATGCAACAAAAAGAAAAAAAAAAAAAACCTGTTCCACAACAGTAGAAAAAAGGAATGTAAACAATAATCAGTTCTCAAAATGTCCATTTTGCAAATATATACTTTTTTTGTACTCTATTGGTGACCACAGATCAGGGAAAACATATGGTATTTGACTTTTGGAGAATGGCTCACTTCACTAAGTATAACTGTCTCCAGACAGGATTTCATTCATGTTTATGGTTGAGTGGTATTTCACATTGCATAAATAATCATATTTTCTTTATCCAGTCATAAGTTGATGGACATCTAGGTTGAATCTGTGGGGAGCAACCGGACTAGACTGAGTTACTGGAATTAAGACTTATTCTATGCATCTGCTCTCCCACAATATGGCGCTGGGAGAGAAGTAAACAGCTTCCGCACAGCTGCCTCCAGTTCAGCTAATAAACTGTAGGACTTGCTCCTGATTGGAGGAGAGCAGCGTACTCGGCGTGTGGGCAGCCGAGTTGGGATTGGCGGAGGAGGACTATAAAGGAGGAGAGAGACGGCATGCACTGGGAACATCTATGGGGAACATCTAAGGGAACCCGTGCAGCCCCCGAGAGAGCCGGCCGGCGGTGTGCCGCTCCCCTGCGGAAGTGGGGAATGTGGCCAGGGGGAACTGCCCTTCCACGGAGGTGGAAGGGATAGTAGCCAACCCGGGAAGAACCAGCAGCAAACCCGGGGAGGGCCGAGCAGACGAAAGAACAGCGCAGGGTCCTGTGTCGTTCCTCCACGAAGAGGGGGAGCGACAGAATCCATATCTTAGCTATTGTGAATTGAGCTGCAATAAACATAGGAGTATAAATAACTCTTTCATATGCTGATTTCATTTCCTTTGGGCAAATTCCTAGAAGTTGGATGGCTGTGTCATATAGTAGATCTATTTTCAACTTTCTGAGGAATCCCCATATTATCATCCACAATGGCTGTACTAGTTTGCATTCCCACCCACAGTGGGTTATGGAACCTCTCCCCACACATTCTCACTTGTATTTATTGTTTGTAGATTTCTGTATGAGAACCATTCTAACTGGAATGATGTGATTTTTATTTCTCTGAAGGCTAGTGATCTTGAGCATGTTTTCATGTGTTTGGTGGACATTTAAACTTCATCCTCTGAAAAATGCCTGTTCATATCCTTTGTCCACTTCTTAACTGGATTGTTTGCTTTGTTGTTGTTAAGTTTCTTGACCTCTTCATAGATTCTGGGTATCAATCCATTATCGGTTTCATGGTTTGTAAATATTTTCTCCCATTCTGCTGGTTGCCTCTTCACTTTGTTCAGTGTTTCCTTTGCAATGCTGAAGCTTCTTAACTTGATGCAATCACATTTGTCTGTTTTGCTTTTGCTGCCTGTGCTTCTGGCATCTTTTACCTATGCTAATGTCTTGCAGAATTTCCCCAATGTTTTGCTCTAGTAATTTGATAGTATCAGGTTGTATATTAGATTATAGATCCACTTCGAGTTGATTTTTGTATAAAGTGTAGCTAAGGGTCTGGTTTCATATTTCTGCATGTGGAGATCTAATTTTCCCAGCACCTTTTTGTTGAAGAGACTGTATTTTTTCCAGGGATTTATTTTAGCCTGTCAAAAGTAAGTTGGTTGTAGATGCATAGATTGATTTCTGTTATTCTACTGGTCTACATGTCTATGTTTTTTTGCTGGTACCAGCCTCTTTTGATTATAACTGCCTGGTAGCATGTCTTGAAATCTGGTATTTTGATGCCTCTGCTTTGTTTTGGTTGTTTAAGATTGCTTTAGCTATTTACAGGGCTCTTGTGTTTCCATATGAATTTTAGCATAATTTTTTCTAGATCTAAGAATCTCATTGATATTTTAATTGGGATCACATTTAATCTGTAAATTGCTGTGAGTAGTATGGACATCTTGATGATATTAATTCTTCCAACCCATGCACATGGAAGACTCTTCTACTTTTATTTTTTCTCTTCTACTTCCTTCTTCCATGTTTTGTAATTTTCATTGCAGAGCTCTTTCATCTCCTTGGTTAAATTTATTCCAAGGTATTTAAACATTTTTTTGTAGCTATTGTAAATGGGACTGATCTTACAAGTTCTTTTTTAGACATGGCATTGTCTGCATGTATACAAAGGCTATTGATTCTTTTTTTTTGTTTTGTTTTTTTTTTTTTTTATCTTTTATTTAATGAATATAAATTTCCAAAGTACGTCTCATGGGTTACAATGGCTTTCCCCCCCATACCGTCCCTCCCACCCACCACCCTCCCCTTTCCCACTCCCTCTCCCCTTCCATTCACATCAAGATTCATTTTCGATTATCTTAGTATACAGAAGATCAGCTTAGTATACCTTAAGTAAGGATTTCAACAGTTTGTTCCCACACAGAAACATAAAGTGAAAAATAATAGATGATTTTTTTTAAATGATGATGAAATCAGATCAGACCTATTGTCATGTTTAATCCCAGTGAGAGTCAAGTTGGGAATTGATAGTTTCTTTTCTTTTTTTTTTTTTTTTTTAACAGAAGATCAGTTTAGTGTACATTAAGTAAAGATTTCAACAGTTTGCACCCCCATAGAAACACAAAGTGAAATATACTGTTTGAGTACTCGTTATAGCATTAAGCCTCAGTGTACAGCACATTAAGGACAGAGATCCTACATGAGGAGTAAGTGCACAGTGACTCCTGTTGTTGACTTTACAAATTGACACTCCTGTTTATGGCATCAGTAATCTCCCTATGCACCAGTCATGAGTTTCCAAGGCTATGGAAGCCCCTTGAGTTCTCCGACTCTTATCTTGTTTAGACAAGGTCATAGTCAAAGTGGAGGTTCTCTCCTCCCTTCAGAGAAAGGCACCTCCCTCTTTGAAGACCTGTTCTTTCCACTGGGATCTCACTCACAGAGATCTTTTTGCCAGAGTGTCTTGGCTTTCCATGCCTGAAATACTCTCATGGGCTTTTCAGCCAGATCCGAGAGGCTATTGATTCTTACGTGTTGATTTTGTATCCTGTCACTTTACCAAACTCTCCAATGAATTCCGATAGTCCCTTGGTGGAGTCTTTGGTTTCTCTAATTTTAACATCATGTCATCTGCAAACAGGGATAATTTGAGTTCCTCCTTTCCAATTTGTATCCCCTTGATTTCTTTTTCTTGCCTAATAGCTCTGCCTGGAACTTCCAGGACTATATTGAACAGTAATGGTTGAAGTGTACATCCTTGTCTGGCTCCAGATCTTAGTGGAAATACTTCCAACTCTTCCCCATTGAATATGATGTTGGCTGTGAGTTTTTCAGATATTGCCTTAAATGTGCTAAGGAATATTCCTTCTACTCAATTTGCTTAAGGTTTTTTTCATGAAAGGATACTGTATTTTATCAAATGCTCTCTCTGCATCTATTGAAATAATCATATGGTTTCTAGTCTTTAATCTGTTAATGTGATGTATCATATTTATTGATTTATTTATGGTGAACCATCCCTACATACCATGTATAAATCCCACTTGGTCTGAGTGAATGGTATTTCTGATATATTGTTGGATTTGATTAGTTGGTATTTTGTTGAGGATTTTTACACCTATGTTCATCAGGGATATTGGTCCTTAGTTCTCTTCCTTTGTTGTATTTTTTCCTGGTTTTGGAATTAAGGTGATACTGACCTCATAGAGGGAGTCTAGGAGGATTCCCTCCCTTTCAATTGTTTTGAATAGTTTGAGCAGAACTGGAATTAATTCTCGTCTGGTATAATTCATCAGTGAAGCCATCTGGTCCTGGGCTTTTCTGTTAGGAGGGTTGTCAGGAGGGAGCAATATCTTTTTTAATGAACAGGACTTACTGGGTTATATGCAGACCTATGCGCACACACGTGAATGCACATAAGTACACACACCTATGAAATGTAATGGGGTATCAAATGGCAGACCAGGTGGGAAGTTACTCCCAGTGTTCAGCTTTCTCCACAAGCTTTGATGCCATTCTCAGTGTTCTTTCCCAAGGTCTTTCTCATGTCACCATTCTGTGTAAACTTGGCACACACACCGCTATTTGCAGCAGATAAGCTTACATGCTATTTCATAGAGAAGAGAGCAGCAAATTACATGCAAATCCTATCTATCCTGCCCTTCTGTCCACACAATCTCTAGTTTCATCCATTCATCCTTCCTGCCTGCCCAGCAGTGAGCACATGCATTCCTCTTTTTGTCACAGATTGATACATCCTCTGTGTTCTGCATATTCCCCTTCCACCTCCTAGGGGTTCTTTATCCATGGATTATTTCTTTTCTTCCTGTTTCTTTAATAACTGCTTGCCAACTGGTTCTTTTTCCATTTGTATTTAGGCAGTTTAAATGTTGAAAAACAAACACTCTAACTTCCTTTAATGCTATGTGCTCTAAGTTATTAATGGCTTTTCATGACCAAGCTTCTAGAAAGAGCACTCTTACTGCTGTCATTTCTCCACCTTACATTTAATCTTCAACTAACTCCAATTTATCTCTGTCCTGATGATTTTATTGAGGCCACTTCAGCAAACACTCATGCACTGTGGCATTTACTACAGCTCTCTTTTTTCTTTATTTGCATGCTATTGCTCTGTACTGAATCATCTCCAAATTATGTCTTCAGCACTCTCCTTGGTTATTTTCTGCTTTCTCTGAAATAAGTATTTCCCAAAGATGGGACCTAGGCTTTCACTATACATTCTCTTGGGAAATTTCAACCACAGTCACCGCCATAGCAACATCTACATATTCCTACTATCCCCAACCTACATGACTCTTCAGAGTCCCAGATTCAAGTGTTCTGCTGACTACAAGTGTCCTCAACTAGACCTCCCTGTAGAGAGGCTGCCTAAGTGCCTCTCCAGGTGGGACACACCCCCTGAAATTAGAGGCATAGCCTGCTCAAACAGGCTGGGGCTGGGCACACCTACCCCAAAGGAATGTGCAGCATGAGCAGCAGGGGGCTAATGGACAGGAATTGGTACCTGGAGTATTTTCGGAAATTTGTAAATTTGCATGAGCTTCTAAACAGGCCTGTCTCTGAAGATTTACAACACAGCTCTAATCCCTATGTTAGTCCACCAGACCGAATTTCTTTTCCCAAATCCTGAAGTGGATGTATAACCTTGCCTATGTGCCTGCCGGCTTGTAGACTTGCTGGTACCCTCTAAATAAAAGTGGGAGCACATAGCTATCCAGTGGCGTGCTCTTAGAATGGACACTCCCATGTCCTGTCCCCTCATCTGAAAAACCCCACACGTCCCAAAGGGATCTCCACTAGTATCTGCACAACTGAGCACCTGTCTCTCAAACCTACGCTCGACTCTGCCACGTGATCTTGCACTGGGAATCACTGGATCTGGAGTCTGGAAGTCATTCCACATTTCTGTTTTCTCCTCAAGACATCGAATCTATGCTCCACTTCCTTCCCTTTCCTGCTTGCCAAGGTTAAGGTCTTTTACCCGGCCTATCACAGTCCTTTCCTTCTATCCATAAAAATGTAAACTCCATGCTTGTAACTAGTAGCCAGGTTGGCATTTCCTAAATCTCTACACGTAGATCCTGTCTGGGAAGTATTTCACAGTATTCCCTGAGTGAAGGATCATCAATGAATATTGACTGTACCAAGTCACAATGATACGATTTGGCATTATAAATTCAGTAAACACCTCTATTTTGAGAAAAAGTTCATAAAATTCATATACTGGGAATCTTAATAAAGTATATAAATAAATACTTCCATCAGATTGTTTCAAAATATAAATTGTTAGTCATGAGTCTTGTTATTTAACATAGCCTATGGAATCTGTGTTTAGCATGTTCATGTCCCAGACATATTTTTTCCAGTTTTACTACAAGTAAGGGCCAAAAGCTAAGGAATTAGAAAACAAAGAAGCTTCTATAATTTAACTTTGCTTTACTCATTTTCCACAGTACTTCCACATTAAAGAATTAATCCAGTGCTTCAAAAGTGTTGTACCAATACAGATCAAGCAAATCAAAATGATCAAAAGATTCTATCCTATGCAGTACTAACACAATAGTTTAAAATGACAGCACTCATGCTTACAGAAAAAGAAAATACCTCAATGGTTTTCAGATGGGGAGCTCTGTACCTGTCACAGGGAGTCAGCAGAACCATTCTAGGCAGCAGCTATAAATACTTTCTACTCTGAGGCAGGAAACATACTCATCTTCTCCCCTTATAGCTACAAATACCGCTACTTATGCTTCTAGAGAATAGCTCTGAAAAGGCCCCTTTAAAGAATCTACCTTATAAGGCACACATTCATTCATCCTAATTACAAAAAGACACATTTAGCAGAAGAGTGCAGAATGAAGCTGAAGTCTGTGAAGGTGAAGTTTCAGTGATAAGATTAAGGTTAAACACTGATGTAGCCGAGAAATGTAAACTGTATTGAAGCATAAAGAAATCTGGAGCATCTATGTCTCTGAATTAATACTGAGCTTAAGTACCAATTGATTGTTTAATCTAAAAAAAAGAAAAGAAAATTCTAAGAGTTTTCCATTTTTTCTAATTATCTCATATAAAAATTAAACTACTTAATACCAGCACTGTTATCACAATTTTGAAAAGGAGTTCTACTTACTTTACATTCTTCATTTTGGTAAAGACAGTTTCTTAGGAGCTGCATGGTAATGCTCAATTCTTTAATAAAAGCATCCTCCTGTTTAAACAAAAAGCAGTGAAAAATGTGAACACAGCCACACAGAGCAACTGTATCCCCCTGGTGGCATAGCACAATGCAGCCATGCTCTAAGATGCCTGACCACCGTAACTGAGGGGCTGACAAACTAACAGGCTCTGAGCGGTGACCATTTCTCAAGGAGACCATCCACCACGTAGAAGCTATTTCTGTTCTATCAAGCACAGAGGAACTCAAGCTATATAATAGCCTCCATGTTTCATCTCCATAAAGTGAAGCAGTACTGACTGGTCTTCAATCATATCAGGTGTTGACTGACTTTCCCAGTGAAAGTCAGGGCCTCTGGCTAAAGAGGAAAAAGGAAAAGAGGCAAGAAAAGAAACTGACAAACACAATCAATCCCCTGCATCAATTAAATTGTTAGATAAGGCTTTGTCTTAATATCTTATCAAATGCCATGGACATAGAGTGTTGCTATAATGAATGGTCTTCCTATACACATTTACTATGTGTATGAGAGTACTTCAAAATATGGAAGATAAATTAAAAACTAAGCTTATTTTGGTGTAAAAAATTAGAAATCTATGCTTAGGTTTTTCACAATATGCATTTTCCCTGAACATTTTGAAGAACCTTCCTATGTATATATTTATACATATACACAAATTTATTTTCTGAATAATACTGTGTGGCAGATCTTACTAACTACCGTTATTATTATTATTAACCACAGCTATGATATAACTATGTTATTACAAGTTCATCTGAATATAAGTTTAATCATGAGCCCAACAGAGTCAACACCAGAAAGATATTCAAAAGTCTCATGAAGAGATAAACAGAGACTTGAGTACCAGCTCTATAACCACTCAGATACAAAGGCAAATTCTGGATTCATCGATCACCAGTTGTGTGACTATGCTGTCGTGAGTGTTTGTTCATGAGGTAATTAATATGAAATATTTGAATACTACCTGGCATATAGTAAACATTTAATAAACTGTAGTTTTTATAGCTCTCATTCTCTCATGAGCCCATGTTTGTACTAAGAAAAAGATCTTACTTTGGAGCATAAAAAATTCATGCCACAGTATTATCTGCCCATGTAGGTATTTCCAAATATTTATGACAAATATACATCAGGAAAAATATCATTTAAAGATCTTCAAGTGAGAATTTAGAAAAATAAAAGCCAACCACCTGCTACTGTAGAAATCTCTTTAATTTTTCTTACTGTATATATCAGACATTAATTTGAAGCCTGTACCCATTTGTAGGCACAAGGGCACTGGAGATAAGTTCTCTATATACAGCCATTCCTTTACCCAGAATTTCAGAATTCACAGTTACCTTTTTTTTCAGTGCTGCTTTTCCAGGCCTCAGAGAATCTAGGTTCAGTTGTGCATGAATGTGCTTCATCTGCTCCATGCAGTTCTCTATGAGATTAGCTAAAAGACAAAGTCTGCAATTGTCAAAAGGATACTCCCTTTCCAAATAAGTGAAAACCACATATAACAGATTCTCAACAACAATAACAAAAGAACTTTATACTCCTTTCTTTATAAAGATTATTTATTTGAAAGGCATTGTGATAGAGGGGACAGTGGGGAGGTAGGGAGGTAGGGAGGCAGAGAGAGAGAGAGAGAGAGAGAGAGAGAGAGAGAGAGAGAATGAATCTACCATCCACTGATTCAGTCCTCCAAATGGCTGCAATGGCTGGTCCAGGAAGAAAACAGGAGCCCAGAACTCCATCCAGGTCTCCTACATGGGTGGACCCAAATACTTGGACCATCCTTCACTGCCTTCCCAGGTACATTAGCAGAGAGCTAGACAGGAGGTGGGGCAGTTGAGACTTGAACCAGTGCTCCAGTATAGGATTCCAGCATTGCAGGCCACAGATTAGCTCACTGTACCACAACGTTGAATCCAACACTTTTTATTTCTGACTTGCTTCATTTTAACGTTTTCACAGTGAAAGATTACTGAGAGTAAACAAAAAAGTGAACTGAAATGATGTTTTCAGTTCCTGGTATGATACTCCCCAAATCCAATTGACGTTTTGAGGCATGTATAATTTGTTTTAGTAGCAAATCACAATTGAAGTTAATGAATTTGATGATGCTGTTATTCCATTTTAATTGTCAGACCTGTGTTTCCTGATGTCAAGATGGGAAATTACAACACTCTAGAAAGGAAATTTATATGAAAATATAGGATCATCTGATGCTGTCATTTTTAACATCAAAACTGAGTGTTTCTTTGTCCTCGGGTATGCAGTGTATGTTTGTGGGTATTAACACTAAATTATCACAAAACTAAGTAACGTGTCACTTTATTTTCGCTGTTGTAATACGCACATAGAGTAAGTATCATTACATATTAAATAAGTAACCTGATCATAATCTGTTTTATTTTGAAAGTACTGCTTGGGCATTGGCATAGCAGTTAAGATGCTGTGGGGGATGCCTGCATCCCACATCAGAATGCAGAGTTTGAATTCTGGCTCTGTTCCTGATTCTAGCCTCCTGCTAATGCAGATCCTGCAAAGCAATGTTTGATGGCTCAAATGCTTGAGTTCCTGCTACTACATGGGAGACCTGATCTGGCTGTTGGCCATGGCCTGCTCCAGAACTGGCTTTTGTGGGCATTTGGGGAATGACCAAAGGAATGAGAAAGTGTTCATTCTCTCTCAAATAAATAAAATAAAATACATTTTAAAGAACTGATTAACACACTAGATTCTCAGAGTCACAGTAAATGCATGATAATTACTACAACACAATTCTCATGTTAATGTGATGTAAATACAAAGAGAATGGATTCAATGCTATTCACAGAAACAATTCTAGGAATATAATGATACTTCTCTTCCTTCCCTTGCTCCCCTCTCTGTTTTAGTTTTTGGGATAACATATTTTTAATTTACATTAAAATCAAAGGCTTGGGCCAGCGCCATGGCTCACTTGGTTAATCCTATGCCTGCGGCACTGGCATCCCATATGGGTGCTGGGTTCTAGTCCCGGTTGCTCCTCTTCCTGTCCAGCTCTCTGCTGTGGCCCAGGAGGGCAGTGGAGGATGGCCCAAGTGCTTGGGCCCCTGCACCCGCATGGGAGACCAGGAGGAAGCACCTGGCTCCTGGCTTTCGGATCAGCGTAGCTCCGGCCGCAGTGGCCATTTTGGGGATGAACCAATGGAAGGAAGACTTTTCTGTCTCTCTCTCTCACTAACTCTATTTAAAAAATCAAAGGCTTAATTCCCCACTAAACAAAGTTCAACAAGTAAAAAGACCCTAGTTCAGCAGGAATATAGTCAAGAGCTATAAATAATAATCACATCAAAAGATGACATTTCATTCACATACAGTACATTTTAAAATAATCACAAATCATTAAAACTATAGTAGTATATCATTCTTAACCATTGATTTGACAAAGATATAAAACAAAGTTTGATAAAACTATATTTGCAGTAATACTAACATATACAGGCATATCTTTTTTTGTTTTCTCTCTTTTTTTTTTATTTTAGCTCCCACATATAAGAGAGAACATACACCTGTCTTTCTGTGTCTGGTTTAGTTCACTCAATATGAGGTCCTCTAGTTGCATCCATCTTGATGCAAATGGCAGGATTTCATTCTTCTTTATAGCTGAATAACATTCCATTATTACTCACACACACACATATTCTTTATCCATCCATTTAATGACAGACACCTTGGTCGAACAAATTTTAAGAAAATTTTCTATATAATGAATGTTTACTCTGTTTCCATATGGGTAAAAAAACTATTGTTCTAGTGACACTGATATTGTACCATACATTCTCTAAATTTGATTCCAAGGAAATTAAAATGAACTAAAAGCAAAACGTGAGTTGACAAAATGCCATAAAAAGTACCTGACACGCCTGTGACTCACCTTTCAAAGCATGTTCCTGTGCTCTTCTACTGACTGCCAGAAGTGACATCAGTGCATTTGCAGCAACTCTTTTTAGGACATCGTTGGAGGATTTTCCTTCATAGCACTGCAGAAATATACATCAAACTGCCTTGAAGACAAATCTAATCTGGAGCAAAACTATTGTGAACAAAAAAACTATTCTACCTAAAAGGTGTTTGCAGATTTCAACTGTCACGTGAAATGCATTAAAATTTGGTAAATCACTTGAGAATTTGATAAATCATCTAAGAATGCTCTTTCTGAAAAAACTACATAAAATAATATGAACAATATTAACAACCATTCTCAAATAGGTCTACAGAGGAAAAAGCTTTATTTCTTTATTTAGCATTAACAAATACAAGCTCATGCATTCAATCAAATTTGCCAGGCTATAAATGTAAATATGTGTAACTTATTAAAACACGTCCTTAGAAAACAGTTAGACTGGGGTCCAATTCCTACTTTCTCCTCCTGGGGATACATTCCCATCCCTCTATTCCCACTTAACATACTCCTGTATCTCAGGAGATGTGGTTCTCTCCATCTCTCATTTCTATAGTAACATGTATCTGTCATATAACCTACTCTCCTCCACACCCCCACCCCCAACTCCCACAGCAAGATCTAGGTGTAAGCATTGGGGTGCAGCAGGTTTATGCTGCTGCCTGGATTGGCCATATCCAAGATCAGAGTGCCTAGTCCAAGAGCTGGCTGCTCTGTGCTTCTGATCTAGCACACAGCAGATGATGGCCCAGGTGCCTGGGCTCCCGCCACCCACGTGGAAAACCTGGATGGAGTTCCAGGTTCCTGGCTTTAGTATGGCATAGCCCCAGCTGTTGAGGGCATTTCAGGAGTGATCAGCAGATAGAAGAGTTATCTGTCTGTCTGTCTGTCTGTCTCTCTCTCTGTCACTCTCTCAAATAAATGAATGTCTCTTTTTTTTTTTTTTTGACTCTTACAGAAAGCAATTTTTAATTTTGAAAATACTAGTATTCATTTGTGGGCTGGCGCTATGGCATAGCAGGTAAAGCCGCACCTGCAGTGCCAGCATCCCACATGGGCTCTGGTTCAAGTCCCAGCTGCTCCACTTCTGATTCAGGTCTCTGCTACGACCTGGGAAAACAGTAGAAGATGGCCCAAGTCCTTGGGCCCCTGCACCCATGTGGGAGACCCCAAAAAAGCTCCTGGCTCCTGGTTTTGGATCAGCATAGCTCCAGCTGTTGTAGCCAATTGAGGAGTAAACCAGCGGATGGGAGATCTCTCTCTTTCTCTGCCTCTCCTCCTCTGTTTAACTCTGACTTTCAAATAAATAAATAAATCTTTTAAAGAAAGAAAATACTAACACTCAAATATATTTCTTTTACAATGAATTTATGAGTTAGAAAAAATTTTCATTATAAAGTTTCAAACATATACAATAAGTACAGAAACTGAGTAACAAATCCATTCTAAGATTTTAAAGAAAATACTAGATATCATAGAATGTTCTATCAATATATATAACCATAATGATCATCATTCCTAACATAATTAACAATAATATTTTGGCATCAAGTAATACTGCTCCAAATTCACATTTTCTCTTTTGTGTCAAAAATGTCTTGCAGTTGGTCTACTGGAGTCAGGATAACAGGAATCCTCATGTGGCACCTGCAGCCACAGCTCCTCCGTCTAGAATGGCATCCTCTGCCCCATGGCTCCAGCAGCACTGTTTGGTTGCTGTTGTTCCTGTGTCCCTGGCTTGCTGACCAAGCCAGACCACTCCTCCTATAGAATGCCCCACATTCAACATCTGTCTGCTTGCTTCCTCAGGATGCTTCACTGTCTTCTCTCTTCTGCATTTCCACCTACTGCATCTTTTAGCTCTAAAGCCTTGACTACATTTATGTTCAATATTTGGCAGTAAGATTTCATTTAGCTATATGCACATCATTTTATAATTTCCAAGAACTCATGAATTACATAAGATTCTAGAAGCTTCTCATTTGTAATTATTAGATAAATTCAAATTCATAACTTTTTATTCTGTCAGTAATTTTCAAGATGATCTGACTTCACAATACCTTTATTGGCCAGCGCCGCAGCTCACTAGGCTAATCCTCTGCCTTGCGGCACAGGCACACCGGGTTCTAGTCCCGGTCGGGGCGCCGGATTCTGTCCCGGTTGCCCCTCTTCCAGGCCAGCTCTCTGCTGTGGCCAGGGAGTGCAGTGGAGGATGGCCCAAGTCCTTGGGCCCTGCACCCCATGGGAGACCAGGATAAGTACCTGGCTCCTGCCATCGGATCAGCGCGGTGCACCGGCTGCAGCGCGCCGGCCGTGGCGGCCATTGGAGGGTGAACCAACTGCAAAGGAAGACCTTTCTCTCTGTCTCTCTCTCACTGTCCACTCTGCCTGTCAAAAAAAAAATAAAAAAAAAATAAATAAAAATACCATTATTAACATTAAACGTAAGGCTATATAGTGTTACATAAAATATATACAGCCTGTCTAAATGCAATTCCACTCAGAATTCCTGTGGGGCCTGTGCTTGAAAATATGACAGTACAGAGGCCTGCACGGAGGCCTTTCCCTGCCACGTGATCAGGACCAGGGGCATCTTGGACACCTCCAATCAGGCAGGATCCCATTAGTCAAGAAACTATATCGTAAACACCCAGATCCAGAGATGCTTGTCAAAGATCACACTGATTGCGACCACGAAGATGGAGGCAGAAAAGGGTAGGGGCTGTAAGGTGCTGAATACACGTGGAGTGTAGCACATCCACTGCAGTTACCCAGGAGACTCCTAGCTCATTTATAACTGTACTGTCCACCATTAAAACAAAAATCTTTTTAATATACTTATTAAATTTCCATGTATTAGTAATTTCAGAAAAATCAGAAAAATAAAACGTAGTAATACATATGCAGCAATTAGTGAGGAAAAGAGGTAAAACCTCTAAGGAAACAGCTGTATGCACAGATTCCCTCTTGAATTCCCATTAAAATTACAGAAATGGAATTACTTACACACACACACACACACACACACACAGGTCTGGAGACTAAAAGGCAGGCATACAGGTAGCCAAAGTGCTAGCCTGAGAATGCTGACTCGTTACAGGAGGAGTGGGGAAAGCTACACTGAACGGCTGAAAGCTGAGGAAGCTTAGCACCAGGGGCTCCTGGAAGCAAGGGAGTAGGATTGTCTGGGAAGGCCAGATTCTGTGTGCTACCCACCAATTCCTGTGCAGCCAAGCCACTGCTCTTCCCAGGCTCTTGCAAAAACCTGAAGGCCTATTTTCTGGAGAAGAGAAGTTAGAAGGATTCTGAACTGACAAAGACCAGGCACATTGTGGGTTAGGGTATTCAACTGAAAACAGGAAGGATTAAAACTACAAAACACGTTGTAGTTGGGTTTCCAGCTCCAGACAAGGGATCAGAAAACTCTTCTCTAGCGAATCTAAAAGCTCCAGAAGGCAGGCCCACAACAAAACCCTCACAAGTCCCCCTCGCACAGTCTAGCTTACAACTGCCAAGCTCAACTCACATGCTCAGAGCTGTCAACTGCTTTACGTCTCCCAGTCTTAAACTGAGCTGACAACCAAGACTTATCAAGCACCTAGTGAGAAAATACACTAAAGCAGACAAAAACAGAGAGAGAACAAAGATTATGTAGACAGAAGAAAACTTAATAGAAATTACAACTCACAGAGGACCCAAAGTGGAGAGAACGTCCACTAACTATTTAAAAATATGGATTTAGAGGTGAAAGAGCAAACAAGAGGGCCCAAAACAACTGATAAAATATACATCCTGGGCAGTACATAAGAAAAACTTAGAATAGTAGAGAAAAGGGAAACAGTTTAAAAACTTCCAGGGAGAAAAATAGCAGGAATTACAGTAGCTTCAGAATGTCTACATTAACACTGAGAGTTAAAGAAGGTGATGATTTCGAAATTATGAAGTAAATGATTTCCAAACCAGAATTCTCATTAGCCAAAATATTAGTAAGGTATAATGGCAAGTGGGATAAAGACATCTGGAGTTCAATAAAATCCCTCCTGTACACCTTTGTTGTTAAAGATATTGGACAACAGACTGCACAACAATAGGAGGGCATCAAACCAAAAAGGATGATATGAGGAAAGGCAACGGAACACAGGAAGCAGACTAAACATAGCAGAGATGTCAAAAACCCAAGACCAACGTGAACAGAGATCACAAAATGACACTGGGCACCAAAAAAATTAGAAGGAATTTGGAGGGGCCGGCGCCGTGGCTCACTTGGTTATTCTTCCGCCCGTGGCGCTGGCATTCCACATGGGTGCCGGGTTCTGGGCCTGGTTGCTCTTCTTCCAGTCCAGCTCTCTGCTGTGGCCCGGGAAGGCAATGGAGGATGGCCCACGTGCTTGGACCCCTTCTCCCACATGGGAGACCAGGAGGAAGCACCTGGCTCCTGGTTTCGGATCAGTGTAGTTCCAGCCATGTGGCCATTTGGGGTTGAACCAACAGAGGGAGGATCTTTCTCTCTGTCTGTCTCTCACTGTCTAACTCTGTCAAATAAATAAATAAATAAATTTTAAAAAAAGAAGGAATTTGGAGAGATGTTTTTCCAGTAGATGAAACCATGTAAGTTCAGAATTTTGAACACACTGAGAGGGCACTGCCTACTGGCAAAGAAAATGGAGCTTACAACTGATAAGACAAAACTCAGCAAATTAAAAAGTAACAATGACTGCTAAGGAAAGCAAAAGCTGTGCAGGAAAAGAAAGTAAACATCATCTGCAACATGTGTTTTATAAATATATATACGAACAGTATTTACTTAACATATATTATTATATATAGAAAAATAAACATGTTATTTAGACACAAGGGAGAGAAACTATAAAATAATTAGCTAAATGAGGTATAAGTGGTCACTTCTGAGAGGAGGAAAAAGAGGAATATAGAAGTTCCCTACTTTGGGTAAAAGCTTCAGAATCGTTTGGTGCTCTAAAATGCATGCATGGTAAAACTGATATGAAAAGCCCCAAACCAACAACAACTAAGACTGATTAATAGGAAGTCCACATACTTCACACTAAGAAAGGCCAGGGTAAAGGATTTAACTCCTGTGTGTGTGTGTGTCCATCCGTGTGCACGTCTGACTTTCTGGAGACTGAAAAGTGGTCTGAATTTCCGAACACAGAGCACATAGATGTCATGGAACTGTGAAGAGCCTGGAGGGAGGAAGGCTAAGAATTGCAAGTGAAGAAAACTAGCTACCAGATGATGAGACAACCACCAATCAAGAGGACACAGGTAATATGTCTTCTTTCAACTGATTTAAAAAGAGAGAGGATTCAATGAAATGTTTTAAAGCTTATACTCTTTTTTTAGACCTTCCATACATATGTAATGTAAAGAACAGATTTTTTGGGGGGTAGCCAGCATTGTGGCACAGCAGGTTAAGACACTGCCTATGATTCCACCATCCCATATGATCCCGGGTTCAAGTCGGGACTGCTCTGCTTCCGACCTAGCTCCCTGCTAATGTACCTGGAGAAGCAGCGAAAGATAGTCCAAGTATCTGGGTCCCTGACCACTGACTAGGAGACCTAGGTAGAATTTCAGGCTCCTTGCTTTTGTCTGGCTCAGCCCCAGCTGTTCCCACTATTTGAGGAGTGAACCAGCAAATGGAAGATCTCTCTCTTCCTCTTCCTCTCTCTATAGTTCTCTCTCTTGAACATTCATCAACACATAGTATCTCAAATAAGTAAGCCTTTTCTTCAACAGTTACTCTTTAATTTTACCATTTGCTAAACTCAGGTACAAAACACTCACATATTTCCTAAAATATGACTTGAGAATTTGTTGTTTCTTTACATTTCTATCTTTATATTAGACTAAATATAAGGAATAAATTAATTCAATATATCAATTACACAGTCTATTACAGAGAGGTTTTCATTAGTTTCATTATCTACCTGTTTTTGAAATGAAACATACTGGGGCCGGCGCTATGGCACAGCAGGTTAAAGCCCTGGCCTAAAGCATGGGCATCCCGCCGGTTCTAGTTCCAGCTGCTCCTCTTCCGATCCAGCTCTCTCCTATGGCCTGGCAAAGCAGTAAAAGATGGCCCAGTACTTGGGCCCCTGCACCCATGTAGGAGAACTGGAAGAAGCTCCTGGCTCCTGGCTTCAGATCGGCACAGCTCTGGCCATTGTGGACATCTGGAGAGTGAACCAGTGGATGGAAGACCTCTCTCTCTGTCTCTACCTCTCTCTGTAACTCTTTCAAATAAATAAAATAAATCTTAAAAAAAAAAAAAAAAAAGAAACATGCTGTGTATTTCTATAAACTAAGGAAGATAAAAATCCTTTAAGTAAAACAGGTTCAATATTTTATGGACAAAAGACAGATAATAATTTCTTATAAAATATTCAAACCCTAAAACCAGCTCAAAATGAATTTATAAAATAAACTTACACATATTTATGACTTAAGTATTTATAATTTCCAAATGTATCCCTTATAAAGTAGTGCTATGAATCAGTCATTGAAAAGATACTCTGCTAAGCCATTTAAATGGAAATTCTAATGTAATAAGTGATTAGTAGGATGGAAAATTTTAGAGGTCACTGAAATTTAGTAATAAAGTAACACAATCCTCTCATTTTGCATTTCAAGAACTAAATCTCAAAAGGTTAAATGATTTGCCTAAGGTCCAACATCTAATAATATTTTTTGATACAGTCTTACACAGAATTTAAATATACCTTTAAAGACATCAATTTTAGAATAATATTTCTTCTGATAATTTAAAGACTGTAGTTTATTTTTTAAGATACAACTCTTAGCACAACTCCTAGCCTACACAGACATCTGAGTACAATAAGACACATATACTATTTATGATAATGTGTGGCTATTTAATGTATTCTAATATTTTAATTCACGTATCATCTTCCTTTAGGGAAAGAAAATACACTGCTTGCAGCTTCATAGGCTGACTGATAACTGCCCCACTTCACACTGGTATATGTTCTCTTGCAAGTGTGCCATATGTGCCACTCCTCTCTTCACTTTTTGCACTTGGAGCTAACTAACCTGTATTCATTCTACTGTATATATAAGCAAGAAGAGTCTGGTCTATTAGGAAACACAACTTAAGTAACTGTTTAATGTACCACTAACCACGTGAAATATATCTTTCGTATTTTGGAAGAAATGGAAATGAAAATGAGCTAGTCATTAGGAAAATTATGGAGATATGCTGTGGCTACAGAATACCTTATTTTCTTTGGCCAAGAAAGTAATATAAAAATATCATAAACAGTAATTCTTATAATGAATAGGATTACAAAGTATTAGATAAAAGTAAGGGCAAGGTAAATTTCACAAACTGTTATAGCATAGAGTTTTCCCTATATACACTATTAAAAGCTAGCACATGGGGCCAGTGCTGTGGCATAGCAAGTAAGGCTGCCACCTGCAGTGCCAGCATCCTATATGGGCGCTGGTTTGAGTAGTCCTGGTTCCTCCACTTCCGGTCTGGCTTTCTACTATGGCCTGGGAGAGCAGTACAAAATGGCCCAAGTCTTTGGGCCCCTGCACCAATGTGGGAGGCCTGGAAGGAGCTCCTGGCTTTGGATCGGCGCAGCTCCAGCCATTGTGGTTATCTGGGGAGTGAACCAACAAATGGAAGACCCCTCTGTCTCTCTGCCTCTCCTTCTCTCTGTGTAACTCTTTCAAATAAATAAATAAATTAAAAAAAAATGCTAGCTCATGGGGGCCAGCATTGTGGCATTGTGGGTAAAGCTCACAGCTAATGGTCTGGGAAAAGCAATGGAAGATGGCCCAATTGTTTGGACCCTGGCCACCTATGTGAGAGACCCAGAGGAAACTCCTGGCTCTTGGCTTCAGCTGGCCCAGCATTAGCTGTTGCAGCCATCTGAGGAGTGAACCAGTGGTTGAAAGATCTCTGTCTCTCTCTGTACCTCTATCAAATAAATAAATAAATACTAAAAAAAATAAATAAATAAATAAATAAATAAATACTAAAAAAAAAAAAAAAAGCTAGCATATCACCATCACCTCACATGGATATTTGGATCACAGCACCACTCACAAAGGGAAAATAGATGGGAAATGAAATAGCCCTAGGTTGGCCTGGCTGGCAGTCTTCAAATTTCATAGGTTCAGCAGGCTTGGCTGCAGGAGCCACAACACTCATGAAGAACCAGGCTCCCAGAGTTATTTGGCATTCTGGCCTTGGCAAGGGAGGGCAGAGTGAAGAACCCTTCCTCACTGAGAATACCCCGTCCTGTCTTCTCTGAGGAAAGACATTTAAATTCCCTGAAGAAGAAATCATGTGGGCCGGTGCCACAGCTCACTTGGCTAATCCTCCGCCTGCAGCACCGGCACCCCGGCTTCTAGTCCCGGATGGAGCACTGAAATCTGTCCTGGTCGCTCCTCTTCCTGTCCAGCTCTCTACTGTGGCCCGGGAAGGCAATGGAGGATGGCCCAAGTGTTTGGGCCCTGCAACTGCATGGGAGACCAGGAGGAAGCACCTGGCTCCTGGCTTCGGATCGGCGCAGCACTGGCCACAGCGGCCATTTGGGGGGTGAACCAACGGAAGCAAGACCTTTCTCTCTGTCTCTCTGTCTCTCTCTCTCTCACGGTCTAACTCTATCTGTGTTTAAAAAAAAATGCTGGTTCAAGCCCCATCTGCTTCAGATCAGCTCCCTGCTAATGTGCCTGGGAAAGCAACAGATCACTCAAGTGCTTGGGTCCCTGCCACCCATGTGGGGAACTCAGTCGGAGTTCCTGGCTCCTGGTCTCAGTCTGGCCCTTCCCAGCTGTTGTGGTCCTTTGGGTTATAAACTGGTAGGTGAAAAATATTTCTCTGCCTCTTCCACTCTCTTTCTCTCTGTCACTCTACCTTTCAAATAAATACACATATAATATTGAAAAATATAGAAGTAATATTTATAAAAAAACAATGTTCAATACTAATGTAGGTAACATTTCTAGTTTTGTTTAAATTGTTAGTCAAGATAAAATATAGTTTAGTGATTTTACAAATTTCATGACTAAAATTCTTATTTCATTTTTTTGGATTGTAAAAATAAGTTTACAAGACAAAAATAGACAATGGGGTTTGGAAAGAAATTATTTGCTCACAGTGTACAAATCAAGTCCATCTTCTATATACTTCACTACTGACAAAATTATATGGCCACTCACACAAAAAAAATGTTGCTTAAGATGTATTTTCACAAAGAGATAATCTTTCAAATGTCAATTTGAATTATACCTTCATTCATAAAATATGCATATTTAGTCATGACTTGGAACACTTTTAATAAACTGCTGGATTTAGATTATTAAAATTTCAATTTTTACATCATCTTCATCAGGGAAACTGGTCAACACCAGGACATCAGACAGGAGAGGAGACAGTTCATTTATCTTTGTATATTTCTACATTTTTTTAAACAGTCATCACAAACATTAATTATTTTTTAATTCAAATGACTGAAAAAAATTTACAAGACTGAAAATCAATTCATTTAAATACTAAACAACAGTTACAGACAATTAAGAAACGACATACCTGAAGAATTACTTCATTAAATCGTTCTAGACGTTTCAGATTTTCCTGAGTTGTATCAAGAAGTGAGGTGATTGTTGGACTGGGGGATGAACTTCTTTTACCCTTATCCTGGAGATGTCGTTTTGCTTCTTCAGTTAAAAGAATAGAAAGGAACTGCAGGCCAGCAGTATATAGAGTAGGGCTTGTGAGAGACAAGTCCACACATTCGCAGAACATATCTAAATGAAAAAATAATTTCATTTTGTATGTTTGAATATTAATATTGGTTTTATGACTTTCTTATTTAAAATCAAGTAAAGCTATCAATAGGTTCAGTGTAAAAAGACTGACTCTAGTGTTTAAAAATATTAACTCATATTTAGAAAACATACTGAGCTAAGCAATCTATTTAATATTCAGTATATGCTGTTTCTTTTTTATTTGAAAGACAGGATGTGTGTGTAGGGGAGGTCTATAGACACCTATATACACAATATCTACTAATACACAAAACAGGAGGATTGCTTACATGTAAATGGGTATTAATTTTTTGGTGTCTACTGGGATACATGAAGTCTCAGGAATTTTTTTTAAGGTTTTTTTTATTTATTTGAAAGGCAGAGTTACAGAGAGAGAGAGACAGAGACAGAGACAGAGTGAGAGAGATCCTCCATCTACTGGTTTACTACCCAAATGGCTGCAATGGCTGGGACCAGGCCAGGCTGAAGCTAGGAGCCTGAACTCCAGATAGTTCTCCTACATGGGTACAGGGGACCAAGGACTTGGCCGATCCTCTGCTGCTTTCCCAGGTGCATTAGCAAGGAGCTGGATTGGAAGTGGAGCAGCCAGGAATACAACAGCTGCATATGGGATGCCAATTCCACAGGCAAAGGCTATACCCACTATGCTACAGAGTTGGCCTCAAGAATTTGTAACTTTAAAGTTTTGATTTTAATATTAACCTTAAAAAATCTACTATATTCTTGATCATCTAGAAAAAAATCTCATGAGTATGATTATGTCTCTGTTTTCAAACAAGTTAGTGTCAGGCTAATCCTCTGCCTTGCGGCGCCGGCATACCGGGTTCTAGTCCCGGTCGGGGCGCCGGATTCTGTCCCGGTTGCCCCTCCTCCAGGCCAGCTCTCTGCTGTGGCCTGGGAGTGCAGTGGAGGATGGCCCAAGTGCTTGGGCCCTGCACCCCATGGGAGACGAGGAGAAGCACCTGGCTCCTGCCATCGGATCAGCGCGGTGCGCCGGCCGCAGTGGCCACTGGAAAGTGAACCAACGGCATAGGAAGACCTTTCTCTTAGTCTCTCTTTCTCTCACTGGCCACTCTGCCTGTCAAAACAAAACAAACAAACAAACAAACAAACAAAAAAAACAAGTTAGTGTCAAACAGTATTTAAGACTGACTTAGGGGGCTGGCACTGTGGTGTAGTGGGTAAAGCTGCTGGCTGTTGTTCTGGCATTCTATATAGGCGCTGGTTTGAGTCCCAGCTGCTCCACTTCCGATCCAGCTCCCTGATATGTCATGGGAAAGAAGTGGAAGATGGCCCAAGTCCTTGGGCCCCTGCACCCATGTGGGAGACCGGGAGGATGCTCCTGGCTTCAGATAGGTAGGCACAGCGCCAGCTGTAGTAGTGGCCATCTGTGGAGTGAACCAGTGGATGGAAGATCTCGATCTCTTTCTCTTTCTCTCTCTCTCTCTCTGCCTCTGCCTCTCTCTAACTGCCTTTCAAATAAAATAAATAAATCTTAAAAAAAAAAAAAAAAGACTGACTTAGATGCCATGCTGCCATACAAAGATTTCATGGTAGAACAAGAATGCATTTTTGGAAGCTCCTCAAAATTCCTCAAGAAAAGCACCCTGGTATCTCCTTGCAGTGGCACAATTACAGGATTTTGGAGAATTTCCATATTTAACTGGAGTAATGACTGTCAAATCAAATGCGACAGCATCTTCTTACCAAGCACGGCCGCCCAGTTCTTAGCCAAAGCCATGGTGACAGAAGGGAGACAGACAGCACCAGCTTTCCTCAGAAGTGTGGCCAGAAGGTTAAACAGCTGTGTCCACGTATAATGAAGAGTCGGTATAAGCTCTACATCTATAAAATTGATCAACACATTTCAAGTTATTAACACAAAGACAGATAATCCTTTAAAATACAAAACTCATCACATTTTATCACACCTAAGAGGGTCACATTCACCAAATGAATTTCAGCACTATACAAAATTTATTTCAATTAATCACTCTTTTCCCTTCCCTCTGAAAGATATCTCCCTTCCACCCTCCTACAAAGACACACTCACAAACACTCCCTTTACTAAAGCACACCAGACAACAAACACAAGTGTGGCAAACTGAGCTGTACTTGGTAACTTAAGAACTGCATACTGGGAACATTATAAACACATGTCACTGCACTATTCCATGAACATAAGGTTTCTCCTATTTGCTTTATCCACTCTAGCAGCTTTGTGCAGGACTGGAAAGGAAACATTAAGGGCCGAGGTTAAGAGAAAATAAATTATTTTTTGAAGAACCAAAAAGAGTATTACCCCACATAGAAAACTATGATACAAAATGTGATTCTGCAGTTTTGTCTATGACTAAGAACATATTTATTAACCTTTCAGATAAGGACACCCTGTGCTTCCTTTGTGTCTGGGTAAATGGCAGCTGGAGAGTGGGGCTATCTACTGTGAAACTCCCTGACTACGTCGCCAGCAGTCGTCACCTTTTGCACACACGCATTCCAAGTGGCATCGTAACTGCCAGTCTGAAGAGCTACCCCGAATATTGTTTTTGTTTGTTTGTTTGTTTGTTTGTTTATAGGCAGAGTGGACAGTGAGAGAGAGTGACAGAGAGAAAGGTCTTCCTTTGCCGTTGGTTCACCCTCCAATGGCCGCCGCGGCCGGCTTGCGCTGCGGCCGGCGTACCGCACTGATCCAAAGGCAGGAGCCAGGTACTTATCCTGGTCTCCCATGGGGTGCAGGGCCCAAGCACTTGGGCCATCCTCCATTGCCTTCCGGGCCACAGCAGAGAGCTGGCCTGGAAGAGGGGCAACTGAGACAGAATCCGGCGCCCCGACTGGGACTAGAACCCGGTGTGCCGGCGCCACAAGGCAGAGGATTAGCCTATTGAGCTGCGGCGCCGGCCCGAATATTGTTTTAATGTATCAAAAGATAAGCTGATAGAATGAATTTTGTGTCATTCAAAATTATTTATTCAGAAAAGAATATTTTAAAAACTTAATCTCTTAAAAAATATTTTGTGAACTTTCACCTTATGCTACATATGAAAAAACAACTTTTAACTTAACCAGTTGCTAAATATACATCCAAAAATTGTTGGAATATTTTATTTCCAGCACTTAAAATACTTGATGGGTTAAATACCTTTCAGATAACTTAATAATAAAGTATATACAATTTTTTTGCTTAATTTTCAAAGCCCTATTCACACACAAGCAAGAGAATGGAAAACACCCAATGGAAAGCACCCAAGGCAACCAAAAGGAGCCCACACGTCTAGTACCCCTCTTGTCACATGACTTTGGGACCAAGCAAGTGATCAAGTCTTCAGTTGAAGTTATTTTTCATCACTGTTTTAGGCACTAACTTCGACAACTTGTGTATCTTCCATTAACTCAATGTCAATACTTCAGGGATGCCCAAGAAAATCCAACCAGAGAAATGAAATGCTAAGTGGTAAGATTTTATCAGGTATGGATGAGTTTTGGGGGCCCCAAACCACTGTAATATCTAAGAATTTTTCACCTCATCCGCTTCTCCCAATAAATAATTTTCACTTCTTGTTGACAGTACACAGTCTAACCTAACAAACTTGGGCTATTACTGACACAGATTTTCCAAGCGACAAGACTCTGCACCTCTAGAACTAGATAACTTCAACAATGCTGAGATGCTAAGTACTAATTTACTGGATATCAGAACACACTTAAAAAAAATCAAGCTAACATTGTAATAGAAAGAACTAAAAAGAATGAATGGGAAAACAAGGAAAATTATCAAATGATCAATTGCTTCTTTATAAAATATTATTTAAACTTTCAATTATATTTGATTTTTTATTAATATCCTACATTGATTTTCCACTGGGATCTCGCAAAGATCTTCCATTTAGGTCTTCCTTTTTTTTTTTTTTTTTCCCCAGGGTGTCTTGGCTTTCCATGCCTAAAATACTCTCATGGGCTCTTCAGCCAGATCCCAATGCCTTAAGGGCTGATTCTGAGGCCAGAGTGCTATTTAGGACATTTGCCATTCTATGAGTCTACTGTGTATCCCGCTTCCCATGATGGATCGTTCTCTCCCTTTTTGATTCTATCAGCTAGTATTAGCAGACACTAGACTTGTTTGTGTGATCCCTTTGACTGTTAGACCTATCAGTGTGATCAATTGTGAACTGAAATTGATCACTGGGACTAGTGAGATGGCATTGGTACATGCCACCTTGATGGGATTGTATTGGGATCCCCTGGCATGATTCTAACTCCACCATTTGGGGCAAGTCCAATTGAGCATGTCCCAAATTGTACATCTCTTCCCTCTCTTATTCCTACTCTTATATTTAACAGGGATCACTTTTCAGTTAAAATTTAAACACCTAAGAATAATTGTGTGTTAATCACAGAGTTCAACCAACAGTACTAGAACAAAACAAATATTTAATTTTATCTGTTACTAAGAATTATACTCAACTTTTTATCATAGAATATCTTCCAATAATTTAGGACCTGAGGAAATTTTGGCATTATATGCTAGGTTGAATTATACATGTCACTGCAAATGATTTATTAGGGTGTCATTTGACCTTAGCCACAGTTTATAAGTTTAATTAATTCCCAAAACTCACTGTGCTTTCCAACATGACAGAGAGCTTTGCCCTCACTTAACCTGGAAGCACAGGGATGGCCCTTTATCATATGACACACTTGCCTCAAGTGATCTCCTGGAACAACTTAAAAGCATCCAAACCACAAAACACATCACCAAATGCTTCCAGAATACTGGCAAAACAAACAGAAAACAAATAAGTAACTTTGAACTGAATGTCTGGAAAAGAGTAAAACTTTCTTCCCTCAACATTATTCAATCCCTCCTTAATCTAAAAGAATTAAGGTTGCCTAACATACCTTTGGTGCATATGGTAAGAACGCCAACAGCATTAGTGATGAGAGGTTTCAGAATCTTGTCCTGAATCACAAGGTTGGGATCTACCAACAAACATGACTGCAGAAGTCTGGACAAAGAGGACAGATATTCCAGGAGAAAGAAAACCTATTTGAAAAAGGAATAAAGTACAAAGAACATACCATATGAAAAGCCTGTTTCAGTGATACAATATTTAATTTTTCTATGCATTATTATAAATCACTTCTTTGTAAGGTAGTAAAATTATCAAAAATAATTGTGCAGACATGAAACTAATACATGGCAGGCAAAGCACTAATTTTTCTTTCATTTTACAAGCACATAATGGTCACATTAATACTTTCAACTATAACAACATGAAACAAAGCAAGATTTTTTCAACACCAAATAATATGGTCCATAGAGATAAGCGAGCCGTAGAGCAATCCTGCAGTCAGTCTCTTTCTCTCTCTGCATACACACACATTTTTCCCTCTTTCTAATGTGTACAAGAGAGTCAGAGACACTTCTACATACAGGCTGTATCTCTAATGTTAATACTCTCAGACTGGGGCCGGCACTGTGGCACAGCGGGTAAACGCCCTGGCCTGAAATGGTGGCATCCCATATGGGCGCCGGTTCTAGTCCCAGCTGCTCCTCTTCCAGTCCAGCTCTCTGCTGTGGCGTGGGATAGCAGTGGAGGATGGCCCAAGTCCATGGGCCCCTGCACTCATGTGGGAGACCCAAAAGAAGCTCCTGGCTGCCGGCTTCAGATAGGCGCAGCTCCAGCCGTTGCGGCCATCTGGGGAGTGAACCAGCGGATGGAAGACCTCTCTCTCTCTGTCTCTACCTCTCTAACTCTGTCTTTCAAATAAATAAAATAAATCTTAAAAAAAAATACTCTCAGACTATTTCAAAAATAGTTCTTCTGTCCTATCTCTCTTAATGAAAATATACTTCCTTTATTTAACCCGCTAAAAGCACAGGTGGCTATACTATACACTTCTTATACTCCTCAGTTTGTCAAACTTATATTGCTTATTACCGTGAAGTCTTTTCAGTCCCTTCAAATTGTTCATTTAAAGTAAATTTTGTTTATTTGAATGCTAGAGAGACAGAGACACACAGAGAAATATGTTCTTTTGTCCACTAGTTCCCTCCCCAAATGTCCACAACATACAGGGCAAGGCCAGGCCAAAGACAGGTGCCTAGAACTCAGCCAAGGTTTCCCACATGAATGGCAGGGACCCAAGTACTTTGGGCTATCCCTGCTGCCTCTACAGGTGCACATTAGTAGCAATCTGGAATCTGAATCAGAGCCAGGGCTTGAACACAGACACTCTCATACAAGAAAAGCCGAATTGTTCGACTGGTTTATAAATTATTATATTTAAGACTGAATATAAAGTATCAATCTAGTAGTTCATAAAGTAAATCTTCTTCAACGAATGGCTCATCAAAAATTATACAACCAGAGGGCCAGTGCTGTGATGTAATAGGTTAAACTTCCATGTGTGATGCTGACATTTCATATAGGCACCAGTTTGTATCCTGCTGCTCCACTTCAGATCCAGTTCCCTGTTAATGTGCCTGAGAAAGCAGCAGAGGATGGCCCAAGTGCTTGGGTCCCTGCACCCACGTGGGAGACCTGGAAGAAGCTCCTGCCTCCTGGCTTCAGATCAGCCCAGCTGCAGGCATTGCACCTATTTGGGGAGTGAACCAGTGGATGGAAGATTCTCCCTCTCTTCTTCCTCCCTCCCTGTGTCTGTAGCTCTGCCTCTCAAATAAATAAAATCTTAAAAAAAAAAAAAAAAAAAAACAAAAAAAAAAAAAACAGGGGCTGGTGCTGTGGCACAGCAGGTTAATGCCCTGGCCTGAAACGCTGGCATCCCATATGGGTGCCAGTTCGAGTCCGGCTGCTTCACTTCCAATCCAGCTCGATGATATGACCTGGGAAAGCAGTAGAAGATGGCCCAAGTCCTTGGGCCCCTGAAGCCACGTGGGAGACCTGAAAGAAGTTCTTGCCTCCTGGCTTTGGATCGGCGCAGCTCTGGCTGTTGCGGCCAATTGGGCAGTGAACCATCGGATGGAAGACCTCTCTCTCTCTCTCTCTCTGCCTCTTTCTGTGTAACTCTGACTTTTAAATAAATAAATAAATCTTAAAAAAAAAAAAAAAAACCCTTCCACCCTATTACAACCAACACAAACTTCAACAACCTTTTGCCTTTATCAGACTGCAACCCAACCACTCAAAGTTCTACTGACAGGCTCTTGCCTAGCCACCCATAGCCTGTTTCCTAACTCCCCTAAGGTCTCTGCTCAAAGGCCAACTCCATGAGGTATTTCCTGAACACCTTACATGACCCTACATAAAAGTGTAATGTCTCCCCCTGCTGACACCCACATTTGCCCATTTTCATTTAGTTTTTTTCATCCAATAAAGCACTAGACAGTTTATTTACTTGTTTGCCACAGGCACTGTCTCCCACAGGCACTGCACTAAACATTCAGGACACACACAATACATAACAGAAGCCATGGAACTGCCTTCATAGAGCTGACTGCGCCCATCTGCCCTTGACACTCTCTCATAGGTTCTGCTCCAGCCTCTCTGGCCTCCTTGCTGTTTCTGGTATAGGTCAAGCAAACACTGTTCTCAGGAGCCTTGCTACTTCCTTGGGACTAGCTTTCTCACTTACTTATGTCATAGCTCATAGAACGGCCCTCTCTGACCACACCAAATTGAACAACCCCACTATTCCAATGCTGACATCACTTCCTGTAACCCATTTTGTTTTTCTTCTGAGATATCTATTATCATCAGGCATATATGGATTTGCTTAGTATCCATTCTCTTAGAGGGAAAGGGTCATTGTCTTTTTATTTCCTTAGGGAGGAGTCTGGTGCATTATAGGCAATAAATAAAGATTTTCTGTATAGACAGAAGACAGAGGAGACAATCATTATGAAAATAAGTATGCTCAAATGAAAATACTGCACTGGGACAAGTGTTTTGAAGACAATGTTCACAGTGTCCCCAAACCTTGTAACAGACGTCTACCCTTTTAACACAGCTCAACAAACACATCTCAAAGCAAGGGCTACTCCTCTACTTCACATTACTTCTTCACCCCTTTACCCCCAAAAAATCTTGAAGCCAATATTAAAAATTTAAATTTGAGATAAAATTTCTATCAGCAACAACGGCACAAGGAATCATTAAGTATACTTTACATACAGACTTTATCAACAGCAAGAACTTAAAATATTTTGTGCTTTGAAGGAACAAAAACAAAATTATTTATATCAGATTGGGCTTTGAAATGTTTAGCCACCATGTATCAGCTTCAATTTAGGTGAAAACAAAGGATATGACAGAGAGACTAAAATCACAGGAGAGAAAAGTGGGCCATGCTCCCTATGCACCCCCCCCCCCACTTTCTAAAACAGACTTATTTATTTCAAAGGCAGAGTGACAGAGAAAGGGAGAGACAGAGACAGATATTCCATTTATTGGTTTATTCCTCAAATGCCCACAATAGCCAGGAATGGGCCAGCCAAAACCAGGAGCCAGGAACTCCATCTGGGTCTCCCATTTGGGTGGCAGGGACCCAAGTATTCAGGCCACCATCAGTCACCTTCCCAGACATATTAGCAGTAAGCTGGACTGGAAATGGAGAAGCTGAGACTGGAACCAGCACTCTGATATGGGACTTGAGTGTCCCAAGCTATGGCTTAACCCACTGTGAGACAATGTGCACCCCCCAAATTTCCTTTCTGAAAGTGTTACAGAAATATGGATCCAGATACTTGGGTACACATTGGTAGCTGATTAATGAAGGAGTCAGGAATGTGGGGAGCAATCCGGACTGGACTAAGTTACTGGAATTAAGACTTATTCTATGCATCTGCTCTCCCACAATATGGCGCTGGGAGAGAAGTAAACAGCTTCCGCACAGCTGCCTCCAGTTCAACTAATAAACTGTAGGACTTGCTCCTGATTGGAGGAGAGCAGCGTACTCGGCGTGTGGGCAGCCGAGTTAGGATTGGCGGAGGAGGACTATAAAGGAGGAGAGAGACGGCATGCACCAGGAACATCTACGGGGAACATCTGAGGGAACACCTGTGCAGCCCCCGAGACGAGCCGGCCGGCGGTGTGCCGCTCCCCTGCGGAAGTGGGGAATGTGGCCAGGGGGAACTGCCCTTCCACGGAGGTGGAAGGGATAGTAGCCAACCCGGGAAGAACCAGCAGCAAACCCGGGGAAGGCCGAGCAGACGAAAGAACAGCGCAGGGTCCTGTGTCGCTCCTCCACGAAGAGGGGGAGCGACATAATGGTGCCGTGACTCGGATAGGAAACCTAGCTCGGATAGGAAACCTAGCTCGGATAGGAAACGTGACTCGGATAGGAAACTTAGGAGGGAAGAAACGGGAAGAAGTGGAAATTACCGGAGAGAGAGACTAGCAAACAGCCTAGGGAAAAGCCGGACGAAAAGGGTGCCGGAAGAAGCTGTTGAAAGCCTAGGCATAGATTCGGATACGGACTACGGGGGGAAGCTGGGAGAAATCTCTAAGGTTGAAAGCGAAAGTGAAAGCTAGAACAAACAGACTCGGACGCAGACTGTGGGGAGAGGCCAGGAGAAATGAGGGAGGAATATCGTTGGAGGAAAGTTTGGGGAAACATACCGGGTAGAGAAAAATGTTAGGGAAAATGAAGCCGCGAGTGCAGGCCGAGGCGGATACGAAAGCCACTTTGGGATTCTCAAGTTAGCCCGGGAATAGGGGGCGAAAAGTTGAAACCAGAAGCTGAAACGGAAGCCAGATCGTGGGGCGGAGACGTATGCTGGGTTGAATTCGCCAGGCTAGCCCGGGGAACTTAGATTGAATGCTAGTGGCGGACACGTAAGCTACGCTGTGTTACTCGCAGAAGCCGCCGCGTGCAGAGAGAGCACGGGGCGTGAATAGATAGGGAACGGGGCTGGCGTGAGGCCGTGGTGCAGACGCGAAGGGCGTGGAGACCGCGGAGCGCGCGAAGCCAAGCCGCGCAAAGCCGGGAAGCTGCGCAGATGAAAGAGGCGCGGGCTGAAGCGGCTCAGCCGGGAAGCCGCCGAGAAGTAGCCTCGGGGCGGGCAGCGGGAAGCTGCAGGGATAAGAGAAATAGAAGTTTAGAAGCAAAGTGAGAGAAATAGGAATGCTGGAAGACAGAAGTAAAATGGGAGAAATAGGAATGCCCGGAGATAGAGAAATAGAGAAATAGAAAGGCCTCCCTACAACACTGCAATGTGAGAGCTTGGATTCGGTCTGCCTGATTAAGTGAGGCGATGAGCACGATGAGCACCTGGGCAGCTAGCAGCTTATGCACCGCAGGTCACCGAAGACAGGCACGAATTAACATCAGTAAGGCCTCCCCACAAAAAGGCAATGAGAAGGCTTGGATTCGGTTTGCCTGATAGAGCTTGTAAGCCCCTGCAGGCAGAGCAGAGCATGCGCTGCGGGGCACCGAACACAGGCACGCATCAGCGCCTAAAAACCTCCTCACAATGGCGAAGAGAGGACCCGGATTCGGTTTTCCTGATTGATAGGACTTGTAAGAGCCTGTGGCAACTCTAGCAAGTAGAGCAGAGTGTGTGCCGCGGGACACCGAAGACAGGCGCGTATCAACGCCAAAAATAAAAAGAAAGGGGGATCTGTGGGGAGCAATCCGGACTGGACTAAGTTACTGGAATTAAGACTTATTCTATGCATCTGCTCTCCCACAATATGGCGCTGGGAGAGAAGTAAACAGCTTCCGCACAGCTGCCTCCAGTTCAACTAATAAACTGTAGGACTTGCTCCTGATTGGAGGAGAGCAGCGTACTCGGCGTGTGGGCAGCCGAGTTAGGATTGGCGGAGGAGGACTATAAAGGAGGAGAGAGACGGCATGCACCAGGAACATCTACGGGGAACATCTGAGGGAACACCTGTGCAGCCCCCGAGACGAGCCGGCCGGCGGTGTGCCGCTCCCCTGCGGAAGTGGGGAATGTGGCCAGGGGGAACTGCCCTTCCACGGAGGTGGAAGGGATAGTAGCCAACCCGGGAAGAACCAGCAGCAAACCCGGGGAAGGCCGAGCAGACGAAAGAACAGCGCAGGGTCCTGTGTCGCTCCTCCACGAAGAGGGGGAGCGACAAGGAATATATTCTAGGACTTCAAAGCCATTGCTCTTTTCTATCATCCACACATATTTTTTATTTTTATTTATTTTTTTATTTGACAGATAGAGTTAGACAGTGAGAGAGAGAGACAAAGAGAAAGGTCTTCCTTCCATTGGTTCACTCCCCAAATAGCCGCTAGGGCCGGAGCTATGCCAATCCAAAGCCAGGAGCCAGGTGCTTCCTCCTGGTCTCCCATCCGGGTGCAGGAGCCCAAGCACTTGGGCCATCCTCCACTGCCTTCCTGGGCCACAGCAGAGAGCAGAGAGCTGGACTGGAAGAGGAGCAATCGGGACTAGAAGTCGATGCCCATATGGGATGCCAGGGCCGCAGGAGGAGGATTAACCAAGTGAGCCACGGTACCGGCCCCTATCATCCACATATTAAAGTGCAAAGTAACCTAATTCAAACAACCTCACATAATGTATTTTCTGAAGCATTTCCATCTTTCTCCTATGGTTTGTATCTCCTCAGCAGAATGTACATTTTGGAAAGTAAAGCAAACAAACACCAACGGATAGACATGAGGCAAGGGATAGACCTGAGACACCTACCTGAGCTTGAGTGTGCTCAACTGGAGGAGACGAAGGCAATGGGGTCTTGAGGTCCTGAACACACGTCTCAATGAGGGTAGCATCAGCAATGCTGTGAAGGACAAGCAAAGAAAACCCTTTCGATGGTTAGAATGCTTCACATGGATAAGACTGATAAATCAGAACTTGAAGTTTGAAGGTATCCCTGAATATAAATGAAGAGAAAGAAGTTTTATAAGAAAATGTTTGTGAAAAAGTATTCTACTCTATTTCAGAAAAACGGGAAAATATCCTGTCAGTTAATGTGAGAGTAAAGAATTCTGAAGAAAACAGTATCTAAGGAAGCCTTATTAAAAGCTAAATAAAATATAATGCAGCCCATCCAGGAAAAAAAAAAAAGCAAACAAAAATAAAACTTTGGGGCCAGCATTGTGGCATAGCAGGTAAAGCCACAGCCTGCAAAGACGTCATCCCATATGGGTGCTGGTTCATGTTCAAGCTGTTCCACTTCCAATTCAGCCACTTACTAACACTCCTGGGAAAGCAGCAGAAAATGGCCCAAATCCTTCAGCCCCTGCACTGACGTGGGAGTCCCAAAAGTTGTTCCTGACTTGAGCCTGACCCAGCCCTGGCTATTATGGCCATTTGGGGAGTGAACCAGAATATGGAAGATATCTCTCTCTCTCTCTCTGTATGTCTCCCTCTCTCTCTAACTATGCCTTTCAAATAAATGAAAAAAATCTTGAACCCAGGCTTTCCTAAGGGCAAGTCTAATGGGATGAGAGATGGGTTTTTTCCCTATGTTGTCCAAGGAAAGGAGAATCCCAGGGGGCATTGGTGATTAAGAATGTGTTTGGTGCTTTTTCAGCACGTACCTACCTGGCAGACCCAGTACAACCCAGCAGTTTGGGAATGGCCCTGAAACGGGTTCTTCTAAAAGAGCATCTAAACCAGGGAGGGTAAGGGGCTGAGGAAATTAACAAGGACAACGCCAGGGACACTGCAGGCTTTGGAACAGAATAGTCTCCACCATTGCCATCACATCACCTACATCTTCCATATCTTTTGTAAGATTTATCCCTAAGTTTTCCCTATCATTCACATTTTTGTAAGTGGTATTGCTTTGTAATTTCAATTCCTGGATATTCGTTGCTAGTATATAGTATACATCTGGTTTTTATGTATGCATTATGTAAGCTACAAAACTCACATATTGGTTCTGGTATTCTTTTTATTGATTCCATAAGACTTTTAATAGAGAACAGCTTGTTGCCAGCAAATTCAATTTCCTTTGCAACATGGATGCTTTTTACTTCCTTTTTTGATGTTTTTTACCAAGCTAGAGCCTTTAGTACAATGCAAGGGTTGAATAGAAGCGGAGATCCCATCACCAGGGTACTTCGTTATGTATATGCAGGTATTCCAAGTCTGAAACGGGTCCAAGCATTTCGGATAATGGAGTCAGCTGGCAGCTGTCAGTGGCAATGGCCTGAAGTCTTCTGGCTTGCTTTTTTTCCATGAGAAATCTGTTGTCATTCTTCTACCTCTGCAAGTACATTTTCACTCTATTTTGAAGATTTTTCTTTATCACTGGTTTTAAGTAATTTATGATGAAACTTGATACATTTTGTTCATATTTCTTGGGGTTCATTGAACTTCTTGGATTTATGGGTTTACTGCTTTCATTCATTTTGGAAATGTTCTACCTGTTATTGCTTCAAATTTTCTGTAACCCTTCCTTCATTTCAGGGACTTCAATTACTTGTGTATTTTGAAACTGCTACATTTTTCAGTGATGCCCTGTTATATGTTTTTCTCCCTCCTTCTTAAATAAAGAAAAATTGTAAAACTCAAAATAAAAAAAAAAGCTTTGGTAGTTACTTTCCTATTCAAATAGTAAAAACACTGTCTAGGAAATATACTCATATGTAAGAAGTAAAAAAAATACATCAAGTAGGAAATTATTTTTCAAAGCTTGAAATAAAAACCAGGTACAGAAATATAACAAGCCTATGCTACAAAAGATCTTGTATCATCTCTGTGGTCTCAGCTCCACATCAGGCGCTTGGCTGACCCTAGGAAGAAGACTATTACTAGAGTTCCATTCCAGTCACTCTTAAGGCAGCAGCATACAGAAATGATAGTCAACTGACTGACTGCCAGTTACTTTCCCAACCCTCACAGGCACTACAGTAGAGAAAATGACAAACAAACTCATACTTTTTGCATATTATAAATGCTTAAGGAGTAATTACAATTGAGTGAAGTCAAACAAGAAATAGTTCAATAGCTCATTCTTTTTAGAATTTTAATATATCTATAACAAAGAAGACATGATTCAGCAAAGAGAAGGAAGACATTTCAGACAGCAAGTGTTCAAAGGTAGAGACAAGACAGGCAATGAATATGGAGCTAAAAGACAGTACATAGACTTGGTAAGAATAAACTAGATGTCAAGAAAAGAAGAAAAATAACACTTCTAAATATAAGAAACTATCACAGACATCATCACTTTTAATCCATGTGCTAATCCCCTGAAACAGGTATTATTAATGACACTCCAGAGACTGAAGTAATTTTCACAAGGCTGCCTTGCTACAGGGCAAATGAACTATAATTAGACCTCAGATCAGCCTGAACTCAACATGTAGGCCTTTTTTACTATACTTTGTAATAAGACTTTTAAAAAAATGGAGAGACTCAATAATGCTAGGTTGAGTAAGTAATAAAAATTCAAAGAATCAAATTATGATTTCTCTAAATTTTATCAGAATACTTTTTTTTTTTTTTTTGACAGAGTGGACAGTGAGAGAGAGAGACAGAGAGAAAGGTCTTCCTTTGCCATTGGTTCACCCTCCAATGGCCACCGCGGCCGGCGTGCTGCAGCCGGCGCACGGCACTGATCCGAAGCCAGTAGCCAGGTGCTTCTCCTGGTCTCCCATGGGGTGCAGGGCCCAACCACTTGGGCCATCCTCCACTGCACTCCCTGGCCACAGCAGAGAGCTGGCCTGGAAGAGGGGCAACCAGGACAGAATCCGGCGCCCCGACCGGGACTAGAACCCGGTGTGCTGGCGCCGCAAGGAGGAGGATTAGCCTAGTGAGCCGTGACGCCGGCCCAGAATACTTTTCAAAGAAAAGTCTATATTCCAAATCACTCCAGTTGAATTTCAATTGTGACTTTTCAACTCAAGGACACTTTTCTGCTATGACCACTAATACCCAAATCCTTGTACATCCATTAAAAATAAGAGGATTGTACCATATTCCTTGAGTGTGCTGGAAGATAAAGTTTAAAATTCCTGAATTTAAAAACTTGGAACTTTTTTCTATTGGTCTTTAGGGTCAACATAACAAACTAGTACAAGTGCTATGATAGACCTCAAAAAAAAAAAAAAAACTGTCAAGAAAATTCTGGAAAAAGCAAAAAAAATAAAGCCTAATGAGCCTAAAATGCTAAGAATCTATTTCCAGCACACACAAGTCTCATTTCCTGTCATGCATAGTGTGCAAATCCATCTCTGCTATCACACCTGCAAGGGGGTACTTATCTCTTACCTACAGAGCAGCTCTATGAGGTGGGCCTGTCGAAAGGCATTTGCAGTGTCTCCTGGGGCAATCGCCAAGAGGTTGTCTAAGAGGCTGCACATGGCAGACAGAAGAGATGGAGTAACAAAAACACACTGTTTGGGGAGGGGAGCAGAAAAGGAGGAATCACGAGGAGGTTGTGGTGATGCAGTCTCATGCTGACCTATTATTGAAAATAAGCAAAAAAATTATTTTTTACCTTGTGGTTAAGCACAATATTCACAATATATTCTTTTTGAAGTACTTTTATATATATTGATGCATATTCTAAATTAGCCTTCCTTATAGGAAAACTACATATCTTCAAGAAAGTTTTGATCAACTATTTCAGGGAAATTTTTCAATATTCATAAGATATGTATTGTGTGTCTTTAGCATAGGGCAAGCAAGAAAAAAATATCCAAAAAAGGGAAGGAGGGAATTCAGCATTTAAGAATTTTCAAACTCCTTGAATACACTCAATAAAATTTTATATGTTTTATTTGTACATAATTCATATTAAAATATATGTTACTTAGGAAGGTAGAAATTAGCCTATGTGTGTGAGAGAGGCATAAGGAAAACAAAGCATCTGCCGGTCATCTGGGGAGCAGCCCCACACTTTATCCTACGAAGTCCTGCCCTTGCTCTGATAACAGGTGGTCTCAGCCTTCCTCCTGCAAGGAAAGCTCCCAGGAGAATCCTTTCTCCGCAGCACAAACGAGGTACCTGGCCTGGAAACACTGAGCAATAAAACCTTTACATCCTTCCTCCAAAGCAGACTCCCTAAAAGAAGATCCTCTGCCCAGCAGAGAGGGCTCCACAGTCTGATAGCACTGCATAGTGAAACCTTGGGAGGACTTCTACCTAACTCACACTCAGCAGAAGGGTTGCAGAAGGAGGAAGAGGGAAGGAGAAACAGTGGAAAGAACTGGACTCCTTTCCCTTATAAGCCCCAGTCTGAATACAGACTGCATGCTCAGCTCTCAGCTCTTCCCTGAGCCACCAGCCTGGTCTGTCATGTGTATTCTCTCCCTTAAGCCACATAACCTTGCTTTCCCCAATCTGAACGATTAGGTACTCTTGAGGATTCTATTCCATCTGTTAAAAAGGATTCCCTACCCCATTAAACCTTGCTACCTTGCTTACCACTGTTCTGTCTTACGTCTGAATTCTTTCTTTGTGCGAAGACAAGAACCTATCCTACCCATCGCTGCTAACATGCATAGTACTCAAATGTACAATACTAATTAATTTTTTTTGAGAAGAGAAATGAAGATAGAGAAAGTCAGACAGAGAAGCATAGCCCCCACTCTTTGGTTCACTCCCCCAAATGCCCACAATGCCCAGGGCTGAGCTGAGCCAAAGTCAGGAGCCAGGAATTCAATCCAGGCCTCCCACTTGAGTGGCAGGGACCAACTACTTGAGTCATCCCTTGCTACTACCCAGGATACACATTAACAGGAAGCTGGGCTGGCGCCGCGGCTCACTAGGCTAATCCTCCACCTTGCAGCGCCGGCACACCGGGTTCTAATCCCGGTGGGGGCACCGGATTCTGTCCCGGTTGCCCCTCTTCCAGGCCAGCTCTCTGCTGTGACCAGGGAGTGCAGTGGAGGATGGCCCAAGTGGTTGGGCCCTGCACCCCATGGGAGACCAGGAGAAGCACCTGGCTCCTGCCATCGGATCAGCGCGGTGCACTGGCCGCAGTGGCCATTGGAGGGTGAACCAACGGCAAAGGAAGACCTTTCTCTCTGTCTCTCTCTCTCACTGTCCACTCTGCCTGCCAAAAAAAAAAAAAAAAAACAAAAAAACAAGAAAAACAGGAAGCTGGAATTTGAGAGCTGATCTGAGATTTGAATCAAGGCAATATAGAATGTGTTTTAACCACTACATCAAACACCAGTCCCTAAAAATTTCATTTTTTAATAATGACTTTTAATTTTGTATATCACATATAGACTTACAGATATTAAGAGATCCGTTTAACGTTTTATTTCTTATAACAAAAAAGGTTATATTTCTGGAGTAGTGATCAATGGGCAATACTTGAAAATAAATTTAAATTGAGAGTAATAAAACAAAACTGTATATCCTCACAAAACTTTACACTGACAGTGACAGCAGTGTTATTTTTTTTTTTTCACAAACACATCTGAAATTTGTATTAGTAAAAGCAATGTCAATGTCAAAATCAAAACCAAAGTATTTATGAAAATCAATTTGTTTGAAGCAGTGTATATTTGAACATCCAATGGAAACATGGAAAAAATCCAAATGACTATCAAACAATGAATGGGTATATGCGATATACATGTACAATGTATATCAATGTACAATGGAATATTATTTAATAATATTAAAAATGAAGTTTTAAATTTATTTGACAGGTAGAGTTATAGACAAGTGAGAGAGAGAGAAAAAAAGGTCTTCCTTCTGTTGGTTCATTCCCCAAATGGCTGCTACGGCTGGCACTGCACAGATCCAAAGCTTGGAGCCAGGTGCTTCCTCCTGGTCTCCCATACAGGTGCAGGTGCCCAAGCACTTAGGCCATTCTCCACCACCCTCCTGGGCCACAGCAGAGAGCTGGACTGGAAGAGGAGCAACAGGGACTAGAATCCAGTGCCCATATGGGATGCCAGCACCGCAGGCAGAGGATTAACCCAGTGAGCCACAGCGTCGGCTCCAAAAATGAAGTTTTGATACATGCTGTAACACGGAAGAATCTTGAAAATGATATACTAAGTAAAAGAAGAAAGTCACAAAAGACCACATATTATAAGAGTCTATTTCTAAGAAATGTCCAGAATAGGCAAACCTATAGAGAAGGCTATGGAGACTGGGGGCGGACATCATTTCTTTTTGAGATTCTGTAAATGTTCTAGGACTGATTGTGGTAATGGTTGTACATTCCTAAATATATGAAAAAAAATCAATGAATTATGTACTTAATATGGATGAATAGTATGGTATATGAATTATATCTCAATAAATCCATTTTTAAAAAGAGCAAAGAAGTATGCTTTTATAGGTAAATATTCATGAAATTCATGATCAAGTTTTATTTCATGCTGGGTTCTTGGTCATAAAAACAGTGTGAATTTGTTCCTTTTCTTCTTGGGAGGATGAAGTGAATATTTTCTAAAATGAAAAACTTTTCTGCATTGTTAACATGAATTACAAAAATAAAAAAGGGGCATCATTTAGTAAATTATTGGAACAGAAATTAAAATGAATATTCCATTTTTAATCAAGTATTGCTAAAAGCTTTAAAAAGCATTTCTTCTGCCCATGCTTATTGTGTCTGTGTTTAAATTACTTTATTTTGGTGCTAGTATATTCATTCCATGTTATGTACGTAAAGCTACTGCATAAGGTCTACATACTCTCTAGAATTAACCAAAGCTAAGTTGTAATCTTTGGAATATATAAATATATTGATCCTAAACTTATAATTTTAGCATGTTCCATGAGTCATTTCATGAACATTTTTGTTCTCAGACATTTAATTTCAAAGTAAATGTCTGGATCAAGCTATCATTTTCATCACGGAAGTAGAAAGCCTACTGGAAAGGATACCTTGAGCCACAAACTGGTCATGGGAAGGTTCAGGCAGAAGCGCTGTTGATGGCGAAAGTGGTTGAAATTCAGCACTCCCCAATGAGGGTGCCACCTATGAATCAGTAAATAAAACTACTTTACTTATTATGTTACAAATGGGAAATGAAACATAAGCAACAAACATATAACATATCCTTAAATAAGAAAAATTATAAAAACATATAGTAGGTAGTATAACATATGGTAGGTAGTATAACTAAAAATATCTCCATATCTGGAGGGTTAACAGGATTTTTTTGAATGGCATTTTCTACTTCATATAGAAATTGTTATTATTTAAATATATTGGTAATTTGAAAGAGCATTTTTTAATTTGAGGCCCACTGAGGATTTTAAGGCTTATTTCCTCATGGTATGGCCAAAATGGTGAAAGAATAAGATTACTTAAAATAAAATGCATCGTGTTCCTGAGATATTTTGCATTTTTTGATTCATACCTTCTAAAATATTTCAAATGGCATAGTTTTAATAGTACTTATAAAAAAAGTTACAGATTTATTATTTTTCTCTATCTTACTTTATGTCAAAAAATTGATAATATACTATTTTGCAGTATTTTAAAAAAATAACAAATTCTGTAAAAAAGCAAACACAGTTTCACCCATAAGTTGATAAAACAGCAAATTGTGTTGTCTCCTAAAATTGAAAAACTGAAAGCTGGTCTGTCTGCCACCTCTGTGTGAAAAACACCTTAGGTAGGGAGGTCAGGTAACTTTTTGTATGAGAGCTCTGAAATGCCCCCATATGGACAGCCTCCAGGTCAGTGCACACAAATAGTAAAGCTATTAACAGAACTAATAAATCAATACTACTTCAGGAACAAATACTCCACAGCTCACAATGTTTGCACACTGATGGTGTATATTTTATCCTAATACTTAAAGTAGAATACTTTAGAATTAATAGGATAAAATGAAAGCAAATAAGGCTATTTTCATTATTATCATTCTGGCTCTAGGTCAGCTCAGCTACGGCTATTGCAGCCACCTGACGAGTGAACCAGCTGATAGAAGACCTCTCTCTCTCTCTCTCTCTCTCTGTGTGTGTGTGTGTGTGTGTGTGTGTGTTTGCATGTGTGTCTGTCACTCTACTTCTCAAATAAATAAAAATCTTTAAAAACAAAAAAATAGAAAAGGAAATCTCCCTATCAAATTAAGACTTTGATCATCTTAAATATGATAGTTACAAAAACAAGAAATAAGTACAAAGCACTTATTTTATAGTTGGTTATCAGAGGTGTTTAAAAATATGTTCCTCTCAGCATATATCAAGAAAAATGTTAACAGCTCTACAAAAAAAGGAATCAAATACTCCACCTGATTATCACAAACTATGCAGCCAAATTCCTTTGGTTGCACAAGTTAGGTGGCCAATGACACTGACTCCTTTATCACTTCACTTAATATTCTCTGAATTAACAGAGGCTCAAGAAGTGCTATCTGTTCTACCTTTTAGCATTCAGTGCAGGACCAGAAAATGCATACGGACCCACTAAGCACCTGGCTCATAAGAAGAAAGCAAAGCTGTGATGAAAGGTCAGGCATTAAGAAAACCCACGATTTTTCTGAGTACAGTTGAGGGAAAGGTCACAGAAATTTAGAAAAGATGCTAAAAGCATCTGAGGAGATTCTGTCTGCAGGAGAAATCCGCGGTCCCCGCTGACTTGGAGTATGATTTGGAGAGTGCATGGAGGGCAGGAGGCCCACTAAGCACCATGACAGAGGGGCATGCTGCTCCCTGACTGCCCCTCACCCTCCCTTCAAAGCACCAGATTCCGCTTGCCAAGGCAGAGCACCTACTATTGAGCAGGTGGGTGGCTCTGGGGACAGGGAGGCCATCTCTGTGGACTGCGAGGCTCACTGGGCAGACAGTAGATCCCCTATACCCTGCGAATGTGGGGTAGGCAAAAAACTGTGAAGGGCATGGGGTGTCGCTAGGTCTTGGGAAATCACTGGGTCTGACTCCAGAAGCTGAGAACTCTGAGTGCTGGGAAGGGTCATCAGGGAGTGCTCCACACACACATTCCAGAGCACATAGGTTTTATTTGATTTGTGTGCCTGAGTGGGCTGGGTATACAGGCATGGGGAGCTCACACTAGGGAGCTGGTTCACCTCAGCTCAGAGAAAGATTAAGACTGTGAACATAGAAGCCAGGACAATCATCCCCTGCTACCAACTGATGTACAGGAGATCTGCCCAGCCCAACACGGGTGTCACTCTGGACACTTACCCACCCACACACTGGCACTAGCTCCCTGGCCCCACCTACTACACAATTCTTGATATCTGATAGAAGTACAGGCATTCTAGTAAGCCACAAAGGCACATTTCCAAGAAAAAAGACTTCAGAGGAAAACCAACAAGTTTTTCCCCACATGCATAAACATAAAAATACAAGAAAAATGAACATGGAAGACAATAGAACTCCCCAAAAGTAACAATAAGACTTAAATACTAGACTGTGAAGACTAATACTGGCCAGCGCCGCGGCTCACTAGGCTAATCCTCCACCTTGCAGCACCGGTACACTGGGTTCTAGTCCCGGTTGGGGCGCCGGATTCTGTCCCGGTTGTCCCTCCTCCAGGCCAGCTCTCTGCTGTGGCCAGGGAGTGCAGTGGAGGATGGCCCAAGTACTTGGGCCCTGCACCCCATGGGAGACCAGGATAAGTACCTGGCTCCTGCCATCGGATCAGCGCACGCACCAGCCACGGCGGCCATTGGAGGGTGAACCAACAGCAAAGGAAGACCTTTCTCTCTGTCTCTCTCTCTCTCTGTCCACTCTGCCTGTCAAAAAAAAAAAAAAAAAAAAAAAGACTAATACTGAAGACTATGAAGAAGTATTAGACGGGGGGGGGGTAGGGGGAGGGGGGGAGGAGGAGGAGGAGGAAGAAGAAGAGGAGGAGTAGGAAAAAGAAGAAGAAGAGGAAGAAGAGGAGGAAGAGGAAGAGGAGGAGGAGGAAGAGGAGGAGGAAGAGGAGGAGGAGGAGGAGGAAGAGGAGGAGGAAGAGGAGGAGGAGGAAGAGGAGGAGGAGGAAGAGGAGGAGGAGGAAGAGGAGGAGGAGGAAGAAGAGGAGGAGGAAGAGGAGGAGGAGGAGGAAGAAGAGGAGGAGGAGGAGGAAAAAGAAGTGGAAGAGGAAAAAGAAATTATTTGGAACCTACAGGATACCATCAACTGACCCAATACACACATGTTAGCAGTTCCTGAAGGAATGCAAAAACAAAAATGGCTTAGAAGACTTATTCGGTAAAATATTAGAAAATTTCCATAATCTGGGGAAAGACATAGAAATCTAAGTTCAGGAAGTACATAGAACCCCATATAGACATGAGCACAAAAGATCTTTACCATAACATTCAAGTCAAACTTTAAAAAGTGAAACATAAAGAAAAAATCCTAAAATGTGCAAGAGGGAAATAACAGATTACCTTTAAAGGAACTCCAATTATATTGACAGTAGATTTCTCATCATAAATCCTACAAGATAGGAGAGAACAGACGAACATAGTACAAGTCCTAAAAGAAAAAAACTATCAACTCAGAATACCATACCTTGCAAAGATTTCCTTTATAAATTAAGTAAAACGTAGACCTTCCAAAACAGACAGACATTCAAAGAATTTGCCACCACCTGGCCTTAAAAATGATACTTAAGGATATGCAACACACAGAAATAGAAAAAAGATAATCAGCATCATGAAACAATGTAGGCAGAAAACTTCCTATCCAAAGATATCCAAAACAAACAATGGGATTATGTCTGGAAAAATCACAGGCCCAAGTCATTACTTATCAATAATAACTTTGAATCCAAGTGGACTATGTTCTCCAAATAAAAGATACAGACTTGCAGAATGGATTAAAAAATAAGACCCACCTTATGCTGTCTACAAGAAATACACCTCACAAGCAAAACACACACACACTGAATGTGAGAGTATGGAAAAAAATATTCCATGAAGTTGAAATAAAAAATGAGCAGCAGTAGTTATCCTACTATCTGACAAAATAGACTTTAACACAAAAACTGTTAAAGGGGACAAAAAAGAGTATTATGTAATGATTAAGGGATCAATTCAACATGAATAATTAATTATAGTAAATGTATATGCACCCAAGTCCAGGGCATCTGGTTATTTATGACAAATGTTATGGATCTAAAGGGAGACATAAGCTCCAATATGATAATAATGGGGGACTCAACACCCCACTCTCATCAATGGACAGATCAATAGAAAAAACAAACAAACAACAAAACAAAACCAACAAAGAAACAAGTATTGACCAAATGGATCTAACTGATATCTATAGAACACTTCAGGGAAGAAATAATTAAAATTGAAAAAGATCAAGGAAATTAAGGTCTGGGTTTTGGCAACAAGATGGAGGAATCTGGAACACATTATGCTGAGTGAATTAAGCCAGTCCCAAAGGGACAAATATCATATGTTCTCCCTGATCAGCGACAACTAACTGAGCACCAAAGGGGAAACCTGTTGAAGTGAAATGGACACTATGAGAAACAGTGACTTGATCAGCTCTTGTCCTGACTGTTGATGTACAATGTAATACTTTATCCATTTTAGTATTTTTTTTGTTCTAGTACTATTGGTTGAACCAATAACCAATTATTCTTAGGTGTTTAAATTTTAACTGAAAAGTGATCCCTGTTAAATATAAGAGTGGGAATAAGAGAGGGAGGAGATGTACAATTTGGGACATGCTCAATCAGACTTGCCCCAAATGGTGGAGTTAGGAACATGCCAGGGGATTAAAATACAATCCCATCAAGGTTGCGTGTACCAATGCTATCTCACTAATCCAAGTGATCAATTTCAGTTCACAATTGATCACACTGATAGGTCTAACAGTCAAAAGGATCAAACAAACAATACTAGTGTCTGCTAATACTAACTGATAGAATCAAAAAGGGAGAGAACAATCCAACATGGGAAGCAGGATACACAGCAGACTCATAGAATGGCAGATGTCCTAAACAACACTCTGGCCCAGAATCAGCCCTTAAGGCATTCAGATCTGGCTGAAGAGCCCATGAGAGTATTTTAGGCATGGAAAGCCAAGACACTCGGGGGGGGGGGGGGGGGGCGCCTAAATGAACGATCTCTGTGAGTGAGATCCCAGTGGAAAGAACAGGGCCATCAAAGAAGGAGGTACCTTTCTCTGAAGGAAGGAGAGAACTTCCACTTTGACTATGACCCTGTCTGAATAAGATCGAAGTCGGCGAACCCAAAAGGCTTCCATAGCCTTGGTAACTCATGACTAGAGCCTAGGGAGATTACTGACGCCATAAACAAGAGTGTCAAATTGTTAACTCAACAACAGGAGTCACTGTGTACTTACTTCTCATGTGGGATCTGTCCTTAATGTGTTGTCCAATGTGAAGTAATGCTATTAACTAGTACTGAAACAGTATTTTTACACTTTGTGTTTCTGTGTGGGTGCAAACTGATGAAATCTTTATTTAATATATACTAAATCGATCTTCTGTACATAAAGATAATTGAAAATGAATCTTCATGTGAATGGAATGGGAGAGGGAGCGGGAGATGGGAGGATTGCGAGTAGGAGGGAAATTATGGGGGGGGGCAGCTAATGTAATCCATAAACTGTACTTTGGAAATTTATATTTACTAAATAAAAAAAAAAATCCGTTTTTTTTTTTTTGAAAAAATAAAAGTGATAAATCACTGATTGGTTCAACTAACCAAGAAAAAAAAAGAACTAAATTAACAAAATCAGAGATAAAAAGGAAATGTTACAACAGATACCATAGAAATAAAAAGAATCATCAGGATTAGCACAAACAGCTTTATGCCAACAAATAGGAAAATCTAGAAGAAATGGACAGACTTCAGGACACAGTTTACCAAAATTTAGGCATGAAATAATAGAAAACCTAAGTAGACCTATAACCAAGATAGAGATTGAATCAGTAAAAAAAGATCTTCCCAATAAATAAAAGCTCAGGACTGGTTGGCTTCACTGCTGAATTCTACCGAACTTTTAAAGCAAAACTAATCCCCAAAGCCTCCTAAAATCTGCAAAACAATATAAAGAGAGAAAATCCTCCCCAAATCCTATGAAGACAGTACTACTTTAATTACAAAACCAGAAGAAGTTACAACAAAGAAAGAGAACTATAGATCATTAACCTGAAAGAAAATAAGTGAAAAAACTCTCAATAACATAATAGCTAATCGGATTCAACAACACACCAAAAATCATCAAGACGAAGTGAGATTCTTATCAGGGATGCAGGGATGCTTCAACATATGCAAATCAATAGTTGTGATACATTTTATTAACAAAGTGAAGAAGAAAACCCACAATAGATGCAGAGAAAACATTTGATAAAATACAACATCCTTTCATGATAGAAACCTTAAAAATATTGGGTATAAGAAGGAACATACTTCAACATAATCAAGGCTATATGTGACAAACTCACAGCCAGCCTCACAATCAAGGGGGACAACCTGGATGCATTTCCACTAAGATCAACAATCAAACAAGGATGCCCACTATCATCGTTACTACTTATGTCTAGAAGTTTTAACCATAGCCTTTGGGCAAGAACAAGAAATCAACAGGATACATATGGGAAACAAGGACATGAAATTATCCCTATCTGCAGATGACATGATCCTATATATAAGGGGAACCAAAAGACTCCACTAAGAGAATATGGAACAAATAATAGAGTTTGACAGAGTTGCAGGATATAAAATCAACACACAAAAGTTAACAGCATTTGTAAACACAATGAGAAAGAATTTTTTTCCTTTTTTTTTCTTTTTGACAGGCAGAGTTAGACAGTGAGAGAGAGAGAGAGGGGGGGGGGAGGGAGGGAGGGAGAGAAAGGTCTTCCCTTTTCCGTTGGTTCACCCCCCAAGTGGCCGCTATGGCTGGCGCGTTGCGGTTGGTGCGCTGCGCGGATCCGAAGCCAGGAGCCAGGTGCTTCCTCCTAGTCTTCCATGCGGGTGCAGGGCCCAAGGACCTGGGCCATCCTCCACTGCACTCCCGGGCCACAGCAGAGAGCTGGACTGGAAGAGGAGCAACTGGACAGAATCTGGCACCCCAACTGGGACTAGAACCCAGTGTGCCAGTGCTGCAGGTGGTGGATTAGCCTAGTGAGCCACGGTGCCAGCCAAGAAAGAACTTCTAAGAACAATCACACTCACAAAAGCTAAAAAAAATTTAAATATCTTGGAATAAATTTAACCAAGGATGTGAAATATCTCTACAAATAAAATTGTAATCTTAAGAAATGAAATAGAAAACAAAACAAAAATGGAAAAACCTTCCTTGTTCATGGATTGAAAGAATTAAGACCATCAAAATGTCCACACCACCAAAAGCAATTTACAGATTCAATACAAAAATCAATCAAAATATCAAGGATATTCTTCTCAGATCTAGAAGAAATTATCCTAAAATTCACAAGGAGAACAAACATTAAGCAATCTTAAACAATAAAAACAAAGCCATGTGCATCTAAATACCAGATTTCAAGACATAGTACCAGGTAGCAATAATCAAAACAGCCTGGTACTCGCACAAAACTACACATGTAGACAAACGGAACAGGACAGAAACCTCCAGAAATCAATCCACATATCTACAAAAAACTAATTTTGACAAATGAGCTAAAATCATTCCCTAAAGAAAGGAAAAGTGTCTTCAACAAGTGCAGTTGGGTAAATTGGGTCTCACATACAGAAGAAAGAAATAAGACACCTACTTTATATAAAACAACTCACAATGGATCAATGATCTAAATCTATGACCTGATACCATCAACTTACTAGAGAAAACATAGGGAAATACTGCAAGACAGTTATAGGCAAAGACTTCTTGGATAATACTGCAGAATCACAGGCAATAAAAGCAAAAATATAACAACTGGAATTACCTCAAACTAACAAGTTTCTGCACAGCAAAGGAAACAATCAACAAAATGAAGAGACGACCAACAGAATGACAAAACATGTATGCACACAGTGCACCTGATAAAGGATTAATATCTAAAACATACAAGGAGCTGGAGAACTAAACAACAACAAAATAAACAATCCAATTAATAAATGGGCAAAAGATATGAACAGGCATTTTTCAAAGGATGAAATATAAATGGCCTACAGACATATCAAAAAATGCACAAAATCACCAGCTATCAGGGAATGCAAATGAAAACCAAAGTAAAGGAAGTCTCTAAATTATGCTTAAGAATTAAGGTGGCAGAGTAGGGAGGGAGCTTGCAGCTCAAGTCTAGGAGAAAATAGTTTTAAAAAAGTGCCATGAGTACAGTCTCAGGGAAGAGTTAGAAAACAGCAGAGGCAACTACACAAATTGGAGGAACACAATGGACACACACGAAGGGTGAGGACATGCACAACATAGGACCCCAGTAGCTGAGAGCCAGCATTGGAAAGTGAGGTGAGATCAGATTGAAGCAGCCCAAGCCACTGGTGAAAAAGCTTCAGGAAAAGCCTAGAGGTAATCCTGCTTGGAGCCCTAGAGGGGATAGTGTACCCACCAAACTAGAGGAGAAAAACAACAGAGAAAGAGAACTACAGACCAATCTCCCTGACGAACATAGATGCAAAAATCCGTAACAAAATTCTGGCCAACTGAATCTAACAACAAATCAGAAAGATCATTCACCCAGACCAAGTGGGATTTATCCCTGGTATGCAGGGATGGTTCAACTTTCACAAATAAATCAATGTGATACACCACATTAGAAACTAAAGAAAAATAACCATATAGTTATCTCAATAGATGCATTTGATAAAATACAGCACCCTTCCATGATGAAAACTCTAAGCAAACTGGGTATGGAACATTCCTCAACACAACCAAGGCAATTCATGAAAAACCCATAGCCAGCGTCCTATTAAATGGGGAAATATTGAAAGCATTCCCAATGAGATCCAGTACCAGAAAGGAATGCCCACTCTCTTTTTTTTTTAACTTTTATTTAATAAATATAAGTTCCCAAAGTACAACTTTTGGATTACAGTGGATTTTTTTCCCCCATAACCTCTCTCCCACCCACAACCATCCCATCTCCCACTCCCTCTCTCATCCCATTCACATCAAGATTCATTTTCAATTATCTTTATATACAGATGATCAATTTAGTATATACTAAGTAAAGATTTCAACAGTTTGCACCTACACAAAAACACAAAGTATAAAGTACTATTTGAGTACTAGTTATACCGTTAATTCACATAGTACAACACATTAAGGACAGAGATCCTACATGGGGAGTAAGTGCACAGTGATTCCTGTTGTTGATTTAACAATTGACACTCTTGTTCATGGCGTCACTAATCACCCTAGGCTCTTGTCATGAGCTGCCAAGGCTATGGAGGACTTTGAGTTGGCCAACTCCGATCTTATTTAGACAAGGCCATAGTCAAAGTGGAAGTTCTCTCCTTCCTTCAGAGAAAGGTACCTCCTTCCTTGATGGCCTGTTCTTTCCGCTGGGGATCTCACTCACAGAGATCTTTCATTTAGGTTTTGTGTGGTTTTTGTTTTTTGTTTTTTTTGCCAGAGTGTCTTGGCTTTCCATGCCTGAAATACTCTCATGGGCTTTTTAGTGGGATCCAAATGCCTTAAGGGCTGATTCTGAGGCCAGAGTGTTGTTTAGGATATCTGCCATTCTATGAGTCTGCTGTGTATCCCAGGAATGCCCACACTCACAAGTGCTATTCAATATAGTCCTTGAAGTTTTAGCTAGAGTCATTAGACAAGAAAAAGAAATCAAAGGGATACAAATTGGGAAGAGGAAGTCAAACAAACCCTATTTGCAGATGACATGACTCCACCAAGGGATTATTGGAACTCAGAAAAGTTTGGTAAAGTAAGCAGGATATAAGTCAATACACAAATCAAGGCAGCCGATGCATACACAGACAATGCAATGGTTGAGAAAGAACTTCTAAAATCAATTCCATTCACAACAGCTACAAAAAGAATCAAATACCTTGGAATAAATTTAACCAAGGACCTCAAAGATCTCTATGATGAAAATTATAAAACATTAAAGAAAGAAATACAAAAAGATGCTAAAAAAATGGGGAGGGGAGGGGAGAGGAGATGGGAAGAGAAGAAGGGGAGGGGAGGGAAGCAGAGAGGAGAGAAATGGAGGAGAGGGAAGAAGCAGAGGGGAGGGGAGGGGAGGGAAAGTTTATTGACCATTAACTGAAATATAAAAAGACAACAATTTCCATGATATTAGCAAATGCAACAATGTTAAAAAATGAGTTTCTCTGTATTCTACCTCAGAGAAACAAATGGCTTCACTGAATACTTTGAATATTTTTGAAAGTTATAAATTGGATATTTGGACATGTGATTTTATTATGTTTTTCAACTTCTTTCAGCAAAAGCAGTATCACTACTTAAACAGATTATTTAAGGAAAAAAAGTATAAAAGAAGAAAATAAGGAATTGTGGTATAAGAAAAAAGAGTGCAAATCTAGTAAAATTTTAAAAAATTACAAAATATAAAGTATGGAAAGTTTTATGTCTACTTAATCCTAGAAGACAACGATATAGACAAACATTTAAGCTTATCAGCAAGAATCACATCATCTAACTTATATCACAATTTCTAACTTCAACATTTTCCTATATTTTTGAAAATGTTAGTTGCTCAGTACTGACTGATTTGTTTTAAAGTGATACTGGCATAATGAATAAACTCTACAGATTATTCTCCTGTTGTAACATAGATACATATAATCTTAGCATTGTAAGGAAAACATAACAACTAGTAGAATTAGGTTATTAGATTATTATCATTAGATTATTTTTATAAATAAAAGCCAGCAAATCCAAAATCTGTTTATAACCACCCTCTAGCCATCAAAAAAAGAAAAGAGCTAAGTACATAAAAGTTCTAAAAAATATTAGTCTCCAAGGAAAACAAGAAATAAATGTTATATTGGACTATATAACAATCCTTCAAAAAAATCTCTTTGGTTTTATTTCTAAATATTTGTGTGACTTTCAAACAAAAACAACTTAAAGACCTACATGTTAAATGAAGTGCTCCTACTTTTAAAATGATTACGATAACATATTTCCAAAGTTATTCTCAGAGAATCACTAATTGTGGCCCATCCTGTATCGTGTGTTATCATAAAGGAGAGGAATACACAACTTTGATTTGCTTTTCATTCTTACACTTAGGTCTTCTTGTATAGGATAAGCACAACTTGAGTGATGTCTATAAACTACCTAAGACAATACAGAGTTACAGCAATCACTATATTTTTTTCTGCATACCAATATAAGCAAAGGACAGCAAGCTGCAAAGATTTCTAGGCTAGTCTACAGCCTTTTATCAACAGGATAACTTAAGATCTACTTTTAAGTACATATTGATGCCATCCTACTGGGACTTAAATAACCAATTAGTACAACTCATATTGCCATTTAAACATTATTAAGATACACACTATCTCTAGCTTGGAAAGCATGACATCTAGTGGTACTGAAATAATTATCCTATTTTCCACTTGACAGTTCAATCAAGCACTGAACACAAACTCTTCTCTCTTAAATATGAAAAAAAAGACTTAAAACTGAAAACTACTATGAACCATCATTTATAAATACTTAGTGTCTCCAACTTTCATGCAACAAAGTAACTGCTGCAGAAAGGCCGGCAGATAGGCAGCTATACATGACTTTCAGGAATTTCAGATAATCAAGAGAAGCTTCCATCATCATCAGTACCACACTGGAATAATTCACATGCGTCAGCTTTCTTCATAGTGCCTTGTCCTTAAGCAAAATTTCAGGGTAATCAAACATGTGTAACCATTTGTTAACATTTGTTCCTTCCATTACTCATGATAAATATTCTGATATTTTGGTATTCCTGGTTGTATCATAAAAGGTAGAAAAGGGGTAAAACTCCCAACCAAAAGGAAATTCAGTGTAGCTATTCTAGAGTGAGGCAAACCCTAGTTCAAATTCCAACTCTGCTACTTACGGCACTATTGATCACAGTTATTAAATTTTTCAGTGACTCCCTCACAGAAAAGTGAAAAAGTATCTGCTACACACAGCTGGTGTATAGGTTAAATATAAAGGATTTAAGGTAATAGCTAGAAGAATTCTACACAGATAGTACTTCAATCCATAGCCATCACAATCATAACCTTAATCTTGGTATCTATCTTGTCTCATTTTTTCAGAGTTAAAATACAGCACTTAAGCATTCTGTGAAAGGTACCATTGTTTCCGAGGTGGACAGAGAACTGGGATCACGATCTTGACTGGACATCCTAGATGAAGCCATCCAAAACTTCAATGAGTCATCTAACCCTGTGACAGCAAGAACACTGTTAATGCGGACACTCTCCTGGGTACAGCGACAATTAGCAAAACAAATAAATAAATAAAAACTAAATACTCGTTACAGGAAACCAATCAGGATCTAAGGAATGAGTTATTTTTTAAAAATATAATTTTTATTTTAATGGTACATAGTAATTGAATATATTTATGAGGTTCTTTGTTGACATTTTTCTACATGTATACAACAAGTAAGGATCAGATCAGTGTAACTGAGCTATCCTTTACCTCAGAAATTATTATTTCTTCTTTGGAGGAAAATTTAAAAATCTCCCTACTAGTTATTTTGAAAGACTGACTTAATTGGTCTCAATCACAGCTATTTGTGCTACAGAAAATTAGAAGTCATTCCACTTATAACTATATTCTTTTACCCAATAACCATCTTCTCTTCATGCCTTCTTCTCTACACCCTTCCCAGGAACAGGTAACTACTATTCTACTGTCTCCTTCTGTGATATCAACATTTAGTTTCCATATTGAAGTAAAAACATGTGGTATTTGTCTTTCTTTGACTGATTACAATTAAAATAATATGTTCCACTTCCATCTATTTTGAGGCAAACAACAGAATCTCATTATAATTTTATGGCTGAATACTATTTCATTGTGTATAGGAAGGTACTTCACAAAGTTAATGGAAGTTCAATTAACAGATACATATATATAGGTACAAATTTTGGGGGGGATGTCACATTTTCTTTACCCTTTCATCCATCCATGACAACTAGGTTGATTGAGTATCTTGCCTATTAGAAATAGTGCTGCAACATGGGAGTGCTGGTTTTTCTCTGACATACTGATTTCAATTCTTTTGGATACATAGCCAGTAGATGGACTGCTGGATCACATGGTAGTTCTATTTCTTATTTTTTTAAGGAACTTCCATACTATTTTCCATAATGGATATACTAACTTACAACCTCACTATCACTGTATCAGAGTTCTCCTTTCTCTACATCCTTACCAACATCTGTGATATTCTGTCTTTTTGACATCTGTTCTAACCTGGGGTGTTTTCACCTTGTTGTGGTTTTGATTTGAGTTTCCCTGATGAATAATGATGTTGAGTATTTTTTCATAGACTTCCATCAAATACTTTGTGTATTCTCTTTTTAAAAACATCTATTTAGGACATTTTTCCATTTTAACTTAGTCTTTGTTTTACGATGTTCAGCAGGTCGTCTCTTCACTCTGCTGTTTCCTTTACTATACAGAAGATCCTTAGTTTGATGTAACTCCACTTGTCACTTTCCTTTTATTGCCAGTACTTTGGGGGCCATATCCAAAAAATCAATGCCCAAGCGAATGTCCTAGAGTGTTTCCATCAAGTTTTTGTCAAGTAATTTCAGAATTTCAGGACTTAAAGTCTTGGATCCATTTTGTGTTTATTTCTACATATGATTATAGCTAACTGTCTAGTTTCTTCTACCAGTGGATATCCAATTTTTCTAGGTGAATTTTGAGGGTGCTTTTTCTTTTTCCTGTTCTTGCTGTCTCTGTTGAAAACAAAGGTAGCTATAAATAGGCAGATAGATTTCTGGGTTCTCTATTCTGTTCCACTGGTCTACATTTCTGTTTATATGGCACTACCATGCTATGTGGGTTACTGTAGCTTGGTAGTTGGTTTTCAAGTTTGGTATTGTAATGCCTCAAACTTTGCTGCTTTTGTTCAAGACTGCTTTGGGTATTTAAGGTCTCTTGGCTTCAAACACATGTTATAAGGGTTTTTTTCTGTTTCTGTGAAGAGTGTCATTGGTAATGTTTTAAAAGATGCATTTATTTGAAAGATGGAGTTAGAGGGAGGCAGAGGCAGAGAGAGAGGTCTTCCGTCCACTGGTTTGCTCTAACACATTTTCTATAATTTTTTTGAGGATTCCTCTTTTCTTTATATGCTGTTTACTAATATTTTTCTAAGAATTTTGCATCCATGTTATCTGGGATGTTGTTCTATAGTTTTCTTTTTTGTTGTTCTTGCTTTTGTGTCTTTGGTTTTGGTTTCAGGATAATACTGGACTTGTAGAATGAGTTTGGGAGAGTTCCGTCCCTTTCAATTCCTTGGAATAGCTTGAGAATTGGCATTCTTTACATGTTTGGTGAAACTCAGCAGTGAAGTCATCAGGCTGTTTTCTAAGAGACTTTTGATTACTGATTACATCTCCCTAATTATTGGTCTGTTCAGGTTTGCTCTGCCGACAATGGTCCGAGGTGGATACAGCATAGTATTACCATCTGGTAAAGGGGCAGGGTGTCTGTCAGTGTCTGAGGGCCACATGGGGGCCATTCATACCAGTAGAGCAGAAAGAGCACTCATGCTTGTCCAAGGACTGCACAAATGATGACTCAGAGCCTCCAAGGACCTACCTGGCTCAGGGCAAGATGCCCAGTTGCTGCTTCTCAGGGGCAAGAGTGGGTACACATCTGGTTCCTGTGGCCTCTATGAGTCATGATATTCAGGGTAAGCTGCCTATCTACTTCCAGGATGGAGGGTGAGCAAGTTGAGATACACTGGCTGCTTTGGAGAATGCAAAAAGGTGGACAAGACCGGTTGACTGTTTCCTGAGAACCTCTGTAGACCAAGTCACTCAGGGTGAGCTGCCCAGGTATCTTCTGGGAGTGTGGGAGGCTACACAGGGTCACTCACTGGTTCACAAGGCTGAGTGTGTTGGGGACAGTTGCTCAGCTGCTTCACTGGAACTCTAGTGAGTAGGGTCTCAGGATGGTATCCTGCAGCAAAAGCCTGGCTGGTACAGAGTACAACATGGGCCAGAAACTTTCTTGAAGGTAATGTAGCAGTGTGACGACCCAACGAGCTCCCCAAACTGGGCTCAGGACCTAAGAGGTCTACAGGTTTCTCTGGTAGCATATGCTTCAGGTATCCATGCTGGGAGTAGGGTCTGCTGGGGACCTCCTGTTTACCCTTTACCTGCTAAGCAAACTCCCTCCTAGTTCAGGGTTAACCTTACGACATCAGACCATGGACACTACGTGCTTAGTTCCCTTTCTTTATGAGGCCATCTGAATCTCCCTGCTCCAGCTCCACGACATCTCTCACACATCCCTACTCTACTCTGGCACTCTGCCTCAAACACTCAGGTGAAGTCACTGTTTTTTTATTTGTTTGTTTTGTTCTTTTTTTTAAAAAAAAAAAAAAAAACATTTATTTTATTTATTTGAAAGGCAGAGTCACAGAGAGGCAGAGGCAGAGAGAGAGAGAGGTCGTTTATCCACTGGCTCATTGCCCAGATGGCCACAATGGCTGGAACTGTGCCAATCCGAAGCCAGGAGCAAGGATCTTTTTCTGGGTCTTGCACGCAGGTGCAGGGGCCCAAGGGGTTGGGCCATCCTTTACCACTTTCCCAGGCCATAGCAGAGAGCTGGATCAGAAGTGGAGCAGCTGGGACTCAAACCAGTGCCCATATGAGATGCTGGCACTGCAAGCAATGACATTACCCACTACACCACAGCACTGGCCCCGTAGTCACTGTTTTTTTCTTTCTTTTGGTCCACCATTATGCAGGGAAATGTGCCAGGTACCTCTCTAGTCAGCCATGCGGCTGATCAGAAAGATTTTTCAGTATGCATAACCATCAAGGACATGTTAAAACAGTTTCCTGAGCAATGATCTGAGATTCCAGTGCCCAAATTCAGGATGGGTCATGAATGAGCATTTCTAACAAGCTCACACAAGATGCCAGTATCACTGGATCTAGAGCCAGACTCTGCATAACACAGATCCAAAGGACCACAATTTTTTTTTTTTTTTTTGACAGGCAGAGTGGACAGTGAGAGAGAGAGACAGAGAGAAAGGTCTTCCTTTGCCGTTGGTTCACCCTCCAATGGTTGCCACGGCTGGCGCGCTGCGGCCAGCGCACCACGCTGATCCGATGGCAGGAGCCAGGAGCCAGGTGCTTTTCCTGGTCTCCCATGGGGTGCAGGGCCCAAGCACCTGGGCCATCCTCCACTGCACTCCCTGGCCACAGCAGAGAGCTGGCCTGGAAGAGGGGCACCGGGACAGAATCCGGCGCCCCGACCGGGACTAGAACCCGGTGTGCCGGCGCCGCAAGGCGGAGGATTAGCCTAGTGAGCCACGGCGCCGGCCCAAAGGACCACAATTAATTAGATCAGTTACTTTCCTAACAGGGACATTTATTTAGAATATTCAAAAACTTTTCCTAATGTTATTTTACTCTTAATTTCTCTGAAAAGTAAACACAAAAGTAAATTACAAATTCACCCTTAAATATTTGGGAGTAAAAGAACTTCTGGTTTGTGACTTATTGTTAAATAGCTCAGAAAAATACACAGACATACATACATATAAACAACTAAATTTTATATGTATCTATATACATACATACACACATGGGATAGTTAATAAGCAAAAAATATTATTAACATTTTCAAATTTTTGTACTATTCTTTAACTTAAATATCTAAGAAATTACTTGCAAAAAATTAATTTCAAAATAGAAGCTATTTTTAAATTATTTATTATGAAATATATTATTATTTATATGTTTTAAGATCTTATGCTTGGGGTCAGCATTGTGGCACAGCTGGTTAAATCGCTGCCTATGATGCCAGCATCCGTATCAGAGTACTGGTTCAAGTTCTACCTTATCTGCTCCTGATCTAGCTCCCTACTGATGTGCCTGAGAAAGCAGCAGAAGATGGCTCAGATGCTTGGGTCCCTGCCACCCACATGGGAGACCTGAATGGAGTTCCCGGCTCCCGACTTCAGCCTGGCTCAGCCCCGGCAGTTGCAGTCATTTAGGGTGTGAAACAACAGATTGAACATAAGATTGCTTGCTCTCTCTCTCTCACCTCACCTTCCAAAAAAAATAATAAAAATATTTTTAAAAATCTGATGCTTTGGCTGGCGCTGCAGCTCACTTGGCTAATCCTCCGCCTGCAGCACCGGCACCCTGGGTTCTAGTCCCGGTTGGGGTGCTGGATTCTGTCCAGGTCGCTCCTCTTCCTGTCCAGCTCTCTGCTGTGGCCCGGGAAGGCAGTGGAGAATGGCCCAATTGTTTGGGCCCTGCATCCGCATGGGAGACCAGGAGGAAGCACCTGGCCCCTAGCTTCGGATCACTGCAGCACACCGGCCGTGGAAGCCATTTGAGGGGTGAACCAACGGAAGGAAGACCTTTCTCTCTGTCTCTCTCTCTCTCTCTCACTGTCTAACTCTACCTGTCAAAAAAAAAAAAAAAAAAATCTGATGCTTTCAAATAAAATACAATCTATAAATAGAAGTAAAAATGTTTTAGCAAGAAATTTTAATAAAGGAGTAATATACCAAAAAAGTACCTTTAAATATTATCAAAATGAATTAGAAAATGTAGTGGGAAAAGGTTTCATTCAAAAGAGTGAGTAGTAGACTACCCAGGAGTTGACATTCCCAAAGAGTTCAATACATTAGTAAAGAAAAAAAATTATAAAACTTTACTGAAGGGCATAATATAAATTATGAAACACTAATATGGTATCAAAAATAGCTTCTATGAAGAATTTATATCATAAAAATGATTAGGCAACATTCAAAGTAGAGAATACAAAAGTGCACATAAGATATGAACACCCTATGTAAAATAAGCAAAAGCAACAGAGAAAGAAGACTGGAAGAAAATAAACTCTAACAAGGGTATTATCTAGGTAGCAGGACTAGAGACACATGGCTTTGCTGTATACTTTTCATTAATTTCCAAATACTCTTAATAAACACATGTGTTTTCAAGATAATTTGTGAAACCAATGATGTCGAACTTACCATTTGGATCACTGCCTTCTGAAGTTCCATCAAAAGCAGGGAAATTTGAATCAAATACGTATTGTCCTAGATAACAATGTTTTATCATCTGATTCACATGCTCATAGAAATGGCAGTGATACAAAAGCGCCTGAAGGGCAGGTTTTCCTGTGAGTGACAGGCCAGAGTCTTCATCATGCACGGAGGGGCCCTGGAGGAAAGTGGGAACAAAGAAGAGGCACACCGCGCTTCATCACCGCGTTCTTCAGAAAGACCCAGTGTGCTCGCTCAAGGAAACAAATGGTTCCCAGACTCCAGCATGCTCTTGCCACTGTGCCTTGGTCCTTCACCAGGAACCACCACCTAACCAAGGGCCAATTCCTGTACAACACTTTAGGTCTCTGCTGCCTAAACACCTTCTGAAAGCAGAGGATGATCTACTCTCTCACTGACAATGCTTCAGCCACATAATTACATACTTGAGCCACAAACACAATAAAAGCAGTGTTTTCAACTACATGAAAGGTAAGATAATAAATATTAAAACAAATGAAATAATGTGGGCCAATCAATTATGTTCAAAAGTATTTTGTCCCTATTAGAAAACCAGATAAAATTAATATACTCAACAAAACCCACAGCAAAATCTGTTTGCCATGTTACTTACCACTGAATTAATTCTGACATGGAAAAAAAAGTGCATAACACACAAAAATCTCCCACTAGGAGACTAAGAAGAATCTGAAAAATACATAATTTTATTTCTTTGTACTTTTCTCCAATAATTTTTGCATTGCCACTCAGTAATTTCCCTGAAATCTCCAATGGCAAAAACCAATCAGTGAGGATTGGATTCTGATTTTATAAATAATCTCATCATAAGTTTATAAATGTCTATTTTGTGAAAATGATAATCAATAATCAATAAGTAATTATCAATGAAAATAAAATATAAATCTAAGTGGCAAAAGGAAAGGAGCATATTGTCAAGATGCTCAAAGTTCACCTTTAACCACAAGATTATATGTGTCTCTTCTCTTACCCTTCCCATCAAGAAAGAAAGCAGATATCAAAAGTTACTCTTCAAGAAGATAAAGCAATTCACAAGTGAAAAGTATAATTACACTAAAATATTAACAATTCTAACCATATTAACACTTTTCATTTGCACTTCTTTTAAGACAATATCATTACAATTAAAACTTATACTTCAATATTAAATGCCTTTTATGATTATGAAGCTGTTAATTGTTATGCTCTAATAATTCTACTCAACACTATGAGCTTACTCTTCACAAACAGTGGATTTTACATAAGAAGTAAGACTGTCAACCAGGGAGAACACAATGGTGACTGTCATTTTAAATGCAAAGGTCTACAGAAACAGGTAAAATGGGAATCCCAAAGAACAGCTTCATGCAGTTCCTGTTTATCAACCAAGGAATAAATTACAGACCATGTGGTCCTTTAATGCATTACTTTATTTCATTATCCATGGTGAAATATTTGTCCAAAACCACAGATGTTATCTTAATATTCATAGTTTTAAAGTGTTCTGAAAGTAGACGCTGTGGCACACCAGATTAAAGCCCTAGCCTGCAGTGCCGGCATCCCATATGGGTGTGGGTTGCAGTCTCAGCTGCTCAACTTTCAACTTCCAATCCAGCACTCTCCTAATGGCCTAGGAAAGCAGTGGAAGGTGGCCTAAGTCCTTGGGACCCTGTGCACCCATGTGCGAGACCCAGAAGCTCGTGGCTCCTGGCTCAAGATCAGCTCAGCTCTGGTAACTGCAGTCACTTAGGGAGTGAACCAGCAGACAGTAGCCCTCTCTCTATCTCTGTAACTCTCTTTTTCAAATAAATAAATCTTTGAAAAATAAGTAAATAAATACAAAATATTCTCTATTTTAAGCAAATTTAACATTATTAAACTTGAAAATATGTCAAACGCACAACAGATTTATCATAACTGCTTAATATCACAAATTAAAACCCTCAATATGGTAATTCAGGAAGGAATTACCAATCAAGAACAAAATTATAATTTAAGTTTACTAGATTAATTTCAAGCTATCTAGTAAGTCCAATAAATCAATAAAACAATTAGTAAAGTAGTATAAAAATGATTTGTCCAAGTATATTTAATAATGATCAGCACAAATTTAAAATATTTTACTATATAGATTGTACAAAATTATTATTTTTGCAAAATTATGTCCATATAATTGTTTCCTTATCAAAATTACACTCATAAATCCACAAAGGTCTAATGAAAATAGGGAAGAAAAGTAAACTATATAAATCTGAAAAACAGAAAAAACTTGAGTATTTACAGCTCTTCAAAAGCTATTAAATCTACGAATTCTTTATTCCATTAAAGAGCCCTCTAAGGCCTATGGCTATACCATCTTCCAGGAGGGTAAGGGTTACAAACCAATCATGTTCTAAAATCCAACTTTTATTTAGTCAGAAGTATTTTCAAAAGTTATAAATTATCTGCGTAAATGTGACATCGGAACTCTGGCAATTCTTCTCTAAATTGTAAAGTTGTCAGAGTAATAAAGAATCTAACCCAATTATATTTATCCTTCAATTAATACATTTTATTGTGTTTTTTTTTTTGGTTTTTTTTTTTGACAGGCAGAGTGGACAGTGAGAGAGAGACAGAGAGAAAGGTCTTCCTTTGCCGTTGGTTCACCCTACAATGGCAGCCGTGGCCAGCGCGTTGCGGCCAGCGCGTTGCGGCCAGCGCACCGCGCTGATCCAATGGCAGGAGCCAGGTGCTACTCCTGGTCTCCCATGGAGTGCAGGGCCCAAGCACTTGGGCCATCCTCCACTGCACTCCCGGACCATAGCAGAGAGCTGGCCTGGAAGAAGGGCAACCGGGACAGAATCCGGCACCCCGACCGGGACTAGAACCTGGTGTGCCAGCGCCGCAAGGCGGAAGATTATTAGCCTGTTGAGCCACGGCGCCGGCCCAATTAATACATTTTAAAACTTCATTTTCTCTTCTAGTTCTCCCTAATATAAAAGGAAAAAACAGATCTGGAAAACAAAGGAGTCATTAATAACAGATATAAAATTATAATTAAATCTATCTAATAAATATTAGAACCTGATTTATTTCCTCTACCTATAAGTCCTGGTGAAAATTATTCAACATAGCAAGACTGAACAAGCTAAAGGCTATGAAAAAAGAACTACTTAGGAAATAATGTAGGAGCCTGCGCTGTGGTGTAGTTGGTTAAGCCGCCACCTGCAGTGCCGACATCCCATATAGGCGCCAGTTTAAATCCCAGCTGCTCCACTTCCAATCCAGCTCTCTGCTGTCATCTGGGAAAGCAGTAAAAGATGGCCTAAGTCCTTGGGTTCCTGCACCCTCGTGGGAGACCCAGAAGAAGCTCCTGGTTCCTGACTTCTAATCAGCTCAGCTCCAGCCACTGTGGCTGTTTGGGGAGTGAACTGCCAAATAGAAGACATTCATTCATTCATTCATTCTCTCTCTCTCTCTCTCTCTCTCTCTCTCTTTCTCTCGAAAAAGTGTAAAGACTAAGACACAGAAATATAAAACATATGACAGTGAAAATCAGTTCAAAGGGAATAATATGAAACTGTGTTCTCTGGAAAGAGAAAACCTAACAGAAAAGTAGCAAGTCATTTTCAATATATATGTGCAAAAAATTTGTCAAAGCCAAAAAATACAGAAGGTCCAAGTCTTCAAATTGAGTTCAGTAAGTGCAAAACAAGAGAAATAAGATGCACAATCATAAAATTGTAGAATACCACAGAATATACCATAGAAAAAAAAGAAGATGGTAAAAGAAAGGTCATAAAGAATCAGGAAACATTATATGGGAATTATTCTTTCCAACAGCACCAGATGCTAAAGACAGTGAGGCAGATGTGTAGGAGGGATGATTGGTATCCAGCCAAACTATCGATCCAATGCAATTTAAGACATTTTCAAACATGGAGGCACTCATGAAGTTTGCCTCTTATGTACCTGTTAGGTAGGGGCTCAGCCATTTTGAGGATGCTCACTAGGTAAAGGGGTGCTAGCACAAGTGAAAGGATGATAAAGAGCTTAGGGATGATACGGATTTACACAGCAAGAAGACACAAATAAGGAATTCAGGGCGGGAAGGGGAATAAATCAATTTTAGAAATCATGACACTCACAAATGTATGCATACATAGAAACATAAAAGAATACTTCAAAAGTCTATGGTAAAAACTGAATTAAAGCAGAAGTTTATTCTGGTACCAAAAATTTTGAAATTCATGCATAGTTCTTTCAAAATAGGCATTTTCCATGAACTTTTTGAAGATCTCACAAATGCATGTATTTCAATTTTTTGCACCAAAATAAACAAATATTTTAATTTCATTTTCCACAAACTTTCTGAAGTATCCTCACATATACAAACATCCAGGAATTTTTCCTTTATGTATTCAACAGCCCAGCTCTGAGATAAGGGAGAGCAACCAGAGACCACCAAGTTGCTCTGCAGTGAGTTACTGGCTTTCAAAAATAAAAAAAAAATTAAAAGTCAGACTGCCAAATAGAATGTAAACATAATCAACTCTCACAAAGCACAAATAAGAAAAAAAACTAGCAAAGATCAGCATTAACATTAAAAGCGAGGCAGAAAAGACTGAGGAAAGAGTGAAAATATCCTAGCCACCTCTTACTCATGTTCTAAATGGGGCCAGGAGACACAGCACTAAGTTGAGAAAACCAGCAACTGCAGAGAACACAATGAACCATCCGAAACCAACAACACAACTATATCTACAGGAGATGGAATAAATGAACTAAACCTTCATGTATCAAGGTAGTAGAGGAATGAATACATTATTGCAAAAATACTATTTAGATACACAGGAGTAACTTACTTAAGAATTAAAATCAGAAACAAAGCTGCCTCTGTGAATGGAGAGGCAGTGAACTGCATTATAAGCTATATTAGCTTTTTTAACCGTATGTATTTATTGCTAAAAATGTCTAACATTTCATAAAATGAGTACATTCATAATATTCTCAAAAGAAAGCTAAATGATCTAGAATAGGCAGCCATTATTTTTTATTGATTTATTTAAACATTAAGCCTGAAACCCTATTCTCTACATGCCAAAGCTTTCTAGTGGCAATGGTGTATTGTCAATAAAATTTCACTCCTGGCAAGGGAGCCAAGGCCGGCAATAAACACAAAGGAAGGCCTGACTCAGGCTCTCCACAGATGACAAATGGTACGGACAAAAACAGGGGAGCTTTCCAAGCATGTACCAGGCATGCTCCATAGACACGTCAGTGATTGGCAGGGTGGACTTCTGAAATAGGAGGGAAATTAACACAGCCTAACTGCCTTGTCTGGAAATGTCTGCATCTTGCCAGTCTTGCCTCAGGTGAGTGCTGGGTCAGCCAGACCATCTGCTCAACTGCCAGGGAGTTGGAGAAGAGCAGGACACAAGGAAAGAAAACAAATCAAGTCCCAGATGCCATTACAAATAAACTTGCAAAATAAAATTGCATATTACATCATAGAAAGTTCAAATTAATTTGAAAAGTGTTCAAGGATTCAATAAACTAGAATTTTAATTTTCAAACATAATTGATTACTAGTGTCATAGTGCTAAAGTGCCCATTTAACTACAACTGAAAAGGAACTAGAGGCAAAGAAACATTTAGGAAGAACAATAGAAAATTAATTTTTCAAGAGGGGATTATTCTGATATATACTAAATTTTAAAATTCTAATTATAAAATTCTAATTCTAATTATATAATATCTAACTATAATAATTCAAAATAACCCCAAATACACTAGAAATCCTTAATTATACACAAATTACAAATATCATTAAAATACTACCACTTCACCAAGTAATCAATACTTCGTGAAATTAATACACATAATGCTTCATGATGAACACATTAAAATTTGCTAGATAGGAAAATAATTCATAGAAACTACAACTACATACAGGTCAACTGTCTAAAACATACACACACAAACACATTTGCAGACTGAGAGGGCATGGAAGCAAAGACACCCCAAAAACAAAGCAAATCTAGAACCCACATCTCATCTGCTAAATATCAATCTCCATGAATTGAAATCAGGGTGCTCTGAGAAAATTCACAATTCTAAACTAGGGCTGAAAAAGTCTAGAATATCTTGCTATTTCAAAAAGTAAGGAAATATTCAAAAATTGATAAAGATATGTTTAAAGCACAAAGAAACTTCCCAGCTTCTCCTGACTAAAGCTAGAACAATTCGAACTTCTAAACAAATCACAATAAAAACAGATTATAGCACATCAAATAAACTGAGAATCCTTGAGTCCACAATTGATGTAAGTAAATGAAGAACAAAGGAAATTTCTTCCTTACAAAAGAATATAATAAATGTCAAAAATAATGATGGAATTAGAAAAGCAGTTGACAACCATTCTGTAATCACTATTTCAGATGGGAATAACAAAAAGAAATTAAACTAATAAAAGAAAGTTTTATGAGAACTTATTTACATGGTCTTAAAGGACTTCCTCGTAAATGAAAAAACTCCACAACATAGACAACAAGCCGATTATATTTTAAGTAACCAAGTTATTACCACCAATAATGGGAAAAAGTGATACAATATCTCCCATATGATACTCTAAGCTCATATCATTTCTATCATTTTTCTGCCCCCAAAAAAAAACATAATCTGTAATAAATGATGAATAAAGAGACAAATTTAATTGAAGAACATTACAAAAAATAAGTAGCTAGCACTCTTAAAAATGCTATGATTGGGGCTGGCGCCGAGGCATAGTGGGTAAAGCTGCCGCCTGAAGTGCTGGCACCCCATATGGGCACCAGTTCAACTCCTGGCTGCTCCACATCTGATCCAGCTCTCTGCTATGGCCTGGGAAAGCAGAAGATGGCCCAAGCGCCTGGAGACTCAGAAGAAGCTCCTGGCTTCGGATCAACACAGCTCCAGCTGTTGGGAGTGAACCAGCGGATGGAAGAGGAAGACCTCTCTCTCTCTCTCTCTGCCTCTTCTCTCTGTGTAACTCTTTCAAGTAAATATATAAATCTTTAAAAAAAATGCAAAGATCATAAATGTTAATGATTTAGAAACTATGTGAGATGAAATAGACTGAATAGATATGGCAATGATATCCAATGTGTTTTCTTGAAAGCTAGATCCTGGATTAGATTGTGTGAGTGCAGGCACACACATGAGCACATGCTATGAAGGACAGTAGTGGGATAACTGGAAACACTGGAAATTTGAGGAATTAGGCAATAGAATATTCTTGCTTTTAGAAACTCACACTTAAATGTTCAGAGGAAAAGATACATTATGTCTATGACTCTCCTAGTAGTCAACAAAAAAATTGCTAGACAGAATGAAACACAAATGTGGTAAAGTAACATTTGGGGAATCTGAGTGAAGGGTCTATGAAATCTGTACTATTTCTATAACTTTCTTATAAATTGAATTTTTCAAAATAAAGGTTTTTTCAAAGATAAAGGATATGTACAATCCAAAGTCCTATCAGAAATGCAGAAAAGAGCTAAAGCAAGACCAACTGTACTTGTATTGCACACCAACAACCCATTATTACCTTCACATTTAAATTTCAAGCACAAAGAACTTTAATATTATAAAAATTATGTATAATTTACCATTATTAAACAAAATAATAGTGTAATAATGTTCCCTGGGTATTTGTCTTTCCTGGCAGGCCTTAAGTCCTAGAACACTAAAAATGATTATCTGTGAAGCCCCAACATTTAGACACTCAAAGAATGTTTACAGAAATGAACTTAAACAAACTACACAGACAACCCTTTTTTGATCAATAGGTATGTTGCTCTAATTAACTCTAACATTTGCCATGATGTGGCTTTGTGACACACTCACCAAACTAAAACCAACAGCAGAACCCCTTACATTCAGCAATACTCATTCCTAGTCACACGGTGGAGTTTACAAATCTATGGACAGCTGGGAGCCACAACCCAGCTTCAGGACACTTGGATACTGACCGCTATCTCTCTTCAACAGAGGGAGGTAGCTCAAGAACACGATCAATATTTACAGACGTCCCCCTTAAAAGGTAGTGATCCAAAAATGAAAGAGCTGTGATGTACTATGGACTGATATAGCAAGAACAGAGCGTCACAGACTCAATGAGCAACAAGGAATCAGATGGCAATGTTAAAGAAATTACAAAGAACCAGTGGGAAAGTGGCTGACAATTTACAATAAATTAACTTGAGTTTGTAAAATTGGGAGAAGCTAATACAACCTGGGCCTTTGACAACCACCTGGATTACACTTTAGGCAATGCCCCAAAAACTACCTTCACCACAGCTCACTTGGTCCAGTAACTCCACTAAAGGTATGAAAGCTCAAACATAAACCTTAGATTCATCTAGGACTCTGGAGAGTGAGGTACAGCATTGTGATAAATATACACTTGTAAGTGATCTCCCCCAAGGAGATCACTTTTGTATCCTATAAATTATTTGAAAATCATACAAAGGTAACTACCAATAGAACATAAAACGAAAGAATTAACCCAATAGAAACCAAAGAAAGACAAATTATGACCCAAACTCCTCTGTGCTCAAACAAGGAACCATTAACAACATTGTTAACACCAAAATATGTTTAGCTATAAGAATTTCAAATCCAAAAATCTGAAATGCTCCAAAATCCCAGACTTCATAATTATCAACATGATACCACAAGCAGAAATTCCAAACCTGAACTTAAGTGCTGAGCTGCAGTCAAAACACACAAAATTATAAACAAAAACAGAAACAAACTACATAGGGGCCAGGGTTGTGGCGAGCAAGTTAAGCAACTGACTGCAATGCCTGCATCCCATATTGGAGCACAGAATTGAGTTCCGGCTCCTCTGATTCCGATCTAGCTCCCTGCTACTGCACCTGGGAAACTGGCAGAAGACGGCCCAAATGCTTGGACCCCTTCACCCATATGGAGAACTTATGGAGATCCTGGCTCCTGGCCTCCACCTGGCCCAGCCCCAACCATCACAGCCATTTGTCAGTGACTCAGTGGATGGAAGATCTCTTTCTTTCTGTCTCTCCTTCTCTGTCACTGTCCCTTTAAAATAAATTAATCTCTAAATAATAATAAATACTATACAAAAGTACATATAGGCCATATGTACAAGGTATATATGAAATATAAAAGATGTTTTTGTTTAGACTTGGATCCTTATTCCTGTAATATCTCATTATGTATATGCAAATATTCCAAAATTTTTAAAAAATCCATTATCTGAAATACTACTGGTTCCAAACATTTTGGATAAGGGCTGCTCAATCTGTGTAAGCAAATGCACTATTATTTAAATTAGAGAGATAACACACTGAAGTAGCTAACAAACACACTGCCTGGAATCAAAGCACTGGCTAACTGTGCTAAAGTTTCTAAGCCTACAAAATAAGACTGATAACACTTCACAACTGAAATAATTACAAAATTTAAGATATGGTCAACGTCTAGAAGAATACTTACTACACAGTAAACACCAGTATAGGTATTATTTGTTTAAAATTACTGTAACACTGAAGTTTTAAAATATGATCAAGCATAAGGTTTCAGATTCCTGCAGCTCAGTATATAGTTTCAACAGTAATAAAATATACATATTCTGAAAATTTATCAGCAAGTAATCTCAAGTACAAGGGTACTTCAAAAAGTTTGTGGAAAATGGAATTCAAAGATAAGTTTGTTTGATGCAAAAAACTTTGAATCTATGCATAGTTTTTTCATAATGTACATTTTCCATGAACTTTGTGAAGACCATTCATATCTACTAGGCTGATAATTGTTTAAATCACCCACCTGCCAAGTAGAATCCTTTATAATTTCTGTAGGCATTGGAATTACAAGGAGATTCTGAAGAATAAATGCAGCCTGTAAATTAAAAAGAAAAAAGAGTCAATGCTGCCACCTTGTTGTGATCTCTGAAATAACCAATACAATGTAATTGAATAACAAGAAAAATATCTGGTTAATTCCACATGCTGAGAGGTCACTGTGAAAACTGCCAAACTGCATTTCTTGCTAGGCGATAAACTTGTTAATTTTGTTAGGTGATGAACTAACTGTCTGAAATTATTTCATCAGGAAATATATTCTTTGTATTTCAGAATTTAATTTTATTGAAAAACTAATCTGTATAACACAAACTGTTCTAAGAAATAAATTTCATATATATTCAGCACACATTCTCGATTAAGAACTTCCAGGTTTCCACTTCCCCTTTAAAGTGCATCCACACCCACACACCCACACACACCCACACACAAACCCCCTTACTCACTCTCTTTTTTCCCTCCCTCACACAAAATCCTCTCAATAAAAACTTAACCGCAAGTTCAAATCACAAACACCCAACTTAACCTACTTAGAACCTAAAGATGACCAAATTAAATGATCACACGAATGTGAGCAATGATCATCTATTTAGTGATATAATGATGATATAATTATAATGGGAAAATAATAAAGATGATGGAGGATTCTGAGAGTGAAATTTCTAATGATCTTAACTGGACGTCAAAAGAAAAGCTTTATTATTGATGAATCAAGAGGAAATTGTAAATGCAATCATTACACCTAAAAACACTGAGGCATGTAACAAGATACCAGTCATTCAAGTTAGGAACTCAGAATGGCTAATGGTGGATCCAGGAACTGCTATTTTCTTCCTAAGTCACAAAGTACTATTTGATTATTCTTTTTAAACTCTTGGCATAAAATTCACTATGATAAAATTAGCAATAAAAAAAATCACAAACTATTTAGAGAGAATTAAAATAGGGTTCATTTTTCCTCTCATACATTATATAATAAGTACCACAAAGAGTTATTTTCACAGCCCCTCATATTTACTAAAATGTTATAAGCATGAGAGACCCATAAATGCTTAGGTAATATAAAAGTAATCTTTTTGAGGAACTATTTTCAATGCTAATAAAATGTAAGAGATGACATTAAAATGCACCACATTCTGGGGCAGGCATTCGGCACAGCCACTAAGATGCTGCATCCCACACCCAATGCCTGGGCTTGTGTCCCAGCTCCATGTTCAGCCCAGTTCCTGCTACTGCACACCTGTGAAGGCAGCAGATGAAGGCTTAACTGCTCAGGTGTCTTCCACCCTTGTGGGAGACTGGAGTGAGTACAGGGCTCCTGCCTCTGGACTGGCCCACTCCCAACTGCCGTGGGAATTTGGGGAGTAAACGAGCAGATCTCTCTCTGTCTCTGTCTCTTTGCCTTTCAAATAAATAAAATGTAAGTCTTTTAAATATGCCATATCTGATTCATCTTATCAGAATAAAAGACTCTTTTTTTAATTTTTGCTGTGAATTTGCACCATTTTTATTTTCTACTGCCGATTCAATTAGGTTTGTTACAAGCAGAAGAGACACAGTCAGTGGTCAGTTCACTACGCTAAACAGTGAGTCAGTGTTTTCGGTTTTCTGACTTTTTTATGGACCTATAATATTTGCATTTATTTAAGGGGTACAGTGTTGTATTTTGATACACAAACAAAATGGTTTATAAACACTATCAAATTGTATTTCTAAGGAAAAAGGAGGGAGAGAATACTAAAAAGACACACATACCTCCCGACGCACCATGCTACATTCTGACTGGTCCAGAAGAATGTTCACTACAGTTCCCCAGAGCCCACCAGAAATGTTCTGACAGCTGTTTGCCAAGGCCACACAGCCAGTGTCAAGGGTGGTCAGAGCTGCTCCTAATGCCAGGGAAGTGAACCTCACCTGTTCAAAGTAAAGAGAAACATCAAGTCAAAGAATCCTACTTCCTAACATAAATTCTAAATTCTTCTGATATATAAAATATCCTTCTATAAGTAGGACATTGGTTTTATATATTTTTTTTTTTTTTTTGACAGGCAGAGTGGACAGAGAGAGAGAGACAGAGAGAAAGGTCTTCCTTTTGCCATTGGTTCACCCTCCAATGGCCGCCACGGCCGGCGCACTGCGGCCGGCGCACCACGCTGATCCAATGGCAGGAGCCAGGTGCTTTTCCTGGTCTCCCATGGGGTGCAGGGCCCAACCACTTGGGCCATCCTCCACTGCACTCCCTGGCCACAGCACAGAGCTGGCCTGGAAGAGGGGCAACCGGGACAGAATCCGGCGCCCCGACCGGGACTAGAACCCGGTGTGCCAGCGCCGCAAGGTGGAGGATTAGCCTAGTGAGCCGCAGCACCAGCTGGTTTTATAATCCTAAATTACAAAATATAATTATAAAAGGCACTGTCCTGTAAATTTATGAATAAAACTTCTATTCCACATTTCAAATAATACTTGTAATACAGAAAAAGTTAAATATAAACAAAAGATCCACACAAATAAAATCAGATATAAAGAAGCACAAAAATTATAGTTTACAAGTTTGTATTTTTTAAAGGAAGATTAGAGCACTTATACATCTTTAATGATACAATTTCTATTGATTCTCCATCCTTAAAAATGGTACCTAATATTTCGTTCAGCCTTTCCTAACTTCAATGGTTTCTTCCAAATATAAGGTTTTTTAATTTCCTTCAATCATCTTTTTAAAATAAAGAAGTGAACTATCTTTTTATAAAGCATTTTAGTATATTCTCAAAAATTAAATGACAAAAATGTTTTAAATATGGTAGAATATGTTTGCTGTAGTACCATTGTTATTCAATCCACACATTTTGAATTTCTGAATTCTAACTCAAAACCAGTTTCAATGATAGTTACATAATAAAAAATAGTGATGACAATAGTGCAGTCATAACATAGGTAATAAGTCTAAGTTCAATGTACCTCAATGTACCTTAAGTTCAGATTTGATTACAAATCAAAGTTTTTACTGTAACACACAATCTAATGATTTCTTGCTCTAAATCAGTGTGAAAATGGCTAAAACTGGAAAGATATTTAATCATATAAAATTGTGCGTTATAAGAGTTCTATTTCATTAAATGATACATCTGTGTCAATAAGCTTTATAACTCAAAATTTTCAACTATGCTTCTAAACTGCTCGAAAATCACTGGGCTTCTCTCAGTAATTTTCAACTGCCCTTTCTGAAAATCATAAATTTTATCACCTTTTTTATATTTTCGAAATGTAACATATGAATTAGATTAAAATGTACATCTATGCACTTAAATAGATACCCCCAAAATTCCTATGTTGAAGCCCTAAATCCCAATGTGACTATATTCTGAGACACAACATTTAGGGAATGCGGCATCTTTTGCCAAATGCATGCACCAAGAAGGTGCCATGTGAGCACACAATGAAACGGTAGCCTTCTAAAAGGAAGGAAGAGGGCTTGCACCAGAGACCAACCATTCTGGCACCCTGATCTTAGACTTTCAGACTCCAGAACTGTGAGAAAATAAATGTGTTGTTTAGGCCAACTAGTCTCTGGTATTTTGTTATGGCAGCCTAAGTTAAGACACAGTTCAAATAAAAAAGGGATAGTTACTAAAATAACCCCTAATAAGAACAGGTACAAGCATGTGTAGTTTGTTTCAATCGTTTTTAATATAAACACGGCGGGCCTGACTTTCCTTCACACTCACCTCTGGATCCCGGTCAACCCACAGTGGAATCAACCAAGTCAAGCCTCGCTGAGCAGCAGCAGCAGCATGCTCTTCACAGTGACTACCTAAAGGCAGGAACCAAAGCGACATCCACTCCTACAGCAAGCAAAGGGGGAGCAAACACCTTAGAAAATTTAAAATAACTGAATTTCCAAATGTCAAAACAACACACAAATGAATTTTAAGACTTGGTTTTTATCCATTCACCAAAACAAATGCAAACAAAAATCTTAGCTTCTCCTAAAAAAGTTAACAATTTTTATACAGAAGCTGTTTTTCCATGAATTAACAAACTGTAATTTAATAGTGATTACACAGTTCAATCAAAATAAATTTCAAATACAATTCAGATTTGTATAACATCCAATTTGTAAGAAACGTGTCAGACAAAAATCACTTGTCTCCTAAAAAGAAAAATCAAAAGAATCATCTACATTTAGCAAACAAAGAAGCTCGAACCATGTTAGGAACAGCGCATTCCTTTTCAAGCAACTGTCAGAAGAAATGCAGCTTGCAATGCTCTCACCGAACTCTGCGCCTGGGCCATCATCTCATGGGATAAGTGAAGCAAGCAAAGAACCGTGCTCTTTGTAACACCTTTTCCCATGAAAGACATGGCATTTCCTCCACGTTCCACATAAAAAGAAGTAATAACCTGAAAATCAAATAGAAACAATTTTATGTGGCTTTATTCTTCATGGTGTGTGTGTGTGTGTGTGTGTGTGTAACTTTCTGCTAACATGCCTGAATTGAAGCCTAACCATGTTAAGATACAACAGTCTTACTTTATATTGAACAATGGTCAAGATAGTAAATTTTATGTTATGTGTATTTAACCACAGTTTTAAAAAATATTCTTGGTTTAAATATTTTCCCAATGAGATCTTCCTTCTGGGCACCTCCATTCTGTGCTTTCTGGCTCTGCCCTCATTGTGGCCCCATGTGGCTCAGCCTCTGCAACTCTGAGAACCTCACTCACCACAAAAGCCCTCAGGAGGCCTGGACTCCTTACAAACTGGAAAATGGTGTAAGAAAATAAATACACCTCCATCCAAAAAAGGAAGAGGAGCTGATGCTCATTAAAAAAAAAAAAAAAAAAAAAAAAAAAAAAAAAAAATAATATATATATATACATATATATATTATATGAGAAATGTCACTCAAAAATTTTCAGGAGCGTATTGGCTTCAGTATCCAAGATGACAGAATAGGGAAAAGACGTGCTGCTTTCCAAGAGAGGATAACAGAAGAAAAGCAGAGTAAATGCATTCTCAGGAGATAGTTGGAAAGAAGTTTACAGTGGAAATTCTACAAAAAGGAGAGTGATGCCATGCAGCAGCATGGACAGTACAAACACATTACATCCAACAGGGGCACCAACGGACACTGTCGATGGAGAACACATCATCCTCACGGAGCGTGGAGCAAGGTGAGAGGAGTCTGCAGCAGCCTGTGTCATTGCTGACACTGCCTGAGGGAGAACCTAGTGGACCACAGACTTGCAGTCTGGCCTGGAGCATCTGCAGGGTACAGGGAGCCCACCTAACCCCATGAAGGGAGAGCTCATTGCTTTCTTCCCATTCCTTGACAAGGGCCCCCAGAGACTAGTAGGGAGGAAGCACCACCTTAATAAGGCAGGTAGAGGCTGCTGCCACTCCCACACACACAAAGAACACAAATCCATGATCCCTACTGACTTTTGAGTCTGAACTGGAAGGTTGGCAGGGGGCATGGCATCCACTTGGGCCTGTGAGACACTTCCCTCCCTTCACTCTATTATTGGAACCTGGAATCAAACTACCAAGATGGACATAGACAGGCAGTTGGCTCTGGGAAAGCCTTGGCTCTCACTGAGAATGAGGCAGGCTTGTGGGGCTGAAAAGTGGATCCCCTGCTCCCTGTGACTACATGAGCCCTGCATGGTATGACTATGGGAATTCTGTGACTGCATGATAGGGCATGGGGTCCAGCAGGTCTCTGGGCAATCACTGTGTCTGGAATCAGACTCAGAGCTCCCTGAGTGCCTGGGGTAGGTCACTGCAGAGGGTTATGGGATCACACTGAGGACTGCATAGATCCTTTGTGTGCTTGATGCACCTGCCTGGGTGCAGTGTAGCCACTGTGGGCTCACCCCAGGCACTAATCACCTTGGCAGAGAAGTGATGTGATCAAACTCCCTGGTGCTGACAACAGAGGAGATCTACCAGGGTGACACCAAACTGGGTGTCACCATGGACTCTTACCCTACCCTTGAGCACTGATCAGAATTCCTTGGCCCCATCCAGCACACACCTCTGGATACCCACTGAAGGAACAGGCAGTCCACTAAGCCACAGAGGCATATTTCAAAAATAAAATCTATCAGAGAAGAGAACCAACAAGTGTTTCCACAAATCCCTAAATATAACGTACAAACACAAGAAACATGAACAAGGAACACAATATGAATCCCCAGAGGAACACAATACTTCACTATTAGAATGTGAAGACAATAAAAAAAAAAAAAGATTGTGAAGACAAAGAGATTGATAAAACGCCTGAAAATGAATTCAAAAGAATAATCATAAGATTACTCAAAAACACAGAGAAGCAAATACATGAGTTAAAAAAATCCATACATGACATGGATGAAAAATTTTCCTGTGAGATACAGATATTGAAGAGAAATCAAATTGAAATACTAGAAATGAATAATTCAAGATGTCAAACAGAAAATACAACACATTTAGTAAAGCAGAATAAAGAACATCTGAGATAGAAGAGAAATCTTTGGAAATATCTCAGACCCCCCCAAAAAAGAAGAAAAAATTAACAAAACTGAAAACAATGTTCAAGATTTCTTTGATATTAAAAATGACCCAATCTACAGGTTTTAGGAGTTCCTGAAGGCGTAGAAAGAAGGGATTAGAAGGGCAGTTGAGTGAAATAACAGCATTAAACTTTCCTAATTTGGAAAAAGAAAGGGATGCCTAAGTACACAAGGCATATTGAACTCCTAATAGACACGATCAGAAAAGATCTTCACCACAACACACTACAGTCAAACTTTCAAAAGTAAAACATAAAGAAAAGATTCTACAACGTACATGAAAAAAATGGCAGATTATCCCTTCAGAGCATCTCTAATTATACTGACAGCTGATTTCTCATCAGAAACCCTATAGCTAGCAGAGAATAGAGAGAAATAGTCCAACTCCTATTAAAAAAAAAAAAAAAAAAAACAACACTCATCCCAGAACACTGAAACCAGCAAAGCTCACATTTATGAATGAAGGTGAAATATAAAGACCTTCCACAACAAACAGAAATTGAAAGAATTTGTCATCACTCGCCCAGCCTTACAAATGACACTTAAGGATGTGCTAACACAGAAAAAAGACAGTTATCATTATGAAAAAATGAGAAAGCAGAAAATCTCATAGTAAAAGTACAAAGGAAATCCAAAACAAACATTTATGGACAAAATTTCAGGACAAAGTCATTACTAATCACTAATAACCGTGAATGTAACTGGCCTAAATTCTCTGATTAAAAGATACAGCCTGGATGAATGGATTCAAAAAAAAGACCCATCTATTTGCTGCCGAAAAGAAACACTCCTCACCAACCAAGATTCACACAGACTGAAAGTGAAAGAATGGAAAAAGGTACTCAATGCTAACAGTAAGCAAAACTGGGCAGGAGTAGCCATCCTAATATCAATCAAAATAGACTTTAACATAAAAACTGTTAGAAGGGACAAAAACAGGATTATGTAATGATTAAGGGATCAATTCAACAGGAAAATGTGGTTATAAAAAATGTGTGCATACCCAGTTACAGGGTACCTGGCTATTTAAAAGAAATGATAATGGATGTAAAAAAAAAAAAAAAAAAGACATAAACTCCAATACAACAATAACAGGGAACTTCAACACCCCATTTTCAACAATGGACAGATCAACTAGATAGAAAATCAAAAACAAAGAAACAACAGAGCTAATCAACAGTATGCACCAAATGGACCTAACTGATATCTACAGAAACTTTCATCTCACAACTGCAGAACACACATTCTTTTCACCGATGCATGGAACTTTTTCGAGGACAGACTATATGGTAGGCCATAAATCAAGTCTCGACTAATCCAAAAAAACTGAAATCATACCCTGCATCTTTTCTGATTACAATAGAACGAAGCTGGAAATTAAAAGACCTGAGACTCTCCAGAAAACATGCAAACACATGGAGACTGAAACATGTTCTTGAATGAAGAGTGGTTCACAGAAAAAAATAAGAAGGGAAATTTAAAAATTCCTAGAAATGAATGAAGATGATAATACAACATATCAAAACTTGAGCGATGGAGCTGGCACTGTGTAAGCTAAGCCTCCACTTGTGGTGCTGGCATCCTATTGTCGGTGCTAATTCATGCCCTGGCTGATCTTTTGATCCAGATCTCTGTTTATGGCCTGAGAAAGCAGTGGAAGATGACCCAACTCGTTGGGCCCCTGCACCCATACGATACACCCAGAAGAAGCTCCTGGCTCCTGGCTTTGGATTAGCTCAGCTCTGGCAATTGCAGCCATTTGAGGAATGAACCAATGGATAGATGGCCTTTCTGTCTCTCTGTCTCTCCCTGTCTCTCTCTCTGTGCCTGTACCTCTAGCTCTCAAATAAATAAATAAAATATTAAAAAAAAAAAAAACTAATGGGGTACAACAAAAGCAATGTTGAGAAGTTTATAGCAATTGGTGCCTATATCAAGAAATTGGAAAGGAATCAAACAAATGGCCTAACAATGCATCTGAAGTACCTAGAAAAGAACAAACCAAACCCAAAATTAGTAGGAGGAAAGAAATAATTAAAATTATAGAAGAAGGAGCCAGTGCTGTGGTGCAGTGGGTTAATGCCCTGGCCTGAAGCGCTAACATCCCATATGGGTGCTGGTTCAAGTCCCAGCTACTCCACTTCCAAACTAGCTCTCTGCTATGGCCTGGGAAAGCAGAAGATGGCCCATTCCATGGGCCCCTGCACCTGTGTGGGAGACCCAGGAGAAGCTCCTGACTCTTGGCTTTGGAACGGCACAGTTCCAGCCATTGCGGCCAGTTGAGGAGCGAACTATCAGATGGAAGACCTCTCTATTTCTCTTCTCTCTGTATAACTCTGACTTTCGAATAAATAAATAAACCTTAAAAAAATTATAGAAGAAATAAAATGGAAACAAAAAAAGATACAAGAGATCAGTGAAATGAAGAAATTATTTTTTGGAAAAATAAAACTGTTACACCTTTGGCCCAAATAACCAAAAAAAAAAAAAAAAAAAAAAAAAAAAAGACTTGAATTAATAAAATCAACATGAGGGGCTGGCACTGTGGTCCAGCAGGTTAAAGCCCTGGCCTGCAGCACCGGCATCCTATATGGGCACTGGTTCGAGTCTCAGCTGCACCATTTCCGATCCAGTCTCTTCTATATCCTGGGAAAGCTGCAGAAGATGTCCCAAGTCTGTGGGCCCCTAAACCCATGTGGGAGACCCAGAAGAAACACCTGACTCGTGACTTCAGCTCAGCTCAGCTCTGGCCACTGCAGTCATTTGAGTAGTGAACCAGTGGATGGAAGACCTCTCTCTCTCTCTCTAGCTCTGCCTCTCTCTAACTCTGTCTTTCAAATGAATAAAATAAATCTGAAAAAATAAAATAAATAAAATAAAATCAGATATGAAAAACGAGATGATGCAATGGATACCACAGAAATAAAAAGAATCTAAGGAATTACTACAAACAGCTATATGCCAACAACTTGGAAAATCCAAGAGAAACAGATTTCTGAACACATACAATCTACCAAAATTGAGTCATGAAGACACAGAAAGCTAAATAGACCAATAATCAAGAGAGAGACTTAACTAATAAGAAAGATTCTCCCCCTAACCCCACGGGGACCCAGGACTGGACAGCTTCACTGCTGAATTCTACCATAAACCTTTAAAGAAGAACTAATTCTAATTCTCAAACTATTCAAAACAACTGAAAGGGAGGGAATCTTCCCCAACTCCTTATATGATACCAGCATCACCTTACTTCCAAAACCAGACAAAGATACAAGAAAGAGAACTATAGACCTATAACCCTGATGAACATAGATGCAAAAAATCCTCAACAAAATACTAGTTAATTGAATCCAATCACGCATTAGAAAGCTCATTCACCCAGCTCAAGTGGGATTTATCCCTGATATGCAGAAATGGTTCAACATATACAAATCAATAAATGTAATACATCATACATTAAAAACTGAAGAATAAAATCATATGATTATTTCAATAGATACAAAGAACGCATTTGATAAAATACAACATGTTTTCATAATAAGAAAGCAAAAACACCTTAAGCAAACTGGGTACAGAAGGCACATTCCTCACCATGAAAAAAGCAATGTATGACAGATTCACAGCCCACATCATATTGAATGGGGAAAAGTTGGAAGCATTTCCACTAAGATTTTGAACCCGACAAGAATACACACTTTGACCATGCTTGCTCTATATAGTTCTGGAAGTTTTAGCCAGAGCCATTAGGGAAGAAAAAGAAATCTAAGGGATACAAAGTGGAAAGGAGGAACTCAAATTATCTCTGTTTGCAGATGACATGATCCTGTGAATAGGGGAACCTGTGGGGAGCAACTCGGACTAGACTAAGTTACTGGAATTAAGACTTATTCTATGCATCTGCTCTCCCACAATATGGCACTGGGAGAGGAGAAAACAACTTCTACACAGCTGCCTCCAGTTCAACCAATAACCTGCAGGAGCTGATCCTGCTCCTGATTGGAGGAGAGCAGCGTACTCGGCGTGTGAGTAGCAGAGTTGGGATTGGTGGAAGAGGACTATAAAGGAGGAGAGAGACAACATGCACCAGGAACATCTAAGGGGAACATCCGGATAACATCTGAGCAGCCCCCGAGGGAGCCGGCCGGCGGTGTGCCACTCCCCCGCTGAAGTGGGGAAAGTGGCAGGGGGAGCCACCCTTCCACGGAGGTGGAAGGGATGGGCAGCCAACCCGGGAAGGACCAGCAGCAAACCCGGGAAGGGCCGAGCAGACAAAAGAACAGCGCAGGGTCCTGTGTCGTTCCTCCGCGAAGAGGGGGAGCGACAGGAACCAAAAGATTCCACCAAGAGAAGCTTGATAAAGTTGCAATTTATAATATCAATTAAAAAAAATAGTCTTTGTATATACAGAAAATGCCATTGCCAAAAAAGAACTTGTAAGATCAGTCCCATTCACAATAGCTAAAAAAAAAAAATTTAAATATCTTGGAATAAATTTAACCAAGGATGTAAAAGGTTTCTACAATGAAAATTATAAAACATAAAAGAAATAAAGACACAGAAAAATTGAAGGATCTTCCATGTCCATGCTCCATTAATTGGAGGAATTAATATCAAAATGTCTACACTACCCAAAGCAATTTACAACACTCAATGTGATCCCAATCAAAATATCAATGACGTTCTTCTCAGATCTAGGAAAAAAGGATACTAAAATTCATATGGAAACACAGGAGACCCTGAATAACTAAAGCAATCTTATTTTTTTTTTTTGATGCACAGTTATTCTTAAGTGTTGAAAATTAACTGAAATGTGATCCCTGTTGAACATGGGAGTGGGAATGGGAGAGGGAAGAGATGTATAATTTGGGACATGCTCAGGCTGACTGGCCCCAAGTGGTGGAGTTGGAAGCATACCAGGGGATTCCAATTCAATCCCATCGAGGTGGCATGTACCAATGCCATCTCACTGTTCCAGGTGATCAATTTCAGTTCACAGTTGGTCATGGTGGAGGGACTGGGAGTCAAAGGGAGCACATAGACAAGTCTAGTACCTGCTAACGCTAACCGATGGAGTAAATAAAGGGGAGAGTGATCCAACATGGGAAGTGAGATACTCAGCAGACTCATAGAATGGCAGATGTCCTAAATAGCACTCTGGCCTCAGAATCAGCCCTAAAGGCATTCGGAGCTGGCTGAAAAGCCCATGAGAGTATTTCAGGCATGGAAAGCCAAGACACTCTGGCAAAAGATCTCTGCGAGTGAGATCCCAGTGGAAAGAACAGGTCTTCAAAGAAGGAGGTACCTTTCTCTGAAGAGAGGAGAGAAACTCCACTTTGACTATGACCTTGTCTAAACAAGATAAGAGTCGGAGAACTCAGAGGGCTTCCATAGCCTTGGAAACTCATGACTGGAGCATAGGGAGATTACTGATGCCATAGACAGGAGTGTCAATTGGTAAAGTCAACAACAGGAGTCACTGTGCACTTACTCCTCATGTAGGATCTCTGTCCTTAATGTGCTGTGCATTCAGATTTAATGCTATAACGAGTACTCAAACAATATATTTCACTTTGTGTTTCTATGGGGGTGCAAACTGTTGAAATCTTTACTTAATGCATACTAAACTGATCCTCTGTAAAAAAAAAAAAAAGAAAAAAGAAAAAAAAAGAAATTATCAACTCCCAACTTGACTCTCACTGGGATTAAACAGGACAATAGGTCTGCTCTGATTTCATCATTTAAAAAAAAATCATCTATTATTTTTCACTTTATGTTTCTGTGTGGGAGCAAACTGTTGAAATCCTTACTTAATGTATACTAAGCTGATCTTCTGTATATTAAGATAATCGAAAATGAATCTTGATGTGAATGGAAGGGGAGAGGGAGTGGGAAAGGGGAGGGTTGTGGGTGGGAGTGACGGTATGGGGGGGAAGCCATTGTAATCCATAAATCGTACTTTGGAAATTTATATTCATTAAATAAAAGTTAAAAAAAAAGAAATCAGGTATTGATAATTCTTCCATTTTCATTTCTATGTGAATTTTTCTTAAAAATAGAAGGACATAAAGCACTAATGCAAGTCAAATGTTTCAGTGAAGTTTCAGCAGTTCAATTTTATTTATAACTATTATAAATAAATCAGTTAAATGATTCTGGACAATGTCTAACCTTGAAATGTTAGAAAGAGAGTCATAAACTAAACAAAAAGTAGAAAAAAAAATACTAAATAGGAAAACATTAAAGAGAGCATCAAGACAGTTCATTCTTTGATAAGACTAAAAAAACACAAACTCTTACTGAGTCAATCAAGAGAAATGAAGAAAAGAATTATTAAACCTGGAATAAAAGACAACCTCACTATAGACGCAACAAAAATTATTTTAAAAGGATTATTTTATGATTAAATTCAGAAATACAGATAAATTAAAAAAAAACTTACTAAGCCACACACAAACACACACACACAAACAGCTGAATAATATTCACTTAAAAATGCAACTGATAATTTCCAAGCTTCTCAAAAACAAAACTCCCTGTCTGGATTGCTACACCATCAAATTCCATCAAATATTTAGGGGAAAATTAACACTAATTCAAATCAACAACTCCAAAAAAGAAAAAAAGACAAAGTTACAATAGCAAAAAATTTTAAATTGCATGGATATAAAAAATAGGTAGAATGATTTTATTGTTAAGATGTGACAAAATCTTTATCAGACAAAAGATAATCCTAAAAACACACTTTGTACATAAGAAAACAGGTAGATTCATTCTAAAAACATTAAAAAACTAAATAGACTAATATCTAAAAGGTATGCATCATAACACAGTTCAAATGTTTCCAGTTATGCAAGGTAGTTTAACATTTTAACTTAGTCAAAATAATATACCACCTTGATGGAAGACAGGAGGGAAAAAACACATAATTATCTTGAAAAAATACCAAAAAATATCACACATTTATGATTTTTAAAAAATCAAAATCCACCTGAAAAGTAGAACAGAAAATTTCCTTAATTTGATTTTATTGACAAAATTTACCACAAACGACATATTAAAACATGAAAACTTACAGGCCTTTGTTGTGAGATCAGAAACAAGAATTGGGGCCTGACACTGTGGCACAGCGGGTTAATGCCCTAGCCTGAAGTGCCAGCATTCCATACGGGCGCCAGTTTGAAACCCAGTTGCCCCCTTCCAATAAGACTCTCTGCTATGGCCTAGGAAAGCAGTGGAGGATGTTCCAACTTCTTGGGCCCCTGCACACACGTGGGAGACCCGGAAGAAGCTCCTGGCTCATGGCTTCGGATCAGTGCAGCTCCAACCATTGCGGAATATTGGGGAATGAACCATTAGATGGAAGACCTCTCTCTCTCTGCCTCTCCTCTCTAACTCTCAAATAAATAAATAAATCAAAAAACAAAACAACAACAACAAAAAAACAAGGATTACCAGGTGGATGGTCAATATATAAAAATATATTTCCATATACCAATAAGTGTTACAAAACATCAAAAGCATACAATATACTCATTTTCACCGAAAGACAAGTGTTCATAGCAGCAGTATCCAAAACTGCCCTCAACTGGAAGAAAAAGAAAAACCAACATCCTGCAGCATTGCAGAACAAAACATACTATACAATAATAAAACTAAACTAACACCATTTACCAGTAACAAAAAGAATAAATCTCTTAAGTATGGTGGTGAAAGAAAATGGACATATGATTCATTTACACAACATTTTTGAAAAACATTATTGCATAGATAGATATATTCTTAAGTAGTAAAACTGTCAAGAAATGCAAAAATTTGATACTTGGAAAGATGTAGAGATCCGGAGAGGTATGATAAATCCTTCCCAGGTGCTGGCTGGGTTCTAGTTTTGGATCTGGGGATAATGACATGGACTTTCACTACATAATAATTTACTGAACTCTGTATTGTTTTGTATTTTATGCATATGTGTTATCTTTCACAATTACAAAGGTAAAACAAAAAATGAATAAACAAATTACCCTAATTACCCTAATGCAGGGTCTTAATTGGAAGCCCTAATTTTACTTGAAAACGATCATGCCAAGTCTGATCATGTCACCTCCTATTTAAAACTCAAGACATTGTATGGCTATCAGAAGAAAGTCTAGGCATTGGATTAAGATGGCATAATAGGGAGGGAGTTTACTGTTCTAGCCTAGAAGATAGTTTTAAAAAAGTGGAGAGAGTGCAGTCTCAGGGAAGAGTTAGAAACAAAACAGGTGAGATATATTCCAAGTCTTAAGAGAAAAACATTCTCAACCCAGAATACTGCACTATGCAAAGCTCTCATTTATGAATAAACTTAAAATAAAGAAATTCCACAATAAACAGAAATAGAAAGAGTAAGTCACCACCCGTCCAGCCCTACAAAAGATGCTTAAAGATGTGCTATTCAGAGAAACACAGAAACGTGGTCATCACACAGAAGGTGAAGGCAGAAAATCTCTCAGTAAAAATACAAAGGAAATCCAAAGTAAAAAATAAGAATATTTATGTAAAAATGGCAGGGAAAACTCGTTACTTATTAATAGTCACCTTGAATGGCCTCAACACTCCAGTTAAAAGACACAGACTGGCTGAAGAATTAAAAAACAAAATCTGCTGCCTACAACACATCACACCAACAAAGATGCAAGCAGACTGAAAGTGAAAGGATGGCTTTTCACCAAGATGGCGCCGAAGGCGAAGAAGGAAGCTCCTGCCCCTCCTAAAGTCGAAGCCAAAGTGAAGGCCTTGAAGGCCAAGAAGGCAGTGCTGAAAGGCGTCCACAGTCACAAAAAGAAGAAGATCTGCATGTCCCCCACCTTCCCGCGGCCCAAGACACTACGCCTCCGACGGCAGCCCAAATACCCTCCGAAGAGCGCCCCCAGGAGAAACAAGCTTGACCACTATGCCATCATCAAGTTCCCCCTGACCACGGAGTCGGCCATGAAGAAGACAGAAGACAACAACACACTGGTGTTCATTGTGGATGTCAAGGCCAACAAGCACCAGATCAAACAAGCTGTGAAGAAACTCTATGACATTGATGTGGCCAAAGTCAACACCCTGATCAGCCCTGACAGAGAGAAGAAGGCGTGTGTGTGCTGGCTCCTGACTATGATGCTCTGGACGCTGCCAACAAAATTGGGATCATCTGAACGGAGTCCAGCTGGCTAATTCTAAATATACGTTTTTTTACCATAAAAAAAAAAGTGAAAGGATGGAAAAAGATATTCTACTCCAACAGAAACCAAAAAAGAGCTGGTGGAGCCATCCTAATATCAGATAAAATAGACTTTAACACAAAAACTGTTAAAAAAGACAAAGAAGGGCACTATGGAATGACTAAGGGATCAATTCAACAGAAAGACAGGATTATTATACACATGTATGAAACTAATTACAGGGTATCTTGCTATTTAAAAGAAATGTTGGCCAGCACCATGGCTCACTTGCTTAATCCTCCGCCTGAGGCGCCGGCATCCCAAACGGGTGCCAGGTTCTAGTCCCAGTTGCTCCTTTTCCAGTCCAGCTTTCTGTTGTGGCCCGGGAAGGCAGTGGAGGATGGCCCAAATGTTTGAGCTCCTGCACCCACATGGGAGACCAGGAAGAAGCACCTGGCTCCTGGCTTCGGATCGGCGTAGTTCCGGCCATGGCGGCCATTTGGGGGGTGAACCAAATGGCCACTGTATCTCTCTCTCTCACTAACTCTATCTGTCAAACAAATTAAAAAATAAATAAATAAATAAAAGAAATGTTAAGGGATCTAAAGGGAAACACAGACCCAAATACAATAGTAAGGGGGACTTCAATATCCCACTTTCAGCAACAGACAGATCAATCAGGCAGAAAATCAACAAGGAAACAACAGAGTTAATCGACAACAACTCAGGAATCTCTAGAACATATGTAAACACATGGAGACTTAATAACATGCTCCTGAATCAAGAGTGGGTCACAGAAGAAATCAAAAAATTTCTGGAAACAAATGAAGATGGCTACACAAAAATCAAAACTTATGGGATACAGCAAAAGCAGTACTAAGAGGAAACTTTACAACAATTGGTGCCTACATCAAGAAATGGGAAAGGCACCAAATAAATGAACTATCAATGCATTTCAGGACCAAGAAAAACAACAGCAAACCAAACCCAAATCTAGTAGGAGAAAAGAAATAATTAAAATTAGAGAAGAAATCAACAAAATTGAAACAAAAAAAAAAACAAAATACAAAAGATCAGCAAAATGAAGAGCTTATTTTTGAAAAATGTAAAACAAAATTGACACACATTGGCTTAACGAACCAAAAATGAGGGAGAAGACCCAAATTAATAAAATTAGAGATGAAAAAGGAAATCTAACAAAGACAGCACAGAAATAAAACAAATATTGGAAATCACTACAAGGAGCTGTATGCCAACAAACTGGGAAAACTAGAAGAAAAAGTATAGATTCCTGGACACATACAACCTACCTAAATTGAACCATGAAAACATAAAAAACCTAAACAGACCCATAACTGAGACATAAATTGAATCGGGAATAAAGACCCTCCAAAGAAAGATAAGCCGAGGACCAGATGGCTTCATTGCTGAATTCTACCAGACATTTAAAGAAAAACTAACTCCAATTCTTCTCAAGCTTTCAAAACAACTGAAAAGGAGGCAATCCTCCCAAATTCTTTCTATGAAGCCAGCATCACTTTAATTCGTAAACCTGGAAAAGATGCAACAGAGAAAGAACTAAAGACCAATTTTCCTGATGAACACAGACGCAAAAATTCTCAATAAAATACTAGCCAATGGAATCCAACAACATATCAGAAAGATCATTCACCTGGACCAATTGGGATATATCTCTAGTATGCAGGGATGGTTCAACATTCATAAATTAACATGATGCATTACATTAAAAAACTGAAAAACAAAAAAACCACATGATTATCTCAAAAGATGCAGAGAAAGCACTTGATAAAATACAACATCTTTTCATGATGAAAATTCTAAGCAAATTGGATATAGAAGGAACATTCCTCAACACAATGAAGGCAATTTATGACAACTCAGGGCCAGTGTCCTATTGATTGGGGAAAAGCTGGAAGAATATCCACTGAGATCTGGAACCAGACAGGGAAGCCCACTCTCACCACTGGTATTCAATATAGTCCTGGAAGTTTTAGCAGAAGCCAGAGGGCAAGGAAAAGAAATCAAAGGGATACAAATTGGGAAAGAGGAATTCAAACTACCACTATCTGCAGATGAAATAATTCTATATACAGGAGATCCAGAAGACTTCACCAAAAGACTACTGGAATTCAGAAGAGTTTGGTAAAGTAGCAGGATATAAAATGAATACACAAAAATTAACAGCCTTTGTATACACAGTCACTGCCACTGCTGAGAAAGAACTTCTAAGATCAATCCCACTAACAACAGCTACAAAAAAAAAAAATCAAATACCTTGAAATAAATTTAACCAAGAATGTCAAAGATCTCTACAATGAGAATTACAAAACACTAAAGTAGAAATAGAAAAAGACACTAAAAAATGGAAAAATCTTCCATGTTCATAGATTTGAAGAATCAATATCAAAAAGAATCAATATCATACATCCAATAACAATTTACAGATTCAATGCGATACCAATAAAATGTGCTTAGGTGATCATATAAATAGGATTAAGTGTTTGGTAATAATAATAGATAGAATTAAAATGGAGTGAACGCTTCAACATGGGAAGTTGTCCATATAGCAGATTCACAGAATGACAATCACTTTAAGTAGCACTCTGACTTCAGAATCAGCCCTTAAGGCATTCTGGTTTGTCTGAAACGCCCATGAGAACATTTCAGGCATGCAAAATCAAGACACAGGGCCAAAAAGTGTTCTACATGAAGGACCTCTGTTTGTGAGACCCCAGTGGAAAGATGTGGTCATCAAAGGAGGTACTTTTCTCTGAAGGGAGGAAAGAATTTCCACTTTGCTTATGGCTTTGTCTAAATACTGACAGAGTTTATGTATTCAAAGGATTCCATAGCCTTGGAAGCTGATGTCAAGAAACTCAGGTGATCACTGACATCATAAATAAGATTGTTAATTGTTAAATTAACAACAAGAGTCACTATGCACTAACTTCCCATGCAAAACCTCTGTCCTCAAAGAGCTGTATTATGAGAGCTAATAGTAAAACTTCTTCTCAAATAGAAAAAATCATAAAAGTAATCTTACATATTTATTAGTAGAGCCATTATAACATTTTTACATTGTGAGTTATATAAATACTGTATAATAATTTACATTAAAGATAAAATATATAGCACATTTGGGTCTGGCACACAGTAAAAGTGACCAATAAATAGGCAATAGCTATTATTTGTGGAGTTATTTTTACTTACCTCCAGGAGACCTGACAAGTACTTCACACAAATTTCAAGGGGCTTTGTAAGGGGAGAATGTGAGCTCCACCCTGGAAACGCTGTGAGTTGAGCCATCCCTCGTAATGTGCGCTCAAGGGAAGGCAGGCCATAGAAATGAGGAGCATTCGTGACTCTCAGACACTGGAGCAATTTCAGAGCCAGTTGCGTTTGGAAAACGTAAAAAAGTTCTGAGCATTTCCTATGTATGTAAAAGGGAGAAAAGTCAATCACAGAGGAAGTATAATGGGCTTATGGGCTGTGGAGGGTTACTTAGTTTACTATACTACAGAAGTATGAACCAGACAAAATGATCCAAAATAATCGCTTTTCAAAGCAAGATTTTACAAGGAAAACATAGCTGAAATACCAACTAGGATATCAGATGTAAAACACAAGTAACAATTACATTGAAAAACATGTAAGTAAATGCTGATGGTGAAATAATGAAACTAAAATTAAATAATGAAGTTGAATGATGAAATTAAAAGTTAAAAATGAAAAATTAAGTGCTACTTCAATGATTTTAATTGGTATATATTAAATCTATTTGTTAAAGTCATTAGGTGACATGAAAATATTTAATTTTAATTGGCTAAGGTATATTGCTTTTTCCTAGACAATTAAAACTTTTAATGAGTTTGACACATGTTTAAATGAAATTTTGAGAAAAATAGAACATTTCCTATTAGAAAACAAAATTTCTAAAATTAAGTAGCTAGATATGCATTCAAAGATGTAATTCTTGGAAGAACAAATATCTTTGTACAAAGAATAAAATAAAATCTGAAACTACTCAATCTTATGGCTTTTTGGACTACATTAATACCTGTGCAATCACAGTATTATAGCTATATCGGTATACAAATTTTAAGATATATAATTTTTATATATTTGGCATTCTCTGCTTCTAAAGATTTTAAAAACACAAAGCACTTAAACTAAAATCTAGAAGTTACTTGTATAAATTCATTTATTCATAGATCAACAACAAAATAATCTAATTAATACCATTAAAATGATCTTACTATTTTTTAAACAAGTAATACATGCTATCATACAAGTTGCTATGTCTTTAATATTCCCACCAAACTCATGTTGAAATCAAATGCATGTTGTGAAGTGTTAAGAGGGTAGAAACTTAATCTGAAGTATTTGAAATGAGACCTGTGGGAATAATTAAGATTACATGGGGAGGGGCTAGCACTGTGGAGTAGCGGGTAAAGCTGCCACCTGCAGCGCCAGCATTCCTTATGGGCGCCAGTTTGAGTCCCGGCTCCTCCGCTTCTGATCCAGCTCTCTGCGATGGCCTGGGAAAGCAGTAGAAGATGGCTCAAGTCATTGGGCCCCTGCACCCACGTAGAAGACCCGGAAGAAGCTCCTGGCTCCTGGCTTTGGATCGGCGCAGATCCAGCCATTGCAGCCAGTTGGGGAGTGAATCATTAGATGGAAGACCTCTCTCTCTCTCTCTCTCTCTCCCTCCCTCCCTCCCTCCCTCCCTCTCTGCCTCTCCTCCTCTCTGTGTAACTCTGACTTTCAAATAAGTAAATAAATAAATCTTAAAAAAAAAAAAAAAGATTACATGAGGGCATTAGGGTAGGGCCCAATCCAATGGGACTGTGACTAGATAAGTAGAGGAGACAAAGTAGGATATTCTGCCTTACTTCTACCAACAAAGACCTTACTGGTGCTGGCTGTGTAATCTTGAACTTTCCAGCCTTCCAAACTATGAGACAAAATAAAACTTCATTTTTTATAAATTATTTGGTCTGTGTCATTCAGTTATAATAGAAAATATACTAACACACAAGTCATTTTCATTTTCCATTATGCTTACCTTGATCCCTACACAATCAAAGGAACTGGTCTGACCTCAAATGTCTGACCTCTAAGCTCAGTTAAACCCTGGTATATCGTCTGTCAGCTCCTTCTCTTCATCCCTGCCAGCTTGAAGAACAGTATGTCTTATCCCTATCCAGTTCCCCTATGCAAACAGCCTTTCACAGAGAAAAATGAAATTATTAGAAGTTAACTCCCCAGAGCCAGTGCTGTGGCATAGCAGGTAAAGCTGCCGCCTACAGTGCTGGCATCCCACATGGGTGCCAGTTCAAATCCCAGCTGCTCCTCTTCCAATCCAGCTCTCTGCTATGGCCTGGGAAAGCAGTATAGGACGGCCCAGGTCCTTGGGACCCCGCACCTGCATGGGATACCCAGAGGAAGCTCCTGGCTCCTGGTTTCAGATCAGCACAGCTCTTGCCATTGCCCGTTGAGCCATCTGAGAAGTGAACCAGCAGATGGAAGATCTCTCTCTCCCTCCCACTCCCTCCCTCTCCCTCTCTCTTTCTCTCCCTCCCTTTCTCTCTTACTGCCTCTGCCCCTCTGTAATTCTGTATTTCAAATAAATAAATAAATCTTTAAAAAAGAAAAAAGTTAACTTCCTCAACACCCTTCTCTCATACTATACAGTGACCTATTTTAAATCATATTTATTTACACCAATGTTCTCTTCAAATACACTGCTCATTCAATTCTGTCTCACCTTAATATACCTCTCTTCGCCTTTTGTCTTTTTATTACTATCTGTTCCCTTTCTCAATGTGATTTCCCCTTAGGAGCACAAGTACAACAACCCGTAGTACGCATATCTCCTATCCTAAAAGTAACAAAAATACTAACCTGCTCTTTACTCTGATACACATAAAAGAAAAGTCTCACAAATAACTTCTCCTTAATCTCGCAACTCACCTACACCACACCACACACACCTTTTGTTTTCAAAGCCTGAGGCAAAAACCATCTTCCACAGAATCACCTGTGGTATTTACTTAATCATGCAGAATTCTGAGCTATTAATGATATTGTATCAAGCTGCCCATAAGATTCTTATGCAGGTATCAGTTTGGTAATCACTTGCCCAGCTGCACAGATTATACCATCCTTGGATTCACATGGCTGTTATTTTGTTCAGTACTTTATTGAGGTATAATCTGCATGCAGTACAATCCACAGATGTATATAATACATGACGTTTGTGTACATATATATATATATATATATATATATATAAAATCATAGAACCACCAACCATACAAAACATAAAACATCCTCAGCACCTCAGTGAGTTCCCAGGTGTCCCTTTCCTAGTAAATATCACTCCCAATCCCTGTGTTCTGTTTAAAAAATTTCTACTCACTTAAGTACACTAATGCTCTCCTCTACTGTGTCTAGTCTTCTATGCAATGAATTATGTAATTTAGAAACTTTATTCTTCAGTTATAGAATTAATTTGGACATAGGTTTTTATTTGCAGTCTCCATTCCTCAATCTTGTCTATCTTGTCACTAATTTCCATTATATTTATTTTTATATTTATATTATATATATTATATATTTATATTAATTAAAATATCACTACTACTTAAAATGGTAATTTAAAAATTGTTGCTATATTTGACATTTGATACCCATTTCTAATGACTTTTTTCTTAATAATGGATATATTTTCATGCATCTTCACAATTTTCTACAGATATGACTGAATGTTAATCTTTTATAAAAGTGACTGAATGTGAAGTATACAGTTTCTCACAGAAAGGGCTTCCCTTTTGATAACACAACTGGGGTTAATAGCAGACCTTCTGGATCTAATGAGGTATTGAAATAAATTAAAGCTGTTTGTCAGTTTAGTTTTTTCAAATGTTATGTGCGTGGGATCAGGTCTTTGTTCACAACAGAGCTTTGGAATCTAAGCAAGACAAGACCAGGAATGTTTTCCTGCTTTCCAGGGTCAATGCCAGGAAATCACCTTCAGCACAAAGCTGAATGAATTATGACAGATCTCAAGGACCCTGGGTATTTGCTTTGTTTTGGTATTATTTTTAAATCTACGTTGCTGTTAACTTTCTGGAGAAACTTCTTGTTTTGGAAGACATGCATTTTAACATGTGAAATAGCTTGGATTTATCTAAGAAACTAACAGTGTTTCAGCTATCAAAAGAAATCAGGAGGAACAGCAGCTAAAATGCTGGACTACCAGACTTCACAAGAGTACCATGTCATAAAGCAAATGAAAGTAATTGGCAAAAGTTGCAGACTCAACATTTTTGGAACTCTGGGAAGTAATCAAAGCCTGCAGCAATCATGGGAACATTTTTCAAGAAAAATGGCTGAATATCAGTCACAACAGCAAGTTCTGTGATGTTTATATCTCATCTTAGTCCCATCCCCATGCCTCGGCCAGTGACAGCCTTGAAAAATCACAGCCCACATTCTCAGGATCTGTTCCAACAGGAAAAGAGCAAAACCTCCGTGCAACAGATAACCTTTGTAGTGGTTCCTTCAAAGACAGGATCAAAGAGTGACAATCAATACTAGAGAATATCCGTCAACAATGCACTTAGTTTTAGTTGTTGCTATCTGAGCAATGGATAGAAGCTGGACTGAAAATGTAGACTAATGCGAAAGCTCAGAAGGAAAGCCAGGGACATGAAATGTTTTGCCACATAAACAACCACAATGGAATGAAATTTGAATCAATAACAGAAAAAATCGTAAAATCCATCAACATATGGAAATTAACAAAAAAACGCTTAAACTACCCATGAGTGAAAAATGAAAACCCAAGTAAAATTAGAAAACACCAAGCAGAATGAAAATGAAGACACACACACACCAAAACATAGGAGATGCAATAAAAGCAGTGCTCAAAAGGATTATCTGTCAGCACCTGTATCTAAAAGATCTAAAATTCACATCCTGTAACTTTAGAACTTAAGGAATGGGTCCAGCATTGTGGTGCAGAGGGTTAAACTGCCACCTGTGACACCAGCATCCCTTGAGAACATCTGTTCAAGTCCCAGCTGCTCCACTTCTGATCTACCTCCCTGCTAATGCCCCCAGGAAAGAAGCAGAATACAGTCTCTCCAATAAATAAATAAACCTTAAACAAAAAATCTTAAGTACTAAACAAAAGAACACTAAACACAAAGTAACAGAAGGAAGGAAATAAGCTTAGGGTAGAAATAAATGAAATACAAAATAGAAAACAGTAAATAAAATCAACAAAATCAGGGGTCAGCGCCGTGGCTCACTTAGTTAATGCTCCGCCTGCGGTGCCAGCATCCCATATGGGTGTTCGGTTCTAGCCCCGGTTGCTCCTCTTGCAGTCCAGCTCTCTGCTGTCGCCCGGGAGGGCAGTGGAGCATGGCCCAAGTGCTTGGGCCCTGCACACGCAATGGGAGACCAAGAGGAAGCACCTGGTTCCTGGCATTGGATCGGCGCAGTGCGCCAGCGGTAGCGACCATTTGGGGGGTGAACCAGCAGAAGGAAGACCTTTCTTTCTGTCTCTCTCTCTCTCTATCTCACTGTCTAACTCTGCCTGTCAAATAAAAAAAAAATCAATAAAATCAAAATATTTAAAAAATTTGCAAATCTTTAGCAAGACCAACAAACAAGAGAAGACTCAAAGATTTAAATTACTAAAATCATAAATGAATGTGGGAACATCATCACTACTTTAAAGAAATAAAAAAACTATGAAGTATACTATGAGCAACTACAAACCAACAGGTAGATAACCTAATTATAATGGGAAAGTTCCTAGAAACACCCAAACTATAAAAACTGAATAAATCAGCAGCAACAGAAAATCTGAATAGACATAAGCAACCACAGAGTCACTAATAAGAGTTTCCCAGCAATGAAAGTTAAGGACGACATGACTTAACTGGTAAATTCCACCAAACTTTCAGAGAATGATTAAAAACCACTCATAAGCTTCCAAAAACTGAAAAAGAAGGGAACACTTACCAATTCATTTCGTATGGTAAGTACAATCTTAATACCAAAGCCAAACAAAGACATTGTAAGAAAAGTTCTCAAAAAGTACTAACACACTAAATTCAGTAGCATATTAAAGATTTATACATCATGAACAAGAGAATTTATCCTAGGAAGACACCGATGGTTCACATTACTAGAACACAGGGGGAAATGGTTACATGATCATCTCAACTAATGCAGAGAAGCCATTTGACAAAAGCCAGCAATCTCTCACAACAAAGGCAGTCAGAAATCTAAAAGCAGAAGGAATTCCTAGGGCCAGCACTAGGGCGCAGCAGGTTAGGCTGCCACCTGCAGTGCCAGCACCCACGTGGACGTGGAGTCCAGTCCTGGCAGCTCCACTTCCCATCCAGCTCACTGCTGATGCTCCGAGAGGGCAGCAGAGGATGGCCCAAGTGCGTGAGGCCTGCACCACATGGAGGATCAGATCGGGCTCCTGGCTCCTGGCTTCGGCCTGGCCCAGCTCTGGCCGTTACGGCCATTTGGGGAGTGCACTAGCAGATGGAAGATCTCTCCGTCTTTCTCTGTAACTCTGCCTTTCAAAAAAATAAAATACATCTTTAATAAAAGGGAGGGGGATTTCTTCAATGTTATAAAAAGCAAATATAGGGAAAGCAGGGAAGCACTACGGCCTAGCAGGTTTGCTCTCTGCTTGCAATGCTGGTATCTCATATCCAGCACCGGTCTTAGTCCCAGCTGCTCAGCTTCCTGTTAATGTTCCTGGAAAGGCAGTTCAAGAAGGCTCAAGGACTTGGGCCCCTGCCACCCACATGAGACATTAGCATGAAATTCCTGGCTCTCAGCTTCAGCCTGCATCAGACCTGTTTGTTTCGAACATTTGGGGAATAAACCAGTGACTAAAATCTCTGACTCTCCTCTGTGTCACTACACCTTTCAAATAAGTAAATATTTTTAAAAGCATATATGCAACTCACATATCTAGAAAAACTGCAGCAAACCAGACCCAAAACTAGTAGGAGAAGAGAAATAATTAAAATCAGAGAAGAAATCAACAGGATTGAATCCAAAAAAACATTACAAAAGATCAGCCAAAAAAAGAGCTGATTTTTTGAAAAAATAAACAAAATTGACACCCCATTGGCCCAACTAACTAAAAAAAGAGAAAAGACCCAAATCAATAAAATCAAAGGTGAAAAATGAAATGTAACAACAGACAACACAAAAATAAAAGAATCATCAGAAATTACTACAAGGACTTGTACGCCAGCAAACAGGGAAACCTATCAGAAATGGATAGATTCCTGGACACATGCAACCTACCTAAATTGAAACATGAAGACATAGAAAACCTGAACAGACCCATAACTGAGACAGAAATTGAAACAGTAATAAAGGCCCTCCCAACAAAGAAAAGCCCAGGACCAGATGGATTCACTGCTGAATTCTACCAGACATTTAAAGAAGAACTAACTCCAATTCTTCTCAAACTATTCAGAACAATTGAAAAAGATGGAATCCTCCCAAATTCTTTCTATGAAGCCAGCATCACCTTAATCCCTAAGCCGGAAAAAGATGCAGCATTGAAAGAAACTACAGACCAATATCCCTGATGAACACAGACGCAAAAATCCTCAATAAAATTCTGGCCAATAGAATGCAACAACACATCAGAAAGATCATTCACCTGGACCAATTGGGATATATCTCTAGTATGCAGGGATGGTTCAATGTTCACAAATCAATCAATGTGATACACCACAGTAATAAACTACAGAAGAAAAACCATATGATTATCTCAATAGACGCCAAGAAAGCATTTGATAAAATACAACACCCTTTCAAGATGAAAACTCTAATCAGGTATGGAAGGAACATTCCTCAATACAATCAAAGCAATTTATGAAAAACCCACAACCAGCATCCTATTGAATGGGGAAAAGTTGGAAGCATTTCCACTGAGATCTGGTACCAGACAGGGATGTCCACTCTCACCACTGCTATTCAATATAGTTCTACAAGTTTTAGCCAGAGCCATCAGGCAAGAAAAAGAAATTAAAGGGATACAAATTGGGAAGGAAGAACTCAAACTATCCCTCTTTGCAGATGACATGATTCTTTATTTAGGTGACCCAAAGAACTCTACTAAGAGACTATTGGAACTCATAGAAGAGTTTGGCAAAGTAGCAGGATATAAAATCAATGCACAAAAGTCAACAGCCTTTGTATACACAGGCAATGCCACGGCTGAGGAAGAACTTCTAAGATCAATCCCACTCACAATAGCTACAAAAACAATCAAAAATACGATGAAAATTACAAAACCTTAAAGAAAGAAATAGAAGAGGATACCAAGAAATGGAAAAATCTTCCATGCTCATGGACTGGAGGAATCAATTTCATCAAAATGTCCATTCTCCCAAAAGCAATTTATACATTCAATATGATACCAATCAAAATACCAAAGACATTCTTCTCAGATCTGGAAAAAAAATGATGCTGAAATTCATATGGAGAAACAGGAGACCTCAAATAGCTAAAGCAGTTTTGTACAACAAAAACAAAGTTGGAGGCATCACAATACCGGATTTCAAGACATACTACAGGGCAGTTGTAATCAAAACAGCGTAGTACTGGTACAGAAACAGATGGATAGACCAATGGAACAGAAGAGAAACACCAGAAATCAATCCAAACTTATATTTGATCAAGGATCTAAAACCAATTCCTGGAGCAAGGACAGTCTATTCAATAAATGGTGCTGGGAAAACTGGATTTCCACGTGCAGAAGCATGAAGCAAGACCCCTACCTTTCACCTTACACAAAAATCCACTCAACATGGATTAAAGATCTAAATCTATGACCTGACACCTTCAAATTATTAGAGAACATTGGAGAAACCCTGCAAGATATAGGCACAGGCAAAGACTTCTTGGAAAAGACCCCAGAAGCACAGGCAGTCAAAGCAAAAATTAACAATTGGGATTGCATCAAATTGAGAAGTTTCTGTACTGCAAAAGAAACAGTCAGGAGAGTGAAGAGGCAACCGACAGAATGGGAAAAAATATTTGCAACCTATGCAACAGATAAAGGGTTAATAACCAGAATCTACAAAGAGATCAAGAAACTCCACAACAACAAAACAAACAACCCACTTAGGAGATGGGCCAAGGACCTCAATAGACATTTTTCAAAAGAGGAAATCCAAATGGCCTACAGACACATGAAAAAATGTTCAGGATCACTAGCAATCAGGGAAATTCAATCAAAACCACAATGAAGTTTCACCTCACCCCGGTTAGAATGGCTCACATACAGAAATCTACCAACAACAGATGCTGGCGAGGATGTGGGAAAAAAGGGACACTAATCCACTGTTGGTGGGAATGCAAACTGGTGAAGCCACTATGGAAGTCAGTCTGGAGATTCCTCAGAAACTTGAATATAATCCTACCATACAACCCAGCCATACCACTCATTGGAATTTACCCAAAGGAAATTAAATTGGCAAACCAAAAAGCTGTCCGTACCACAATGTTTATCGCAGCTCAGTTCACAATAGCTAAGACCTGGAATCAACCTAAATGACCATCAACAGTAGAGTGAATAAAAAAATTATGGGACATGTACTCTATACAATACTATACAGCAAAAAAAAAAAAAAAAAAAAAAAAAAAAAAAACAAAAAACAAAAAAAAACCAGGGCGCCAGATTCTGTCCCGGTGCCCCTCTTCCAGGCAAGCTCTCTGCTATGGCCAGGGAGTGCAGTGGAGGATGACCCAATTGCTTGGGCCCTGCACCCCATGGGAGACCAGAAGAAGCACCTGGCTCCTGCCTTTGGATCAGCGCGGTGCGCCGGCTGCAGCACGCCGGCCACGGCGGCCATTGGAGGGTGAACCAATGGCAAAGGAAGACCTTTCTCTCTGTCTCTGTCTCACTGTCTAACTCTGCCTGTCAAAAAAGAAATAATAAATAAATTAAAAATTAAGAAGCAAGACAAGGAAACCTACTTTCACTACCTGTCCTGAAAGTTCCAACTAGAGCAAGTAAAAATGAAAAGCAGTAAGTATCCAAATTGGAAAGGAAGAAGCAGAATTGTCTGTATTTGCAGATGATGATTTTATAACGTAGAAAATCCTTAGGTATCCAAAAGAAATTATTACAGCTGAAAGGTTAACATGCAAAAATCAGTTGTATTTCAATACACTAGAACAAAATGAGTAATTTGTTCTTTTTCAAAACACTTTTTATATTCAGAGACAAACTTCTCTATTTCTGCAAAAAGACCATTGAAATTTTGATAGGGATTACATTTAATTGGTAGATCTCATTGGCAAATACTGCTATGTCAACAAAATTAAGTCTTTCAATTCATGGACATAGGATGCCATTCCATTTATTAAAGTCTTCTTTAATCTTCTCAACAATATTTGGTAGTTATCAGCATACAAGTGTTCCATTTCCTTAGTTAAATTCATTTCTAAATATTCTTTCTTCTTTATGGCTTTTGTAAATGGAAGTATTTTCTTAATTTCCTCTTTTCTTTAAAGACTTTTCCAAAGCTTCAGTAATCAAAATACTGTGTTATTGGCATAAAGGTAGGCATATAAATCATGAAATAGAATTGAGTCCAGATATTAACCCAAACATCTATGACCAATTGATTTTCAACAGCTATTCAATGGGGAAAAGAGTCTCTTCAACAATGGTCCTGGCACAACTGGATAGAACCATAAGTCTAAGGTTAGACCCTAACCTTGCACCATATACAGAAATTAACTGAAAATGGATCAATGACCAAATGTAAGAAATACAACTATAAATTCATAGAGGTAAATGGACTAAATCTTTATGACTCTCATTATGTAACATTTTCTTGAGTTTGATGCCAAACATACAAACAACAGCGACTTCAGCAAAATAAAAAACTTTTCAGTTTTTTTTTTTTTTTTTAATTTACTGACTTATTTCACTTGAGAAGGAGAGAGAAACAGAGAAAGTCTCATCTGCTGGCTCACACCCCAAATGCCTACAGAAGCCAAAGCTTGGCCAGGCCACAAAGCCATGAGCCAGGAGCTCATCCTGAGTCTTGCAACAGAGATGCAACTACTTAAACTATCATCTGGTGACATTTGGGGGCACACTAGCAGGAAGTTAGACTCCATAGCAGAGCTGGAAATCAAACTCACGTACTTCAATATGGGATATGGACACCTCAAGTGGTATCTAATCTACTAGGCCAAACACCCATCATAAAAAAAACAACTTTTATGTATCAAATTACACTATAAAGAGAATGAAAAGGCAATCTACAAAATGGGAGGAAATATTTACAAAGCACATATCTGATAAGGAGTTAACATCTAAAATATGCAAAGACCCTATACAGCTTAACAACAATAAAGCAACCTAGTTTGAAATAGGCAAAGGACTTGAATAGATATTTCTTTGAAGATACATAAACAGCCAAAAGAAAGTAAGAAAGTAGAAAAAATGTTCAACATCATTTTTATACCTATTAGCATTGTTACAATAATTGCTGGGAAGGATATAGAGAAACTGGAACACTCATACCTGGTTGGTGGGAATGTCAAGTGGTTTAGCTACTATGAAAAGTAGTTTGGCACTCCCTCAAAATATTAAACATAGAGTTACCACATAAATCAGCAACTGTACTCCTACTTATGCCCACACAAAAATCTTTCTATGAATGCTCATAGCAGCATTATTCACAACAGCGAAAAGGATAAAAAAATTTAAATGTTCACAAATGGATGAATGGAGAAACAAACTGTAATATTATCTATCCACAGAATATTCTCATAGAAATTATTAAGTACTCATATTTGCTTCAACATGGATGGGTCTTAAAAACACAATGCTAAATGAAAAAAGCTAGACAAAAAAAGACACATATTGTTAATTCTTTTTATGTAATATATTTTAAATGAGAAAATTCATACAGACAGAATGCAGATGACTAGTTGCCAGGGCTGCAAGTAAGGGTGAAAGGGGAGAGACTCCTTCATGGACACAAGCTTCGTTTTTGGGTGATAGAATTTTCCAGAATTAGATCGTGGTGACAGGTACACAATGCTGTCAATAGTACTAAAAACAACTCGACTGCATACTTTTTAAAAGTATGGTTAAAATATTTTTAAACTTTTATCTTAATTTTTAAATTAAAGAAAATCAGAAATAAGCATTTGAAAATTAGCAGTGTAAAAATACTCATCAAGCTATAAGAACAGACATAAATGCTGAGGTAGAAGTGTGGAGAATGAAAGAGAATACCATAAAATAAACTCTAGAGAACAACACATTATCTGTGTGTACAAGTGTGTGCACATGTGCATGTGTGTCCGTGTGTGTGCAATGAAGGAATCTGAGAAGTTACAATCAGGTCATACCAGAGACTCAACTGAAACAGAAACAAAGAGACGACCGTAACTGATTATTACGTAAGTATTTTCACTTCTTAACTGTAAGGAAGTGAAAAGTGTAAATATGGAAATGAAAGGAAAACTACCCAAACCTTCAATGCTGAAACAGTACCTGTCAGTGACAGCCATGAAGCTGAGGAGCAGGGTATTGAAAAGAGCAATCAGTTCCTTCTGCAGCTGTTGCCTGACAGCAGCGCGTATATCATCTGTTTCTTCTCGTGCCTGCGACTCCGTCAGCACCAGCAGGTCTAACAGTGGGGCTGAACTCTAAAACACGAAATTTGTAAGAAATGTATTTATTGTCTAATTGGGTCATATACTGCTCCTTGTAAAGATTTTGTTGTAACCATGTTCTAGATTAACAAAGAGTTACATCACCCAACTAGTAAGCATGGACTTTTACTGTATTAATAAAGAGGTTCTAAACTTAAAAGGTGCTTAACATGTTACCTCCATAAAAGGAAAGCAAACCTATTAGAGAAAACTGGGAGAAGCACAATCAGAAAAGCACAGCCACACCTATCTCACAGAGACTGCCATTATTAGACACTGGTACATCTCTCATCTTTGTCTGTGAATACAAACATGAATGTAAACAGCACTATAATTATATACTTTAGATAAAGTTGTTATTGAGAAAATCCACTATTGAATGAAATTCTCTACATCTTATTACCAATATTTCTTCAAAAAATATATTTTAAATAGCTGATTATTTTTCAACTCTAAGGATTTAGTACACCAACTAACAGGCAATGGTTTATAGTTTCACTGAGCTCCAACAAGTGGGCTCAACTCTGATTACATCTTATAAACTCTAAAGCATGAATAAATCAAAACTTTATAATAGTTTTGATCCTTTTGATAAATATTATGAAACTGTCCCAGAAAAGGTATCTAAATACTCATATGCAACTAAGCAACATATAGGAAGAAGCCCAAAGAACTCAAATGAGGATTATTACTGCTGTAATCTTTACCAGTATGATAGCCTAATAAACAAATACAACAAGTGTTCTGTAAAACTTTTCATATGTCTTTCCAACCAAAAAAAAAAAACTGCAGCTAAAAAACAGTCCAAGTGATTAGGACCCTGTCACCCAAGTGGCAGATCTGGATGGAGCTCCAGGCACCTGACTTTGGCCTAGCCCAGTCCTGGCTGTTGCAGTCATTTGGGGAGTGAGCCAGCAGACAGAAGATATCTCCCTCTAGTGTCAGTTGTTAAATCGACAACAGGAGTCACTGTGCACTTGCTCCCCATGTTGGACCTCTGTCCTTAATGAGTTGTACTATGAGAATTAACTGTAAAACATCTTCAAACTGTACTTTATACTTTGTGTGCCTGTGTGGGTGCTAATCATTGAAATCTCTACTGAGCATAGAGTTGGTCTTCTGTATATAAAGTCAAAAACGAATCATAATGGAAAATGGAATGGGAGCAGAAGGAAGGTGGGATGTGAGGGTGGGTATGGGGGGAAAGAAACACTATATCCCTAAAAGCAGTACATATGACAATTTGTATTCATTAAATGAAAACCTTCAAAAAATAAAAAAGAAGATCTCTCTCTTTCTTTCTAATTCTGCCTTTCAAATAAATATATTTTTTCAAAAAACTGGAACAGAAAAGGATTATTTCTCCTTTGCTTAAGATTTTATTTATATATTTGAAAGAGCTCTAGAGAGAAGGAGAGAGAAAGAGATCTTCTAGTTGCTGGTTTACTCCTCAGATTGCCACAATGGTCAGAGCTAGGTTAGGCTGAAGCCAGGACCCAGGAGCTTCTTCTGGGTCTCCAATGTCAGTGCAGGGTCTCAAGTACTTGGGTCATCTGCCACTGCTTTCCCAGGTGCATTAGAAGAGAGCTGGATTGGAAACGGAGAAGCTAAGATTTAAACCAGTGCCCAGATGGGATGCTGGCATCCCAGACAGCAGTTTTACCCGCTACGCTACAACACCGGCCCCAACAGGTTTATTTCTAATAACGCTGAAAGCATAGCACAAAAATGTCACATTAACACATTAACAGCAATATTAACACATACACAGACTATTTATTAATCACATTTATCACAGGCATTGTGCTAAAAACCAGAAAGAATAGCAGATTTCATTTAAATTTTTGACTAAACTAAGCACGTTCACTCTTGTTCCACAGATGGGCAAATAACAACTCGAAAACAGGCTACACAATATGTCTAAGTCACCCAAAGGCACAGCAAGAAGCATCCTACTCCAGAAGTAGTTAGTCTGTCTTCAGTGGTGTGTCACCTTACCAGCACATATAACAACACACAAAAAAAGAGATGAGCAAAATGCAACTGCTATTGATAGCAGTTGCCTTAAAGAGCTCAATTCTAAATTAGCTACATCCCTTTTAATAAAAGAAAATTTTAAAATGAAGAGAAAAAACCTTCAAATTGCTTATACTATATAGTATGAAGAGCATACTTTAATCACGTACAAACAATTAAAAGCAATTTAATTGAGAGCTTCAGAAAAGTATTGGGGACGAATGGTTTGCTTTTAGCTTACTCTACCATGTTTTACAACTAAACAGAATTTTTCCCAACTTCCCTACACCTTGAGCAAGAAATGCCTTTGGATCTACTAAAATTTTCTATAAAATAAGGGCAACTTCTGTGTTACAAGATTAAAAGAATCAAGGTAACAACACTGATAAATTACATAAATAAAGACAATGGTTGTCCTAGCCATAAATAACCAAATGTTGACACAAACACCCTCCGACTCCCTTAAATACTAAAATATGAACAATCTCTTCATAACAACAAGCAAACACCATTTTTATAAAATAATGTTATCAATTATTAACTCTTAATATACAAAAATTAAGTAGAATCTAATAGCACATGAATATACTGATACAGCATATCTAAAATTAAGATATTCCAATGAATCTCATCCCATTCACAACTTGTTTCTGCCTGTAGATTTCTGAGACTGTTTCCCTTCACATCTTCTATTCCCATGTAAAGATTCAGTAAACTTCAGCAACATCACTTCTAAAATATGGGATGAATTATCACTCCGCAAGAACAGACAGTACGGTAGACATCTCTACTAATGCCTATTGATCTCAAGTGCTTAATCAAACCTGAAGTTTTTGTCCTTACATTAGTATTCAGTCCTAACTTTAAACCAACTACTTATGACATTATGTTGTCACTACGGACCTCAAAAAGGCAATGACTTCTATATTAACGGATCACTTTTTTATGTACATATGGTTATAACTCATCAAATCCAATTTTAGATTCATCACAATCTATGCCAAAAGATCAACACTGAGTGTACATGAACTGTTATGTGAAAGTCAGCAAAGTATAAGTATACTGTGGAGTTCTCAATAGACTCAAAAAAGAACAAAAAAAATTATAGCATTGCTTTTACAAATTTCTATCAAAACATCTCATTCTGAAAAGGAAGGTATTCAAATTCATTCCATGTAGAGGGTTGTATATACAGAACACTGGCATTAAAAGTTTCTGAAGCACCTAAGAATTCAGTTTCTAATGTTTTGATAAAATACATAGCAAAAACTTTCACAAAGTTCCTAAATCCTCTCTCAGGAAGTTAGATGATGTTTCTTTTTACTTCCTACTAGCATTTTTTTTTACTTAATTGGGTATTCATATACCACACATTACAATTTGTTTCTGCAACCACAGCTTTTGCATATCATTTGATGTATGTCAACACAATCAAAATAATTTCTTATAAGTAATATATTACTGAACTACTTCAATCATTTCATACTTATTTTATCACTTTTAAGTGTCATAAAAGGCACTTTAAGGTGTCTCTTATCATAAACACTGATTATCACGTAATACATAATTTACCTTGAACATGATACTTAGAGAGTATGCTCTCTCTTTTTTTTATTTATTTATTTATTTATTTTTTTTTTTTTTTGACAGGCAGAGTGGACAGTGAGAGAGAGAGAGACAGAGAGAAAGGTCTTCCTTTGCCGTTGGTTCACCCTCCAGTGGCCGCCGCAGCCAGCGCGCTGCGGCCGGCGCACCGCGTTGATCCGGTGGCAGGAGCCAGGAGCCAGGTGCTTTTCCTGATCTCCCATGGGGTGCAGGGCCCAAGCACCTGGGCCATCCTCCACTGCACTCCCTGGCCACAGCAGAGAGCTGGCCTGGAAGAGGGGCAACTGGGACAGAATCCGGCGCCCCGACCGGGACTAGAACCCGGTGTGCCGGCGCCGCTAGGCGGAGGATTAGCCTAGTGAGCCGCGGCACCGGCAGAGAGTATGCTCTCTTAACATCCCATTAAAATAGTTATAGAAGACAAAGATAAAAGCCACCACAGCAAAAAAAAAAAAAAAAAAAAAAAAATCAAAGAAATCAATGAGTATCTCCACAAATGCCAAAACAATCCAAGAAACAAAGACAATGAAGACAACATGACACCCCCAAAAGAACACAACATTTCAGTATTAGATTATGAAGATGATGAGACTGAATAAATGCCAAGAAACACATCTCACTAACAAAGATGCATGCAGACTGAAAGTGAAAGAATGGAAAAAGATATTCCATTCCAACAAAAAACAAAAAAAAGCTGGTAGAGCCATTCTAAAATCAGACAAAATAGACTTTAACACAAAAAATGTTAAGAGACAAAGAAGGATACTATGTAATGATTAAGATTTCAATTCAACAGGAAGATGTCACTATTATAAATGTATATGTACCTAATTACAGGGCACTTGACTATTTAAAGAAAATGTTAAGGGATCTCAAGGAAGACATAGACTCAAATACAACAGTAAAACGGGATTCCAATATCACACTTTCAGCAACAGACAGATCAACCAGACAGAAAATCAGCAAGGAAGCATCAGAGTTAATTAACACTATAGACCAAATTCACACTATAGACCAAACAGATATCTACAGAACTTGTCATCGTAACATTACAGAATACACATTCTTCTCACCAGTAAATGGAACCTTCTGTAGGATTGAACATATGCAAGGCCATAAAACAAGTCTCAGCAAATTCAAAAATATCGAAATCATATAATGCACCTTCTCAGACCACAATATGACGAAGCTGGAAATCAAGAAATCTCTAGAACATATACAAACACATGGAGCTTAACAACATACTCCTTAAACAAACAGTGGGTCATAGAAGAAATCAAAAAATTTCTGGAAACAAATGAAGATGACAATACAATTTATCAAAACTTATGGGATATAGCAAAAGCAGTGTTAAGAGGAAAAGTTACAGGGCTGGCGCCGTGGCTCACTTGGTTAATCCTCTGCCTGCGGCGCCGACATCCTATATGGGCGCCAGGTTCTAGTCCCGGTTGCTCCTCTTCCAGTCCAGCTCTCTGCTGTGGCCCGGGAGTGTGGGAGCAACCCGGACTAGACTAAGTTACTGGAATTAAGACTTATTCTATGCATCTGCTCTCCCACAATATGGCGCTGAGAAGGGAGAAACAGCTTCTACACAGCTGCCTCCAGTTCAACCAATAAACTGTAGGACCTACTCCTGATTGGAGGAGAGCAGCGTACTCGGCGTGTGGGTAGCAGAGTTGGGATTGGTGGAAGAGGACTATAAAGGAGGAGAGAGACAACATGCACCAGGAACATCTAGGGGGAACATCTATCTGAAGGAACACCTGTGCAGCCCCCGAGAGAGCCGGCCGGCGGTGTGCCGCTCCCCTGCGGAAGTGGGGAAAAGTGGCAGGGGGAACTGCCCTTCCACGGAGGTGGAAGGGACGGTAGCCAACCTGGGAAGAACCAGCAGCAAACCCGGGGAGGGCCGAGCAGACAAAAGAACAGCGCAGGGTCCTGTGTCGTTCCTCCACGAAGACGGGGAGAGACATAATGGTGCCGTGACTTGGATATGAAGCCTAGGCAGGGTTTAGTGTCGTTCCTCCACAAAGAGGGGGAGCGACATAATGGTGCCAAAACCCGGGAAGGGCCGAGCAGACAAAAGAACAGCGCAGGGTCCTGTGTCGTTCCTCCACGAAGAGGGGGAGCGACATAATGGTGCCGTGACTCGGATATGAAGCCTAGGCAGGGTTCAGTGTTGCTCCTCCACGAAGAGGGGGAGCGACATAATGGTGCCGTGACTCGGATATGAAGCCTAGGCAGGGTTTAGTGTCGTTCCTCCATGAAGAGGGGGAGTGACACGGGAGGGCAGTGGAGGATGGCCCACATGGGAGACCAGGAAGAAGCACCTGTCTCCTGGGTTCAGATTGATGCAGTGCTGGCCGTAGCAGCCATTTGGGGGGTGAACCAACAGAAGGAAGACCTTTCTGTCTCTCTCTCTCTCTCTGTCTATAATTCTACCTGTCAAATAAATTTAAAAAAAAAAGAAGAAGAAGAATGTTACAGCAATTGGTGCATACATAAAGAAATTGGAAAGATGTCAAATAAATGAGCTATCATACATCTCAGGATCTTGAAAAACAACAGCAAACCCAAAACTACAGAGTAAATGCAATAATTAAAATTATAGAAGAAATCAACAATATAGATATGAAAATAAATTAAAAAGATCAGCAAAATGGAAAGCTTGTTTTAAGAAAAAATAAACAAAACTGATATACTACTGGCTGAACTAACCAAAAAAAGGAGAGAGATGACTCAAACTAATAAAACTAGATATGAAAAAGAATATGTAACAACTGACACCACAGAAATAAAAAGAATCCTAAGAAATGACTACAAAGAGCTTGTGCAAACAAACTCAGAAACCTAGAAGAAATGGAGAGATTCAAGGGCACATACAACCTATCTAAATTGAGCCATGAAAGCACAGGAAACCTAAACAGACCCATTACCAAGATGGAAACTGAATCAGTAATAAAGATGCTCCCAAAAAAGAAAAGCCCAGGACCAGATGGCTTCAAGGCTGAATTCTACCAGACATTTAAAGAACTCCAATTCTTCTCAAGTTATTCAAAACAATGAAAGGGAAGAAATCCTCCCAAATTCTTTCTATGAAGCCAGCAGCATCTTAATTCTTAAACCTAAAAAAGCTACAATAGAGAAAGAGAACTACAGACCAATTTTCCTGATGAACATACATGCAAAAATCCTCAACAAAATTCTGGCCAGTTGGGCTGGCGCTGTGGTGCAGCAGGTTAACACCCTGGCCTTAAGTGCCACCATCCCACATGGGCAAAGGTTCAAGACCCAGCTGCTCCACTTCCGATCCAGCTCTCTGCTATGGCCTGGGATAGCAGTAGAAGATGGCCCAAGTCCTTGGGCCCCCGCACCTGTGTGGGAGTCCTGGAAAAGCTCCTGGCTCCTGGCTTCAGACTGATGCAGCTCTAGCCGTTGCAGCCAACTGGGGAGTGAACTGTCGGATGGAAGCTCGTTCTCTCTCTCTCTCTCTCTCTCTGCCTCTCCTCTCTCTCTGTAACTCTGACTTTTTTCAAATAAATAAATAAATCTTACAAAAAAAATTTCTGGCCAGTCGAATCCAACAACACATCAGAAATATCATTCACCCAGACCAAGCAGGATTTATCTGCGTTATGCAGAGACGGATCAACATTCACAAATCAATCAATGTGATACCTCACATTAACAAATAGAAAAACAAAAACCATGTGATTATCTCAAAAGATGCAGAGAAAGCATCTGATAAAATACAGCACCCTTTCATGATGAAAAAAAAATTTTTTATATGACAGGCAGAGTGGACACTGAGAGAGAGAGACATAGAGAAAGGTCTTCCTTTTCCATTGGTTCACTCTCCAATGGCCGCTGCAGCTGGTGCACCACACTGATCCAAAGCCAAGAGCCAGGTGCTTCTCCTGGTCTCCCATGCAGGTGCAGGGCCCAAGCACTTGGGCCATCCTCCACTGCACTTCTGGGCCACGGCAGAGAGTTGGACTGGAAGAGGAGCAACCAGGACAGAATCCGGAGCCCGACCAGGACTAGAACTCTGGGTGCCAGCGCTGCAGGCGGAGGATTAGCCTATTGAGCCAAGGCACCAGCCTCATGATGAAAATTCTAAGCAAACTGGGTACAGAAGGAACATTCCTCACCACAATCAATGCAGTTTATGACAAATCCACAGCCAGTGTCCTACTGAATGGAGAAAAGTTGGAAGCATTCTCACTAAGCTACAGAACCAGACAACGATGCCCACTCTCACCACTGCTATTCAATATACTGAAGTTTTAGCCAGAGGCATCAGGCAAGAGAAAGAAATCAAAAGGATTCAAAATAGGAATGAGGAAGTCAAATTATCCCTAATTGCAGATGACATGATTCTATATATAGGAAATCCAAAAGACTCCAAGAGACTACTAGAACTCACGGAAGAGTTTGTTAAAGAAGCACGATATAAAACCAGTACACAAAAATCAACAGCCTTTGTATACACAGACAATGCGACAGCTGAGAAAGCATTTCTAAGATCAATCCCATTCACAATAGCTACAAAAAAAATCAAATACCTTGGAATAAATTTAACTAACGATGTCAAAGATCTCTATCATAAAACTACAAAATATTAAAGGAAGAAATAGAAGAAGAGGCCGGCGCCATGGCTCACTAGACTAATCCTCCGCCTGCAGCGCCAGCACACCAGGTACTAGTCCCAGTTGCTCCTCTTCCAGTCCAGCTCTCTGCCTTTGCTGTGGCCCAGGAGGGCAGCAGAGGATGGCCCAAGTACTTAGGTCCCTGCACCTGCATGGAAGACTGGGAAGAAGCACCCGGCTCCTGGCTTCGGATCAGCGCAGCGCCGGCTGTAGCAGCCATGAGAGGAGTGAACCAACGGAAGGAAGACCTTTCTCTCTGTCTGTCTCTCACTGTCTAACTCTGTCAAATAAAAAAAAAAAAATAGAAGAAGATCCACGAAAATGGAAAAATCTCCAAGTCATGGATTGGAAGAATATCATCAAAATGTCCATTCTTCTGAAAGCAATTTACAAATTCAATGTGACACCAATCAAAATACCAATACATTCTTCTCAGATTTGGAAAAATTATGCTGAAATTCATATGGAATCATAGGAGAACTCAAATAACTAAAGCAATCTTAAACAACAAAAATAACAATAGAGGCATCACAATACCAAATTTCAAGACATAGTACAAGACAATTATAATCAAAACAGCCTGATATTGGTACAAAAACAGATGGATAGATCAATGGAACAGAACAGAAACACCAGAAATCAATCTAAGCATCTACAACCAACTTATATTTGACCAAGGAGCTAAAACCAATTCCTAGAGCAAGGACAGTCTCTTCAACAAATGGTGCTGGGAAAACTGGATTTCCACATAAAGAAGTATGAAGCAGGACCCCTACCTTACACAAAAGTCCATTCAAAATGAATTAACGACCTAAATCTATGACCTGATTCCATCAAATTATTAGAGAACATTGCAAAAACCCTGTAAGACATTGGCACAGGCAAAGAGTTCTTGGAAAAGACCCCAAAGGCACAGGCAACCAAAGCCAAAATCAATAAATGGGATTACATTAAATTGAGAATCTTCTGTTTTGCAAAAGAAACACTCAGGAAAGTGAAGAGGCAATCAACATAACAGGAGAAATTATTTGCAAACAATGCAACTGATAAAGGATTAATAACCAGAATATAAAAAGACATCAAGAAACTCCACAACAGCAAAACAAACAACCCTGTTTAGAAATGGGCCAAAGATTTAAACACACATTTTTCAAAAGAGGAAATCGAAATGGCCAACAGACACGTAAAAAAATGCTCAGGATCACTAGCTGACAGGGAAATGCAAATCAAAACCATTATGAGGTTTCATCTCACCCCAGTCAGAATGGCTTTCATACAGAAATCAACAAACAACAAATGCTGGCAAGGATGTGGTGAAAAAAGTACCCTAATCCACTGTTGGTGGTAATAGGAACTGGTAAAACCACTATGGAAATCAGTTTGGAGATACCTCAGAATTCTGAATACAGACCTACCACCCCACCCCTGAGAATGTACCCAAGGGAAATGAAATCAGCCATTAAAAGAGTTATCTGCATCCCCGTGTTTATTGCAGCTCGATTCACAATAGCTAAGACCTGGAACCAACCCAAATGCCCATCAACTGAAGACTGGATAAAGAAATTACGGGACATGTACTCTGTGGAATACTACTCAGTGGAAAAAAAAGAAAGAAAATCCAATCATTTGTAACAAAATGAGTGAAACTGGAACACATTATACTTAGTGAAACAAGCCAGTCCCAAATGGACAAATACCACATGTTCTCCCTGACCTACGATAACTAATAGAGCACCTAAAAGGAAATCTTTATAAATGAAATTGAGACTTTGAGAAGCAATGACTTGAATAGACCTTCTCATGAATGTCAAGGAAGAGAATTTTGTTTTCTTTTTCCCCCTTAATGTAGAATTATATTGGGAATGGGAGAGGGAAGAGGAGGTGGGGTGGGAGGGCAGGAATGATGGGAAGAATCACTATATTCCTAAAGTTGTATTTATGAAATTTATACTCATTAAATAAATGGTTTCTTTGGGACAAAAATAAAATAGTTACAGAACATGAAATACATGAGAATAAATTTAAACAAGAAGGTGAAATACTTGTACACTGAAAACATTAAAACACCAATAAAAGAAATAAAGAAGGCACAAAGAAAAGTGACAATAACCTATATTCATGGATTGGTTAATTACTTTATTATAATGCCCATTATACCCAGTTTTGAGATTCAATGAAATCTCTATCAAAATTCCAGACATTTTTCACAGAAATAGAAAAAAAATTCTAAAATTCATACAGACCCAAAAAAAAAGACTTCAAATAGAAAAAGTACACTGAGCAAAAAGAAGAAAATCTAATATAACATACTAGCTGCCTTCAAAATATACTAAGTATATCTTAAATATATAAAATATACCAAGTAACAGTAATCAAAACAAGCTAGTAATGACATAAAATCAAACACCTACACCAATAGAACAGGACAGCCCAAAAATAAATCCATAAATTTATAGTCAATTGATTTTTAACAAAAATTCCTAGAACGAATTCCTAGAAAAAGTCTATCCAATAATATACAAAGCACCTGTGTCAGTATTTTTTTTTTCTTTTTTTTTTTTCTTTTTTACAGGCAGAGTGGACAGTGAGAGCGAGAGAGCGAGAGAGCGAGAGAAAGGTCTTCCTTTTGCCGTTGGTTCACCCTCCAATGGCCGCCGCGGCCGGCGCGCTGCAGCCAGCGCACCGTGCCTATCCGAAGGCAGGAGCCAGGTGCTTCTCCTGGTTTCCCATGGGGTGCAAGGCCAAGCACTTGGGCCATCCTCCACTGCACTCCCGGGCCACGGCAGAGAGCTGGCCTGGAAGAGGGGCAACAGCGACAGAATCCAGCACCCCGACCGGGACTAGAACCTGGTGTGCCGGCGCCGCTAGGCGGAGGATTAGCCTATTGAGCCGCCGCACGAGCCCGTGTCAGTATTTCTTAAAAGACATATTTGTGGCCAAGAGGTAAATGAAAAAATCCTCAATATTATTAATCATCCGGAATATATAAATTAAAACTATAATGAGATATCATCTTACATCTGACAAATATGTATAGATTTTTGTCTACTAATCAAATAAGTATATATTGTTTTAACTATCTAGTTTCAGTTACATACAAAGATACTCCTCAATGTTCCTGGGAAAGTAGAATTATAAAGATAAGCTTGTTTTGCAGGAAAAAAAATTAATTCATGTAGGTTTTCGTAAAGTACATTTTCCATGAACTTTCTGAAAACCCCTCACGTGCATGGATTTTGAACACTTCGCACCAAAATAAGTTTATCTTTTAATTCCATTTCCAACATAGTTTCTTAAGTATCCTCATCATTTAGGTAAATATATCTAAATATGCACAGTGATTTTTCTATTGTTATGTACTGTGTACACAGCCTTTTAGTCAAACAAAATTAATTCAATTATTGCACAGATTTTTCAAGAAAAGGTCCTAGAACTAAAGCCACGCTAGTCATCTCTGCTATTTTCAGAGCAGTCGTAATACCCAGCAATTTAATACCCAGGATATAAGAACTCTGAGCAAGATCATTTTAGGGACAATGCTGTAACATACTGGGTTAAGCCACCTCCTACAATGCTAGCATCCCATATGGGCACTGGTTCAAGTACCAGCTATTCCACTTCTGACCCACCTCCCTGCTAATTCAACTGGGAAGGCAGCAGAGGAAGGCTCAAGAGTTTGGATACTTGGAACCCACATGGAAGTCAGAAAGACAGGCATGGAGGCACGGCATTACATAAGTAGCCAAAGTTTCTCTGTTTAACATTTGAACGGAACACTGAATAAAAAGTGTAATCATCAGCTATATGAACAATTAAGGGAAGAGCATTCCAACCAGAAAGAAAAGGAAATGCAAAAGCACTCAGGCAGCTGAGAACGCCATGTTTGAGAACATCTAGGAGACCAGTGGGCAGAAACAGGAGCAGAGTGCAATGGTAGGAGATGGTGTCAGACAGTTTCAAACTCAAACATAGCCTTGTGTCGTACAGTGAGTACTATGAAGCTTAATATGAATGACAGAGCTGGTGCTAGAGAATTTGAGCAGGTGAGTGGCATGTGACTTAAAAGATCACTATGGCAGCTGTCTTGAAAGCAACAGGCAGCATGAGTGGAAGGCCGAGGGCAGATAATGAGGGGTGGCTGTAGCTCAGCATAGGGTAGTAATGATCAACAGGATCACTAGGTTTTTTGGTTGATTGGCTTGTTTAAGATAACTGAACAGGGGCTGGCGTCGTGGCTCACTTGGTTAATCCATGCCTGCAGCGCTGACATCCCATATGGGCACCAGGTTCTAGTCCTGGTTGCCCCTCTTCCAGTCCAGCTCTCTGCTGTGGCCCAGGAGTGCAGTGGAGGATGGCCCAAGTGTTTGGGCTCCTGCACCCGCATGGGAGACCAAGAGAAGCACCTGGCTCCTGGCTTCGGATCAGCAGGGTGTGCCAGCCACAGCACGCCGGCCACAGCGACCATTGGAGGGTGAACCAACAGAAAAGTAAGACCTTTCTCTCTGTCTCTCTCTCTCACTAATACTCTACCTGTGAAATAAAAAAAAATTTTTTTAAAAAGCCAAAAAGATAACTGAATAATATGCAGAGAACTAAACTTGTTTGCTTTTTTTTTTTCCTTATTTATTGGAAAAGCAAAGTGACAGAGAGAGATAAACACAGATATATACTCCATTCACTGTTTCACTACCCAAATGCCCACAACAGCTGGGGCTGGGCCAAAGCCAGATGCCAGAATTCCTTCCAGGTCTTCCACATGAGTGACAGGAACCCAATTTACCTGCTACCCTCCAGGTCTGCATTACCAGGAAGCTGCAGTCAGGAGCCAGAATCAGGTATTAAACCCAGGTATTCCAATAAGGGACATAGGCATCTAAAATGGCATCTTTTTTTCTTTTATTACCCCTGCAACAGCAAGGCTCTCAAAAAATTGAGTAATGACTTAGAATTGTTCCTCTAAAAATATGGAATGCTTCATGAATTTGTGTGCCATCCTTGCGCAGGGGACATGCTAATCTTCTCTAAAATGGCAGCTTAACCACTAGGCTAAACACCCACTCCATGAGAACTATTTCAAAAAGCATGGGATACATAAGGATTATTCATTCCATAACACAATATTAATAATTTCTACAAATACATCACTTCTCAAACAAAAATGCAAACTCCTTAATAACACTTACATGTCTAAGAAATAATTCCAGAATCCAATTTAGAAGCTCTACTGATAGATTTCTTCTCTGTTCCTTCATTAGCTTATTTAAAAAATGTATGATGTCTATTAGCAGTTTCTCATCTTCAGTACTAGCAGGAAGCACTTGTAAAAACCTGTAAGAAAATAATTATGGTACTTAACTCTTTAAAATATACATACTACTGATATTCATAGATATGTATACTCAGGAGATTTCTTGTGAGCATGCTATTTTATGAGACACTACTCTAAGTGTTATGAAAATGCAAAGATTTGGGAAATAGGGCTTCTGCATTCAACACCCTGAGCCTATAGTAAAGAAAACATATAGACATGTAACTGAAAAAACTGAGAAGAGACAAGATAATAGAAAAATATCAAATTCAGAAAAAGTGCCAAAGAAATGTAAAAAGAAAAACATTGCTTCTAACTGACCGGGGAAAATTGCTTAGTCACGGTAGTCATGCTTCACTAAGAATCAGGATTTCTTTTTTTTTTAATTTTCAATTCTCTTTATATACAGAAGATCAGTTTAGCATATATTAAGTAAAGATTTCAACAGTTTGCACCCACATAGAAACACAAAGTGAAAAATACTGTTTGAGTACTAGTTATAGCATTAAATCACAATGTACAGCACATTGAGAACAGAGATCCTACATGAGGAGTGAGTGCACAGTGACTCCTGTTGTTGACTTAACAAATTGACACTCTTGTTTATGGCATCAGTAATCACCCTAGGCTCTTGTCATGAGTTGCCAAGGCTATGGAAGCCTTTTGAGTTCACCGACTCTGATCATATTTAGACAAGGTCGTAGTCAGAGTGGAAGAAGAATCAGGATTTCTAACCTAATCTTTCTGACCAATTAGGAAGAGCATGATAATGAGGGGGAAAAAATTATTGCCAAGAAAGCTACCAGAGTTTGTAACAGGCAAGGAAAATGCTGAGGGTAAACTTAGGACTTTAGGAAGGAAATCTTTTAAGTTCAGAGTAAAAGACTATGAACCTATTTTTTTTTTTTTTTGAAAAGGAGAGAAAATGGAGAGAATAAAGTGTCTGCTGCTGGTTCACTCCCCAAATGCCTCTGACAGCAGGACTAGGCTGAAACTAAGAGCCAGAAACTCAAACCAGACCCGGCACATGGATAGCAGGAATCCAATTATTTGAGCCATCACTACTTCCTCCAAAGGTCTGTCTTGGTGGGAAGCTGGAGTTGGAAGCCATGCCTGGGAGCTGAAACCAGTCACCCTGAGGTGAGAGGAGGTATCAGAACTGCTATCTGGCTGGCACCGTGGCTCACTAGGCTAATCCTCCGCCTGCGGCACCGGCACATCGGGTTCTAGTCCCGGTCACTCCTCTTCCAGGCCAGCTCTCTGCTGTGGCCCGGGAGTACAGCAGAGGATGGCCCAAGTGCTTGGGCCCTGCACCTGCATGGGAGACCAGGAGAAGCACCTGGCTCCTGGCTTCAGATCAGCACGGTGCACCGGACACAGTAGCCATTGGGGGTTGAACCAACGGAAAAGGAAGACCTTTCTCTCTGTCTCTTTCACTGTCCACTCTGTAAAAAAAAAAAAAAAAAAAAAAAAAGAGAGAGAGAGAAAACTAATGGGCAAGGAAACTTTTTATTTAAAAAAAAAGTCATTTGGAAAACTGTTTTCTAAAAAAATGCAATCAGGAAGAAATACAATGAGATTCAATTTTATCTACAATGTTACATTTTTAATTCTGAAACATCTAAAACAACTATTTCAAAATGTTAGTAAGAAACCCAGTAATACCATAATATCCAACATTTCTTAAGCATTGACCTTATGCCTGACTGTTTTAATACCTTAAAACTAACTTTTCAATCTTCATTACAACTCTATGAAGTGTGCAGTTCTATTTCACAGGTAATAAAACTCAGAAAAAAAAAAAAAACAGATAGTTTGTCAGTGGTCACAAAGCCAGAAAATTTGAGTATAACTACTAATCAAAGCTGTCCAACACCAAGGCCAGTTAGAATGGCTCTCATACAGAAATCAACAAACAACAAATTCTGGCAACGATGTGGGGAAAAAGGTACCCTAATCTACTGCTGGTGGAAATGTAAACCAATATAGCCATTGTGGAAGACAATATGGAGATACCTCAGAAATCTGAAAATAGATCCACCCCATAACCCAGCAACTCCACTCCTGGGAATTTACCCAAGGGAAATGAAATCAGCATATGAAAGAGTTATCTGTACACCAATGTTCATTGCAGCTCAATTCACAACAACCAATGTCTACCAACTGATGACTGGATAAAGAAATTATGGCATATAAACACAATGGAATATTACTCAACATTAAGAAGAAATGAAATCCTGAAACACACTCTTGTCGATAGTGGTAAACAGTCATCCTTAGAGTAGTACTCATTTTAGTATCTCTCACTCTCTCTCTGTGCATATATATATATATATATAATATATATATGTACACACATATATGTACATATACATATATATATATACACACACACACACCCTTTTAAACTTTAGGGTAGTATTGGTTTTTTAATCTTTCTCTAGATGGCTAAATTTGATGTTATTTTTTGATTAAACAATTAAATATGATTTCATCACATAAGACTTGTTTACATCTACTGTTTAAATAACCAAGGAGGACAATTTCAAAAATATCTGAGCAAAATCAGAATTACTATAACACACATACTTCTTCCTAAAAAGTTTCCTTTTGGGGGGACATTCATTTGGATATCTCATATCTTTTTTTTCTTTTTCTTTCTTTCTTTTTTTTTTTTTTTTATAGGCAGAGTGGAAAGTGAGAGAGAGTGACAGAGAGAAAGGTCTTCCTTTGCCGTTGGTTCACCCTCCAATGGCCGCTGCAGCCGGCGCACCGTGCTGATCCGAAGCCAGGAGCCAGGTGCTTCTCCTGGTCTCCCATGTGGGTACAGGAGTCCAAACACTTGGGCCACCCTCCTCTGCACTCCCGGGCCAGAGCAGAGAGCTGGCCTGGAAGAGGGGCAACCAGGACAGAATCCGGTGCCCAGACCGGGACTAGAACCCAGTGTGCCAGCACAGCAGGAAGAGGATTAGCCTATTGAACCGTGGTGCCAGCTTCATATATCTTTTAAACTAGCCTCAAATTATTCACTCTCATGGAAAATGGCCAAAACATAATGCTATTTTTAAAATAACATATACAAGATGTCTCTTCATATTGTTTCATCTAGAATGATAGTTTGAAATACTTACATAATGTAAAATTTTTTAAACTAAGCTTGTAAAAAATAATTTCAAAAATGTTTGTTGTAACTTTTAGAAAATTTTCTGTCTCCAAACATTTCCTTTAAAGAATTAATCTATCTTAATCAGCCAAAAAGGTGATGTTCCTTCAACTGAGTGGCAACGAAACTTCCCAAAGTCCCATACATTCATATATTTATGAAAGTAAAATTATTGTTTGGACTTTTCCTCAAAACATGTGCATTCTGTGATACACAGTTCTGATAATTACTTAGCAAAAGATAATACAGGAGAAATACAGGAGTAGATTTTATTTTAGGCAATACAATCTATGCTGTAATGAACAAATATGAGCCTTGAAGTCAAATAAGACACAAATAGTGGTTCTTCAACATCCTTGGGGGATTGCTTCCAGGACACTCATGGATACCAAGTTCTGTAGATGCCCACATTCCTTACATACTCACATCACCTATACACATTTCTATATATACTTTAAATCTTCTCTGGCTTACTTATAAACTAATACAATGTAAACAGTAAGTAAATAGTTTCTATACTACATATTGTTTAGGAAATCATCACAAGTCTGTACATGGTCAGTTCAGATGCAATTCTCTTTTCTCAACTATTTCCAAACTGCACTTGGTTGAATTCACAGATTCAGAACCCCTGGGTACAGAGGGCTGACTATACATAAAATAATTTCACTCTGCACTCTCCACTTATGTTAGTACTAGAGAAAAATCCCACCATAACAGTTAATGCTGCCCAGTAGCAAACCATGATTTAGTATTTCAATAAAACATATATAGTACAAACAACCTCAAGATCACTGATAAAAGTAAAATAACTAGAAAGTGATGACTTTTATATATTCATTACCCTAATTTTCATATAATTCATTTAATTATAAGTTCATATAATGTTTAAGAAGAGCCATGCTGCTGTGGTGCAGCAGGTGAAGCTGGACTTGGGATACCAGCACCCCACACATGAGGGCCAGTTCGCTTCTCATCCAGCTCCCTGATAATGCACCCAGGAAAGCAGCAAAGGTTGACCCAAGTACTTGGGTCCCTGCCACCCACGTGGGAGATGCAGATGGAGTTCTTGTCTCCTGGCTTTGGCCTGGGCCAGCCTTGGCAATGGTGAGCATTTGGGGAGTAAACCAGCACACAGAAATTCTCTCTCTCTCCCTCTCTTTCTGTTTCTCTTGTATACAAACACACTCTGCCTTTCAAATAAACAAACAAATCCTTCCTTAAAAAAAAAATAGAAGGCCTGATTTAACAATCAATTTGAAAAAATCCTGAAAATTCAAGCATCAGCTTTCTCATAAGGCACTACTGACTGCTTCTAACCCACCACTGGAAAATCTAATTACATGTCCCAATTATTAAAGCAAAACTAAATAGAGGAGTTCACATTTTGGAAACTCATTTAACCAAGCATTCTGAAAATGATGACTTTATGTTTAATAAGAAAGTTATACATTTTATACTAAAGTCACATGAAAACCAAAATGAAAAACTGCTAGCAGTATTTGCTTATCAGTCTTGTTTCAAATGCGGCCATCTGCTACCAGTTAAATTGTGCTAAATTTATAAGCTAGAGCCTTCCTGTAACTATTAAAGGACTTCCACATGCCAATCAACTTCATGAAATTCAGAAGAAGAAGAAAAATGAGATAATTATTTAAGCACAAAACAAATGCAAAACAAAACAGCCTGTGGCAGGTGTACTAAACCTATTAATCAACCTGCTGATATCTCAGCTCATTTATAATAAGGACAGGAATAAACATTCAGTTTACTTCATCCACATCTTATCCTAACTACTTTTGTGAAATAAAACAAGATTTTCTCAAACAGGATAATAAATGTTTATAAATTTGTTCATAATTCCTTAAAAAAATGCAGTGACTAAGTTAACATTTTTCTGTTTTGCTACTATTATTTGTGGTAGATAATAAAAATCCTGGTGTTTTTCTTTCCATAAAAAATATTTCCTTCATGACAGCAACAATAAGAATACATACTCTGATCTTTAAAGGTTTGAAGATGAGCCCAGATACAATTCAATACAGGTCTTTGAAACTGGCAGCCTTGAGCTTACACTGACCTGTTTAGTGCAGTGTGCCAAGCCATGGACTTCAAGGTGAGCCCACATGGGCCAGTGCCACCCTTTAAAGACAATCTGTCATTCAGAAGATAAAAGCTCATCCTAGCAACAGCAGCCCTGACATCCCTGTGGGATGCAGCCTGAACGATGGAATGGAGACAGTCCTGCAGCCCGCTGGCCATGTGTGTTATCTTCAGAATAAGGGTGTCCTCTGTGGATAACTTCAATGCATCTAAAAATCTAGACAAAAATAAAAAGAACAGCAGAAAGCTATTTAAATTACAGCTCACACTTATTGCTATTATGAATTCTCTCCCCAAAATTCTGTTTTATATTTTTTTTTATAATTAAAGGTTGACCTTCAGCCAAAAGAAAAGTGGGGTATAATATTAGGTTTTACACAAGCATCTCAAGGATTTACATTGATTTATTTTTCCTTACAGAAACATATTTGTATTCATATAAAAAGACTGACAGATTCAAATATTAAGATATTCAAAAGTAATCATAATAAAATATAGTTCATACATACACCGTTGAGCTTTTACTCTAATCCAGAGGTCTATTCCTAGCAATGTACATCTATTATTTAACCAAACTTCATTATGAGGGTACTTGAAAAAGTTCACAGAAAATGGTATTAAAAGATAAGTTTATCCTAGTGCAAAAAAACTTTTGAAATCCATGCATAGTTTTTTCTTAATATGTATTTTTCACCAAGTTTTTGAAGATCCCTTGTATAATCTCTAAATATTTTTTAAAGTTCCTTATATGATAGATTTTTATAAGTAATGAGCATTACTATGCTTAGAAAAATAAGCCAGTCCCAAAAAGCCAAATATGATGTTCTTTCATTTGTGGTAACATATACAGAGAACAAAACAAATGTAACATATATGAGCTAAATTAACATTTTGAGATTTAATTATTGTTTAAAGCCCTCTGTCTGTACTCTTGAGGAACAGTGGTTTTTCTACTTACTACTTCTTGAATTCTTTATTTCATGGAGGGTTAAGCTTGTGATTTTAAAGAAAATTTAAAGTATGTCATTGCAAAAATTAAAAGAAAAATAAGAAAAGAGGAAGGGAGGTGGGAGGGAGGGAGGGAGGGAAGAAGCATAGGGCGGGAAGTATCACTATGCTCTTAACACTATATATATGAAACACATGAAATGTGTTCCCTTTATAAATTAAAAAATGATAAGCTTCAGTTAAACAGTAGAATCAAATGACATAAAGTGAAAAAGCTACTCAACCTAAAGAAAACCTAATTAATTACAATTAATTAACTAGAAATGGTTTTTCAAGTAAATGCAACAGCTTACTCATGGATTTTTGTTTCAGAGTTCATCTGCTTCAAAAGATTATCACTCCCATGATACCATGACAGGTTCCAAGCTATTCTCAGCATGTCTGTCACAGGTTTCAAGGCCAAATAATCAGCAGACAATGGCAAAACTATTGAGTAAGGACTCACAGCATGATGCCCAACGACATATACTGGTAGATGATACCTGAAGAAAACATTTACAAATAATTACAAACTTCCAAATCCTTAAATACTACTCAAGAGACGACAAGCAAATAAGCACTTGGGTAGCACGCCTCCCATTCCACAATATTAAACCGTTATCACAGCGCACACAGTACCTCACTTTCATTCTACTCTAAACTCCCATAAACATCTCTTCAGACTCCTTCCTGCAGACTCACCACAGTGTATGTCACCTGAAAGTCACTGCAGAGGTAACTAATGCTCCTCGAAGCCAGAGCTCATGACCATAGTGAATCAAATAGAAAAGGTGTTCAATTAAAACACAAATACCAGGGCCAGTGGTATGGCATAGCAGGCCAAGCCTCCCATAAGGGCGCCAGTTCCTGTCCCAGCTGCTCCTCTTCCTATCCAGCTCTCTGCTACAGCCTGGGAAAGCAGTGGAAGATGGCAGAAGTGCTTGGTCCCCTGTACCCCGAAAGGAGACCCAGAAGAAGCTCCTGGCTCCTGGTTTTGGCCCTGCTCTTGCCATCGTGAACATTTGGGGAGTGAACCAGTGAATGGAAAATCTCTCTCTCTCTCCGTATCTCTGCCTTTCAAAAAAAAAAATCTTCAGAAAATAAGAAGGGCCAGCACTGTTGTGTAGCAGGTAAAGCCGCCGCCTGCAGTGCCAGCATCCTATAAGGGCACCAGTTCAAGTCCCGGCTGCTCCACTTCTGATCCAGCCTTCTGCTGTGGTCTGGGAAAGCAGTAGAAGATGGCCCAAGTACTTGGGTCCCTGCACCCGCGTGGGAGACCCGGAAAATGCTCCTGGCTCCTGGCTTTGGATCAGTGCAGCTCTGGCCATTTATCTAAAAGATTTATTAACGGACTTAAAGGGAGACTTAGACCCCAATACAGTAGTACTGGGGGACTTCAATACCCCACTCTCAGAAATAGACAGATCAATAGGACAGAAGATCAACAAGGATACAGTAGATTTAAACGACACTATAGCCCAAATGGATCTAACAGATATATACAGAACTTTCAATCCTACAGCTAAAGATTTTACATTCTTCTCAGCAGTACATGGAACCTTCTCTAGGATTGACCACATACTAGGCCATAAAGCAAGTCTCAGCAAATTCAAAAGAATTAGAATCATACCATGCAGCTTCTCAGACCATAAAGGAATGAAGTTGGAAATTAGCAACTCAGGAATCCCTAGAGCATACGCAAACACATGGAGATTGAACAACATGCTCCTGAATGAACAATGGGTCGTAGAAGAAATCAAAAGAGAAATCAAAAACTTTCTGGAAGTAAATGAGGATAACAGCACAACATACCAAAACTTATGGGACGCAGCAAAAGCAGTGTTAAGAGGAAAGTTTATATCAATAGGTGCCTACATCAAGAAATTGGAAAGACACCAAATAGTTGAGCTTTCAATTCACCTCAAGGATCTAGAAAACCTACAGCAAACCAGACCCAAATCTAGTAGGAGAAGAGAAATAATTAAAATCAGAGAAGAAATCAACAGGATTGAATCAAGAAAAATATTACAAAAAATCAGCCAAACGAGGAGCTGGTTTTTTGAAAAAATAAACAAAATTGACACCCCATTGGCCCAACTAACTAAAAAAAGAAGAGAAAAGACCCAAATCAATAAAATCAGAGATGAAAAAGGAAATGTAACAACAGACACCACAGAAATAAAAAGAATCATCAGAAATTAC